>NC_052502.1:30393684-31108199 GCF_016617805.1 Bactrocera tryoni
GAAATTGCCACATTAATGTATGGATGCCAGTTAAATAAAGCAACCAGCAAATGAAGCACTTTAATGAATATTTCTTTCTTTAGCCAATCGAATTTAAGCCCATTGCCAGTCTTTTGCTGACCTCAGCACGCAAGTGACTGACCTAAAATGCCATGGGCTTTCGGGTCTCACCCCAAATGTCCAGCATCCCAACTGATTAACAAACCACCCAACTGACCGAACGAACAGGCATGCGACTGCCAACTAGCACACAGTGCGCCCTTGAGGCGTGTGAATTCTGTAGCAGCTACTCCATACACCATATGTACATATGTATGTATATCCAACCAGAGCAACGCTTATCCATAGTTGCTCTAAATCTCAATTTCAATCTCGAATGTATTAACACCACATTCAATATTTGCAATTCGACAATAAATAGAACAACACGCAATAGCTAATATACCCGCTACTACAGAGAGCAGCAAGCTTTTTCTTCCAATATACGAATATATATGAAATAGTCGCTTTACACTAGTCACTGGCGCCAAATGCTTACATATGTTTACTTGTATATACATACATATATGTACATACATATGTCGCAGTTTTGTTTGCTTGAGTGTCGTGTGGCAGCAATTTCGTTCGAACTTAACTCAAAGGCGTTGCTTTGTAGAAAGTTTGAGTCAAAACATTTTACAATTTGGTACTATTAAATAAATTGAAAGTAATTTAAAAACATATATTCAGATGTCAATACTTTTTGGTAATCAAATATATGTACATTAAATTTTTTGGAAATTAGAGTTCTCTCAACTGCCAATCATTTCACTCTGCTGCACAAATGTTGTAAAAGTAACGAATGTAGTGATTGAACGCCTATATAATTGCATATGAACTGATTATACAAATATGCACATATTAAGCACTAAATTATAAGGTAATAAATATGCATCTAAATTTAGTAGTTCTTTGACAGTTCAGTAAGAAGTTACTCATACGACCCACCAAACCCAAAGAGGGTCATATTCAAAGAGTATAGTGGCGCGAAATTTCATTTTAGCAAGGCTTTAATTAACTATGTATATTTTTACAATTAAATTTATAGCTCTCTGTATCTTTTCGGTGCGGTTGTCTCATGAAGTGGAAAATTAACTAATAATAAGTAAGGATATTCAGCAAATTTTTTCGTTTCATTGTTTTATTTGAGAAGGGACTGCATTAATTTCAAACAATTATCTCAACGAGAATGAATTCTACTGAATAATAAGAAAATATGGCATGTCAAAATGTGCCACTATTTTAAAAAGTACATACTTACTTTGTGACAAAAAAGTACTCGGAAATTGTGGATAAAACGCAAAATATTTAATTATCCAGATGTAATACGCTCATTCAAATGATTTTCCCAGTCCTCGAAACACTTTTCATAAGCATTTTTTGGTATGGCCTTCAGCTCCTTTAGAGAATTTTGTTTTATCTCTTCGATCGTCTGGAAACGGGTTCCACGGAGCTGCATGTCCAAAGAGACCTGTTTACGGTCCTCTGTTTGGAAAGAAGTCAAATGCATGTCCAAAGAGACCTGTTTACGGTCCTCTGTTTGGAAAGAAGTCATTTTCCGTGATCAAGCAAGTCCAAAGAGACCTGTTTATGGTAGGTACTCTTTAAACAAAAATTCAGCTTTATCGTAACGAGTCGAGCAAGAATGAGTTTCATACCCAAAATATCCACAAAAATCATTCGAACGGACTCGCGAGAGATGACAAGCCCTCTTGCCATTTCGCTAACACTTGCCTGGCTATTTTCAAAGACCATATCCTTCACTTTTTTTATTCTTTTCATAAGTTAAAGAGGTCAAAGGTCGTCCAGAATGAGACATGTCTTCAACGATCTCTCTAGACAGTCTTTGAAGGCTTCGTACCCCACTCGTAGCATTGTGTAAAAATCGCATCGCTCTACTGAGGTGTACCGATTTAAACAGCTACTGTAAACAAACTGGTTGACAGATGGCGCCTCCATATTGCAAGGCACCAGTAATTAAGAAAAGTCCTACCAACTCATTATAGTTGTGAAAATGTATCACGATTTTAAGAATGCCAGATATTTTACTATATTTTCCATACTCTCAGTTTACTTTGTTTTTGCACTTTTTATCATTGTTGTTATCCGTTTACTCTGCGACTTCCGAACAACAATTTCAATGTTGTTGTCATATATAAGAACTTTTGAAAGGATGACGCATTGGCAAAGACCTAAATTTCCAAATATTGATGAGTCTACTAATACCAAGAGCTTGTAAACTGGATTTGAGTTATTTCCTTTACTCCCCGAACCTTTGATTAAAAATATTTATATAGAAACATGTTCCTTCAAACAGGCCAGTATGTGATTTTAAAATAAATTCCGCTAAACTTGACCTTCTCTGCGACTAAAGTTACACTTATTTCATTTGTTTTTAAATCACGGTTCATTGCACAGGGACAGGCAAGTGCTGCCTATATATATAAAGGAGTAGGTTGTATGTCACTTTTATGTCTCTACCTACCAAGATTTTTTGTAATTATAACAACAATTATGACTTTTAATATTACCATATGATGTTATTGTTCTATATCTGAACTCGTTAAAAAAAGCGAAACTATTTACCTTTCTTCTCTTTTCAGGTATGTGAAATTGAATGTAACTACTCTAACTTTAAACACAAAACTGTAAGTGAAAATTTATATAATAAGATAATAGATAGACTAAGTAGGCATTTTTACGAACCTTTATGAAGATTAGCATAATTTATAGCATACGAATCGGTTTAAAGAAAATCACATTTTTTTGACAACATCGTTTTTTTTTGTTTTGAGGCAGCTGCCATTTTAAACGATACAGTAATTAAAACAACCTTCAACTTTTTGATACCATTTTTGTAGTACAAATTGTCTTTCGCTTTAAAGTAAGCCTCAGTCGCGGTTTCTATTTCATTGTCCCTAAGTTTCTTTCCAGTGATCATTCTCGTGGTAACTGAGAACAATACTGCCTCTCTCTCTCTACTCCAGAATTTAAGAAACGATAAATACTAAAACATTTCTAAACCAAATTAATGGCATTCTGCTATAATTTCCATTGATTTTCATATGAAGAAAATATTTTCTTGCCTCAAATGGGAATGATTTAATATTTCCAATGTTGCTATATAATAGTCGGAGCTCTATACATTCATTCGATACTTTTGGCATAACTAAATTTTCAAGACCAATAAGCCTAAACGATATCTTGATATGAATCAAATATTTATCTCTCCTCTTTTGAACGGAACGGCTCAAAACCTCTTTTTGCTATCACTAGTACTTTGTTTTGTGAAAAAAGTAAAGAAGTTTCAAAACTCTTTATCTCACGAATCAATTGTTCACCAGCTCCGGAAATATATATGTATACACGTCTTTTGAAGGTTAGGTCTATCTTAAAAGCATATGGTTTAATTTATCTCATAGAAACGTTTTGAACTTTTCATCTTAAACTTTCAGTTATAATTATTTTTTCACAAACGATGTTGCTGACTTTATTACTGGTCATATTGGTATATATGGAAATATGTTTAAAATTAATTGAAGACCAACCTTCTCAATGATAACAACAGGATTAAATTCCTTTGACCATCGCTGAACGCCGCCTCAAACAGGTTCTGTTGCTCCACCGACATGTTCCCTCCGGGTCTGACACTGTCGCCTTTGCGTAAGACTCCCAATTCCCCTCTGTCTCATTAGTAATGATTTTATTTTTATTCTTCAATCAAGCTTGATAGTCTTTTGATGTTCCGCTCAGTCAGTTCCTTGAAAGCGGGGTGATGCTTCGCTCTGTTGTTACTGTTATTGGTGTTTTGTTGTTGAAGCAACTTGCTTCGCCTTCTTGGCACATGGTAGTAACCTCGAGTGGTAGAAGTTGTTTATCTGGCTCCAGAGGTCTCTTATTTTCGGGGAAGACTACACTGCACTTAGAGCTGGATTCCGCAGCCAGTATTCGTTGTTGGCGTGCTGCGTTTCTAGCGACCTCGAAGCGTTTGCCAGTCTCTCGGACAGGATTGCCATTTCCAATTAAAGTGGTGCTTGATGCACTTTTTCGTTTATTTGAGAGCCTCCAGAATCTGTGGTCCTGTCGCAGCCAAAGCTGTGGGTGGACTACCACTTGCGTGGTTACCCCCTGAAGTATGAATCCTTTGATATCTTCTTCGCTCATATTGGCTCTGTGCATGTTTTCCTCATGCTGAAAGTGGATGTATTTTTCAAAGGGAAGAAGCGAACAATCTTCCTCATACTTACCGCGGCTAGTATATAACCAAATATTTACAAGAAAGATAATCAGCCACCGTTCCGCACATGTGCATAGATTATAAAAGGTTTCCTACTTCTGAGAACTCAACTTCTTTGATCGTCATTCAGGTTGTAAACCTTTCAATTCAGACTGAAAAGAGGAGTTTAAGGCATCTGTTAGTGAGAAATGTTGTTGTGGGGGAATAACTAAAATGACACAGCATTTATGCGAGCCATTTGAAACACTACACGCTTGTACCAACACAACAAATTGATCGAATTCTTCCTGAGCAAAGCAAATATGCAACTTTCGGAGCGCAGTGTACCCAGCTTCTCTTCAGCAAAGTGCTGACGCGAGTTTTTAATAAGATTTACTAGAAAAACATTTTCTAAAGTATGCGCCACAGGCGAAAAGCGGCACTAGCGAAGCATAGTCCACGTAGTAGTAGAAGAGTTTATGTAAAAGAGAAGCGAGAAGCTGCTATACACATACATACCAACCTTATTATCTCATCTAACATCAACGCAAAGCAATATTATGCGCTGTTAACGACAACCTCAAGCATAACCAGCCAAACTTTTCCGAACTCAAATACCACAACTTAAAAAGCAGGCAGTGGCAGCACTGGCAGCAGCCACTAGCCCACCAAACGGCTGGCCGCACAGGCAGCCCACAGCGTTGGCAACCGGTATTGAGGTCATCCGTTCACAAATTGAGGGCGAGCGAAAGTGAATGAAGAATAAGGAGCAAAGTAAATGCGTGTAAATGCCGATGATAGAGCAAAAAAAAAACGGAAGTGTGGAAGGAGTTTGGAAATAGTGAAGTGGAGTATTGGTAATATTATTATCAAAGTTTTCAGTTTGCTGCTTTCAGCTACGCGCCACTACCGTCCCAACTAACGGCAATTCGCTGTCAACTCATGCACAAGTGCCATCTTCTTCTTCTACTACCACTTCCACTACTGTTTGTACATCTTCTTGATTGGCTCAAAGTGTGTGCTGATCGAATCAGTAGATATTTGTGGCAGTGTGTGTGTGTGTGTGTGACAAGGCACTTTGAGCTTCGTCTGTAAATTCCATTTATTTCTTGAAAATTTGGCCCACTAAAAATTAGTATTTGAACACAAATATACACACGCAAATTTCAGTTTATAAGTGGGTATCGAATGTGCGAAAAATTGCTCCTGATTGAAGCGCCAACCTGGAGCTGAGTGCCAACAAAGCGCTCTGGCGTTGACGCTTTCTGCGCTTGATGCTTCGTGTATTTGTAAGTGTGTGTGTGTGTGTGCGTCATGTGCACTCTGCCGTGCTGTCAGCATAACGACTTGTTAATGAGAGCGAAAAAAAGCTGTCTGCAGACATTTTATGTGGCGCGAAAGCTAAAAAGCACTTGCGCGCAACCAACTCGAAACCAAGGCCGTAACTCACTTACCCACACCTTACCGCTTCGCACCCGTTGCACAAGTCAACAAGTGCAAAATTTGTAGCGTCTCACTCAACCTGAAAATGCCCGATAATTTTGGCCAACTAAGCGCCAAAGCACTAAGCGACTAAGACAACCGCAACGAAAGCATTTTGGGGTCCATCAACGGGAACATGCCGTCAGTGCAGAGCCTACGCTCAAAGCTGGCAAGTAGATATGTAATATTTTATGGTTGAATGGCGCATTTCATGTTGTGATTACTAAAATATTTATTGAAAATTGTGTAAAAACGAACTGCGCAAAAGGGCGAAGTCTAAAATATGAAATTTACTCATAAAATTGCACCCAAAGTGTAGTTGTGGCTACCTTTTTTTGCGCTTGTTTGGTGGCATTTTTACTTGCACATTTATTTGCATTTTCACTTCTCGCAGGAATTCTTACGTCCATCTGACGCTGGTCAACTCCTACGCTTGTGACTAAGCTGTTTTTTTTTTGTGGCCATTGGCTTGCTAATATTGCTAATGGTTTCTCAAAATAGGCGATGCGGACTGTTACGTCACGGGTCATTGTACGAAAGCAAGTACCATTAAGTGTGGCAATTGCAAAAGGATATTTAGAGCTCAATTTAAGTACAATAAAATTTTTCGATAAGACGAAATTACATATGTATAAGCGACAAGCATCCGAAATTATTTAAATTACTATCATTAAAATTGCGATACTTATAAAAATACATACTGAAGGGTTTGTCCGGAAAGTAATAGGACTGAGTGGATTTAAATAAATTATTGAACCAATCGTTACAATTCTTTAAAAACTTTAAAATTTGGCTCCTTCTGCGTCGATATAGCGCTGCCAGCGCGATTTTCAAGCATTGAAGGCGTCACGGAAGGCATTCTGCGGAATAGTCTTGAGAGGTGATTAGATCCCCTCTGTCGTCTCAAAATGCTTGCCACATCTGGGCTATAAGGCGGCTTCGGATCCGTTGGGATGCGTCCTTGGTTAGATAGCTGTTCACAAAAAAGGCGGTGTAAGCCGGGGCGTTGTCGTGATGCAACTTCCAATCGGCTGCGATGTCTTGTCGGACCCGATTGACCCTTCGTTTCAGTCTTTTGAGGACTTCGACGTAAAGCTTGGCTTTGACGGTTTGTCCAGGAGGAACAGGTTCATAGTGGACGGTGTCTTTGATTTCAAAAAATACAATGAGCATCGTTTCCACTTTGAATTTGCTCTCCAAAAAGACATGGTGATCATATCAAACATCTGTCGCAGATTTACCGAGTTTTACACAGAATTTAATCGTGTACCTCTGCTCTAACGAACGCTGCATTTTCAGCTTGCACCACTCACAGAAACGCTCTCCAGGTGCTCGGAGACAACTGACCAGCCACTCGTTTGTTAGCTAGGAACGCCCTCTACCGAATCCAGTCGGTGCGCGTATGCTCCGAAGTACAGTCGCAGCAGAAGAAAATCAGTCATTATTTTCCAAACAAAAACCCTGTATTAATGAGAGATTTATGCGGAAATTCAATTCGATGGCCTAAAAATATTTTTCTGAAACCAGATTTGTTTGTGTTTTTTGTTGCCATTTTAATGTAATTTTAATGGCTTTAAACTGAAATAATCAATTTTCACTACAACCTTATTAAGTATAAGTTATTAAGTTTATAAAAAAAATATGTTTTAATTGTTTATATCATTGATGTTTTTACCATTCACAAGAGCTGTGTAATGTCTTACATGAAAAAACTCATTAATTTCAATGGGACATTTTTCCAAGAGAACAGAAGAAAGTAATTGAAATGAGTAGAGAAATGGAGATCGAAGAAAAAATAGGGAACTTTCTCATAAATATCAGTATCGAAAATCTGCAGGAAACGCATGTTCATATTTAATTTTTGGGGGCACATCTACTGTGAAAATTTTAAACTTTTTCTCCATAGGTTATTCCGTTGAAAATGATATACTAAAATTTTTAATTGGTTTTTCAAGTAGTTTCTGAGTTATCACCCCTAGCTAGCTTAGTTCAAACAGCTCTATATGTTTATCTTTAAACACGATTTTCTCAAAACTACACAACTAAAATATTTTTCCAGTGTTTCTGTCGTCCATTTTATTATTTACCTTTTTTCTTCAAATATTGACAACCTTCTTTCTACCTTGTTTTGCATTATTTTTGAATAAAAATGTTTAATTTAATTAAACTAATTTATTGGCTTAAATAAATAGAAAAGAGTTAGTGCTTCAAAAATATTCCCACTCTTTTCCAATGCCAGCGAAATCAAATTGCAGCAAGTTTGTGCCAGATTTGTAGTTGATTGCAATTAATTTCAAATTTTCGTTTTCATTTGTGTTGGTTCGCACACAAACTTGCACCTAGCCGACGCGATGATTACATACTCTCATTCACATGCTTTCCACCGAGAGAAGATACATACATACATACATACATACTTATGTAGTTGAACAAATTATAATAGGAAAGAGTGTGTTTCGTTGTGGAAACTTTCCTCTACCGTTAATTGTTTGTCAAAGATAAATGAATGCACGTTCACTGGAATTGTGGATAGTGTTTGAAAAGGCTCTCCAAGGATAATGCCGAAATGTATGCAATAAATGTTTCTGTTGAGTAAATAGATCGAACATATTAAGCCAAGAACGTAAAAATTAGGAACGTACGGTATTTTGCATTTAATATTTTTAGCATTTTGTAGCATACTTTTCTGCTAGTTAGTCTAGAAATCTACCAGCTTTCCAATGATTTATTATGAACTTCACTCGCTATATCCGTAACTGTTACTTTATTTCCTCAGTCTCGTTTGCGCATCAGCAGTGTTAAGTTCTATTTGTTTGAGCGTGTTGCAATTTGCTTGATTCAGTGTTAAAATAATTTTTTGATTGTGATTTTAATTATTGAATTGTGCTTTTACACTATTTATAACTAGTTTATGCGCATACTTATTGAAAATAAGAAGGTATGTTAAGTATTTCAATTATCTCCTAACATATTTTAATTATGCATACAAAATTGCAATGCAGCTTCACAAGATGGCCGACATTTGACGAGTCGTAGCACTAAATGCATCAAAAATTGTGAAAACTGAAAAAATGTTGCTAACGAAAAAGTAACGAGTAGCTCAAAGTAAGAAGCCATTTTGGAGAAGAAATGTGGGAGTAAATTTGAGTAAATGATATTTCAGTTAATAGGAAAAATAGGGTGAGTCAAGTTTTGTTTTTTATTTTTCTTATTTTTTCATTTTTCATTTTCTTTTGTATTATTGTGCTTTATTTTTATTGAATTTCGCTTTTTTATTATTTTGTATTTATTTTATACTATTGTTTTTGACAGTTCAAAAAATTTTAATAAATTAATTTTATTTAACATAAATATTTATCGTAAGCTAATAAAATGTACGTTCTGTTGCGATATTTTCCTGAAATTTTTAAATTTCATTCAGTCAGATTTACTATTGAGCAATTTACAACCTGTCGTAAAGCATCGTAAAATCGTAAAATTATAAAAAAACAAGTGCAAAAATTTGTAATTTTACGATTTTACGATGCTTTACGACAGGTTGTGAATTGAACATATGTATGTTTCAATTTGGTTAAATGTTCGATTCACTATTAAAGTTAAAAATTTAGATATTTTCTTAAGAAAATGAATTTTTTCATAGAGCTTACGGGAACGCTTTGACTGTTTATCAGTTTAATTTTAAAGACAAATAAATTGATAGAATGTCAATTAGTCTCTCTACTTTGTCATTTTAAAGGGCACACAAACATATGTATGTATGTATGATAGTCTAACAGCCTAAAAAGTTGATTTTTAAGAATTAAACAAAAACTTTACTGTATCAATTGTTTAAATTTAAATGTATTCATATTTATACATGTTTTGGGACTACACAGTCAAATTTTTGAAGAAAAACTTTAACTTTACATACATATGTACATATGTATGTACTAGAGCGCTAAGAAATTGCCGTCCGGTGCTGCAGAGACTACGGCTGAAACCTAAAATTAACTCTCACGGGAATTGTCCATAAAATGACCTAAGGGTGCAGAGGTACAAAAATTTACAAAATGGTGACGATTTTAAAAAAATCAAGTTGAATTGGACATGGATGGAGAACTATACACAGAACACACACACAGAAAAAATCATTTTTTTTTTCATTTAAAACTAGGTGTGATTCTTAGATCTTCTCAAAGCTATATGAAATTCTACTATTATAGCCAGAATCCGTCAGGGCGGTTTGCAAATAATAATTAGTATTTCAATAAAGTCTTATTAGCAATTTTGACCGTAAGAACAAGTTAAATCTTTATTTGTTACTTTATTTTTTCAACAAACAATAGTTCTATTTTACGACATATTGTGTTTTATTCTGATAAAAGCTCAATGCCTATTTTTGGGCAAAGTTATCTTTCTTTTGCCTTGTGGTAATATTTACATAGAATAAATCAAATAATTTTTAACTCTTCATTACTTAATATCCTTGCATAAGATTTAGATTTCTGTACTTTTAAGTAAATAAAACTTTGGTTGAGTGTTTTTCATACGAAACATTGAAATCTAAATCAACAATTCACAGTGTTTTTCAAATATGTGTAATATTCATATTTAATTTAAGCCTTGTAGTAACACAATAATATTTATTTCAAAACACAAACGGATTATAAAATTGTGTCTATTGAATATTCAATTTTATTTGTGAGTTTTGAATTATTTCATTTTTATACCAACAAAACGCAGTTTGTTACTTATTTATTTTATTTATTTTATTTATTTTATTTATTTTATTTATTTATTTATTTATATTTATTTATTTTATTTATTTATTTTATTTATTTTATTTATTTATTTTATTTATTTATTTTATTTATTTATTTTATTTATTTTATTTATTTATTTTATTTATTTATTTTATTTATTTTATTTATTTATTTTATTTATTTATTTTATTTATTTTATTTATTTATTTTATTTATTTATTTATTTATTTTATTTATTTTATATACAATATTTATCTCCTACATTTCAGTTTAAATTTTATAAAATCAAAAAGCAAAAAAAAGCTTCCTTTAAAACAAATGTGAAACAAAAATTTTATTTAGGGGACACCCGGGTTTGAACCGGGGACCTCTCGATCTGCAGTCGAATGCTCTACCACTGAGCTATATCCCCACATACTAGAAATGCGCCAAATGCACAAAACACTACGCTGGCTGACAAACGTTCTATCAATAAGCACTCACAATTCTTTGTTCACACATGTGGGTGTGTGTGTAGATATATGTTTATTTGTTATTTGTTCTACAAGCTGGGTGCATAGTACCAATTAATTTTTAGTTTGTACAAACAAAATCACTGATAAATTGGAAATTTTAGTTGACATTATCAGAATTAAAATTATCATCAGCGCATATGTTGTACTTATGTATGTAAAAATATATGTATGGATGAAGCTTTTTTGTAATTATTTTGCATACATACGTACATACTTAACGGCAATTTTTAAAGCGTTCCGCTGTTTTTTTTTGGTCATATAACTTTATCTTTGAATTTTAAGGAAGGAGACGAAAACTTAAAATATTTAATTTTGTACATAAACATATGGACATACATACATACATGTATGGACATACATTTGTATGTTCGTATGTTTCAATTGATTAATATTAGATGACGTAATGTGGCAGACGTATTTTAACATTTTAGACATATTGCGTTGATTAGATATAGTGCATACATATGTACATATGTATGTACAAAGTATGTATAAACTCATATCATATGTTCATGTTAGCGTTTGCATTCATATTAGGGTGCTTCAAAAATAATTTTATTATACTCTGAACAGGGTATATTGAGTATGCCACAAAGTTTGTAACTCCCAGAAGGAAAATTCGGAGACCTTATAAAATATTTATGTGTATGTATATGTACACACATTGTGACAAAAGAGTTCGGGAAAAATGTAAATAAAACGCAAAATATTTAATTATTCATCAATATTTATTTTGTCGCCTTCAAAGTAATCCCCACCAGATGTAATACACTTAAGCCAACCATTTTCCAGTCCTCGGAAACACTTTTCATAAGCACTTTCTATGGTGGTATACAGCTCCTTCAGCGAATTTTTTTTTTTTTATCTTTGCGAACGACTGAAAACGGGTTCCATTTCGATGATTGTTGACTTGTTTGCATGTCAAACTCATAAACCCATGTCTTATAGTTATAATGCTCTCCATAAATGTGGAATCGGAATTCGCGCTATCAAGCATGTCCAAAGATACCGGTTTGCGGGACTCATTTTGGAAAAATTCAGTTTTGTCGGGACGATTCGAGCAAGAAGTTTCATACCCAAAATATCGACATAAATCATTATAACGGACTAGCGAGAGATGCCGAGCTCTCTTGCCATCTCTCTAACACTTGCCTGCGATTATCATGCTCCATATTCTTCACTTTTTTTGTCAGTATTTCCATCAGTTGAAGAAGTCGATTGTCGTCCAGAACGAGGCATGTAGTCAACGATCTCTCGACCGTCTTTGAAGGCTATGTCCCACTCGTAGGGCTTGTGTTTTTAATAAAACTGAATCACCATTAGCCTTTTCCAACATTCGCAATAATTCCGCACAGAAAATTTGGTTAGAAATACAAAATTTGAGACCAATTCTTTATTCAATATTTTAATTCATTGCAATAATCGCAACGCACTACTGAGGTGTACCGACTTGAGCAGCTGCTATAAACAAACTGGTTAACAGATCGCGCTCATATTTGTCACAGCAATTAAGAAGAGTCCTGCCAACATCGCAAAATACATTTTTTTGAGATATCATTTACCCGGGGAATATAATTTACAATTTCAGGTGTACTTTTTTGCCGCAATTTATAGTTGAAAAGTAGTCCTTAGTCGGAAAGTTTGAAGCTGGTCCAACAAATAGTTTCGGGGATACGATTTTCAGGATTTTTGACTAAGAGGTTTCGAAAATTCTTAAACTCGTTTTAACGCCTTTTTTTATACAGTCGGAAACTCCGAAAGGGTTAGACTGATCGATTTGATATGTTTGAAATTTTCACACGAAGTTTTTAGATATTATTTTAGATATTTTTTTTTTTTTTTTTTTTTACGAGATATACGACGACATCGACATAGTTCAGCGAATTAGCAGACAGGTCATGTTGTCCGGATGGACGAAAACACTCCAGCTCTGAAAGTATTCGACGCAGTACCCGCCGGGGGAAGCAGAGGAAGACTTCCACTCCGTTGGAAGGACCAAGTGGAGAAGGACCTGGCTTCGCTTCGCTTGGAATATCCAATTGGCGCCACGTAGCGAAAAGAAGAAACGACTGGCGCGCTGTTGTTAACTCAGCTATAATCGCGTAAGCGGTGTCTACGCCAATTAAGAAGAAGAAGATAGTATTTTAAATGAGCCACACTGAAGTGTAAATATATAAAATTCTTCACTACCAAAAATCATTATACGAAGGTCCACATTGAAATCCGCTAGGGCAAAGGGGTATCCAAAATTTTTCACAATTATTAAAGTAATTTTTTTATTTATTAATTAAATAAGATGGCTCCCCAAAAACAAAATAAAAAACGAAATTACTAAAAAATTCGTTTACTTGCAAGTGAATATCTAGCAACCAAAAACCTGCCCTGATTTATTTGCACAAAATTTTTCGAATGGCTACTTAACCAATGAAACTCAATATAAAATAAATTATGAGAGAGTTTTCGACTTTCCCATGAATGCATCACATTCTCTTTTAAATAGTTTTACTTACTATAAATCACTTTAAAGTTCTACTTCGGCGAAAATAGAGTAAGGCCATTTCTTAATATTACTTCACACACCTTTCTTTGAAACTGACACTTTTAAGGATTTAAATACATACATACATACTCGTATGTACATTGCAAGAGCATACTTAAGTTCAAATAAAGTTTTTCTTTGTGGTAATTTTTTTTCTTTGCTCCACAAAGATTATTGCCCTCCCAAGAATGGGCCGTATGCAAGCGGCGCATTTTAGAGGCTATTATATAAAACTTTCGAAATGAATGAAAATTGCATAAAAATGCATTGCCATGAAAATTTAAAAAAGTTACCAAGAAGCCAAGTGCTTTAGGCGCACAGCAAAGCCGCTTCAGGCACTTGTGGCGTTAAGCTGAAGGGGCCCCAAGTAAATCACCTTTTGCTGAGGGTGAACACATATACACATACATATGTATCTATGGTATATAAATTTGTATATATGTACATATACATACATATATCTTTGTATATATGTATATGCATTTTAGATATTACTTGGTGGAAATGAACGTTATCACCGTGAATATTTCGCAAGCAGTGTAAAGACCAACCGAAAAACCAACAACGCCAACCGGATGTGCACGTTTCTTTTTCGCACTTAATTCACAAGCCTCTTGTGGGCCTCTGTCAAGTTGCTTGTTTGCCGGCTGCTGTGAGTATTTTATTAAGGCTCGTTGTCTTATGCTTACTTTATCATTTTTGTTATGATATGTGCATACTATGTACATTAGGGTGAGCCAAAAATTAAACCCATCGCATTGATTGGTTAAAATGCATCTCTACAAGGCAAGTTTGGTTTACCGAAACTATGATAGCATTCACAGGTGATTTTCTTGTAGCAAAAAAGGTATGTCCTGTTTTTGATCGGGCAGTTTGTATGGCAGCTCTATGTTCTAGTGGTCCGATCTTATTAGGGAAAAAAGTAAGTGTGCAAATTAAGGAACTAGTTCGCGTATATATAGACAGATGGACAAGGCTACTTAGACTAATCTAATCAGGCTGATCATTTATATATATGACGGGGTTTTCAATAGGGACGCCACAAAATTAGACCGATAGGGACAGTAAATGACGCCATGTTTTTTCCGCTCTCTAGTAAGGTTTGCCCTTTCATCATGGAAAGCAGTTCGATCTAACAACGAGTCGATATTATTAAAATTTATTACGGGAGTCAGTGGCCTCAACTTTAAGAGCGCTACGTCCAATTTATGGACGTCATAATTGTCCTGTCAGATCAACAATTGAGCGTTTAGTGAAAAAAGTTGAATCCAAAGGCGACAAAGAAGTGCCGATAGTGTCGAGAATATTGCTGCCGCTAGCGCATCAATTGAGGAAGAACCAAATCAGTCTCTCACATGTCGTTCTCAAGCGTTGGGCATCTCAGTGACGTCGTTGTGGCGAATTTTGCGAAAAGATCTTGGCCTACATCCTTACAAGATCAAATTGACACAAGAACTGAAGCCGCTTGGGCTGAGCAACAATTTCAAAATGATGATTTTCATCGAAAAATCACCTTTAGCGATGAGGCCAATTTCTGGCTGAATGGCTTCGTCAATAAGCAAAATATACGTTATTGTTGAGGCAGAAATCCACATGTACTGCAAGAGTCACCATTGCATCCCGAAAAAATTACGGTTTCGTGCGGTCTATGAGGCGGCGGCGTCATTGGGCCGTACTGCTTTCGTGATAATCAAGAACGGCACGTTACTGTGAATGAGAATCGCTACCGCTCAATGAGAACCGAATATTTTTGGCCAGAATGGGATGATATGGACATGGACAATGTGTGGTTTCAAAAGGACGAACGTGTTATATCAATGAATAGCCCAGTCAATTGGCCGCTTCGGTCGTGCGACTTGACGCCTTTGACTTTTGTAGCGCTCTTATCAAAAAACTTACAGGATCTCCGACGTTTCTTTCTGAATGTTAAAAACTTGTTTGGCAAATTTAATAGAAATATCCCTGCAAGCAAAAATTTTAGGTTGACTTTAGCAGGTGGCAGTGAGAGTTCATAGCTTCTCATATAAATAACATGTAAAAGAACTTTATTTTTATAAAAAACTATACCTTTTTGGGATAAAACTATTTACATTGTCGATTTTTATAGAGCAAAAAATTTCCTAAAAAAACTACCTCTGACAAATTCAATTAAATTTTTGATTCAAAAACTCGTACATAAATTTGAAAACTTCGAAAAGCAATATTTTTCCACAAATAAGTTAATTTAAACCCATAAATTCGATCATTAGTTTTTGACACACCCTAATGTTGATTGAAATATATGGGTGTAAGTATGCGTATACCGTTTCGCATATCTTTATTCAACTCACTTCTGCAGTAAGGCCAATGAGTAAATCCCTAAAGTAACACACATGGGGCTTGACTGACAAAAAGGAACAACAACAAAAAATAAAGAAAGAAAATGATTGTGCATAAGAAATATGGAAATTCGTTATTTAACCTGGAAACGACACAAGGCTTGAAGAAGCTAACGAAAAAAGTCGCATTGAAGCAAAATCAACAGTTGCAACAGCAATCAGTGCTATGGTGGGAAAAAAGAATAACAATAAAAAAGCACAGGAAAAAACAACAAAAACAGAAACAACCTCACTGCAAACGATACATTAGTAATATTCGTCGTATTGGCAACATCCATGCAGCCTTTCCGCCTCAATTGCTGCCATCCGTTGTGCCATCTTCCATTCATCTTTCGCCCAGTCATGCGTTTACCCTTGGGAATTTCGCCGGCTTTGGCTTTGGCTTTTCTCTTTTGCCACTTCTGTAGTTGCCGCCAACTTATACTTGCTTTGTGTTGTTGTTCTTGTTTTTGTTGAAATTCTTGTTGTTGTGTGCAAGGTGTGCACACCGTTACTCATTGACAATAGGTGGTAATGATGTTGCTGATGTTGGTAATATTCATAGTTGTTGCCACTTTTATGTACTTGCTTGTTTATATTTCCTTTTAACTGTCATGCATCATTGAGTAAGCGACTAAGTGAGCGAGTTAGTGTGACTAGCGCGTGCCTCTTGCGACTACATTGTCGATATTTGTCTCAATTTTCTTTTATTTTGACTTGTAAAGGTGTATTTTGTAAGTGTAATAAGTATTTTAAGTATTGTTTTTTTTTTATTTGTTGTGGAATGTTATACCTTGGGGAGACGGTAATTGTGGTTAGCTCACTTGTGGAAGAGCAAGCAAACACAAGTGAAGTGGAAAGTTTTAGAGTAAATCAGCTGAGAGGATTATTGTTGGTTTCCGACCTAATAGCGATAGTGGCGCCTAATATACAGGGTTGCGAATTTTTTGGTTGAACTTTTTTGGATTTAAAATTCAATTTTCATTTTTTTGATTGCGATGTTGGAATTAAAATTCATTTCTTTATCCACGATGTTTGAGATTAAAAATTTGAAATTGAGAATATAATTTTTGTGATTTGAATCAAATACGCAAACGTGAAAAAATGTGAATTCTAAAACAAATTCTTTTCATTTTTTAATTATTTGCATGGGTCTAAAATTTTTAATTCTTATTTTTTAATCCGGTAGTTGGGGTTAAAATTAAAAATAATAAATTATTTAATTTATTTTTTAGTCCGGTAAGCGAAATTAAAAAATCGTTTCTGGGATTACAAACGAATAAAAATTATTCAAGAAATATGTAAGTCTTTCCGATTTCATCAATTTTCATTCCAGGTTTTGATAAGAAAAATGTTTTTTGTAATTGTTCCCCTAATTTTTAAATTAAAAACTATTTTGTCAATTTTAAGTTTTGATTTTGCAATCAAAAGTTTCTTTAGTAAGAGTATTTAGGATTTTTTAAAATACATTTTTAATCTGAATTTTTTTAATTAGAAAATTCGGATATTATTATTTTTTACCTTTATGACGAATGACCAAAGTTGCAAATAATGTATTATAAATACAATTAAATTAACAGTTAAATTAATTTTTTTTGTTCTGCATTTCTAAAAATTATTTCTAAATTTATAATCCCCAAAATCAGATAAAAATTAAAAATTTAACTAAATGCACAATAGAAAAAAAATTGGTTATCTTTGTAAAAGAAAAACTTAAATTAAAAGAAGTTTAACATACTTTGTCTTTTTAGATTAAACTATTTTTAATTATAGTGTTTCAATTAAAAATATGTAAGTCTTTCCCTTTTCATCAATTTTCATTCCAGGTTTTAATACGGAAGATTTTTTTTGGTGTTCTAATTTTAAAATTAAAAACTATTTTATCAATTTTTAGTTTTGATTTTAAAATTTTTTGTAATTAAAAAATTTTGGATTAATAAAAAAACTTGATGAATTAAATAAATTTAATAAATTAAAAAATTAATTACAAAATTCGCATGCCTGGTTATGACCAAGAATTTAAGGGGGGGTAAGGTTTTGAAGGTAAAAAAAGACATTTGTTGCGAATTTATTTCTTGTAAATGAATTGATTAATTTTATTCGGACCTTCTATACATTATAGAGCATACTTTTGACAATCTAGGGGAATTTTTTCATGCAGAAATGTTGAAACTTAAGCCGGTAACAAAGCTTCTCCCAGAACGTCTTGGGAAAAAAACATTTTGCGGTGTACACCATAACTCGGCTGGATACGTATTATCCGAAAATAAAAAAAAACAAAAAAAAATTATTCATATTGAAATCAAATCTTCCTCTCATTGTTCTCTGATAATTTTTTTTTATTTAAAAATGTTTGACGGCCATTTAAATGAAAACTGCATTTTTTGGGTGGAAAACATCCTGAATGTAAAAAAAACAAAAATTTAAAATACGATGGGGGGAGGTATTTTATATGTCGAAAATGTGTACAATGTTTGAAATGAATCGGTCAAGTAATTTCGAAATAAAAGTAAACACGGACTTTGAAAAAGTAGTTTTGAGAAAAACGCGGCTAAAATTTATAAACTAAAAAAGTTACAAAAATAAAAATTACCCCATATCATCAAAAGTGTGCTGAATAATGTACAAATGGTCTAAATAAAATTAATTAATCCATATTTATTAAGAAATACATTCGCAACAAATGTCACTTTTTATACCCTGAACAGGGTATATTAAGTTTGCGAAGAAGCTTGTAACACCCAGAAGGAAGCGTCGGAGACCCTATAAAGTATATATATAAATGATCAGTATGTTGAGCTGAGTCGATTTAGCCATGTCCGTCTGTCTGTCTGTTTGTCCGTCTGTCTGTCTGTATATATACGAACTAATCACTCATTTTTTAAGATATCGTTTTGAAATTTTGCAAACGTCATTTTCTCTTCAAGAAGCTGCTCATTTGTCGGAACTGCCGATATTGGACCAACATATAACTGTCATACAAACTGAACGATCGGAATCAAGTTCTTGTATGGAAAACTTTTACATTTGTCAATGTATCTTCACAAAAGTTGGCACAGGTTATTTTCTAAGGGAATAATGTAATATACGAAAAAACTGTTCAGATCGGCTCACTATAGCATATAGCTGTCATACAAATCGAACGATTTGGACGTGGTATCTTCACGAAATTTGACATGGATTACTGTTTAAGGTAATAATATAAACTCCGAAAAAATTGTTCAAATCGGATTACTATAGCATATAGCTTCCATACAAACTGAATACATAGTTACTAAAAGAAATGCACCTGTGAAGGGTATATTAGCTTCGGTGCAGCCGAAGTTACCTTTTTTTTTTGTTTTAGCCTGAAATTTATTGAGAAGTGTATGGAAAATATTTATATACTATACCATACATAGATGAGTGTGTTAGAGGGGATCGATTTATTTTTCCATAAAATCGGGTATTCGGGGAATGTTCTACGCATCATTCTGAACAAGTTTGCCTAAGAACTATGGGGCTAAAATCTTCGGTTATGTGGTATATATGTGATGTAGTTATCCGATCTGAACGATTCCGACAAATAATCAATAGAATATCAAACTGAACCTATCTATTAAATTTCTTTCTGATATCACAAAAACTAACGAACAAATTTTTTGACCCCTAAAAACCTTTGATTTAAAAGTCGTCGGTTTTAGACCCAAAGTCCCTTGGGCAAAGTTGTTCAAAATGATCCGCAGAACATTTCTCGCATATACGATTTTCCGTTTTTTCAACCCTCCAAATAAACCCGCTCTAATGTGTGTATGCATCATATATATTGAAAAAAGTAATACTAATAAAATGGCGAGCAACAAACAGCAATATTGATATTCTTATACATACACCTAATACGAACCACTAGAAATTGGCCAGCAGACAGCTTTTTCTAATGAAGCAATTCATAATTCTTTATTATTTATATAAGACATGATCTCGCTTGTCATATTTCAATCAGAAATCTGCTAGTTCCATACTAGTTCTAAACTTTTTCCTTGACTTTATGTTCTTAGGAACATTTCTAATAAGGATCCTCTTCAGATTACACATGTTATTAATGAACTTTAAAAAATATTGATTGACAAAAGTTAATTATTTTCATTGTTTTTTTTAAAGAGTTTTCCTAAAATTCTTATAGATAAAATACTAAGTTAGAATTTGTATATATATAAAAGATCAGCCGGACGAGCTGAGTGGTTTTAGACTGTCTGTCTGTAAATACGCCAACTAGTTGCTCAATTTTTGAGATATCGATCTGAAATATTGCACATGTTATTTTCTCTCCAAGAAGCTGCTCATTTACCGGAAACACCGATATCGGACCACTATAAGGTGTTACTGTCCTACAAACGGATCGATCAAAATCAAGTTCTTGTATGAAAAAATTTTGTATTTGATAAGATATATTCACGAAATTATAGAGTTACTATTTAGTTTTGGTGTAGCAGTTTTTTCTTGTTTCAAAAATTGATAAAAATAATACTGTCTTTCTTTTGCAACTAGTTTGCTTTTAGTCAATAACCTCCTTTATTAAACTAATATTTTGCCTCAGTCGTTTGCTCTTTCACTGTAGGTTGAGTTATGTGTTGATATTTGCCATCTCCGTTATAATCAAGAATTGCGCAAATACCCCACCCCGCGTTGCAGCGTGTATCGTGTGCCACGACCGAAGAAACTCAGTCAATATGTTGCGAAAGTTACTCACACAAACAAACCTTAAGCACATTTACCGAAATACCGGCACACACACATACAACTATGTATGTGCACATACCCATACATGTTTTACCAACACATGTGTTTGTGTGTACATGTTTATATATGCATGTGTGCATAGCTAAAGGTAAATTATGTTACGGTTTTGGTAACGCTTGTGGTTTAAAATATTGCTCTTGGCCATGTGAAGCAGCTGCCGTTGCCGGCTACTGGTTGCTGCTTACACTGCTGGTCGCTCTACCTGGCCGAAGGCGTTGATATGCAATATTATTGCATATCGTTGGTATTTCAAGTTAAGGCAGCGTTTGTTTACCGAAACACACACACACACCGGCATACATACATCGTGCGTGCTTCTGTGTGCAACGTAAATTCCTTTCCGCTTAATTGGCATTGGCAAGAATTCCAGGCAGAACTATGGCAAGAACAGCAGCAACATCAGCAATAGCAACTACAATAACAACAATAATATACACGGCAATAGTAGGTCAGGCGTTTGAACACAAGCAAGAAGACTTCTGAACTTGGACTGATTTCTCATTAGTCAACCAAACGGCCAACCCCAGCCAGCCTTCTGCAGCAAGTTTTTCCATATGTGGTTTTGTTAGCCTTTGTGGCTCTCGGTAAATTTCCTGACTCGACGGCGAGACACGTTGCTTCGGTCTGCTGCCGCTTGGTTTGGCATACATTCGCCAGCTTTTCATTTTCACTTGTGCCCCATTAACTTTTACATTCTCATTTCATGCTCTTGTTTGTATTTGTGTTTCTGCTACTTTGTTGCGTTTGGTTTATCCCAGTGTGCGTTGCTATTTTTATAAACAGTTATGAGAGTATGTGTGTGCGAAGTTACTCACGTTTAGACTTTGTGATTAAATTTGCTTTTGACTTACCATAATTGGAAGATGTTGCTTTTAATATACTCGCATGATTTTAAAATTCCAATCGCTCCTTTCTTAAGAAACGATCTTTTTCTTCTTCTTTATTGGCGTAGACACCGCTAACGTGGTTGTAGTCGAGTTTACAACAGCGCGCCAGTCGTTCTTTGAGAAATTCCAAATGTAGACAGGTCCTTCTCCATCTGGTCTTTCCAACGGAGTAGAGGTCTTCCTCTGCTTCCCACGGCTGGTACTGCATCGAATACTCTCAGAGCTTGGAGTCTTTTCATCCATTTGGACAACATGACCGAGCCAGTGTAGCCGCTGACTCTTAATTCGCTGAGCTATGTCAATGTCGTCATATATCTTGGTATTCGCCGTAGTCAATGCGCCAAGGACCAAAATCTTTCCCAGAACCTTTCTCTCGAAAACTAATAACGTCAACTAATCTGATGTCCTGATAATCCATGTCTCTGCACCCGAAGCAGGATGGGAATAATGAGTGACTTTACTTCTCAATTGCCTACTACGAGGCTAAAATTGTTGTTGGTGTTAATACTGATCCCAGGATAGACGAAATTATCTACGACTTCGAAATTATGACTGTGAACAGTTACATGGAGGCTAAGTCGCGAGTGACGACTATTTCTTTGATGACAGGAAATATTTCGTCTTGCCATCGTTCACTAGCAGACTCATTTGCTCGCTACCTTATCCAGCCAGGGTTTTGATGTTTTACTAGTTTCTTACGTGGACCCAACTTTTTTCAACCTTAAATATTTCGACTGCCTTGTGGATTCCAGTCGATAGCGTTCCGAGTGATTGTATCAAGATATCGTGTCAGAAAATTCACAAGCCATTCTCATTTAGTTTTGAGAATTTTGGAACAAGAGTGTTGACCTTAATTAAGCCTGTGTTGGAGACAGTGACTGACCACAAAATGCGCCAAATATCGCTAAGCACGGGAATACCAAGTTTTGCAACCGTATAGAAGTATGGACTTAGCATAGGAATTAAATATTCCAGACCGCATTGACTGCGTAACTGGCTTGGCCTTCTTTATACGGTTGGTGTGCTCAGCTTATTCCTTTCGTTTAACGAGTAACCATTTTTCATTACTATATCATATACGATGGTAAACAGCATACAGCACTTACAAACTAACACCTCTACTTTTATTCGTTTACTGATTTTTTTGTACAAACCGACAACTCATATCTAAGTATAACGTCCACAAATAATTTTGGGGGACGCTTCTGTAAACTAAAGCGTTCTAGATTGCTTAAGGATGATATGTAATTGCCTTTTAGAAGTCGAGTGCTTTCGACTGTTTGTCGAACACAATAATGTTACCTGGTCAATGAAAGAGGATTCTGGATGAAACCCTGCTTGTTCTTTTCTCAACCAAAACCAAAACAATCGAAAGACGAATGTTGTTAATTTGCCCAATTACTTTATTCACCATGCTCAATAGTATAATACCTCACCTGTCGTTAGACTCCTACTGATCGCCCTTTCTTCGTAGGATTGATGATGGTTTCTTCTTTTAGCTCTGGGTATTAATGTTCTTTGGCACCGATGTTCGCGATTATGAGGCCGATCAGGCGAGCTGTGTGGCTATGAATCGAACTTGAAAAATTCGGCTGAGATGTCGACTAATCCTAAAGAATACCAAATTTTTATTTACGAGAGAATTACAGAATACTACTTATCAAGCTTTATTATAGTAGGAAGAACTGGAAAAATCAGGAAGCTGCTCATGAGCAGTTGTATAAATTTTACATTTTTAATACCTTTAAAGAAGATATGTGTATTATTATTTATTTATTTATAAAATATTCTAATTGAATAATTTACCAATATTGATCTTCCAAAAAATCGTTACTCTTTAAACAGTATGTGAATTCTTCAAGTAATGTTCACTTTCACATTTTTTAGTTGTGAAAAATTCTTATCTTTTTTTGTGCTTTTTCAAGTAGCCTCGCTTCTCTGGCCTTCCGCAAATAACAATACTGTTCTAGTTTACAACGCAAGTTTAACAGCAACCATGGTCAAATAGCCTCTGGCAATATAGTTGTTATAGTCCTTTAAAATAACTTTCGGCTTTGTTGAGTTCAAATCATACATTTCACTTTAAAACATATCAAAGTAGGTATCCATTGGAAACAATAGCTGGTACATTGGTGATAAGTACAGCAGTATTTTTGATTTGAGGAAATTTTTCAAAGGAGTATTTAAATTAGTTTTCTAGTCCTCTCATACAATAATGTGCAAACTCAATAACTTAGAGCTCTGTGTTTTTCTAACAATACAATTCGAAATATACATATTGCCCAAAATGAATGCTCCAAAACTTATTGAGGATTTGCTAAATCATACTAGAGTACCATACACTTCTTTTTTTCTCCTCTGACCATAGTTTTTTTAAGAAAAAATTTGGAAAGAATAATAAAAACATTTTAATTGTTTACGTACATTATTAATAAAATAATATTTATTAGATATTCATACATACATACATATATGTACTTTATCTTAGAACACTTTACCTTGGGACACTTTTCCTTAAGACACATATGCGCAATGCTTATAAAATATGTACAATATTCTTGGAAATTATGCAGTCTTCAGTTGCTCCATGGAGAAAATACTTAAATAATAAAATATTTTTCCTTCACTAATGTGTACCAACTACAAGCCAGAAAGAACCACATACAAAAATTTCGCTTGTATATATTACCACACACATGCATACATATGTATGTATGTATGTTCGTAGTTAGCGTGGATGCACACTTTTTAGTTGTTTACTGTTTTGGTTATTGTCTCGGAAAATTTATTGCGTTGTTTTCATTGGGCTCTATGTGGCTTCTGCGGCATTCTGTTTGGTTTTGGTTTCCTTTGAGCTTCTCAGAAAACAATATTTATTGTATTAAATTTATATTTTTAATATTCTTTCCTTGGTTGACTATGTTAAGTCTTAATTTCACATACTGTTTCTATAATTTAATCGCCAAATATTTTTACAGAATTTTCTAAAGATATCGCGGAGTTGGTACATTTGATATGTAAACTACCTCTGAAATTAGCTTATGAAGACTTAATTGTTTCTGCTGAATCTGCTTCTTCAGCGTTATCCCTCTAATTATCGGTATATTACAACATCTTCAATTTTTCTTCATTGTTCTCGAACTTTCTTGGTCAGCGTAAAAGGGTCTATATAAGTTCTAGTGTTTCTAATAGTAAAAATCCGTTCCACAGAGCGGCAATTTCAGTTTGGAGAGCAAGAAAAAAATCACACGGAGCCAAATCTGGTGAATACGGTGGTTGATCGATAGTATTCATTGCGTTTTTGACTTTAAATTTGGTCACAATCGTGGCTCGATGCAATGATGCCATATCACCGTGTAAATCCATGAATTGTTCTTCCATAACTCCGACCGCTTTCGACGTTCTCACGCAAACGTCTCAAAATGGCCAAATATAACTCTTTATTAACCGTCTGTCCTTCCGGTACAAATTCATGATGCACCAAACCACGAATATCGAAGATAACAATGAGCATCACCTTGATTTTTGAGCGGCCTTAGCGTGTTCTTTTTTGTTTCGGCTTATCTTTGTTGACTTGTTTGTTGCATGTCAAACTCATAAACCCATGTCTCATCGGCAGTTATAATACTCTCCATGAATGTGATCGGAATTCGCACGATCAAGCATGACCTGTTTACGGTACTACCTTTGAAAAAAATTCAGCTTTATCGAAACGACTCGAGCAAAACCGCGTTTCATACCCAAAATCATTCGAATAAACTCGCGAGAGATGTCGAGCTGTCTTTTTATTTCTCTAACATTGTCCTGACGGATTTTAAGCACTATACCCTTCACTTTTTTAATATTTTCATTAGTTGAAGAGGTCGAAGGTCGTCCAGAACGAGGCATGTCTTCAACGATCTCTCGACCATCTTTGAAGGCTTTGTACCACTCGAAGAGGCTTGTATTTTTGATAAAACTGAATTAACGTATGACTTTTTCAATATTCAGAACGATTCTGCACTCGAAATCTGTTTAGAAATATAAAATTAGAGACAAATTCTTTGTTCAACACTTTTATCCATTGTAAAAATCGCAACGCACTACAGAGGTATACCGACTTAAGCAGCCTCTGCAAACAAACCGGTTGACAGATTGTGCTTATATTTGACATAGTAATTAAGGACAGTCCTACCACCTTTTTTTTTTTTTGAATATATCGTTTACTCATTTTATTTTAATTACAATTTCCGTATATTTTTTTTTTCTGATGTAAATGGTGCTGGAATTGCTTTCGCATCCACTGTTTTCTCCCGATCTCTTTTTCTGCCAACAAATGTCAAGGAAATAGTTTATTTGACAAATTTTTCGATAATTAAGAGTTAATGGCCGAGACTGTGGTCTATTTTGAAGCGAAAGACAAAGCATTCTACAAGTATTATATCCAAAAGTTGGTTTTAATAAGACCATCTCCATGGCTCGCAACTATGTAGAATATGAAAAGCGAATTTTCTCAAAACAAAACAAAAAAACTGCCTTCAAAATCAATACGGATCTTTCAGCATTTTAACTAGGTTAGGAACTTCAACAAGAATTTCAAGATCACTATTTTTTCCCCTATAAAATTCAATGTAGCAGAATAACGAAAATATGTCCTCAATCAACCTAACCTACAAATAGCAATTTGAATTGTTTAGTCGTTATCGCATTGCTTTCAGAATTTGCCATTTTTCTTTCTTTTTCAATTTGCCCATATTGCTGAAATTCTTGCCACTGCCATTTCGGCAATCGTGTACATGACCATTGTGGATTTGTTGATGGCCGTATTTTAAGTTTTATGCGCTTGTTATCAATTCCGTGCGCCGCATGACTAGCAATACGATTTCAACCTGTCACGCCATTGCACGTTCCTCCGACTACTCAGCGCACAGTTCGCCCCACTTCCGCTCTTGACGCTAGCGTGTGATTTCGGTATTTGTCCATGCCATTTCCGATGCTGAAATTTTTGTTTTGTTTTGCACTTTGTGCCATTTCATGTTTCCCCATTTTGTTTTTATCCACTTTTAGTTGTTTCCGCCGTTGTAAATGTGACAAAACTGTTTTTAGGCCTCCACGTACGTTGGAGCAAAATCCAAATTGCCAAATAACAAATGGTCATGTAATTTAATTTGCGACATGACTTTTTGACATTAGTAAAATAACAAAAAACAAAATCCGCAAAATAAATACAAACAATGCACTACGACGAGCGTGCAACAAATGAACCATTCTACCAACTCAACCGGATTACAACCACCCGCACAAGTGCTCTCACCGCAGTTTAATCTGAAACGATTTGAAAGTTTCGTTTAGAATTAAGTGAGGGCCAACCAATGTACTTTATGCATAGAACTATAGGTAAGCAGCAACAAGGCGAACCATTACTCAACCACAAAAAAAAGAAACGCAACAAAAAAATTTACAAAATATTTCAAAAACTTCTAATCCACAAGCAAAAGTAAAATTTCATTGCATGCTTTTCTTTTTTGCATTGGAAGAAGCAACAAAATGAAACCTAAATTCTCCAGCCCATTTGCAAATGCCCTATAATGATCTCACTCTGAACTCCCCACAGAGTTTGTGGCTGCGCGGTCAAGCGTTTCAGCTGTCAGCGCCGCAGGGTTGCCTTTAGAATGACGGCCGCCCAGCTTGAGTTTATGACATAACATAATTTTGTGGTCACCGTGCAGAGACAAAGCCTTTAAAGTGGGTGGTGGGAGGTGAAAATTGTGATAAAAGCGCTGTGCCGTACTCTCTGTCGGAAATCACAGCAACCACAAATCTTAATTGTTTTACTTCCCGTAGTCACTTAAATTGTCCATTGAGTCGTGAAATAATTTATTACTTCGGTGAATTGACATCACCTCGCAAATATACTGGAGCATATGTATGTATGTATGTATATATGTCTAGGGAACTTCGTTTATTTGTTTGTACTATACATTTCGTTGCTTTAACGTTCCTCAGTGGTTATACAGGTTGGGCATGCAACAGTATTTAAATATTTTTATCGAAACATTTGTAACTTTTGGACAATGGCAATTCCACGCTGCTTAGTGACAGCGAGCATCAGTTACAAAATTTACTGTTGTTAGGCTTTTTATTAGTCGTAATTTCTCTAGATATCAAGTGAATTGTTCCAGAGAAATGTGGCAGTGGAAAATTCAGAGATAATTTTTTAAGTGTTGTAACAAAAAAGCTGTACATTGGGGGAAAGTTATTGGTTTCACTTCATTCGAAAAATAAGTTCCGGCTCGATATTAGATTACTATCAAGATAATCGAATACTTCCTCAAAGTAATAAATATGATTTATTCAATTATATTACTCATTCTCTTCTATGTACTACAGGTTCAATAGATGTTGTCAGCAGCGAAATATATGTCCACAGAAAACATACATAATTTACATGAGCGCGCTAGTCGTTCTTCCTTTTCACTGTTTGGCGCTAAATGGAAATTCCAAGTATAATCATGTCCCACTCCACCTAGTCGTTCCAACTGAGTGGTGATTTTCCTCTTCCTCTGCTTCTCTCGTCAGTTATTGCGTCGCATACTCTCAGAGCTGGAGTGTTTTAATCCATTCGGACGACATGACCTAGCCAGCGCAGTCGCTGTCTCTTAATTCGTTGAAATATCAATGTCGTCATATATCTCGCATAGCTCATCGTTCCATCGACTACTGACAACCTTTCTCTCAAAAACTCGAGATACTCATCAAATGTTGTCATCGTCCATGCCTTTGCAATATATATTAGAATGATGACTGCCTTGTAGAATCTGGTATTTATTCGTCGAAATAGGACTTTACTTCTTACTTGCCTACTCAGTCCGTAGTAGCGCCTGTTGGCAAGAGTTATTCTGCGTTGAATTTCGAAGCTGACATTATTGTTTGTGTTATAATGCTGGTTCTAAGTTAGACGAAATTATCTACAACTTCAAAGTTATGACTGTCAACAGTGACGTGAGAGCTCAAGTCGCGAGTGCGACGAAAGTTTGTTTGAGGACACTAGGCATTTCGTCTTGCCCTCGTTCACTGCCAGACCCATTTCCTTCGCTTCTTTGTCCAACCTGGAGAAAGCAGAACTAACGGTACGGTTGTTATAGCCAGCAGATTGTACCTTCTCTTTTCAGTTCCGCAGCTGGAATTATTTTCTCCAACAGGAGATTGAAGAAGTCGTGGCTCATTGTCTGAATCCTCGTTTGCTATAGAACGGCGGGGGGAGGTCCGGACGGCGGTTTTGGTATTGCTCAACTTCAGTTTATTTCAGACATAGTGGCATAAAGGCAGCTCCTTTTCGTGCTGTCAAAAGCAGCTTTGAAATCGACGAAGAGGTGGTGTGTGTCGATCCTCTTTTCACCGATACTTTCCAAGATTTTTGTGAATATCTGGTCAGTTGTTGATATTTCACGTCTAAAGCCACACTGCTAAGGTGCAATAAGATTGTGTACGGTGGTCTTCAGTCCTTCACACACCACGCACGATATAACCTAATATGCGATGTTTAGAAGGCTTATCCCTCGGTAGTTGACGCAGATTGTGGGTTATGCCTTTTTTGTGGATTGGGCGGCGCACTCTTAAGTTACAATCATTGGACATGCTTTCGTCTGACCATATTCTATAAAAAAGCTGATGCTCCTTATCAGTTCTTCGCCGCCGTATAGCTGGGCCGGCAATCCATAGAACCCCGTCGCTTTGTTATTCTTCAGAAGAGTAATTTCTATTCGAACTTCTTCATGGTCGGGCAATGTAATGCCTGCTCCATCGTCGTTGAATGAGTAAATTTCGACATTTGTCATCAGTGTCTTAATTTCTTTATTATACATACGTTCTTTTAGTCGCCATATACTCGATTTTTTCTTCTCATTTAATGGAACTTGTGTTCTATTTATCTGTTAGAATGAAATACCGAATTCCGTAAGAATGTTTCTATTATTCGGTTGCTAATCAGTACCGAAAATAGGTGAAATGGACCATACCTTTGATCGGCCACAAATAATGATTTTCTATCCCTTTGTTTGACGCTATGTCGTATTTGTAGTCGATGCTTGTCTCCACCACGAGTAGCCCGTTCTCAAATAATTATGTGTATGAATTAAAATTTTTATTAATTCTGCGAATATTTTAGTTGCTCGCTTTCTATATTGCTCCCAAAATTGCTCACCAGGAGCACAAGACCTCACATCCAGCTGCCATTTCCTCTCTATAAAATTCTTAGCTTTATAGTTCCTGAAGTTCTTCACCAGTGCCAGTGTTCTCCGGCGATAGTTATGATCTAAATCGTAATTTTGTTGTTATTTTTTATTTCACTGCTTTTAGGAAACATAAAGCAGCAGTTTTTCGCAACGTTTCCATTTTCTGACATTTTACGAGTAGTTTGGGAATTGAAATAAAAAAATAATTCGCAAAGATGGCTTAACGTGGAAAATGTCATTAAAACGGCTACTGGTACGAACAAAATAATTGCAGTAAGCTGCACAAAAAAAGAACGAAACCGAAGTCGTAAAATTGAAGCTAGCGCGAGCAGCATCGATACTGCTCATGTGTACACGCTCGTTACATAAGCGTGTATAGTAAAACGATTGCCACATTACTGCGTCGGTTTTACGATAAAGCAAAATTGCAAGACAATGAAGCGTAGTTTGCCACGGGCTTAAATCTATGTATATGTGATACCATACATGTAAATAATAAACAACGTTAAGCGCAGTTGTTGTAACTTTAGTCAAATAGCTTAACGTTTTAAATAAATTCGTTGTAATTTTCATCACTTCTTTCATTAAGTATGGATGTCAGAAAATATCGAAAACGGAACATAAGGTTCCACATTTGCAATATTCCTATCTACGTTGACTTTTGACCGTCTTCGAATCATTATTTTGAACTCCACAACTTAAGACTAAACACATAGGGACACCAGGAAGAATAAAGTCAAAAACTATTGGAATAAGTAAGGAATTTATACTCTTGCAACTTGCAAGCATCAAAGCCAGGGAAATACTTACAGGCGTAAAATCAATCACATAAAGTAAAGTCAGCGGGATGTTCGAAAATCCTAATATTAGTTATATAGAGGCTAGGCCAAGTTTTCGCTTGAATTTATCTATTTTAAACACAAAGATACACTGTATAATAAAACACGCTCTCTTATTTTCATTTGGATAACTCACATATTGGCTGATATATGCGGTAAAAAGTCATAAGGAAGTTCGAAAATCTTTATATTAGTTACATGGCTACTAAGGGAAGTATTGGCCCGATTCAGTCCATTTTTGACATACAGTCATACTATTATAATAGAACGATTATCCCTTAATTTCAGTTATATACATATATCACACATTGACCGAATTTTCGATCAAAAGTCAACTATAGGTACCGGGGTCTAAATATTATATATGTATACCTAGGGGCTTGAACAGTTTTTATTAGATTTGAACAGTTTTTGGTCATAAGGTGGCACACACGAAGACATTATTCGTGCAAAGTTGTATCCCGTTATAATAATTCCTTTTTGATATGTGTATTGAAAACTGAACGGATCAAGTGGAATTTAAAATTGTGTTATATGGGAAGTAGGCGTGGTTGTAGTCCGATTTTGTCCATTTTCACACCGATGATAGAAGTTCGTACTCAGCAAATTTGGTTGTTGTAGCTTAAGTAGTTTAGGAGATATCTACATTAAATTTGTTAGAGGGCGTACCCACGCCCACTTTTTTTTTTTAATTTTGCCCACAGATGCCCCTTGCTAGTGCGATCCTCTGTATTAAATTACAGTTTTATATCTTACTTTGGTGCTTAGTTATAGCACTTTATAGGTTTTCGGTTAATGGCGATTTGTGGGCGTGGCAGTGTTCCGATTACGGCCATCTACGAACTCGAAATTTTTATTTGTACTAAGGAACTTACACACCATGTTTCATCGAGATATCTCAATTGTTGCTTAAGTTACAGCTTGCTCGGGCGAACGGACGGACGGACAGACAGACAGTCAACCGGTTTTCAACTTTTCTCATCATCCTGATAATTTATATATATATATAACCCTATATCTATCTCGTTTAGTTTTAGGTGATACGTGAAACTATAATACTCTAGCAACTGGTTTCAAGAGTATAAAAATACCTGCAAACTCACACATCTTTTAAATTTTAGTAAATATGAAATAATCTATTGAAACTAAATAGTGAAAAATTGGGCTATTGAAATACAAAATTCTTCAAATTCCATACTATTACTATACTTTATGAAAAGTGTACAATTGTATTTCCCTTTAGAAAGTAACTTTGACTCAGCCTCGACTGCAGCAATTCGAATAATAAAACTACCTACTCTGACAGGGCTTTTATTCTTCATATTTCGGCCCAATTCACTTTTTTTCCTCATTTGCCTCAAAAACTAGAAATTTATACTACAACTGTAGAGAATATTTTTTTGTAAACAGGGATTTCTGATATGTATGTATGCTCGGTAGAAAATTTACAAAGAATATCAGTGATTCGTTTATATTTTCGATTACCCGAAAGATGTAACACAATTATGCCAACGATTTTTCCAGTCCTCGAAACACTTTCCATAAGCACTTTTTTAGATGGCTTCAGCGAATTTTGTTTTATCTCTTCGATCACCTGAAAACGGGCTCCACGGAGCCAAATCTGTTGAATACGGTGGTTGATCGATGATATTCATTGCGGTCACAATCCTATTATTTTTGAAAATCAGCTTTATTTGGACGAGTCGAGCAAGAACGCGTTTCATACCCAAAATATCCACCAAACTCATTCGAACGGACTCGCGAGAGATGCCGAGCTCTCTTGCCATCTTTCTAACCCTTTTTTTTAATATTTTCATCAGTTGAAGAGGTCGATGGTCGCCAAGAACGAGGCGTCTTAGCTTTCATAACGATTCCGCACACGAAATTTTATTAGAAATACAAAATTTAAACAAATTCTTTATCTGATATTTTTATATATTGTAAAAATCGCAACGCACTACTGAGGTAAACAAACTGAGACACAGATCGCGCTCATACTTGGCATAGTAATTAAGGACAGTCTTACCGACTTAATGAAATACATTTTTTTGAAATATCGTTTACCTGGGGAATTTAATTACAATTTCCAGGTGCTTTTTTGTCTCAAGTATAACAATTAGCTGATTTCGATTCGCCAAACATTCAAACCGATTTGTATGCAGCACTCGAAATGCAACATAGCGCTAACATGTACTCTGACGTCTTCTTTAATGTAATTGTGTTCCGCTTCTCCATTCTTCTTTTCGCGCCAATGTTTTTTTTTAGTTTTCCGAAAACGACGAAAACATGATGGTAATTTCATAAGAAAACCTATCCTAATTGACAAAAAATTGAGAGTCATTTTCGCAAGGTTCTATTGAGACGGGTTTTCCGCAGCACAATCATTAGTTATTATTTGGATTCCGGACTATAAGGTGGCTCCTCCCAACCAAGGTCGCTGGCGTTTCCCAAATGGAACACTATTTCTCTCCTCTAAAACGTTCAAAACTGACCGCTTTTGGGCGATTTCTAGCTTCAGTCGGACCAATTGTTGAGGTACGGGTCCAAATTAAGAATTTGGACTTACTGGAGTAGACAATTACAGCAAACACTAAGCAGAATAGCCCACACATAGCCCTCATGATCCGTTTCAGAAACAGTTTGATTTTGTTATGATTTGTTGCTTTAAGCTTCTTTGTGCATACAGCCTTATTTAAATGGTTGAAAATGGTTTTTTGATTTACCGATATTTTCGAGACTATTATTTTGGCCGTTCAGAGCAGAGTGCATCTTTTACTTTAAAGTTATAGGACCGAAATCAAAGAAACCAAAACTCCTCGTGATTGGTTGTTAAAGACCTAAAGACTATTAATCCTAATAATATAAAATGTGACCTCTCTAACATATTTTTATAATTTTTGGGACCACTGTAAATACTTATTTTGTTGCATGTTTTGTGAATGAATCTGTAGAAGTTAGATGATTCTTGCCACACATAGAGATTATTGAGATATTCGTTCCAACATTTTAGGCAAAAAAAGCTCAGTTGTGATTTTATTGCATATACCATGTGTGAGTATAAAAGTGTCCTCCTCTAATCATATCACAAATGATGAATTTTTTCACTTTTGTTGAGCATTCCAATGACCACTTTAGAGCAACTTACAAACATACATAAATACTCAACCATAAATAAGTGGCAACTGAATCCGGGACATGTGTAACACTTACCCAGCGTCTAAGTAACCGCGCGCTCACGCTTTATTCGCATTGTATGTGGATAAAGTCATTTGTTTTGTCAACAAAACGCTCGCCAAGCACACTTTTGTTCCCAAATTCAGTTCGACACGCAGAAGGTCGCCATAAACGTGGAGTCAAACCTAGTGGTCAGACAGTCAAGGCTGTTGATGTCGCCTATTGTGTCCACATAAAAGAGCCAGCGCCAATAGATGGGGTTGACGCGCACAAATCGAGGAGTACGCTCTCAAACACAGGCAACTGTGTGCGACATTAAGCGAAATTCCATTGAATTGTCATCATACAGGGACACACGCATACACATGCATATTTGTGTATGTATGTCGTACCTACATTAACGTTTTAGTAACTAAAACGGACTTTCAATCTGATGCCTTAATGCACACACATACTCACACATATATACTCACCTACACACATATGTACATATGTATTACAGGTATGAGCGCTTGCGTATAGCTGTAAGTTAGTGCAAACAGCTGCAACTGCTTCACACCTTATTGCCCGCTGATTTATGGGATATTTCGTACATGAAGTGCTTAGGTTACGAGTTGAATTGAGTTGAGTTCCAACTCGTAAAACTTATTTAATATTTTAGGTGCAAGTTGACGCCAACACTACGTCAATGGCAAAACGGACAGCTTTGCCACCTATTAGAGGTGTTAGTTTGTGCGTGTGTGTGTACATTGGTTGGCTCCGTGTTGCAACTCAAAGTCTCACATGTCTTTTTTCGTATTTTATTACATTTTTATTTTGATTTTGATCCGACATTGGCTTACGCGACTATTTCACGCCATTTTGGGATCACGCTCAAGTCACTCACACACACACACCTCAATGCAAACTTGTATGAACTTATGTGAACTACTTGTAAGTTTATATCCACTTTTCTCACCATGAACATTCACTGCCGGAGCAGCTGAGGCGTAAATAGAAATATTCGGCTTTAACAAATGATCCGTAGCCTAAAACACGTGTTTAAGTTTAAGCAGAAAGCAACGCCCGTACAGAAAAGGTCCACTATGCCGTAACCAAATATGCTACAATAGGGTGAGCTAAAAACTAAACTATTGAATTCAGGGGTAAAATTAACTGAGAAAAAAACATAACTGCAATGAAAAATTGTGATTATATAATATATATATATTTTTTTTGGAATATTTTCTGTCAGAATCGGCAATGAAAAAAGATTCGAAAATTATGTATTTTTATGCCTTCAACTAGTCTGTCTGTATGTACGAGAACTATTCTCTCAGTGTTTGAGCTATTCATCTTTTTTTCGTATGTACTTTTCTCCTCAAGAAACTGCTTATTTGATGAAACCGTCGATATCGGACTTATATAACTTATTGCTGTCATACAAACTGAACAATCAAAATTAAGTTCTTTTATGGTAAACATTTTTATTTAACAAGATATGTTCACGAAATTCGGCATGGCTTATTCTCTAAGCCACCATCATAATCTCCAAAAATTTTTTTCAAATCGGACCTCTTTAACTTATTGCTGCCATACAAACTGAACGATCAAAATCAAGTCCTTGTATGGAAAACTTTTTCATTTGGGGAGATGTCTTCGCGAAATATTGACTATTGCTTATGGCAACACTATAATCTCCGAAAAAATTTTTCAGATCAGACAACTATAACATATACATATGTAGCTGTCATACAAACTAAACGAAAAAAATGAAGTCCTGGTATGGAAAACTTTTTCATTTGGGGAGATGTCTTCGCGAAATATTGACTATTGCTTATGGCAACACTATAATCTCCGAAAAAAATTTTCATATTGGACAACTATATGTAACATATAGTTAACGGTTTTTTGTTTTAATTATTTATAATTAAAACACTAAATGCTTCCGAACCTCTTTCAAAATAAAAATTAAAATTTTTCGTTGTATGAATATTTTTTTCTATATATACATAGGTGCATTTTTATACATAAATTCGTTATCAATATTTTTGGCTCACCCTAATGCACAGGGTTTGCTTTAGTAGTCGCTGGCAGAAGAAAATGTGCTAATGAAAATTCATGTCCATGCTCTTTGGTTATGACGCACTTACAATCGCCTACGTTTATGCCCGACAAACAAAACAATATCATAAATACCAAAAATATCTACAAACATTCATACATAAATAAATATCGAAATACTTAGTATAGCAAACGGTGTGTGTATTTGTTTTTGAAATGTTTTTAGTCACAACTACAATAATATGAATATTGTAAGTTATTTTGCAAACATAACCTCTAAAACACCTCAGGCCAAAGAAGTCATCTCATACATATTCGTTTACATACTGACATATATTCACTTGCCAAACATACACATACTTAAAGAAAACGTAAAAATAAAAAATAAAATTATAACAAGGAACAAAGGCATTTGCTCAAGCTGCTGTGCAAGTCAGCAGTAAATATAGTTCAGTGGCCGTAAAAGCAATCAAATGCGCGGCAGGAGCTTTTATATTACTTATGTGCGCTTATACGCATAACCATCCCACATACATTCGCATGTACATATGTATATTGCCGACACAGTCCTTTTCAGACACACTTGACTTACCTCGCAAAATACCGCTTGAATGCTTCGTAGTTAAACTTTGTATGTGGTTACTAGTAAAACCTTAAATAGGTCTAACATATGTTTACACATATTGTAAATTGTAAATATATTTAAATGTGTGCTAACATTAATATGCATGAGGGTACTTGGTTGCTTTTTATACACGCACGACACCCTCGTATATTTTTGAATGGCACAAATTAGAGAAAGTCATAATTTAAGTAGTTTGAAATTGAAAGAGCAGCGTAAGCGAAATAACTAAATCCTAGAAGCAGTTGGACAAATATTCTCGTGCTAAAAATTTCAATAAATTAGTAAGACATTCCGCAAAAATTTATAAGATATTTTTGATTAAAGAGAAATTATTAATTTTATTATTATTTAGATTAAAGTGTATATATATTGGGTAGTCGAAAAAGTCTTTTCGTATTTTGTCAATAGATGTCGTTGCAGTCATATATCTCCAGTGCTATCAATCATATTGTGTCATGCCATATAGTGTTGGAAAGCTTCATTTAACCAAAAAAAAAAAATAAATTCGGGAAAGTTGAAAAAAAGTTACAGCTATTCAATAATGAGTGAAAATAAGGAGAAATTCACTATATTTTGAAATTTTTGTATAAAAAAGGAAAGAATACCACGCAAGCCACAAATGAAATTTGTGAAGTTTACAAAGATGATGCTGTATCAGTCCATGTAGCACAAAATGGTTCGCTCGCTTCCGTTCTGGAAATTTCGATTTGAAAGATACACTTCGCTCTGGTCGACATATCGTTGAAAAAGTCATTGACATTATGGAAAAGTTTGACCAGGACCGTCACATAAGCAGCCATGACATCGCTAAGGAGCTTTACATTCATCATCAAACGGATTTGCACCATTTAAAAAAGGCTGGCTACAAAAAGAAGCCCTATGTTTGTGTACCACATGAATTATCTGTGAAAAATATAATGGTCCGAATTAACATCTGCGATTCTTTGCTGTTCGGACCATTTCTGAAGCGAAGGGTAACAGGAGTCGAAAAGTGGATCAAATACGACAATAATGTGCGAAAAAGATCATAGTCCAAGCGTGGTGAAGCTCAACAAATGACGCAAAGCCAAAATTGACGCCTGGAAAGGTTATGCTGAGTGTTTGGTGAGATTGGAAAGGAATCGTCAACTACGAGCTGCTCCAGCCTGGAAGAACGATTGATTTTACAAAATGCCAGAACTGATCAAGAGAAAGGGCTTCGTCTTCCATCAGGACAATGCTAGACCACACACATCTTTGATAACTCGGCAAAAACTGTGAGAGCTTGGCTGGGAAGTTTTGATGCATCCAGAAAAGTTTCACACTGATGGAATAATGTCTCTAGCGGGAAAATGGCAAAAAGTGGTCGTCCAAAATGGTACAAATTTGGTTAATTAAAGTTCATTATAAATATAAAAAAATATTTTGAAAGAGAAATACGAAAAGACTTTTTCGGCTACCCAATAGCTTTTGATAATTATATAATGTAAAATAGGATAACCCCTAAATAGCATCAATAACAAAATTAGGGTATACCATTTATATTCCTGTGTATAAATATTAAATAATTTTAATTTTCTAGCGAATTGTGTTGGTGAGATATGGGTTGGAAATCTGAATTTAGTGCAGTTCTAACAATATTTCAATGAATCACGTCGGGCATTAGAAACCACAAGTTGCTACATCGTTGTTGCACTCAGCATCACTCTATGGTTCATTTGAAAGATGATTTGAAATTGTTTTCATATAAAGCTCATGACATATGGCCGACCAACTATCAGTGGTCTGTGTTAACTGTATTCTGCGTCACTAAACGTCTATCCAATAGATCTCTAGATTTGCCAATATTTCTTGCTACCATTTTCAGATCATTCATGAGCTCAGCTATTAAGAAACTGAATCAAAAATTTTTATATTCGACTGTCCACAATCATTTTCCTCCAAGAAATACAAGTCAGAGCAAATCTTTACATTAACCATTTTCGATATGCTCTTTACTGCGAAATATATGCCTTTTTTGAGTTCCAATAAAAGCTAGAGCAAAATACCATATATTTTTATCACTTTGCCTCTCGTGAGGTCTATGCTTAGACGGTGAATGTATACCTACTTTTAAGGGGTTACAAGAGATTCTTCGGGTAAATAACAGCCTTTTTTTTACAAATTTTTTCTCATATAAAAAATTAAATATTTTATTAGATTTTTTTTATTGTTACAAACTAACACTATTAACAAAGAAATTCTAAAATTTTCGAAAAAAAAAACATTTTAAACTCGGCATTGCGACGCTACTACCGGGGACTCCTGGAAAAAATGTGCCCCATTTGGCAGGATAACTCCTTACACGATCATCTAAAGTGAAAAAATACGTATTTTAGTTAAAACCTTAACTTAGAACTTGGACGAATGAAAAAAACTGAAAATTGCATTTTTGGCAGACACTTTTACCAAAAAAATTTGAAATTTCAATAGAAATTTCGTGCCATGTTTTCAAATAGTTTTAATCGAAAAAAATCTTCGTCTAAGTCTTTAAGAATTGTATCTTAAAGACCTGTGTAAAATTTCATGAAGATCGGTTGAGTAGGTCTCGAGAAATCTTGCCAACCGACTTCAAAAGCACAGTTTCGAGAAAAACGCGTTTAAAGATGGCGCAGTTAGATTATTCTAGAGATGCTGTAGAATTTAATAAAACAATAAAAAAAGTCGATTTCCTAACTCGTAAACACGTGTAACCCTTAAACCAATTTTTCGTTCACTTGTTATAAACTTCGAATAAGATGGCCTTCTGTGCCTTTGGCGAATCACTTTATTGCCTTCAAGCGACTCATAGTGCTTTCCGTGAAGTATCAGTTTCGAAAACTGAAAAGGGTCACAGAGTCTCAATCTAGCGAATACGGTGGCTGAGCGATATCTACGTGATGCAAGAATTCCTTAAAAACATTAGCCTTACATCAAAATTTTGAGATCCTTTGCTATCTCAAATATAAAATTTCAAACAAACTGAAGTTTTTGTGTTTACTTTTTCATTTAAAAATTGCCGCACAAATTTTCGTGTCGTAAAAAAACAGCTGCCAGACAATCGTAAAAAAGCGACGTACCAAAAAAAATTATCATTTCGGTTTATGTTCGCACTTTAAATGGACCTATCGAGTTGAATTTGATCAGATGATGGAATATTCCCAAAAATGTTTGGTAGAATTATGTACTACCCTTCGCCAAGGTCGCCTTTACAGGTCTGTTTAAATTAGGAAATTTCGACTGAGGGGGTAATTGTGGCTGCTTCTCGGTAGTTAATGCGGGAGCCTGTTGTAGATATTTGGATGCGAAATCTTTGATATTCTGCCTTTGGTAAGCAATTGCCCGATGCATCTCGCATGTGCATTTGTCGTACGGCGGGCAGGATGCAGGCCGCAATTTCTATCGGAAACAAAAATATCAAAGAGATTAATACTCGTATTTGTTAATAACTTATCTTCTAGTTAAACTAAGAAAATTCCAAAAAAAAGTGTAAAATTCTACATTTTTTTAAAATTGAAAAAAAGTTTGTTTTGACCAAAAAAATTTTACTTTGTGTTGTTTAAAAGTATGTTCAAACTTGGCTTTTCCTGGTTTTTTTTTAGTTTAAATATTTAATGCCAAACATAATAAACTTTGCGCCAATCCCATACGACGTTTCGTTTTTTTTTCTATCCTGCCCGCCAATTAAGAAAAATCGTAAAAATGAAAAACAGAGAAATCGCGCGTCAAAGTTTTCGCTTTCTGTCCAAGCGCTCATATATCTGCTAGATGCTCGGTCACTATTTCCCTTCTAGCCTCGATGATATTTCGAATTTCCATCCATAACTTTAGGGATATTCTTATATAATTTTCAAAGAGATTTAAGCAAAAAAAAAATCGATTTTTTGAAGCTTCTAAAGCAGGCTCCCCCCTTAATGGAGAACTTCGGACTGCATATGTTATATTAACATGCGTCTGATAAAAGGGCATCGGATTTTCGAAGTTGACTTTAAACTTTTAAAGGAATTCCTTTTAGAAAACCATTAACCTTAAACTAGAGGCAGTCATTCATTATTCAGTATAAGCGCCATGTAAGCGTCACTTAATATAACTTACAACTAAAATTACTTCATTTCAGTTCTCATAAAAGATTAGTAAATTCACCTCAAAGTCAGGGTAAATATTTAACTTCAGACTTAATTTCAATATTTTTTTTACCCACAACCCAAATCAGATTTCATTTCGATTACCTCTCACAGCTTACAAATGTTACTTTCGAACGAATTAATATGAAAAGCAGAGTTATCAATTTCCCGGTAAAAAACTTTCTTTACCATTTCAATTCACCAAACCTACTGAATGGAGGACCAACGAGAAAAAGCTTTGAAGGCAAAGCAAGTTTTTATTTTTCCATTTCTTTTATCTTAAAGTCAGCCATGGCATTGCACTCTCGACGCTCACGTGCTCAACATACATATGTGTGAGTACGTACTTACATATGCGTGTGTGTAGTCGGCGGCGAGTGTTTGCGTTTCCATTCAACCATCGGTGGCCGTAAAACGGATACGAATTTGAAAAGGTTTTGTCGGCGACGCCGATGACGACAACGACGGCGGTGCTTCAATGGAAATGTAAATATCCTGTTCAATTTCCTTCAGCAGCCAGTTACCACAGACAACAATTCGAAACGCTTGTGAGCGTCACGTCGTTTTGCAATTGCTGCTGTTTTGCCACAAGCATCAGATGTGCTAACACACACACACACACATATGTACACACATGCCTATTTACATTTCATATATGACGGCAAAACTTGGTTTTTGGCTGGCATATGGGTGCAGTGACGAACAAGGTTGACATGGTGAGCATACCTAACGGCATTAGTGCAACCAAAACTCACAGCTGCTCACCGTTACATACTATATACAGATAGGCACATATGAACCATTCTCATTTCCCTTTTTACTTAGCTGAAGCAGCATGGCGCTTGCTGGCGAAACATAATGCCCAAAATGGTGACATTCTCCTGCGGAGCAAAACAGCTAATTTCGATTTGGTTCTGGACTATTATTAGTTTGAGCTCTAGTTTTGTTTTGAAGTAGCTTTGGGTTTCTTACTTTGTAAGGGCTTATTTAGCTCTGTTAGTCCGTCGCTCTTGTTCTCGTTTATGATACAGAAATTGATGGGTTCATATAGATTTCTTTCGAAGGTATGACGTTTGCTAAAATGATCCGATACAGGTCAATACACACCGTTTTTCGATAATTCTTGCCATTTTGAAGTTAATTTCATAAATTCACTCTTTTAGAAACCCGGGTATCTATTGTATTAGTGGATTTTCGTCTCTTTTGAGACGAACTTTTCACCATCAAAACCATTTGCTGTTGACAGGAACGGTTAATAATTACTTGGTGCCAGATCAAGACTATAAGGTGGGGGGATAAGAACCTCCTATTCAAGCTCTCGGAGCTTTTGGCGAGTCACTATCGTTTTATGTGGCCTGGCGTTTTTCTGATGGACAACAATACCTCTCTTTTTGGTGAAAGCTGGCCAATTTCTGAGCGATTGCTTACATTCAGAGGTTCAATTGTGGGATGTATAGGTGTGAATTAAGAGTTTCTCCGTATGAGCGCAACTGATAGGAAATAAACTCCTGTCAACTTTACCAAACATATGACAGAATCTTCCTGACCATCAATCCTAGCGCTGGAATGGATAAATTACCGTTTGCTAAATCTATTATTTGCTAAACAGTTGCTTACTCTTTTGAGTTTATTTTAAGATATACCTCAGGTTTTTTCCAGTGTACCTTTAAAATAGGGCAATCATCTTTCTGCCGCTCCTATTTATGCCATCTGCCCAAGAAGCTCTGTTCTAAATTGAGAAATTTATTACTATCTCGTTTAAAAACACTTTTCATAAGCACTTTTTGGGATGATCAGCTTCTTCAAACACAGGAAGCCAAATTCGGTGAATATGGTGGTTGATCGATGGTATTCAATGAGCTTTTGGCTTTAAATTCGGTCACAATCGTGACTCCACTCGATGGTGCGTTTCCATCGTGTAAAATCCATGAATTGTTGTTATTCCACCAACCAAACGACAAATATTGAAAAAAAAAACAATGAGCACCACCTTGATTTTTGAGCGAATCGGCTCGTTTTTTCCCTCCGTTCCGATGATTGTTAACTTATGTACTTGTCAAACTCATAAACATATCTCATCGGCAGTTATAATGCTCTTCATGAATCTGGGATCGGAATTCGCACGATCAAGCATGTCCAAAGAGACCGTTTTAGGGTACTTATTTTGAAAAAAAATCAGTTTTATCCGAACGAGTCGAGCAAGAAGGCGTGTCATACCTAAAATATCTACCAAAATCATTCGAATGAACTCGCGAGAGATCCCGAACTCTCCCGCCAACTTTAACATTTGCCTGACAATTGTCAAGCACGATATTCTTTACTTTTTTAATCGTCATCACCGATCGCTCTATCGTCTTTGATGGCTTTGTACTACTTTCTCCTCTATAGGCAATGCAAAATAAGCATTCCCAAAAACTATACTCGTAAAGAAGTCCCTAGATCATAGGAACGTATACTGTTATAACCCTTTCTAATATGAAAGTATCATTGTTCCGCAGACTTCAAAAACGCATACTAAAATAATAAGCTCAAGCACCAGTGATAATAATAACCTTTATCTAACCTTTACTGTATTATACGAAACGTTTAGAAGAAGATGATGATAAAATATGATGAGTAAGAGAAATTTGGGGGTTTTCGACTGGATTAACGTAAGCCACTCATTCGCACAAGCAAGCTGTTGGCATACACAGACAGTTGGGGGACTTCTGAATGCCATACATTTGATTGAAAATCATGTTTGAAAGTGGTAATTGTTGTTGTACGTCTATCATTTTACGGATAGAGTTGCACAGGAAGGAGAATTGTGAATACAAAAATGAAGTAAACAGCTTGATTTTACATTTATAGAATGTGATTGATTTATGGTGGTGAATAAAAGAAACCAAAAATCATAGTCACTGTAATAACTCTTGAAATTGAGGACTGCGAATAAATTGTAAAGACCGTTTTTATATAATATAAGGGACGGAATATTTTTTTTTAATTATTGATATGCATCTTTCTTTCTCATAATAAGCAAAAGAATCTTCCTACGAATATTTATTAATACACTTATTTGTAAAAAAAAAAATTGTCTAAAAACGAATTTTTCCAATATAAAGTGAAAAAAGTAATCGTTTTTTTGACGCACCCTAATTTATATATTTATGTATGTATATTTAAATGTATATGTAACTGTCAGGATGAATGTCTGCCTGCTTGCCCGTGCTTTGTTGACTTTATTTCAAGTAATACACTCACGCCAGTTAGAGCACACAGCATTTTAAAACTGTAAAGGTGTGGGTATTGGTGGGCTCGGGCGTGAAGAACTTTAGTCGAATTCCGGATAATCCAATTTCAAAGTGTTGTTAATATGATTTCCGGTTTTATGTAGTTTTAAATGGGATTTACACGTGAGCTTTTTACAATATCGCACCCCATCAGTGGCGCATCATCATCAGCACCAGCAGCAACACCAGAAACACCAGCAAATACAATACACTGCTAGTACTAGCAGTCGGCAGATAGACAGATCTATACATCTACATGAACAACAACGACAACAAGAACAATCTCAAACACATTCGGCGTTAACACACGCACCGCTTCCTGCGCTGATAACAGAGCAAGCATGAATTGTAAATGCATGAAAATCACTTTCCCCACAGCGCAGTGTACACATATTTGCTTTGAAACTGGCTTTTTGCCACAGCAGCGGGTAACTTAAGGCCTTGGCAATAACTTGCCACTAACTGAGGCGGGCGTGTATCGCAGAATATCTAAAACAAACCCAACGCTTGGCTAAGCGAGGCAAATGTGCATGGAAAATATGACTAAAAACAAACAAGCAAACAAATACTTAAAGCACGATATGCTCGTCCACACACACACATACGCATATGTAGGCCTCATAGGCATGCGTGCGTGTTACGTATACGCCTCATCGAGCAACTTCATTCACATGCTTGCGTACCTTCGTTTGTGTTTGCATGTGTGTGTGTGTGTGAGTCATATAACGGCGCGCAAAACAAACTGCTGTTCGTTTGAGTATTTTTCGTGATTCGTGCTTCGATGCTGTGATTGTTCAAACGCATGCTAGTTATTGAAAACAAAACAGCAACAACGACAACAGCAGCAGCATCTACTAAAAGAACTAGAAATAACTGTGTTTCGGTGCAATCACTGACGTCGTTACCGTGGCTCAATCAGTACCGTTAGCCTAATAGCCTACCGAAAACAACCACGACAGCAACAGCTAAAATAGTCAAACCGCTACCCACAATTGTTTCGCCGCTGCCATTGTCAGGCTGCTGCCGCTTGCCGCTTTGCATGTATTCTCCCTTTTTCTGCCGTTAACTGTGCGATGGCATTATTATTACTTTTTCGTGCCATTCCATTCGATTTCATTTACAACTTTTCGCATTCCTCTTCATTTCGCTTGTACTTTTTCGGTTTAAGAAAAGTTTTTTTCAGTTTGTCGTTTTATTTTTTTGTTATATAACCAACAATAATTTCCAATTTTTTCACCACTCTATTTCTTTCACTCTTTATTTGACCATTCACTACTTTTTCTTACTTTTTGTGTTGTTTTTTATTGTGGAAAAACTTTTAACAATTGGCTTGCATTAAAAATATAAATCAACCATAATTTCTTTTGCTCTCCACAAAAGTACTCAAGTAAAGTCAATTGCAAATTGCACTACGTCAAATGCATATTCATTTTGTAAATGAATTGTATATTGTCGTTGGCTAAATTGAATTTCCTGGATTTTATTAAAATTTTTAAATTGAAACCATTTAGTTCTGTTGATTTTTATCAATATTTGTTTAATTATATTATTGGTTATATGCAAGTATAAGTATTTTATTATAGTATACTACTGCCATACTAACTGACTGATCCGCATCAAGTCTTGTATAAAAAAAAAGCTCTAAATTTATTTTAAGGCTTATAGTTGGTTTAAAGGGTTATATACCTTCTTTATCGAAGAAAAACAGGAAAGTTTGGATTTTTTTTTAGGTATGTAGCAATTATATCATTACACGAATGTTTTTAATTTTTGATAGTACACTTTATTAACAATGTTTGTGCCAAATTTCGTGGAAAAATATCAAATAGTTTTTAAGGGGTGGCTGTTTTCCTTAGAGGCCCTTTTTTGGCTGAGCCTTGTGGTGACAATTCCCCAGGTCGAACAAGTCAACTGAAACCATAAAAGTAAACAAATTTCGTTAGTTTAGTGTAATTCCTTGTGCTTGAACGATCGTTTTTATGATTTTTTTTGTGCACACGGGAACGTTTTATGCAAGAAATGAGCTCTTTTGGTCACTAGAAATTTCACTAAAAAATTCATTTCAGCGAAAAAAAGTTTGTGCGTTAAAAGTCGATCGTTCAAGCACAGAAAAATTTCATGACGAGCATTTAAAAAAAAAAATTGAAGAAAATCAGTTCAGTAGTTTTCCGCCAATCCATGTCACAGCAAAGTCATTTTTCACAAAACACCATTTCGAGATATTCGCGTTTAAAGTTTCGCGCTCGGGCTTGGGGCCGCGACGAGGCGCGCGGTTAGAAGTGCTGTAACTTTTTTTCCACTGCTCGAATCTATGAAAATTTGAGAAAATGTTCTCAAGGAGTTGTTCTTTAAGATAAAGCAATAAAATAATTTCGATTTTTTTTTAATTAAAAAAGGTATATAACCCCTTAAGAGAAAAAAATAGTAACAATATGTGAAATATTTTTAGATATCATTATCAATGCATTTGTCTCTTCTATACTCTATTTTATGTAAAATTTTGATCTAAATTGTCTAAACACTGCAGGTACTATTGGACGGTGCGTATACGTAACATATGCGGTTAATTAGTTTAGATAAATATTGGGTAGTCGAATTTCGTATTTCTAATCAAACTTCAACTTATATTTTTTACATTTATTATGAACTTTAATGAACCAAATACAATATATACCATTTTGGTCGACCACCTTTTGCCATTTTTTCGATAGAGACATTATTCCAACAGTGTAAAACTTTTCTGGTTTCTCGGCGAAAAACAGCGACAAGTAATTTTCACAGGCTTTTCTTGAAGCCAACTTTACTCCATTAAGAAATTTCTGCATTGACCGAAACAAATGCAAGATCAGCACTATGTGTTGGATGCACCAAAACTTCCGCCAAGCTCTCGCAATTTTTGGTGAGTCATCAAATATGTGTGTGGTCTAGCTTTGTCCTCATGAAAGACGAAGCCTTTTCTGCTGATCAGTTCCGGCCGTTTTTATCGATTGCTTGCTTCAATCTCATCAGTTGTTGACAATAAAATGTAGATCCTTCGACCAGGCTGCAGCATAGTGAATCCAATCCCACCAAACACTCAGCATAACATTTCGAGGTGTCAATCCTGGCATTGCGACCATTTGTTGAGCTTCACCATGCTTGGACTATGATCTTTTTCGCACATTATTGTCGTATTTGATCCACTTTTCGACTCCTGTTACCATTCGCTTCAGAAATGGTTCAATTTCATTTCGTTTCAGCAAAGAATCGCAGATATTTATTCGGTCCATTAAAGTTTTCACATACAATTCACGTTGTTCCCAAACATCGAGCTTCCTTTTGTAGCCAGCCTTTTTAAAATGGTTCAAAACCGTTTTATGATAAATGGAAGGAACTCATCCTTAGCGATGTCATGGCTGCATCTTTCATATCGAAATTTCCAGAACGGAAGCGAGTGAACCATTGTTGTGCTACCCGAACTGATACAGCATCGTCTCCGTAAACTTCAAAAATTTCATTGGTGGCCTTTTTAATTAAAAATTAAAATAATTAGAGGGGGGGAGGGACAGGTGTAAGAAAATGGCGCATCCTGGTGACATTGATCCTGACTCTCCTGGTGGTCTGAAAAAAAAATCAAAAGAAATTCTTAATCAGTAAGAATGCTGGTATAGTATCCATTTCAGGAACACGAAATTTTTTGTTTTGAAAAATGGCGACTGCCTGAAAACAAAAATCATTTTTTACGCTTTTTTTTGAAATTCCTGAATTTTTTTAAAATATTAAAAACAAAAATTTGACACGATGCTGGTAGGAACGATAGAGGATTATATAAAGAAGGTTCACACAAAATTTCAAGTAAATCGGTTGTATAGAACTTGAGATAATGCCGGTACCGTGTGGAAAAAAGTAGTTTCGAGAAAAACGCGTTTAAAAAATTCGATACGCCCGAACCGGGCTAGGTACTGCGTTACTAAAGCAACTGTAGCTCTTAAAATAATTTTAATTTTTAAAAATCCTTTGGAGGATATGTTCTTAAGGGTCTAAACTTTAAATATATGAAAAAATAAAATCGATTTTTTCAAAATTCTAGAGTAGAATACCCCCTTAAATGAAGCTTAAATCTCACCTTTACAACACTATATGGTGTGGTAAGACACAAAATACGAAAAGACTTTTTTTTACTTCCTAATAAATTGCATAAACACTGTCCGTACCATTTGACGGTGCGTATACGTAACATATACATATTAATTTGTATAAATACATACTTCAATTAAATCAATTTCGTATACCATTTCGATAGAGGCTTAGAATAACTATCAGCCTCTGATGACAAATATGAATATGTTGAAAAAATATATTTGAAGAATAGTTTATTATTGGAGTTTACATAAATTTGCATCAAAACGAACACCGGCATTTCTCAAACAATTTTCCCATTTTTTGTTCTCTCGATAGGGTGTTGAAAGATTAAATTAGTTAAATCTCAGCTCGAAAGGAGAAATTTTAATTAATTTTGCAAAACGCACTAAAAATCAATTAAATTTTACTCAACCCTTCCACGTACAATAAAAATTGCATGACCTGATGGCGAAGTCTTTAAAAAAAATGACACTCAATCATTTATGCAAACTGTAAATACGATTTAAAGAAACAGTTATAATAAATGTTTTTATTTTTCATATGCGTAAAATTTATTTCGTTTAAAAAACCGAATTATATTTAATATAGTATTAATCCTTCATTCGTAATTTCCTGCTTGGTAGCTCTATAATTACAAGGATTTACGTCCCATAAATAAGATATATTTATGTCATCATAATTATCATAAAACATCAACTTAAATCGCCTACTTTATAAAAGCTTTAAAAAAAAAATCAATTTTCGCAATTTTCCCATTTTTTATATATACCATCCATGTGTGTGTGTAATTGCGCTCTTGCTTTCATTATTAAATGCATTTTTTTGTATCTGCGTCTGTACGTCATGGATTGTTGGAAATTCATATTGTGACGCATACGAGGTGTGTTCAAAAAGTATCGCGAATTTTGTGTTTTTTTGAAAAATTATTTATTTATTCATGAATATCTATTTTGTCCCCTTCAAAGTAATCCCCATGAGATAGTATACACTTGTGCCAACGATTTTTCCAATCTTCGAAGCACTTCAAAAAAATCATTTTTTTATCTTCTTCAGCTCCTCCTAGTGTGTTGTTTTTGGCCAAAAAATCGCGCACAGGCAACGATGTGTGAGCAGGGGCGTTATCGTGGCGCAAAAGCCAATTTTTGTTTTTCCACAAATCCGGGCGTTTCTGGCGGATTGCTTCGCGCAAATTGCGCCTAACTTGCCAATCGATATGTTTAGGTCCTCAGCAACTTCTCTAACGGTGATTCGACGATTGGCCAATACCATTTTCTCCACTTCATTAATTTTTTCGTCTGTTATTGAAGTGCTCGGGCGTCCGGCACGCTCTTCGTCGTTCACATCTTCTCGACCTTCTGAGAACATTTTGTACCACCGATAAACGTTGCTTCGGTCCAAGGTAGCTTCTCCGTATGCCACAGTCAACATTCGGAATGCATCCGCGCACTTAATTTCGTTTTTCGAACAAAATTTGATACAGGTTCTTTGATCCATATTTTTGAATAGGTAAAAATCGAAGACGATCCAATACACGTGCAAGCAAAGCAGCTGTCAACAATTAAATGAACATTCAAAATAGCCGAGCTTGTCGGCATAAGTGAGAGACATGAGTACCAACATAACGCCACAAAAAATTCGAAATTCGAATATACGTAACCCGCGAAAATTCAAAATTCGCGATACTTTTTGAACACACCTCGTATGCACGAATTTTATTCCTTTTTGCACAACAACGCTTCAAACATTGAGTCAAGTCAACCTTCTGTTAGTGTACCGTTAGCTGAAGTTCCTTAAATTGGACGTGATCATACTTATTTGAGAGTATAAATATTTCAGTTTGATTGATGGCAATCGAAAAGTGATTAATTCTTTCAAATTTGTGTCATCCACTGAATTGATCGCTTATTAATGAAAAAAACAACTTTTATTTTCTGTACACAGGCACCTTTAAATAATAGCAAGTGAATGATATATGCTATTATATATGCATGTTAAATATGTATAAATTAATTGTGGGATGACATAAGACTACTTGCCGTCATATAAAAAACTATATATACACTTCTGCTTGAATCCTCTTATTTTATATATGAATAAACAAAATAGAAATGTGTTTCTAGAACATCTTGTCTTACGCTATTTGTATTTTGTATATATGTACATATCTTCATTGAATTTTAAATTAAAAATAAATACATAAACGTATGTGTTTCAAATATTATAAAAAAACTATAAATAAATTAACTTCGTTTGCACAGAACCCATAATACCCTTCACAATAAAAAAAGTTAGCATATAAGAACTTGATCCTTATCGTTCAGTTTGTATAGCAGCTAAATACTATAGTCCGATCTGGAAAAATGTTTCAAGTATTATTGTAGTTAGCTAATAATCCATAAGAAACTTCGTGTAAATTTCTTAACATAATTATGATGATAGCTATATCTGTAGTGGTCCGATATCGGCGGTTCCGACAGTTTCTTGTGGAGAAAAGGATGTGTGCTAAACTAAGTCAGCTCGTCACGCTGATTATTTATATATATATATTTTATAGTGTCTCCGAGGTTACCTTCCTTTTTTGAAAGCAAATGAATTTTACCCACAACTTGGGTTGTTTTTGTCCTAAAAGAAAGATTTTTGATCAGAACAAAAAATTGGAAAGTCATTGAATGAGGAACTATGCACAGAACTTGCAGAAACTTGTTACTAATCGGAACATTTGTCTCCGAATTCGAAAGATGCTATTTCGAGAAAAGCTGATTGTGCTGATTAAACTAAGCTGCTACTCAAAAATTGAATATATATTTGAAATATCGATTCAAAATTTTACTAAGCCGGTGTAATACCTTCAAGTGCATAAGTCTTGTTAGTTATATAGGATCTAGGACAAGTTTTCCTTCCCCAAAATCATAAAAAAAAACGGTTTATTAATTTTAAGCACAAAAACTGTGCCACAATCATAACAAAAAACGGTCTCTTCGGAATATCTTTATATTAGGTATATGGTGGCTCAGGGTATTATTGACCCGATTCAACCCATTTTTGACAAACAGACATAATTTTATCAGGAAATAATTTTCTCTGAATTCTATTATAATGAAATGTCAACTATAAACTCTGAGGTCCATATATTCGGTACCCAGAGGCTTCAAGAGTTTTTGTTCGATTTGGACACCGTCTCTCAAACCACACCAAACCTTTTTTTATGAAATGGCAGATCTAGAATCTCTTCAGGTTGCTTTTCGTTCTTCTTGAAACTTTTCAAGTGCCCATAGAGCGAAGCGATATTGCCTGGTAAAGTCGAGCGCCTTCAGTTCTTGATCAAGCTGTATTTTGTGCGCTTTCACTTTCAGATCTCGACGTAAAATGCGCCAAGTTGTTCTATACGTCAGTCCGAGTTGCTGCGGACGGCGCCAAATCAAGTCTCCACGGTCTTCGTGTACACTCGCAGCTACGGATGCTATATTTTGTTATCTGCATGCTAGACGTGGAGTATTCGCTCGAAAATTATTAAATAATAATGCCGGGTCTCACGATAGGTGATGGTGTTGCAAATAGTACGTTCAGTAGTCGATTATGTTGACCATAAGTTGAGCGAAGCGCGCGAAACACATTCTGCGGAGAATGTGAATTTTCATAAAATAGTTGAACGATTTGTTGACTTTGTTCAGACATAAGTCTTTCCATGATGAAATGCCAAACAATACTGAACAAAAAGAAGAGAAAACCCTTCACAGGTGCATTTCTTTTAGTAACTATGTGTCCAGTTTGTATGGCAGCTATATGTTATAGTTAACCGATCTGAACAATTTCTTCGGAGATTATGTTATTACCTTAAGCAGTAATCCATGTCAAATTTCGTGAAGATACCACGTCAAATGCGAAAGTTTTCCATACAAGCCCTGGATTCAGATCGTCCGGTTGTATGTCAGTTTGTATGTCAGCTATATATTATATTAACCGATCTGAACAATTTGTTCGGAGATTACATTGTTGCCTTAGAAAATAATTTACACCAAACTTCGTGAATATATCTTGTCAAATACAAAAGTTTTCCATACAAGAACTTGATTCCGATCGTTCAGTTTGTATGGTAGCTATATGTTATAGTGGTCCGATATCGGCAGTTCCGACAAATGAGCAGCTTCTTAAAGAGAAAATGATGTTTACAAAATTTCAAAACGATATCTTAAAAAATGAGTGATTAGTTCGTATATATACAGACAGACAGACGGACAAACAGACAGACAGACGGACATGGCTAAATCGACTCAGCTCAACATACTGATCATTTATACATATATATATTTTATAGGGTCTCCGATGGTTCCTTCTGGGTGTTACAAACTTCGTGACAAACTTAATATACCCTGTTCAGGGTATAATATAATAACACGACAGCTTGCCACGACACACACGTCGATCTGTCAAAAAAAAGCAAAAGCAAAGTACCTCTACTAGTGTCACCCGTTATATACTTTATAGGATCTCTGACGTTTCCTTATGGGTGTTACAAACTTTGTGCTTACCATGTTGAGGGTATACAAATTTATTAGCGTGATTTGAGAGCTAATTCGTTAGGAGGGATTAATTGTGTAAAATTGAACATATTCTTAGCACAGGAAATTGGTTTAATTCAGATTAAATCACTGATTCATTAATAAAAGCAAAAAAAAAATATTTTTCTGTCATTGAGTGTATAAGGATATATAACACAATATTTCCTTTTGTTAGTTAACTGCTGCGCTGACAGCTGCTCGATCATTTCTCGCCTCATTTTGCTATTGATTTCTTTCTTTTTATATCACAATGTTTCGAATTTCTTTTTACATAAATTTTATGATACATTTGTGCTTTTATTCCTTTTGTATTTGAATACGCGTGTTTTTGCACATACTCTCATACATATGTACAAACATATGGGCGTGCTGGGATTCTCTGCCACCAGCAGACACTGCAAGTTTGCCACACGAATGACAGTTGCCAAGCCGGCTATGACTGCCAGCCGTGCTAATGTCATTACTACTACACACATTTATTTCTTTTTTTTGTTGCTGTACCGCAGCTGCCACCAAGCGCTGGTGCTGAAGATTTTTCAGCGAAGCGATGATGAATGCCAGTTGTGGGTGTGTATGTGTGCAGCAGCAAGCGCATTTACATAAAAGCCATTATATTGTGCATAAACATATGTACACATATTATAAGTATGTGTGTATGTATATAAATCTGTTGTTGCATGTGTGGTGTGCAAATTTGTGATAACGATAGAGCTGAAAGTAATTGAATGCTGCTTAAATGAAATTAATGAGTCTTATAAAAACTTGTGAGACTTGCGGGCGTCAACCACTTTGCACACCACACGCCAATGCCTTTTGCCTTTTATTGCGTCTAAATAGCGTCGTGAAATGCCGAATGCTTTTACATATACATATGCATAAACGAGCGTATGTATGTATGTATATGGATTTAAAAAGCGTGTATGTGTGTGTGTTCGTGGGTGCTGCCGTTTGGTGTTGTGCTAAATATGAATCCTAATAGGCCCTAAGGGGTAGGTGGCAGTATAGACTATTATAATGAACACGCGACTGCAAATGATATTCAAAGGATATTAACCCATTTTCAGCCATGCTGTTTTTCGATTACTTTGTTAAATTTTTAGTAACGGAAATTGCTGACTCAAATTTATGCTCCGACTTAAGCAATATTGTGGTTTCCAAAATGGTTCTATTTTGTTAGTAAAAACGTATTTTTGTCTAATAAAATTTTGAATATACTTTGAAAAGAGCACTCAATTTCACCCTAAGTGAATTTTTTTTTAATTTTATTATTTAAGTTCTTAAAATATACCAGACCCGAAAAGCATTTCAAAAAATACTTTCTGCATTTTTTAATTTAAAAAACAACTTTTAAAATTAAAAAAAAATTGAAAATGTTGTTTTTTGCGTTTTTTTGAAAATTAAAAAAATTAAAATTGAAAACAGCTATTCTTAAAACATTTGGCGTTTTTTTTTTTAATTTTCAACAACAAAACATTTTTTAATTTTCAAAGCACAACTTTTTTATTTGTTTACAAAATTTTCAGTTTTTTTTAATAAAAAAAAAAGATTTGAAAACAACTTTTTTCAACATTGAGAATTTTTTTTTATTAATTTTCAAAATTAAAAAACAATTTTTTTAGTTTTCAAAGCAAAACTTTTTTTTGCTTTTTAAATTTATTAACAGAATTTTCAGTTTTTTTATAAAAAAGTTTTAAAACAACTTTTTTCACAGTGAGATGTTTTTTTTATTAATTTTCAAAGTTAAAAAATAAACTTTTTTTAATTTTCAAAACAAAAATATTTTTGAATTTTCAAAACACAACTTGTTTTTGATTCATTTGCTTACTAAAAAGTTTTTTTCCTTGCAAAAACATGTAGGAACTTACTTTGCAGAAAAGTTTTTTTAACAAACTAAAAAAAACAAAAAAATGTTCACAGTTGAAGAAATTTTTATATTCGCATAGATTTATTTACATAAATTAACCGGGTTTTCTACACTTTTTATTCGAACCTTTATTTAATTTTGTAATTTTAATCTGAAAAATCTATATTCCTCACTATTATTGAACACACAGTTGCAGGCAGTAACGGGTTAAACAGCCCCATCTAATGAGTAGCTCAGTGACTCTTGAACACACATTAACGCTCATTGCGAACACATGCACATACTCGTTTGTACACACGCATGCTAATGAATGAATGAGCGTCGCGGAATATGTGACGTAAATGATTGAAATCCGCGCCTGAATGATGGAATAATAGGCTTCCTGCTGCTTGCTATTATCGACCGCTGCCACATTGGCCACCGCAACAACCCACGCTACACGTCACTGCAATTATTTGCGCTGAATGCGTTACACTAAAGCGCTGACTGCCGCCGACTGCTATTAGCAGCGCATAGCGGCACAGCGCCCGCATGGCAGGCGTTTGTGAAGCGTCAGCCGTTTATGACACATTTTAGCACATCGCACCCCCACCCGCCGCATGGCGTTCAGGCATTTTAGAAATGTTTAGATATTCATCGAAATTGTGCGCGCTGAACATTACAGCTAGTGAAAATCCTGCTGAAAACGAGGCGACAAGACAGCAGCCGGTGAAACTGCTTAAATTGCTTGATGACAGTATCATAATTGAATTTATGAGTTTCCACACCTACTCAACTCGCTGCCTTTTGTCAAGATTTTCTATTCATTTACATAAATATTTGCCAACCTTTTTTCGTTGCTCTGCATATATCAACTACGTAGCGGCGAAAATTGTTTTACTACTGTTAATGCATACACCCACGCACACACACACACAGAAATATTAATGAAATGGGAAAGTGGCAACAGTGATAGAAGTGGCAGTGGCAGCAACAGCGGGCAAAGATTGCTCATTCTAATTTCAACTAAAACGAAGCTTTTTAGTGTGCCTCTTCTTCTTCTTGTTCTTCTGTAATATTTACTTGTTAATTGAATTTTGTGCGCTTTCACAGAGAGAATACTATAGCGATTTGAAATCTAATTTCAGAGTTTATGTGCGACAACTAAGCTTTGGCAATTTTTCATAGCCAGGTGTATATATTCGACTATAGCGTATATACTCGGGTGGCCAAATTGATTTAAAATTTAAACTGGGCATATTTTTGTGCACTATGCCAGAATAAAGTCGAGCAAAATTTTAGTGTGAACTATTTTTGTATATATTTATATTAATCCATGCAACAGGAATTTTTCGGTAAAATACTTCGAATATTGCAGTTCAACAGACATAAAATATTCTGAAAATAGATTTAAGGAAATCTGTGGAGTTTGCAATCCTTGGTTGGATTTTATAAAGAATCCGCCTTTAACAACGCTTCTTATATGTAAAAGTGTCCAGACAAGAACTGAAATTATATCGGTCAGTATGCATGACAGCTATATGATATTATGGTTCGATCCGAATAATTTGTTCGGATATTATACCTTTGCCATGCAAACAAAAAAGTTTTCTAAAAGAAACAATGGAAACTACATATATGCTATCCTTGTCCGATATCGATGGTTCCGACAAATGAGTAGACTCTGGGTGAGAAATGGGTGCGTGCAAAATTTCAAATTGATATCTCAAAAACTGAGGGACTAGGGAGTAAATTGCATGATGATTTTATCCGGAGTGTCCCCTAAGTAAATCCAAAAGTTTAGCACAACAAATTGGTAGCTTTGTTAGTTAAAAGAGACTTCGAAACGCTAAGGCATAATGAATGTGAGGTTTCTAGGAAGTTGTAACCACTACGCCCATGTGTGCATTGTAGGGTGTTTTTTTTTTTTGAACTATTCATTTTTTTTAGTCCCATCATGAAATTTCCTTGGAAATACCCTAAAAAAAATTCCCTGAAAATTTGAGCTCTTAATATGAACATTTAGGACTTTTATTTGCTACAAAAAAGGTCCGAGGTCGCAAAATACCTAAACTCGAGATATTCGGCTTTTTAAGTAAGGCTGTATCTATTTTCATAGATTTTTTATTACATACCATCACATGCCTTGGTAATAGTGTAAAATTTCTTGGAAATCAGTTGCGTAGTTCTCTAGAAATCTTGCCAACCGACTTCAAAAGTTTCGACAAAAACGCGTTTAAAGACGGCGCATTTAGCCTAGCTAGTCTCTAGCGCACAAGTTTTCAAGGCTGTATCTCCGAAACTATTACTCGGATCAACTTTAGGACAATATTCTAGAGATGTTGTAGAATTTAATAAGATAACAAAAAAATTTTGAAACCCGTAAACACATGCAATCCCTTAAGCTTACACGTTATCTCTCAGTCATCTAGTCACGTCTGATTAGATGGTAATCACGAGAACTTGTTGATTAGAAAAGTAAGAGTTGTCAGTAATAAAAAAAGAAATTACATCCCTTCCTTTGAGCACAAAACTCGATCGTCGAACTTTTTCTGATTATGAAGTGTGTCGGTATAGACTTTCAAAGATAGCACTCCTAGAAAAATGTGCTAAGAATAATTATAAAATTAGTTTTCAAGAGATCCGTAAAATTCTAAGATGCTTACTATATATTCTCTCAATTTGATGATTTCTTTATTTTTTAAGCTCGATTGGCATTTTAGTCATTTTAACTGTTACCTATTAGTATGCACTACCACCCAGCTGGTTCGGTATTAGATTTCACTTTTTTAACCAACAAAAAGAAGATTGGCGCTTTGGTACCTAGAAATTCAATAATAATCATGTAAAGTTTGTAGAATTTTGATTTTTAAGGAAATATGTAGAACCATCAATTTGTCGGTGAGCACCTTAAATATAAAAAAAAATCTGGCATAAATGTGAAAACATAATTATATTTTAAATGATAGACTAGTGGATCCGGCCACGCATTGCTGTGGTATACATTTTATACTATTATTCATATAATAAACTATTCAATGCAGTGAACATTTTTTTTACGAATGAAAGCGAAAACGTTTTTGTAGGTTCAAGAATCCTAGGGATTGTACTTGAGGTTTAATTTTGAATATGTTCATATAAATAAGTTTCATTGGAAAAAATAACGACTTTAAAGCTACTTTCTCAATGTCTGGTTACCAGCCTTTCTGTCCAGTCAATAGAGTTATCCGCTTAATAGATTGTACTTAATAAACATCAACAAATGGTGGGTCCAGACAATGTACATGGTTAATGGAGATGACCGCTTAATAGAGCTTGCACTTGTACAGTACAATTTATCGATTGTAGTTTAAAATGGTTGAATAAAAAAATGTTATCAGAGACCGTTAGAAACTTCTTCCTTATAATTTACTTATAACCTTTAATTCCTGCCACATTTTTTTACTAGAGAGTCTATTTGAGAACCATTCCTTAATAGTTATTCAAAAAATCAAACCAACTAAAGTTTTCGTTAATATTGAAAAACGATTCCCATCAAAAATATGTTTTTAACACTCTCACTAAGACATGGCAGCTCAGTAATTTGCTTTCAAACACTTTCGTATTTCACTCACATTTCTGTTTGAGCACATTTTAATAAGCTGACGATGAAAAAAATTGCGGAAAATATTACAATCCACACTGGACGTGTTGAGTAATGTTGGCGGCTGCTGCGGTGGTTGTTAATGACATTGCGAGTACTGGCGCTCGCCACGCTTGGCATTACTGCGTACTAGTTATTTAATTAAAATATTAACCTTGCCACAGCTTAGGAAAATGGCGAAAAAAGCTAGCTGCTAAGGCCGACAGCGAATTACTATACATGGCATTAACGGTACACCGCCTGCTGGCACTAGTGAGAGAAGGGAAATGTAAGAAAATCTAGCGCAGAGAATAATTGACAGCAGCCGCAGCAGCATCCCTTAATGTCACTTTGACAAGCACTGTGCGGTTAAAATGCTTTAAGTAGTTGATTTCTTCCTCTCTGTACGCTTTATTACGTACTTTGCTGATATTTTCTTATTCGTCTTATTCCTATTTCTGCTGCTCTTAATTTCTCAACCACAACACCAGTAAATGAGCGCAATTTAACGGTTGATTTTTGCTAGAAAAAAGTACAGTTAATTAAGCCACTTACAATTCCCCAACTTCACTGCTTCAATTGGTGAAGAAGTCAAGACTTAATCGATAAATAAATCCCAGTTGAATTAGTTTAAAATCCCCATCAAGCTCGAACATTTGTTTTTAGTGTTGCATAATTAACTTTCTACATGTTCGACACGCTTGTACACATTGGCAGCCCTGCAAAAAATTGTTGTACACAATGGTAACCCTGCCAAAAACTCGACAGGTCCGATATGAATCTGCGATTAGTCGCAAAGGAACATGTGTCTAATAGCATTTTTGATGATTGTATATGAAACGAACTGTTTCCTCTTGTTTCAGCATTAGCTGATGTTCCAATTGTACCCAAAAAGCCTGGTAGTATCAAGGGTTTCCTCGAGTAAATAATAGGCTTTTTCAACAATTTTTTGTCGCATAAAAAATGGAATATCGGAAAAAAATGCGCCCACGTTGGCAGGATAACTCTTAAAAGGATCATCAACCAAAGTTAAAAAATACGGGTTTTAGTTAAAATTTTAACTTATAACTTAGATGAAGGATAAAAGAACTGAAAATTGGATTTTTGGCATACATTTTTACAAAAAAATAAAAAAAAAAATTTCTAATAGTTATAATAGAAAAAAATCCTTCTTCTAAGTCTTTAAGAATTGCATCTCAAAGACCTGTGTAAAATTGCATGAAGACGGTTGAGTAGTTCTCGAGAAATCTTCAAAATCTAGGAAAATATTCTAGATGCGTTGTAGAATTTAATAATACAATAAAAAAATCGATTTTTTGAACCCCTTAAACCCACGTAACGCCTTAATGAGAAATATAAGCAGAGACTTCACTAATTTACATCCAACCATACCCCAAAGACATTCATTAGGGACTAACTAATAACAAATTGTATCGTAAAGATACGTGTTGGATACTAATTCATTCCAAATTGTACCGTATAGAGAGTTATCCGTGTATACTCTCTTAAGCATTACTCTCAAAACTTCTTGCTGGGATATGTACGAATCTAAATGTGTGTCTGTATATTCGTGTTTTTACTGTTTAGTGGTTTCCCAGCTGAAATTGTACCCAATGAACAAGTTGTATTGGATTTTAAAGTATCTGTCAGGGTATCAATTGTAACGGGTTTGACTCCGTAAAGTGAAAAAAATACTAAGTGGATAATTGTGGCTTGCTATTGCTGTTGTAGTGACAAAAAACATTCCCAAAATTTATTTAAGAAAGGTTTGATACTTGACCGGTTTGAATCCGCGTCCATTACAGAAACGTAGCTTGGAAACTAAAACTGGAAAGCAAAACTGGAAACTTTAACTGAAGAGTACGAATGAGGAAATTTAGTGTTTATATTCACTTATAAGTCAAATCTTGGCGTAGTCTTTGCAAGCGTTCTAAGAAAATTCGATAGAACCAAACGTGTACTGGGTGTAAGAAATTTGGTTCCGCCAGAACTTAGATATTCCAAACAAGTTAGTGCTTTGCTTAATAAGTTTCGCGGTTAATCGACAGTTAAATAGCCAACGAAAATAATAAACTCACAATCACACAAATACCATAGTACCTAAATAATTTATATACTTCGCTTGCGCTCGATGGTAAATCGTGCAGAATATTGTGCACTTAACTGCACGTTTTATATGTTTATCTGGTGGTAAATGAATTAGCGCGTAGTCCAGTGAGAAATGAGCTTTCACGATTAGTGCTAATCCAATAATGAAAGTAGGGCGCTCAAGCAGTCTAGATACATTCATAAAACATCAATTTACAATAGATTTTCGAAATTTCAGAAAAATTCAAATTGAAACAATGGAATGCTAGTTTTGTTCATGATTATGTACAATTTGAGGTTAAAACTCCCTCTTGACTTTGACGACATAACTTTGTACACCCACACATATTTTTACCCCATATATTTACTTCAATTCAGACAACCACACAAATCAACCGATACTGCAATCCAAAGTAATTAATCAACCGGCAATCCAAACGAATTTTGCTGCAATGTCATCGTTTGTCTATTTGTCCGCCCATTCGGATTCATTATCGTGCTGAGTCATTAGCCTTCTGCTTTTACAACAGCACATCGGACTCTGCTGTTGTCTTCGTTACGCAATTCTTGCTGCTCTTCTTTCCTCGTAAACTATGGTCTAGCTAAACGCTCGCTAGCACGGCGAAATTTATTACTGCCTCAGTGGAATTTAATTACCATAAAACCACGCTAAATTTTTGAACTAGTTGCTGAATATCCGAGTGCTGGAATATCAGTGGCATTCCCGCTGTGGTTGAAGAGCGCAAAGAAGTTGCCGGCGTGAATGAACTCAGGTTGCAAAATAAAGCTACGTTTAAAAAAAAACACTCGGAATAGGAAAAATCATGCTTCCAGCCACAAAATTCACTAGCACATTCGAGAATTCAGCTTATTAATTCGAACAAGTAAGGGGTGGCAGCCTTCAACTGGTTTCATGTAGTGGCGCTGAAAGCGAAATTCATATTTTTTTCATACAATGTTGAAATATTAAATGTATGGATAGCTGTGTATGTACCTGTATTTATAGAGGGTTATCCATTTCGAGGTTCCCTAGTTAAAAAAAAAACGCAACAACTTTAAATTTAAACAGGAATATTTATTATCATTCTAAAGAGCATTCTTTGGCAATTATTTTTTAAAGATTATTTCCTTCAAATGTTGGCCGCGACTACGTCTCAGATGGTCCATCCGTTGAGTCCAATTTTCGATGACTCATTCGAGCGTTTCGACTGGTAACTGGCGAACGACACGCGTGACGTTTTGTTCCAAGGCCTGAATCGAAGCGGAATTGTCCGCATAGACACAAGAAAAAGTCTAACGGTGTGATATCACGCGGTCTTGGTGGCCAATCGACCGACCCAAAACATGAAACGGCGCCGTCTTGTTGAAACCAAATGTCGGAGAGATCACGAACTTCATGGCGCGATAACTGTCGCCATTGACGATTACGTTCTCACTGGCAACATTTTTGAAAAATATGTACCGGGGCCCACACACCACACCAAACCGTTGTTTTTTCAGTATGAAATGACAGCTCTTGATTATCTTCTGGTTGCTATTCGTCTCAAATGCAGCAATTTTGCTTGTGAAGCCAAAAATAAGGCTCATCGTTGAACAAAATTTGGCTCGAAAACGTCGGATCTTCTTCAAGAGCCCATAGAGCGAAGCGCTATCGTTTGGGAAGGTCGGACGCCTTCAGTTCTAGCACAAGCTGTATTTTCAATTTAAAATCAATTTCAATCCGAGTCCGAGTTGCTGCAAACGGCACCGAATCGACTCCCCACGATCTTCATGTACACTCTCAGCTCAGTCTCAAGATGGGTGACGATGTTGCGAATAGTACGCTACGTGAGCCGATTATGCTGACCATAAGTTGAGCGAAGCGCTAAACAAATTCTTTACAGAACTGAACACGTTTTTCTCGAAAAGTTCTAATCACTCAATTTACTTGAACTTTGTTATGAATACTATATAAATATCTCTTTCATCATACACAAAGCATTGAGAAAGTTAAAAATTAGTGAAAAGTCGATATTTACATTTGAGTAGCGGCCTATTTAGAAAATTTCGAATTTTTTTCGATTTTTTTGTAATCAAGTACCCATGATTGTTAAATTTTCAAAATTACCGCAAGCATACAAGTATAAATCGTGGCAAACGAGAACTCGGCCTCTCTTCTTTAACGATGAAAATGAGATGTTTTTAAAAATTATTTTGTATACACCTGAAATGTGTTTGTTAATAGCCAAATAATATTGGATATTTGTGCCTCTAGACAAAATGAACCCCATTTTTACAACACTGAAGGTCATAATTTCTATCTTTAACAGCATGAAAAAGACATCCACTTTTTGAGGAGATTCATTCAAAGGTACATAAACGCAATTTTAAATATTGGTAGATGCTTCGCTAATGAAAACGGTTTGCTTCCACTCAATTTGTCACATAATTTTATTCTGATTTTTCTAGACTAGTGCCCCCTAGAAATCTAGTTAGTTAGTCTAACCATCTAACCTTATAATTTATTAATTGGCATTGCAAAGACTAATTTTAAATAATTTTATTTAGTTCGACTTTATCATGCTGAGCGAGGTGTGGAGGAGTTATATGGGGGATGAGAAGAGCTTTTCCATACGCATTAAATTTTGATATACTCACTTAAGTGAATTTCCACTCAAGTCCCGGCAATTAAGTCCTGTTACGCTTAACAGATTTCTAATTAACATAATTACAGCGTTTTTCTGTAAATCAAAGTATTAGATTATCGCAATTTCAGTAAAGTAAAGGGGTTAATGACTTGATTAATTAATTGAAAAAGTGAACCAAAAATTTAACATTTATTTTTATACTCTAACAGAGTATTACTATACCTCGATGTTTGTTATATTCAAAAGGAAACGTTAGAGACACTGATGAGCTAAGTCCAGTTAGCCATGTCCGTCTGTTCGTTCGTCGTTCATCTGTATATATGTTGTATATAAATTAGTCCCTCAGTTTCTGAGAAATCGATTTGAACTTTTACACCCATCCTTTTCTCACCAAGAAGCTGCTCATTTGTCTGATCAGCCGACATCGGATAACTATAGCATATAGCTGTCATACAAACTGAACGATCGGAATTAAGAATGTAAGGAAAACTGTTTCAATTTGCATAGGTTATTGCCTAAGACAATGATGCAAACTCTAAAGAAATTGTTGAAATCAAGTCACTATAGCATATATATAGCTGTCTTACAAACTTACCGATCAAAGTCAAGTTCTTGTAAGGAATCTTTTGTATTTTTGAAGTATATTATAGCTTCGGTGCAACCAAAATTAAGAGGTTACAAGGGTTACCTCGGGAAAAAACAGCCTTTTTTCAAAAATTGTTTTCTCACATAAGGCATGAAATATTTTATTATAATTTTTAATTGTTACATACATACACTATTAACAAAGAAATTCCGAAATTTTTAGAAAAAATATTTTAAAACTTGGCCATTGCGACGCCATTTCCGGTGACCCCTCCGAAAAAAGATGCGCACGCGTTGGCAGGATATGACTGGATTTTTGGCAGACATTTTTACAAAAAAAAAATTAAATAAAAAATTCTCGAGATATGCTGACGAATCAATTATTGTATTACCAACGAATGGCGCTAACATATTTTAAGGAAAGCATTAAAATTTGGTAAAGTAGGAGATGTTAAATATGTATAGTATATATACCGCCTTTGCAATTATTGTGCACTTTAAACCCTTTGGAACTGATAAATATACTGTAGGGCCAAACAAAGGGATAAACTTCTCGCATCGTAAAAAACGCATTAATTGACATGCGGAGATCAAATTTCACACGAACGCAAAAAAAGGTAGTATCAGTCTAGGAAAAGTTTGTTATCGATACGGTTTGCGCGTGCAGTTTATATGAACTAGTCCGGGTCAGTTTTTGATCTTAAAGGTATGCTATTTGTTTGTTCTATAATGAACTTCGAAAGTTCTTTTAGACCCTACCTTAAATTATATTGATGCTGAAATTGAAAACCGATGCGTTGTTAATGCTTATGAACCAACTAACTCGAGCCCAATTCTACATTTTAGGTGGCAATGTTTAAATTGAGCAATTGACTTGACGAGACGTAGAATCGCTAACTTATTTACTTTGAAAATTGGGACTAACGGCGTATAATACACTTAGCGAAGTAAATGTGAACTATCTATTCTAAAAATTCAGTTAGTAAATTGCGATAACCGGTTATAAATCTAGTATCTAAAATTATTAAATAAATTTATGTATACTTTTATATGAATTAGAATTAATGATAAGTATTCTATGTTATATGTATGTACGTCAAACAAGATATTTCTTTCGAAAATACTTTATGTGACATTAACTAATATTTTTCTCAAAATTTTCTCTTTTCTCCCAAACACTAAAAAATTATTACAGCCATTTTGAGTACACTCTGTAAAGAGTTCTTACAAGCGAATGTCTCTGCCATACTATATATGATGAATAATGAACAATTCGGCCATAGCACTGCCTCCGCTCAATATTTTCTACAATTGGCCGGCTATCTTGGCATACCGGTAATCTCATGGAATGCCGACAACTCGGGTCTGGAGAGACGCGCCTCTCAATCGACACTTCAACTTCAGTTAGCTCCAAGTATAGAACATCAAAGTGCTGCTATGTTGAGCATTCTAGAGCGTTACAAATGGCATCAATTTTCGGTTGTCACCTCTCAGATAGCCGGACACGATGATTTTGTACAGGCTGTAAGGGAGCGTGTCGCCGAAATGCAAGACCATTTCAAATTCACGATACTCAATTCGATTGTGGTAACGCGCACCAGCGACTTGATGGAATTAGTGAATAGCGAGGCTAGAGTGATGCTCCTCTATGCCACACAAAGCGAAGCGGTTACTATTCTTAGAGCTGCTGAAGAAATGAAGTTAACTGGCGAAAATTATGTGTGGGTCGTCAGTCAATCGGTTATCGAGAAGAAGGATGCACAAACACAATTTCCCATTGGCATGTTGGGCGTACACTTCGACACAAGTAGTGCGGCGCTGATGAATGAAATATCGAATGCGATTAAAATTTATGCGTTCGGCGTTGAAACATACCTCACAGATCCGGCAAATCGGGGGCGACGTCTCACAACACAATCACTTTCGTGTGAGGATGAGGGACGTGGACGTTGGGATAACGGTGAAATGTAAGAGCACAGCTTTGACACAACTGTTTTCAAGCTTTATTAATTATTTTATTTTATACCGAATAGCTTCTTCCGTTATTTGCGCAACGTATCCATAGAGGGTGATCTGAATAAACCCAACATAGAATTCACTGCCGATGGCGATCTCAAATCTGCTGAATTGAAAATCATGAATTTACGTCCTGGAGCAAACAATAAGAATCTCGTTTGGGAAGAGGTAAGTGGCATAACTATTCGCTTGATTTACTTGCACCACAAAAGTTTCCACTATTCTTTATTTTTTTGTTTTTGTGTACAACCTAATTACGTTTACTTATCTGGCCATTCGATTTAGTGTATCCTTCTTTTATTTCATACCATTTTATTTGCTAAAAAAAACCCTCTCTGATTTTTCATATTTTCACATTTCCTTCCTTTACATTACTATCCTTCTCTTTATTCCTATGCACTTCTTTGCTCTTACTATTGCTTTCCACTTTCCTAATCTCCACTAATTAGATTGGCGTGTGGAAGTCATGGGAGACGCAAAAGCTTGATATACGTGACATTGCCTGGCCGGGTAACTCGCATGCTCCACCACAGGGTGTACCCGAAAAATTCCATTTAAAGATAACATTCCTCGAAGAGGCACCCTATATCAATCTCTCGCCCGCCGACCCAATCAGTGGCAAATGTCTAATGGATCGCGGCGTCCTTTGTCGGGTCGCGGCCGATCACGAGATGGCCGCTGACATCGATGTCGGGCAAGCGCATCGCAATGAATCGTTCTATCAGTGTTGTAGTGGCTTTTGCATCGATCTACTGGAAAAATTTGCCGACGAATTGGGTTTCACATACGAATTGGTGCGGGTCGAAGATGGTAAATGGGGTACACTTGAGAATGGTAAATGGAATGGGCTGATTGCGGATTTGGTAAATCGTAAAACCGACATGGTATTGACATCGCTGATGATCAATACCGAACGCGAAGCTGTGGTGGACTTCAGTGAGCCATTCATGGAAACTGGTATTGCGATAGTAGTGGCTAAGCGTACGGGTATTATATCACCAACAGCTTTTCTAGAACCATTCGATACCGCCTCTTGGATGTTGGTAAGTTGTCATAGCACTGCGAGTTATCTTATATTTTTGACACGAAAACATTTTCTCTAAAAACTAAAAATAGGTCGGTATTGTGGCGATACATGCTGCCACATTTATGATATTCCTTTTCGAATGGCTTTCGCCAAGCGGTTACAATATGAAACTTTATCTACAAAATGCTAGTGTAACGCCGTACCGTTTCTCGCTTTGCCGCACCTATTGGCTTGTGTGGGCGGTACTCTTTCAGGCTGCTGTACATGTGGACTCACCGCGCGGTTTCACCTCACGATTCATGACGAACGTGTGGGCTCTATTCGCTGTGGTCTTCTTGGCCATCTACACTGCTAACTTGGCTGCCTTCATGATAACGCGGTAAGTTTTGCTCGTTCCAAACGAAAATTTTGTTTGTTGTTTGTTTGTATATATTTTCTAATATTTGTTTTCTGTTTATTTTCAACAGAGAGGAATTTCATGAATTCAGCGGTCTGAACGACAGCCGTTTGGTACATCCCTACTCGCACAAACCCTCATTTAAGTTCGGTACAATACCTTACAGTCACACCGACTCGACTATACACCAATATTTTAAGGAAATGCATCACTACATGAGACAGTAAGTAAACGGTGTCATGAAAATGCAATAATATACATTTTTATATTCATATTTCTACTCAAATATCACAATTTTCTTTTTCTTTTATAATTTCATAGATACAACAAAACTAGCGTCGCTGAAGGCGTAGCCGCCGTACTCAATGGCAATCTCGACTCATTCATCTACGATGGCACTGTGCTCGATTATTTGGTGGCACAAGATGAGGACTGCCGCTTAATGACCGTCGGCAGCTGGTATGCCATGACAGGTTAGTAAACAACAGCAATATATTTTAGGAATTTCCCACAAAATATTTAAAAAACTGCGGACAACTTAACCAAAAAATATATTGTATACATATTATTTTCAATACTTTTAGGTTATGGTCTCGCATTTAGTCGCAATTCAAAATACGTCCAAATGTTCAACAAACGTCTATTAGAATTTCGCGCCAATGGCGATCTGGAGCGTCTACGTCGTTACTGGATGACGGGCACATGTCGTCCCGGCAAACAGGAGCATAAATCCTCCGATCCACTTGCGCTAGAACAGTTCTTATCCGCTTTCCTACTACTTATGGCTGGTATTCTCTTTGCCGCATTACTACTTCTGCTCGAACACATCTATTTCAAGTATGTGCGAAAACGTTTAGCCAAAAAAGATGGCTGTCATTGTTGTGCGCTGTTGTCACTGTCAATGGGCAAAGCTTTGACATTTCGCGGTGCAGTTTTTGAGGCAACGGAAATACTGAAAAAACATCGCTGCAATGATCCCATTTGTGATACACATCTGTGGAAAGTAAAGCATGAATTGGATATGTCACGTTTACGTGTACGACAATTGGAGAAAGCGTTGGATCAGCATGGCATTAAGCCGCCGCAATTGAGGTGAGTAAAAGCCGTGCATGATTTATTAATGTGTCCATAAATGCAATGAATTACTTGGCTTTTATCATTTGCAGATTGACGTCATCGACGGATATGTTGAATCATCATCATCTGAAAGAACGGCCACCGTTGTTGGGCAATTTGAGTTTAGCTGCGAGCGCACAAGATTTATACAGGTGGTAAGTTTTTTATGAACATATAAATGTGCCCTCTCCCCTAGTGCCCCATAGTAATCCAAACATAATAATAACCCCAGTGCCCAGTGAGTGAGTCAATTTTCCACCAATGTATTTGCTTTTATGATTATATCTCCTGCATGCGACAACATCACAAACTCATAGCCATTACACACGTATGCACTATATACCCATACATATTAATTTGTGATATCATTCAACTACCAATTTTGAATTTAAGTGCACACGTGTGATTTTGACAGCCAAAAATTGAGTTGAATTCAGTAATCTATATGTATCTGAATCTCCTCATTATCTGCCAACTCAAAAAGGCTTAGTAGAAGACTGACTTATTAACTGACCCGTTTGTGTTGAGCCATTAGTAAAATTGCAATTTAATAGTAAAGTTATTATTTTTATTTCTCCTATACTTTCAAAATCGTTTTTTTCTTTCTGATTTTTGCTTATGAACTATTGTTTGACTTTTTCTACCCTGCCAAGGGTATATTACGCTTGACACGAAGTTTCTAATACCCAGAAGCAAACGTCGGAGAACCAATGAATGAGCAGCGTGAACTGAATTGATTCCCTCTGTCCGAAATTATACGCGAGTTTTTTATCTCCAAGCAGCTGGCCATTCCTCGGAATCGCCGATATCGGACATACAAACTGACCGGTCAAGATCAAATACTTGTATGGGAAACTTTTTTATTTGACTAGAAATCTTCACGAAATTTAACTTGCATTTTGCCAGAGGCTATACTATAGTTTGCAAACATATTGTTCAGATGGGATCAATATAGCTTATAGCTGCCATACAAACTGAACAGTCTAAATCAAATACTTGTGCAGAAAACTTCTTTATTTGAGAAGATATCTTCACGAAGTTAAGCATGGATTCTTGTTCAAAGCAATGCCACAATCTCCAAATATATTGTTCAGATCGAACCACTAGATCATATAGCTGCCATACACACTGAATGATCAAAATCATGTTTCTGTAGGGCAACTTTTTTATTATACTTCGTTGCAGCCGAAATTGACTTTTGCTGTTTTATTTTCCTAATGTTTTTGTTTTTGTTGTTTTTATTTTTGCTCTGTACTTCTTTTCCTATTATTCTTTTGATTATTTCGATAACAAACGAAGCTAAAAATAGCAGCGTCACAGAACTTGTTTGCTCTGTTTTGTTTTTTTTTTACTTTTTCTTTTATTTTCAATTGCTTTAACACAAAATCGGATTATGGAATTTCCACTGGACTCAATTGTTTGGCTCATACTCAATCATACCTACCACACATTCATTCATTCATACATTTGAAAAGGAAATCAAACTACAACTCTGCCTATACTACTCTATGCCAGTACCTATTTTAATATATACTAAATACACCTACATTTGTAGATATTAAACACATACAGATACATTCACCACACCCACAAGTTTACTTATTGCTTGGAAATTTATTCTGGAGTGTTGTTTACTTATGCTTTTTAGTACATTTTCTTTTTACATTGTATTCTCCTGTTGTTTTTATCGCTATCGTTCTGTTGTCGATGCAAAAAAAAAAAACGCAAAAAAGTCCAATGCAAATATTTAACACAACAAAACAGCACCAAATTCTAAGGAACTAGGGTGCATGAGCGCTTAAGTGTTCACAAATGATTTAGCAAACTTTATTGGTATATGCCGTACATAGTTACATACATACATATGTATAAAATATACACAGTTACATACCGCATTTTTATACATGTGCTGTTTGATGTAGTTCTGAGTATAGTGTTCACTAAAAGTTGTGTATTTAGCAGCATTTTAGTTTCGTTTTTAGTAATTTTTTTGGTGTTCCTTCAGACCACTTTGAAAAATATGAAAAAAAACGTTTATTTTACTTTTTCCGGCGCGGTCTAAATATCATTTCCGCTTATGATTTTAAGTGAGGATTGAAGCTCTGTTCTATAATGAACAATCAATGACAGAAAAATTTGCTCCAATCTAAGTTAGCAGCATTAGAATATAAATATTTTTTAGACAAATAAAGAGTATTTATACAATTTCACTGCTCTCATTAGCATAAGTTGGAAGGTGTCGAATCGAACAGACTATATTAGTTGTTCTAAAAGATATTAATATGCTCTCTGATATTCTGTATATCTGCGAACCAATCATTTAGTTTTTGAGATATCGACCGGAAATTTTGCACTCGACCTTTTCTCCTCAAGAAACTGCTTATTAGTCGGAACTGCACTTATCTGATCAATATAGCAACAGCTGCCATACAAACTGAACGATCGGAATCAAATTCTTGTATGAGATTTTTTTTTTTATTTGACGAGATATCGTCACGAAATTTGCGAAGAATTATTATCAAAGGCAGCTGTGCAATATCCGAAGAAATTTTTCAGATCGGGCTAATATAACATAAAGATGAAAATCAAGTTTTTATGCGGAAACTTTTTTTACTTGTGAAGGGTATATGGTAAAAAATTCGGTGCTACCGAGCTTACCCTTTTTGTTTATTTTTTTGCTTTTTTTAAGAGCACAACGCGCGAAATTAGCTGGCAAATCGAAGACAGCTTCTCTTCTTATTGTTAGATTGCTCATACGCAGCGTAGCACCCTATTTAATACCAGCGCACATATTTAATGCATACAATCAATTTATGCGCAATAAATACTTTCTTAGGCACACAGGCACACATATGTAAATGGATGCAAATGTTAATACCAGCAATTTATTTGTATCCTTATTGAATTTATGAGTGCAAATGTATGAGGCTTATAGCCTGATGTACAAACATGGCACCTTCGCACTTACATACTATACATACTTAACAAAACGTGTTTGCATGAATTAGGCTGGCTGACAATATGGCAATGACTTCATTAAATTACTTTATCATGATTTGGGTAACTGTCGAGACTGCTAACTGGCTTGATGCCTGCCTGCAACTAATGCTCTCATTGATTGTTTGACTGGGGCTAGAGGAGGTGTAGTGATTTTATTGAGGGCTTAAGAAAGATCGCTATACATACAAATATTCTCATCGATGCAATTGCATTTACATAACGCCCCCAAACTCATACTCATATACATATTTATAGATACAAAATTTACTATTGCCATATGACGAATATATTAATGGAGCAGCACATTGTTCGCTTAATATGGTTAGCATATTCTAGAATATGTATATTTTTATAAACTGAAGTTGGTAGCACACAATATATACGTCGGGGACCCAAAGAGGTATATCCATACATACATATATGTAAATGATCAGCACGAGTGGCTGAGTTCGGTAGTAAAACGAACTAGTCGCTCAATTTTTGTGATATCGTTTCGAAAATTGGCACACGTTGTTTTCTTTTTAAAAGGGTCTTCGGAACCGCCGATATCGGACAACTTTAGCATATGGCTGTTATACAAACTGAACACTCAAAATTAAGTTTTTATATGGAACACTTTTTTATTTGAAGAGATATCTTCACCAAATTTAGTTTAAATAAGTTTGGTCCAAAGCAACAGTACAATCTCTGAACAAATTATTCAGATCGGAGCGATAATGCATATACATATGTAGCTGTCATACAAATTGACCGACCGAAATCAAATCCTTGTATGAAAATTGTCTCATTTTTTAAAGGTATTATAGCACGGTGTGAAGTTAATGCACTACATGTATTGTTGTGTTTTCCGATTTCTGTGAACCGCACTCTACACACACTACCACAACGCGCGCGACAATCTCTTCGCTTCACAAAACTCATGCACGAGCTAAAAGCAAACTCGCGCTTATATGACATTAAGCACACTCCTCCTACTCAAATTGTTTTCATAACTTAATCACACGTGATCCGTATATATAGAATACATATGTATGTATATATAAATCCATATCTATGATGTGTGAATATACATATGTATGTACAAACTCTGATTAAACCCGTAGTAAGCTCTTACTCTTAGTGTGCGCATTATATTTTATTTACAACAACTTAATCACTACTTATTATTAAACATTCATCTGCGTATGCAAGAACAACAATAGCAATAACAATCTCACAATTCGTATGTGCAATAAATACCGCATACCACAACAATAGATGCAGAACCTTCAGAATGTGGGTTTTCAGGTTGAGCGAAGATGTGTATTTTTGCGCATATATGTACATACATACGTATGTATATATAATATATGTAAATACATATGTGCATATGTAATTGTATTTTGTATTGCTACAAGGAACACAAGTATGGTTTTATCAATTTCCCTATCAATTATGTATGCGCAAAGTTGTATCCGGTCCCATTAACATATTTACATATTCAATTTAAATGCAGTCATACATACATATGTACTTGGATTTGTGTATTGGGATAATTTTAATTTGTATTTACTGTATTGGCCTCAGCATAGTTTGCTTTAATTCACTTTTGCTTAACTTTTAAAATACATTATCGAATATCCGGATTGATAGAGAAATCTTAATTGATTAAAACAGAGGCAGCCATTTAAATGAATAAGAGTATATATAGAGTATATTCATACAAAGACAATTAAGCTAATTAAGCTTTTTGTTTAAGCGAAGAATTTAATTTAATTTGAGTATATTCCAAAATGTGCTTACTTAAGGGTTTATGCCAATCTTTCTTCTTATTTACTGGTATAGACACCGCGGTTATAGCCGTTTTATCAACAACGCACCAGTCGTTTCTTCTTTTCGCTTTTTGGCGTCAATTCGAGATACCAAGTGCAGCCAGGTCCTTCTCCTCCTAATCTCTCGAACGGAGTGAAGGTCTTTCTCTTCCTCTGCTTTCACGGACGGGTAGTGAATCGAAAACCTTCAAAGCTGGAGAGTTCTCTTCCATCCAAACAACATGACCTAGCCAGCGGAGCTGCTGTCTCTTGATTCGCTGAACTACATATGTCAATGTCGGCCAATCTAGAACCCTAAAAACAGGGATAACTTTAACAATATATTCAGGGAGTAAAGAAAAGAAATCAAAATCCATGCTTAAGGCTGTTGTTACGAAATAAACCGATTCAACTGTTGACAGTACAGGTTCGAATTAAGACTATTTGGACCTAAATGTCCTCCATGCTCAGCCACACATATGCGACACCTAATTGGAAAATTATTCATTGCGGCCTGAAAGGTTGAAGTCGAGATTGCCGCAATTATTGATTTAGTGGACTGCTTCAATTCAGTCAGATTTCTTGATTTTGTTTTGTACATCTCTTGCTTGACGTAACCCCATAAAAAAAGTCTGATGCGTTCTATTACACCGTTTTCTTCAAAGAAGTATGCCCGACCGTATACCTTGATGAAACTGCGCACCTCACAATGACTTGGGTGGAGTTCCGTCTCGTGGGTTATTTCTGTATTTGATTCACTCCATATACAGCGATTTTACTTGTTTACACTTTCGTGTAGATAAAAATGGGCCTCATATCGTCAGGCATAAGCGAAAAAAATTTACAAGTCATTGTCTTCTTCGGCTATTCCAATCATTTTTTGCCAAAAATCCAGGCGATTAGGCGAATCTAGAGGACCACAAAAAGGTTTACCAACCTCGTTACTTTCGAGTAGATGGACCACAAAAAGGCTTACCAACCTCATAGTGGTCCATCTACTCGGGGGAGTGCCGCCAAAATCTCGTCTGAATTCTCTTTAGACGGAAATGATGGACAGCAAATCATAGTACCGCTGCACTATCCAAACTCTCCTTTCGTTGTCCCAAGCATTCATTAAAAAAAATAAAAAATAACCTGCCAAATCAAAAAAAAGTAAGTCGATTACTCACATAGAAAAACGTTATAACGTTTATTATTCAAGCCACCCTGTACTTTTGTTTAGTTTTTTCTACTGCTTAGGAAAACTAACAATCATAACCTCTTAATATTAATTTGTTTAAACGATGACACTTAAGCCTAATCGACATCTCTTTCAGTCCAAATGCGTTTTTTTTTTATTTTTTTTCTCTTTTCCAAAAAAAGTCTCTCTCTAGTTTCAGGTCAAAATAGGAACGTGTTTCCCACAAGAGGTGTTGCATTTGTTTGTGCAGTCACAGTGAATATTTGCAATTATTTAATGAAAGTTTCTCTTAGAAATTATTTTTGGCTTAATTTAATTGGTATTTGTATATTTTCATTTGCACGTTCGTGAGTGCATTTCATTAATAACGCACGCGTGCAAATTTTTAAAATCGGGAGCACAGGTGCATACTTTGTCACATGCCGGCATGCACACGAGTACTATACAATATACATACATACACACATACATATCGTCACCTGAAATGCAAAATAACGAAACATCAAAAATTTCGAAATTGAGTGCCTTATTGATTATGATTCACTGCTACAAATTGCATTCATAATATTACATATGTCCAACATTTTCAGGTTCTGCCCTCAGAAATAAACCAGTTTTAACCAATATTAAAAATTTTTTTCACTAACGTTCCATTTTATTTCGTTTTTCATTCATGCCACTGTAAAATTCCGAAAATGTTGTTACGTTATTTTGGATTTCAGGTGGCGATATGCACTTTCAACAATAATATGACTAAAATGGAAAAATATACACATACATTTGTATGTATGCGAGTATATTAGTTGTGCATCGCTTAATTAAGAGTGCAACGAATCTAATATACTCAATTAAAAATGCTGTGCATTACTGTTTTAGCGCGCACATACATACATATGTATGAATTTAATCAAACACGTGCGAAAATATACTCGTGTGCAGGAATTAAAATTTCAACTGCACATTCTGTATCACAATTTAATTATCTTGTTATGTTATCATGCGCTTATTACTATTTTTAGAACTTAAATTTTGTTATTTTTGCTTAGGTTGTAGCGATTATAAAACTTGCATTTAATTACCGAGATTATAGCAAAATATTTAAATAGCCATGGATGCGTTAAGTACATACATATATTTATTCGGCTATGTTTCTCTAACCGAATACATAATATTGTGGTTGTATTTTTTGGTAATAAGGGGAAATAAAGGATAATACATTTCGAGGTTCCATACTTTTAAAGAAAAACTTCAAATTTAAAAAGGAATGTTTCTTATCATTCGAAAGAACACCATTTGGTATTTATTTCTTGAAGATTATCTCTTTCAAATGTTGGCCGCAGCTACGCCTCAAATGGTTTATCCGTTGAGTCCAATTTTCGATGACTAGTTAGAGCATTTTGACTGGTAACGAACTGGCCTGAATTGATAGGGTATTGTCCGCATAGACTTTAGACTTTACATATCCCTACAGGAAAAAGTGTAACGGTTTGATATCACACTATCTTGGTGGCCAATCGACCGTGAAATTATCTGCTCACCGAAATGTTCTCTCAATAAGTCCATTGATTGATGCGATGTATGGGAAGTGTCGCCGTCTTGTTAAAACCAAATTTCACCGCGATCACGAGCTTCAATTTCAGGCAACGAATAGGCGGTTATCATGGCGCGATAACGGTCTCCATTGTCGGTTACTGTCTCACCGGCATCAACTTTGAAGAAATATGGATCGATGATTCCACCGTCCCACAAACCATACCAAAACGTTGTTTTTTCTGGATGAAATGAGAGCTCTTGAATCTCTTCAACAAATCCTTTCAAATCCGTTCCAATATCACAAGCGATGCTCCTTGAAGGTTTCTAGCAAATCGAGTCCCAAAAAGGTACTTTTCAGCCCACTGAAGTCGCACCAACTTTTTGTGGAATGCTTAGCTTCTGGGCTATCAAACCAGGTCGGGTTCAACGATTTCAATTTTTCAAACAATCTTCTTCGTTATTGGCGTAGCCAACGCTTACGCGGCTATAGCCGAGAAAAGGATACGACAGCCTCAAGAATACCGAGTCATACAATCAAATAACTGTCTGAGAAGTTTGTTTGGTGCAATTTTTATATTTCTGAACTTGTGACTTTGCAAAAGCCTATATTTAGCACTTTCATTTTCATATCGGTTGGTGTTATCTTGGGATTCTTTAGGAATATTTCTATCAATTGATCCTTTTCATTCTCGCTCGTTCTCGTCGATCCTTTGCATTCTCGTTGCAATTTTTCGTCTTTCGGTGTTTTTGAATGCCAGCATATGAGAATACTCCTCAATAGTGAGTTTGTTTCCGATTGACATTTCAAATGTATCCAGCAACAAAAAGCAACATAGCGGTAAAATCAACATATTACTTTTGCATTGAAGCATTGTCCTATACAATTATTTCGCTAACTCTATATCACGCGTTATACAAGTGCGATCGGGCTACGGTATGTGGCGTCAGAAATATAAGATTTCGTACCAAACAAACTTCTCAGACAGTTATTTGATTGTATGACTCGATATTCTTGAGGCTGTCGTATCCTTTTCTCGGCTATAGCCGCGTAAGCGTTGGCTACGCCAATAACGGAGAAGATTGTTTGAGAAATTGAAATCGTTGAACCCGACCTAGTTTGATAGCCCAGAAGCTAAGCATTCCACAAAAATCCGTTTCGAACCATTTAAATCAGCCTGGATACAAAAATAAGTTCAATGTTTGGGTGCCTCACAAGTTCACACAAAAAAGCTCATGGACTGCATTTCTATTGTCCAATCGCTGCTGAATCGCATCGAAACCAAATCATTTACGAAGTGTTAGTCGGTTTTGAAAAGTTAGCTACTTGCGACAACGTCAAGAGGCGAATCGCTGTGAGCCGGCGAAAACAACAGCAAAGTCAGGACTGACATTTGACGAGGGTTTATGCGTATGCGTATGCGTTTTTTATGTTTGCTTATTCAAAGTATACATTTGTGTGAGAGCGACATTATAAAATTACTTTGAAAAGTAAATTTTGTCGAAGGAAACGGAGCAAATTTGATCTAAGTCGGATCATTCTAGCTATGTTAAGTAAGACTTTCAATTTAATGGAAAAATAATGGATTTATTTTTTACCAGACCAGTTTTCATCTATGTATGTATGTATGTTTGTATATAAGTATGTACTTATATGTATTTATATTCACTAATTAGATAACACAAAGATTTAGGGACTATGTCTTCGAAAGGAAATACATACTTCCTCTGTAAGGAATATACTCACAATGCAATTAATGGAAAACTCAACTTCACACAGTTAATTGAATTGTTGACAAAGGTCTTAATGAATGCAGATTATTTTGGCAAAAGAATCAGTATCAAATATAAGAAATTTAGACAAATTTAATAATTGAATGGCGTTTCATATAACATATTATATAAGTTACATATATGTACATACTTATGTACATCATATGTATGTATGCTTACCACATTTTTCAAAGAAAAACAAAAGAAACAATGGGGGCCGCTTTTATAGTAAATAAAAACAAAAATAAATAAAATGTTTCCAAAGCCGGCAGAATTTCTTTTAGAAAATGAATACAATACTCTTATGCTCATAGAAATGTGTAAGTGTGTGTGCGTTGAGTGAAAATTTGTCAACAACAGACTTCAATAGCAGAATATTGAAAATGTAGACTAAAGCTTACCAAGCCGCCACACTCGTACGCACATATACAAATGCATGTGAGAGATTCTATGCGCCCACAAATTTGCCAATATACACACACATACATATGTACATACGTGTACTAACTGCATGAATGGCAATTCTCGTCTCTAATGAGCCCTTACGTGTATTTGTATATGTTGTATGAGTACTTCGGACATTCTTCCGTTTCCAAAGGCGATATTGTTGCTAAAACAAGAGGAGTAATTGCGTATGTATGTATATATATGCTCAGATAAACATACTTACATATGTACATAAAAATATACCGATTCTAGTGCTTATGTGCCTTCTTTGTGCTCCGGTTCGTTGTTGGTTGTAAAGGAAATTACAACTAATTGTCTTCTGATTTGAAAAGAAATTTAAAAATTACTTCATAAATGTTGCCTGACAAATAACAACAACTGGTGAATATTTCTCAGTTTCTGTTGCAAATTACAAACCTACAAAAATATTTAGGTTTACACTCACTTCCTTCATTGTATAAATGTATGTTGTGTAGATGCTTTAATTTGTATGTGTGCGCTATATTTATATGCATATCTGTATGTTTGGTTGGGTGGGCGCCTACAAAAATTCGTGCGTTTACTTTGCTTTTATGTTCTGAACATATACATACATACATACTTCTATAAAAACATATGTATTTGCTCACACACATATTATACATACAATGTACATATGTAAGGTTGTAAATTGCAAAAAAATGTGCGGTGCCATCAGTGAAAGTGTTTTTGCACTAAAAGTGTGAACAGTTGTGAAACAAGAGTAAAATGAAGCAACACAAAAATTCCAATGACTTTCTTTTGTAACTAAGCTATGTACATATCTTTGTAGTGTACGGATTCTGAAAAATGCGCTGTTTGATAACTAGTTCTTTTTGAGAACATTTTATGCTAAGACTGGTTTATAGCAACTTTATATAGAAATAAGTATCTAGCGATTTTAATGCGATCTTATCTCAATTGCTAAATTTTGGGACTGAGATCTTATATGTACATACATAAGTATGTATATCTAATTCTCGTTTATTGAGTTTGCTAATTTTTATTCGCTAAAATAAATCCAATCTTAAATTTTTATATGAATTTAACACTTTTGACGAAAACTATTCACTTTGGTTGAATATCGTAGAGAGAAATAATTCCTTTCAATCGAAAGAAAGGCTACAGCTCCCCGTAGCGCAGATTCCAGTTCTATAAGACATTTTTAAAACAATTTCTTCTTCAATGAATTCACCTACACAACCAACAGATTGTGTTATCAAAAACTTGAATAATATAATATTTGAGCTGTAGAGAACATTCTGCAATACTTTGAGAGTCCACTCTGACCTGTCATTCGAACTATTTTTCCATAAACATTCATCGCACTCTATCTTTGATTACTGCAAACGATTTAAATGCAAACACTCCACATTATCGAACCTCTGGATTATATTAGCTTAATGGTTTCAGGTAAATTTTGATCTTTAGCATTATTATTTATCTTTTAAAACTAAATTCTTTAAAAAAAGAATGTTTTGTTTGTTTGTTATTATTATTGATCTTTTAAAATTATGTTAATAATAGTGTTTGTTAGTTTAGTTTTCATTGGGGGCGTTTTTTTACGTGGCGTGTCTCAAACCCAGCGCAAAACCCTGTAGAGGGGATGTTTCCCCTTCTCACTTTAGCTCGCCTTCAAACGGATGTTGTTGTTGGACTACCCAAAGAATACTTGGTCTAGCACCGGAAGTCGTGAGCTGCAATATGTAAAACAATCGTTTCTGGCCACTCCGAAGTGAATGGCGATGAGAGAACTTTCCTTACATGCGTGAACTTCTACCCATAAATCCATCCAAGAGTGTTAAGAGGAAATATATGCGAACCGAGATGACATCTTAAGCGCCATAATTAATCTGACAAGAGATTCATGGTATGTGTCTTATCTGTCAGTTCCGCTCATTCAATATCCCATAAGTGTTTTCGTATGGTTTACGTAAAATGTCGTACACAGGCAAAATCCTTATAGATATAGTCCTTTTAACGCTATCTTCAAAGCATCAGCTGTACTATCTTACAGTTTTGAGTTTTACTGAAATTATTTGTAGTGCTTTTAATCAAATCCTTATCTTATACATGTTTATACCCTGAACAGGTTATATTAGTTGCTACGACGGTTGTAACGCCCAAAGGAAGCGTCGGATAACCTATATAATACCATATATATCAGTATTACAAGCTGAGTGGATTTAGCCTCTACCGTTTTTCTGTCTGTAAATACGCGAACTAGTCCCTCAGTTTTTCAGATATCCATCTGAAATTTTGCATTCATCCTTTTACTCCCAAGAAACTGCAATTTGTTAGATATCGGACTACTTTAGCATAGAGCTAGAATACAAACTGAACAAAAAGAATTAAATGCCTGTAAGGAACACTTTTTTATTTGGCCAGATCTTCACGAAATTTGGCACAGTTATTATCTAAGGCACTGGTGCGTTCTCCGAAAAAATTGGATCAGTTCGGATTCCTATAGTACATACGTGACATATAAACTTATCGATCAGAATTAAGTGCTTGTATGGGTATTCCAGCTTCCGTGCCACCGAATTTTTCTTGCTTTTATCTTGATACAGCCCATGGAAAAAATATTGTTTTTGAAGTACCTACTTGAAATAGATACTAATATAGCCTGTGTTCCATATATAAAATTACAATATATCGTTATATATAGGTGTATATACTTATTTCTATTTAATCTTACGAGAATTCAGGGATTCAAAAATCTATAAATTTTCGTAATTCAAAAGTAAAATTGTGGCTAGACGTTTTGCTGAATCGCACTTCCCTTCATTACAATACAAACTAAGTGCACCATAAAATTAAAATACAAGGTGCCTTCCAAAGTAAACAGGACTTAAAAAAACAGAACAAATGGTTTTTTCGACAAAATGAATTTATTTTATTCAAAATAGTCTCCTTCTGCTTCAATACAGCTTTTTGCACGGTCCAAAAGCATGTCGAACGAATGTTTTAGCTCATTGGACGGTATGGTCGCCAGTATGCCGATGCAAGCCTTTTGAATGGCCTCTAATTCTGCATAACGCTTTCCTTTCATGGACAAATGCATTTTTCCGAATATGAAGAAGTCGCACGGTGCCATGTCAGGTGATTTTTGATCAAATAATCGGTAAAAATGACGTCCTTCTAATGTTGGATTCTGAGTAATTTTTGGTCGTCAGTCAATTTGTGCGGAACAAACCGTGCGCACACCTTTCATAAGCCCAAATGTTTGGTCAAAATGCGATAGATCCATGTTTTGGAGATGTTCAATTCCATTTCCATGAATTTCAATGATGATTTCGGCTGATTTTTGATGAATTCACCCACAGTTTCGATGGAATTTCCAGTGATCACGGATTTTGATTGGCCCACATGTTCATCGTCATTTATGTGCTCACGACCACTTTGAAAACGTTGAAACAACTCGTGCACTCTGCTACGGGAGGGCAATTATCGCCATAAACTTATTTCATCAATTAAAACGTTTCGGTGAAAGTTTTACCAATTTTAAAAGAAAATTTAATGTTGGCACTTTGTTCGAAGCTCATTTTCGCACCGATTACACAAACATACTGACACTTAAAACGCAATAACTTCACTTCCAATCGATAAAATGTCATAAAATTCTCACTAGACAATCGATAAAGATAGCAGATTCTAACGCACCAGTCGACATATAGATGGCGCAACAAGGGGCGCTAGATTCAAAAAGTCCTGTTTACTTTAGAACACATCTTGTATATCATTTTATTACTTAATATTAAAAATTAGCTTGACATTTAAAATGTTATATGATATAAACCAGAAATGTCTAAAATAGTTGTAATCCTATCATTAAACATAATTTTCGCTCAAATTTGTGCAACTCTTATCACTAATCTTAGTCTTAATATTAAGCAAACTCCACTCCATCTATTTGCTCATACAATATTTTACTTCATCTCAGTCTTTATTTGAATCCACGTATCTGTAGATTCATTTGATTGTTTTTGTTTACAAAAATCGTATGCCCGATCCCAAGGATATATAGTTGGCTCCTTTTTATGTGAAGGCCTCTTTCTTCTTGATCTTGATTTTTCCTCAATCGGAGCAAATGTCACCGTTTTACGCACTGCTTTCTTCTTCACACGATCACTTAGCGGAGGTGTCACAGCATCGCCATCAAACACAGGATCTGTGGCTATCAAATCCGGAGTTGTGGCACTATATTTGTCGATACCGATATCAGGAGCTTGTGTAAAGGAAGCACATTTTTTTGATTGTTGAATGCCCATGTTTTTGGAAATTATTCTAGTGCTTTAAATTCAAATTTTCTTAACGCGATGCGGCTTTACGAAATTGCGGAAGTTGACTGAAACACTCCTCATGATCACTGAACCTTTTATAGCTGTAGAATTTAGTAGGCGGTAAGGTTTTAATATTTTCCGATTTTTTTCCAAAAACGTTAAATATGCGCAGGCAACAATAAACTTAGGCAAAACTTAAGAATAACCTACTTAATGCAGTTAACTAGTTTTCCACGAAGTGATTAAAACAGGTTAAATTTTTCTTTATACCTGCTTGGGTATTACTACATAGCGGATGACGGGATAACTATATGTAAACAAAAGCAATACCATCTATTATCTAAAAGGTGTACCACCCCTTTTTAAAATATGTAAAATAGTTTCGGATCATTCTTTGTTCTTCCATTTCCCTAATTTTCCACATGATAAAACCATCAAAAGAAATTTTATCCCCATTATTTTTTCAAATGAGAAAAAATAATTATATGAATTTACTTTAAAACTGGAGAAGGTACTGCGATATAAAGGCAACAAAGTCAAAGAGTTTTATGGGATGATGTCGTGGTAATTGTAAGGTCGCTCAATTGCAGTACTTAAAACTAGCAGAACCCCTCCAGAGCCTACTCATTGGAAGAGAACTTGTTTTAGCGTATCAAATGTAAAGCATTTCTCTTCTTACATACATCTCAATCATGTAAGGCTGTTAGAAATTAGCCTTTGAGGTTAAGACACTTGACATATCTAACAAAAATTGTTTGAAAGAGTATTAAAAGATTACTTGGGTTTCTTCGAGTAAAAAACAGCTTTTTTCAAAAATTATATTTTTTCATATAAAAAATTAAATATTTTATTAGAATTTTTTATTGTTACAAATATACATTATTAACAAAGAAATTCTGAAATTTTTGGAAAAAAATGTTTTAAATTCGCCCATTGCGACGCCAATCCCGGCGACCCCTCAGACAAAAGATGCGACCGCGTTGGCAGGATACTTACCGGATCATCTAAAGGGAAAATATACGTGTTTTGGTTAAAACTTGGGCGAAGGAAAAAATAAATTGAAAATGTTTACAAAAAAATTAAAATTTCAGTGAAAGTTTCACGACATTTTTTTTTTTTTTCAAATAGTTTTAATCGAAAAAAATCCTTCGTCCAAGTCTTTAAGAATTGTATCTCAAAGATCTGTGTAAAATTGCATGAAGATCTGTTTAGTACTGCTCGTGAAATCTTGCCAACCGACTTCAAAAACACAGTTTCGAGAAGAACGAGTTTGAAGACGGCGCCTAGCCTAGCTAACCTCAAGCGCAAAAGTATTTTCGAAACTATTACTCGGATCAACTTGAAAATTTAGGACAATATTCTACAGGTTTTATAAGAGAAATTTTCGATTCTTTGAAACCTGTAAATCCATATAACCCCTTACGAAAAACTTCCTTTGACAAACAGAGTCAGTTAATTTACAATGTGCACCAGTCGAGGTTGTCTAATTTCTTACAACTTCAACTAATTCTGAAGGAAGGTTTCTAGGTCTCCTATCACCGCACTACATTAAAATTCTTAAAAGGAAACTATTTAAAATAGATAAGGTGACAGTTTTAACACAGCTTAATCATGTAAGACTGACAGAAATGGGTCTTTGAGGTGAAGAATCTTGACTTATGTTATGTAAGTATGTAACAAATATTTTTTAACGAACATTTGGCAACTATCCATATGTACTGTAATAGCCTGATTTAGGAGGTTCCGACAAATAACCAGCTTCTTGGGAAGAAAAGGACGAGTCCAAATTTTAATTTTAGTAATTACTTTAATCGCTTCATAAGGGCCAGTATTGGAAATTATTGGAAGCTTCCCGAAATTTGAGACCCTAACCAGTGTTAGCTCAGTGCTTTGCATTACATTTTTATGAAAGATCTTAAATCAATGTTAGTTTTTCGAAAATTTTCCTCGAAATTTCCATGAACAAAATCAACAGTTCTTTTAACTTTTTTAAATCGCAATAATCTTTATATAACTTTTCTGCTGGGAAACTATTTAACATAAAAAAGGAAATAATAAAGACACACTTTTCTAATGCATATGTGTAGGTATGTAAATATATATGATTGCATACCAGTATGTAAATTTACCCAAATTCTTAAACGGAAATTAATGAAGTGTACAACCGACAATGATTGACGTAATGAAGTTTTGTGGTTGCAATGATTTGCTTGCTGCATACTTTCACGTACATATAATTAGCCTTATGTTTTAAAATTTTCATTTCGAAATGTTTACCAGGAATTTTGTAAGTTCGCAATTTCTATTCGGAAGTCATGAAATTATGTATATTAAAAGTAATTTTATTGAGTTTAGTGAGGTTTCATCAGTAGGTACATATGTATACATATGTTTAAGTGCACAAATACACTCAAACATTATTTATGTGCACATACACACTTTTTAATTGCTTTCAAAATCATTGCCCAATAATGCAATTGCTTTCATCGCAAAGCCGCATATTTTATTTATTTTGTCCATAAATTAATTCTGATTTTTGCCTTTATATTTTTTACGCCTACATATTTAATGAAGTGTTGATATTTGGTCGACACACTCGCATTTGTGCATATGTTTTGACCATAAATGTGCAAAAAGCATGTGGGCAAAGTGTGACTGTAATTGTGGTTCGCATGAAACCGCAGCATTAAAGCTAAGGGCTTATAGGCAAATGACATTTTGCAAATATTACATGAAAAAGCTTTCAATTTCAATAACAAAATTGAACCAATCGGTTGATGGAATATTTTTGATGCTAATATAATATGCATGCATTAAGTAGAAAATGCATATAAAATTAGTTATATTTCACTATTTTATTAATTATTTTTAATTGATTTATTTATAATAGTGTTCCTTTTTTTTACTGAAGTGTTAATGATATACCGAAAATTATTTTTAAAAGCAATGATTTCAGTATAACTTTCAAAAAAATATTGGTCTGATGTTGAGATAGCACAATCAGATAATTCCCCAAATATATAACCAAGGGGGGCCGTCGCCCCGGGCGCAACGACGATCTTCGCTGTTTTTTAATATTCAGAAAAATACTTCAACAATTTTTTTACAAAATTTCTTATAAAAGATAAAGGGTTGTACACTCACAATATAATAATCTGAATAACAATGAAAAATATTAATTTTTACTCGAATACTCTTCAGTCTTTGAATTTGTCTTATATCTTTTGGCTTATATCTTTCTTAAAAATAGTGATAGAACTTAAAGATGTACTTTTCTAGCCTTGTCTAGCGACGTGTCACTCTCACAGTTACCCTATGCTTTGAATGTAACAAATACTTTTCCAAATTTTCCAAATTTTCAAAAATTGTATTTAAAGACTCCAATTCGGGCAAAAATTCCTGCAAATTGTGTCAAAAGTATACAAGATGTAGGGCGAAAATGGGTTTTTTCAATTTGCTATCAATTTCCTCAAAAACCGTATTGTGAGAATTTTGGAACTTCAGATTTTGCGTGGCTTCTAGTTTCTAAATTTTATATACTTAATATCGAAGATATTTTGTAAAAATTCACTATTGTTCGAACCACCTCAGGAAACTTGTAGGTGGGTAGATAAAGGGGGGCGGCAGAACATCCTTGGCCCCGGGCGCCCGAAGTTGTAGCTACGCCACTGCTCGTCACTTTTTTGCGTTATGTATTACCACCACTTCTTGTTATAATGAAGAATAATTATGTAATTGGCCTTGAGCAGAACTATGCGAATTTTGTTCAATATTATCATTTATACCTAATTTATTTATTTATGATATGTTTTCAGTTGAATAATTTAACTAAATTGATATTCAAACAAGCAGGATTGTTGTCTGTATGTAGTAGCCAAGACAAGTAGACCGGCAACTACTAGCGCTAATTTCATTACATTGGTCACATATTAAAACAATCTACTACATACAGATAGATACTAGACCAGTATTCAGATGCGTCTAGTTGAATTTCATTAAACTATTCCGTTTAAAGTTCTGTTAAAGACTTTCAATACCTTTAAGGCGTTACATAGGTTTCCTCGGGTACAAAACAGCATTTTTTCAACAATTTTTTTCTCATATAAAAAATTGAATATTTAATTAGAATTTTTATTATTACAAACATGTACTATTAACAAAGAAATTCGTTAATTTTTTGGAAAAAAATATTTTAAACTCAGCCATTGCGACGCCATTTCGAGGTTTATTGTTAAATCACGAGTTAATATCCTATTAAATTACTAAAATTCGGATGATCATGACGTCAACAATAATCGATCGTTGGCTACAGTACATAAACTATCTACATTTACGCACACTCATGCCTTCATATATGTATATATATATGTACATATATATGTATGCACACTATATGAGAATATATTTCCTCAATTGACCTAAATAAATATTAATGTTATACCTTATGTTTAGCATTAATTAATTAGCACAACAATGAATAAGTTATTTGCGAAGATACTTAAAGGCTTGCTAAGGGATTTCCGTTTTACTGAGCTATCGATTATTATTGATTTGGGTATTTACCATAGTTAGACCGTTTATGTGCAGTGCAGTGAACGATAAGCAAATCCCTGTTTACACAATACAATTAGTTAAAATCGAGTGAAACCCAAAGGATATTTAACAGCTCACATGTGAGATTGCAGCAGGCCTTTGAGCAAAGCATAAATTAAGTAAAATGAAGGCATTAAGTGGAAGTTCATGTTATAATATTAAGTTAACATGGTTATGTAAATACATGCATATACTTTTCTGGGAGCGTAAAGTTTTTATTTCATAAATTATTGAAAACTTGCTTTGTTAATTCTACTCCAGTCAAACGCAGTATCAAACATTGGAAAATCTTCGTATATACATACATACAATATATTGTTTCTTGCCTTATGAGAATGCTCCGAGTGAGTTCCATAAACTATTTGTAACCATCCAGTGTTATAAAACTTATACATTTCTACTTTCATTTTGAAAAAATCTCAGATATGCTCCATATCCTTCTCTCTTCTACATATTGGGATGCACTAAACTTCGGATCCACATCATCCACATATAAAGACTAAATTATCAAACATCTCCTCCTATATTTCATTGGCAAACACATTGCTTCTTTAAATATCAACGTTTTTTTTTTATTAAAAAATACAAAAATAATAGCATAGCTTCACAAGTAATAATACTCGTTGGGCATGGGATAGGATGGAGCTGAATGATCGTCTGACGGATCGCTGAAATAATTGCGTTGGCTAAATGTCTGTTCACATCCGTACAGACTCCTTCCATCATTGTCAATATCGTCTAATATCAGTGTAGGACCTAAGGAATCCAAACATGTCTCCTTAGTACTCTCCTTGCATTCACGCTTCGGCCGAATTAAACTGCTCTGAACTTTCATTTCGAAATTTCCACTGACATCTTGAGGCTTCACTGTGCTCTTTCGGCGCATACTATCTCTCAACTCAGTATATGATGGGAATATCCTAGGCGTATGCTGATCGCTTGCTGCATCTGTCATATCTTGCGAGGCGGCATTCTCTTCTTTTATCGGTAAAATAGCACGTGGATTCAGTATTGAAATAGTAGAATCGCGTTTTTGACGTTTCTGCCGTAGCTTGGCAGAACGGGCACTTAAAGAAATTTTCTTCGTGTCTGGTGGACCAGCGCCAACAGACTTGTCTTTAAATGCGTTACTTCCGAGAGCTTCTTCAATATATGTTTTACCATATTCATCTGGTGCTGTTTGCATATATGAATCGCGCCTCCTTGATTGCATTCCACCCATGCTTAGAATAAATAAACTTTCAAAGAAATTGCGTAAAAAGAACGGAGTAGCTGTCGATAATATGTTATGTTGTGGAATGCCTGAACCTGACTATGCTAACTTTGAAAAGTTGTTTCCTTTTTATACTAAAAAATCTTGATTTTTGCTAATATTTTTAGAGAACTAGGAAGCGCAGGTAGCCTGATTAACAAAGGCACAACTTAATAACTTCAATGTTGACCATTTTACCTGCGGTTCTACAAAAGTCTAACAATTTAGGTATACATTTGTAAACATGTATCTTTTATAGTTATTAACACCAAACAAAAGGAATACCCAATAAACTCCTTAAAAGAGTTTATGTGAAGGGATATACTGTTTCTTTAAAAATAAACATCTACATATAATTTAAAGGATCTCAGAGATAGATTTAGTATATTCCACCTTGAAAAATTACATTAGTGAGGTTCTGGTTCTGGCATAAAAGAATAACTAGAACGAAATAATGAAATTATTAAAAGAAGTAGTTTCGTAAAAAGTTAATAACATAACATTTTTGGGAGTATAAGGGAGCTAAATAACCCAACCAATTAATTTTAGGGAAAAACCATAATCTACTCTAAGAAACATGGCTGACATATATTGACATTGACAGATATTGGTCAATCATAAAGATGAAATGTATTTGGGAAAAATGTGGCGAAATTCTGAAATTCCCAAAATTACTCTTATACCATGTTCCGGCCGACACTTAATAACGATATTTAAGCTGTAGATTATTTCACTAATTTTTTTTAAATATTGTATTTCTTTTTTTTGTTTACCTTCTTTTGAATGTTGCCAACTTTTTTGCCAATCCAACGAAACGTTAAGGTAAATTTCCGGAATAGCCTTCACTGCGTGTAGGGATTGACGTTTAATATCTTCAATTGATTCAAACTATCTACACTGAAAGGACTTTTATTCTTCATATTCGTCGGTTCAATTCACTTATTCTTCTTCTTTTGTCTCATAAACTCAAAATTTGTACTACGAGTATATAAAATATTTTTTGTAAACAGAGATTTCTGATAGATATTTTGTAAAAAATTTTAGAAAAAAATATCAGTGATTCCTTCATATTTTCGATTATCCGACTTATAACATTAGCTGTGTTCTATTCACCAATCGTTCGAACTCTATTCTCTTCTATACCCTTGCAACCTGTTATTACAGAGTACAAGGAGCGTTCCAAAGTAAACAGGACTTTCTGCTATCTTTATCGATTTTCCAGTGAGAAGTTATTGCGTTTTTTAAGTGTCAGTATGTTTGTGTTATCGGTGCGAAAATGAGCTTCGAACAAAGTGCCAACATTAAATTTTCTTTTAAAATTGGTAAAACTTTTTACCGAAACGTTTCAATTGATGAAACAAGTTTATGACGATAATTGCTTATCCCGTAGCAGAGTGCACGAGTGGTTTCAACGTTTTCAAAGTGTCGTGAGGACATAAATGACAATCAACATGTGGGCCAATCAAAATCCGTGATCACCGGAAATTCCATCGAAACTGTGGGCGAATTCATCAAAAATCAGCCGAAATCATCATTGAAATTCATGGAAATGGAATTGAACATCTCCAAAACATGGACTTATCGCGTTTTGACCGAACATTTGGGCTTACGAAAGGTGTGTGCACAGTTTGTTCCGCACAAATTGACTGACGGCTAAAAATTTCTCAGAATCCAACATTCGAAGGAAGATTATTTGACCAAAAATCACATTTTAACCATTAACCACTCACCACATTAACCTTATATGGTACCATGCGACTTCTTCCTTTTCGGAAAAATGCATTTGCCCACGAAAGGAGAGCGTTATGCAAAGGCAGAGGCCATTCAAAAGGCTTGCATCGGCATACTGGCGGCCATAACGGCCAACGAGCTAAAACACTCGTTCGTCATGCTTTTGGACCGTGCAAAAAGATGTATTGAAGCATAAAAAACCATTTGTTCTGTTTTTTTATGTAAGTCCTGTTTACTTTGGAACACTCCTTGTATTATAGTTTTGTTCGCCTAACGGTTGTACATATCACCTAAAACTAAGCAATATAGCGATAATCCTATATAAATACATATAAAAATGATCAGGATGACGAGAAAACTTGAAATCCGGGGGATGTGTAAAAATGTAAATATTTTGATGAAACTTGGTATGCGGGTTCCTTAGAACAAAAAAAAATTACGCGTACAAAACGACATAACTAATCACTAAAATAAAATATAAAACTGTAATTTGGTACAGGCGATCACAGGAGCAAAGGGCATCTATGGTCAACAAATTTTTGAAAAGTGAGCGTGGCCACGCCATCTAATAAGTTTAATTAACATATATGTCCAAAAACACTAAAGCTACAATAACCAAATTCACCCAGCACAAATATTATAAGAACTCATACCGACAGTGTGAAAATGGATGAAATCGGAAGATAACACCGCTCACTCCCCATACATGGTACTGTTAAAAACTACCAAAGGCGCAATAAATCAATAACTAAATACGGCAGAGACATTAAATTTTATGGGCTTGGTGGCACCGCCCGTGAAATCCCACATCTCAGGACCCGACCGACCGATTTCGACTAAATTTAGCACTTGGCATTCCTCTCATATTCATATTTCACAGTGCGAACATGATAAAAATCGGCTCGATACTAACCCAACTCCTATATATGTATGTAGTTCTTAAAATGATTTTCGTTTTTATAATACCTAAACCTTATAGCAAATTTGTCGGCCAGTGTCTATATATCTACAGTATATATATGACGTTTTACACATTACAGTATTTCCTTGGCTTTGATTCTTGTATGTTGCAAGAGTATAAAATAATGGGTTGCACCCGAACTTAGCCCTTCCCTACTTGTTCTTTCTTCATTTTGTAAAAAAGTAAAAAATATATATATATTTAGTTTATGCATATACCTACATATAATATTTTTGTATTTATTTTAATGTAATATTTCTGTATAAAATATGTTTGTATATACACATGTGCAAAATCGGATTGCTCAGGAAAGAATTTTAATTAACCGCTTTAAATTAAATTTGACAACAAAGAAACTTTTTAAATATATATATTTTTTTTAATTTTTTTTTTTTTGCTTTTATATTTTATGTGTATGGGACATGTAGCAATTTAATATTTTTTTGTAATTTTTCATACTTTTTCATTCGTACACAATGGATATTTTATATAATTAGCAATATACAAAATATATTGTACATATTTATATGTATGCACGGCTGCGTTCATTGAAATAGCAGTGCAGCTAGCTATTAACTAACGAAAGGGAATATGCAAAAAACCGTTTTATATATTTTCGCTTCTGCTCCACTGCTATTTCAATAAACAGAACAGTATATGTATGGTCATGACACACACATCATTCTATACTATACAAAATAGTTAACAGTTAATTTTCAAGGAAAACACATTTTGAATCATTTAATCTGTCTACCCGTGTTTGTACTGCGTAATTTGAAACAACTTTACTCAAAAAATATAAATACAAGCCAATTTGTTTGCAATACACATTGTGGATGCACCCATACCGCCGTCAAATTATATATACATACATATGTAGCTACACTTGTAGTATCATTTATGTAAAATATTACGAAAAAATATGCGCGTTTCCCTTAAAAAAAAAAAATACTGCAAAAAGAAAAACAGCCGCAAATCCATCAGTTTCATTACCACCACTGACAACATACACACACACATGGCCAGCCAAATAGGCCATCAATCAAAACATTTCCACAAGGATTTTCACGAATAGTCAAATTGGCTTGAACGAACAAAGAGAGGGACACGTGAACAATGGCGGAGATGCGGGTACACACAGGCTTACTAATCCTTCAACAGATACTCGCGTACATATATATGTATATATGTATACATATATGATTATAGTTGAGGCATCCAGCCAGCCAGTTAGAGACTGCGAAAGTATGCAAATACAAACAAATAAACTCACACAGACACACCTCCCGAGCACATATGCAACTAATCAATCCAGCAGCCATGTGAATCAGTCAGTCAGTCACCCAGTCAGTAAGCACATCAGTCACTCCATGCACAGGCGACGACACAACCCAGTTATGTTTAATCACCGACACCACCTCCAATACCAACAACAACACGACACGCGCCAAAACTTAATAATCAATATATGGCTAAGCCGTTAGCGTTTTGCCTTTACATGTTTTCCATTTTTCTTAAAATCTAATAATAAATTGTATTCATTAAGGTCTTACAAAACGGAAATTGCGGAAATGGAGACGGTGCTGTAAGAGACCACACACCGCAACAAATACCACCGCACGCCACCACATGCCAACAACATCAACACCACCAATATACATACATACATGTAGGAACTGGGCGACCGCCACCACCACACAAGACGCGCTGTCTGAAGATGAGCCACCACTAACTAATGCTTCAAAGCAAATGAGTGATGCTGCCTGTCTGCCTTGCTGGCTTCTAACCAATAACTCGACGGCATGCGGAAGCAATAGATTTCAGTAGGAAATGAGCACAAATGCTAATAACGGTATGATATTTGAATCCCATGTAAAAAGTGTTTAGGAAATATCAGGTGGCAAGGAGCAAAGCGCAACGAACGGAAGGCAGCGGGCAGCGCAGCTGTCGATGAAGCGAAATCTTGCTCGTTTTGCAAGGATCCACAGCAATAAGTTAACAATGCCAGCAACAGTTGTAAAGAGTAATACATGCACACACAAATATACATGCATCTATTTGTGTGTATATGCGGGCAAAGCTTGGAATTTGAATAATGATTGAGCTGAAAAAAACAAACAAAAATAAATAAATATGAACCAACAACAGCAGCAACGCATCAAAAATAAACATTGTATGTAGTATTTATATATATATATGTATATGTATGAGTGTGAATAATATTAAGAGCCAAAGGAGAAATTCAAATTCAAACACGAACTTAATGATTACAAGTAATAATTATCAATAATTAATAATAATAACGAATAATACTAACAAGATGACATGCTAAACACAGTTATAAATCAAAATAGTTTTATTGAACATAAAAAACTCTAAAAAAATAATGCAAACGAACAATAAAAGCGAGCGAGATTTATTGCGAAAGGCAACAAAAACATTGAAATGCGCAAAGCAAAGCTTTAAGGGGTTCTAACCACTTGTAAGTACGAAAAAGTTAGTTTTTTGTGATTTTTTTTTTTGAAGAAATTACTTAATGAAATAAATTTAAACAATTTCTTGTACTTTAATAATCGGTGATTCATTTTTAAAAAAATGGAGTAACTTGCTTCCTGGCGGTGAGGAAAAATTTTCGGCTTAAAACTAACTCAAATTCAAAATCAAAAAAATATTTTTAATATTGCTGAATTGCAAGTATTAATCGAAGGACTTGTCCATATTTTGATTTTTTTTTTGTCAAAATGACGGCTTCACAAAAGTAAAAGGTGCTTTTATACCCTGAACAGGGATCTTAAGTTTACAAAAAAGTTTGTAACAAATAGCTGGAAACGTTTGAGACCACATAAAGTATATATGTATATATATTAGAAATGATCCGTTTTACGAGCTAAGTCGGTTAAGCCATGTCCGTCTGTGTGTCTGTCTGTATATGAACTAGTCACTCAGTTTTTTAAATCTGAAATTTTCCACCCACACCACTATAACATATAGCTGTCATACAAACTGAACAATCGGTATCGATTGCTTGTATGGAAAATTTTTTTCATTTGACGAGATGTCTTCGAAAAAAAATTTCTTACCGACTCTAGAAACAGTGTTTTGAGAAAAAACGCTTTAAAATTTTGGGAGCCGATTAAAAGTTCTTGCAATTCTTTTTTATTTAATTTTAAAATTCTTACATATACGCTTCTATATCCGAAACTGTTTGCGAGAAATAACCCCTTAATACAAACGTTGAATAAAAAGTTCAGTGAAATACAACCTTAAAATGCGCGCAAGATTTAAACAAAAACATTTTAAATAAAAAATATAAACTAAAAAATTGTAATGTCTTAAAAAATAATTTTTTAGATTAATAATGCAAACAATAAATATTAATAATAATTATAAAAAAATGTAAACGGCCAACAAGCCACACAGCTATGTACTATATGCACTAAACAGAACTTTTAAACTGTACACACAGGTCCACGCACACGCATTAGATAAGTCCACCTTTAAAGCTTTACAAAGTGCAAGCAGGTGTGTACAGTTTAGCGGTTGTGTGCGCTTCACCAGTACACTTCCATGCTTAAGGCAACAAAAACAAACACTAAATTCACTAAATTTAATAGTTTAATGTATGAAAAATAAAAAGAAAAAAACAACAAAACAAAAAATTAATATAAAAAATAAAAACAAGAAACGAAAATAAAAAAGAAAATCAGAGACAAAAACAAAAAAACCAAAGCAAAAATTTAAAACTCAATTACAATTAAGGCAAACCCAACTCATACTCGTAAATGCCTCAAATTTGTTATTCATTTGTTATTACATATGTACATACATATATGTGTAAAGGTTTTCGAGTGTAATTAAGCTTAATTAAAATTAGCATACATACACATAACTAAATGTATGTATAAAAAGCTACATAATTTGTCATTAAATTACTTGAAAATCGTTTTTAAAAAAAACCGAAGTGAAAATTGACTGAAAAATACTAAAAATTGCAAAGCACAAAGTGAACAACTAAAATTCAAGATGTTGAAAAGCACAAAACAGACAAGTGGGCTCTAATAAGACAGCAGTATTTTAAAATAGATTTAAAAATTGGCATAAAACATGTTGTAAATTGTAGATACAACACAAGCCATATTTTATGGCAAATTGTGCACTAAATGAAGACGTTAACAGAGGTATAAACTGCTTGCTAGGTAAATCTCGTGGTAGAAGTAAAAAGTCTCTAGCAGCAAATGAGCGATAACGGTATTCTAAAATTAAACTTGACAGCACTCTACAAGAAGCTTTGACATTCTCTACAATATTTTGTGCTTAAACTGCTTTAAATGCTGCAATTCAATTTTCACACAGCTGTTGCTCGGTTTTCTGTAGTCGCAGGTACCTAACACAAGCCAAAATTATTTAATAGTTTCTATAAAAGAAATATAGAGAATATAATTGTTATATATGCAAGTCGAACGAACAGTAAAGTTTGTGTAAGAAATGTTTAAAGTTTAAGAAATGGAGATACTGCAATTTTTTTGTTTTCTTGTTTTTTTTTGTTTGTCGTTTAAAAGGAACACACTTAGCTTTATGCGATAGTAATTTTTTTATGATTTAACTTGCATGCATATAGACTATATATGTATGTATGTACATTAGGGTGTCTGTTATTTTCCAAGCATTTTATTTTTTTTTTGCAAACGCTGAAGTTTCAGTTTTTGCCATGAAAAATCCATCTCTACAATCTCCTTGCTTTCAACTTAAATCAGGAATAAATCATTTTACTTTTCCCATATATTTTTTTGTTTTTTGTATTGAATCTTTTAGCATAAATTTAAAATATATGATAATAAATTTAAATAATAAAAAATTTAAATTTAATAAATTTAAAAATAATTATAACTTTTATCTCCAAAGAAAATTCATCTACAACTTAGAAAAAATTAAATTCAAATACAAAATTATCCACTCTACAAAAAAGTTCTTAATAATTTTTTCTTAATAATATCCTTTAAAAGTTATACGCAGTTAAAATTATTCATACATCAAATGCTAATTCAGTGACTGATCATTCATATAGTGCACCATGTCGTATGAGCAACACAGAGTTTATAAGCAATCGTATGAATACTTCGTACATTTACTGTTAACTGCGTATAATTTTTAAAGGAATGTTTTTTTCAAAAAAAAATATTTAGAAATTTGTATAGCGGTAAATTTTGTAAAATTTATAGATTTATGTTCTTTGGAGATTAAAAAAATATATTGCAAAAGATCATAAAATCGGATATAAAATTAGCGAAAGTAAAATGATTTAGGCACAGTTTAAATTGAAAATAAAAATATAATATTGGTAATATTTTAAGGCAAACAAAATTCAAGGGGCGTTTGCAAAAAAAATAGTTTTGAAAATAATAGACACTCTGTTACATATTCATATATAACCCTTCTTAACCCTAACCCCATCCCATAATTTATACTTGCTCCAAGTAAATTATTCCACACACTTGCATCTAAATTAGTATGTATGTCTAAGTAGCGGTCCTGTAGTTGCTTATTTTACGCTAAATATGCTACTTAAACTAAACAATGTTGCTAACTAAATTTGTTGTTAACCTGAAAATAATGAAAACTAAAAAAAACAATGTGCACTAATGCTAGAATATTGATTTTTATTGGATTTTTTTTATTTGAAGACCACGTTTTGATTATTGAAATCGATGTTTTTAACAATAATTGGCCACAAATTCTTTTAAAAATTTTTGTATTAAAAAATTTTTTTTTTAAGAAAATTAAGAATTTTTTTTAAGAAATTTTTTTTGTCTAATAAATGACGTTGAATGAAATATGAGCTCAAAATAAATGCTTTTGAAAAAACGTGTGTGTTTCAGAGGCACATTTCCGGTGCAACAATTTGACTATTTAAGTAAAACATATGGAAATTTTCTATATTTTCAAAGATTGTACCTTTAAAAATACTTTACTACATAATAAATCGATGTCTGAAATAGTTTTTGAGCTCTCAGTACAGTCAGCTCTATCAGTTTACCTTTAAAGGCATTTTTTCTCCAAACTACATTTTTCAAATTTGCATGAATTATTACTAGTAAATTAATGACCTAATCACGATCATCTTTTTTCTGTTATAGTTCTCCATACAGTGTCCTATCGAATTTTAGCAGTCCAAAAACGACCAAAATTAAGGGGTTATATACAGTTAGAGGCCGAAAAAAGCAAATTTTATAAAAATCGATTTTTGACCAAAATTTCGGCCCTTAAATTGTATAAAAAGAATATATTTATCGGTGAAAAAATCTTCGATTAATTACTACTGTTGGTCACCAACTTTGAAAGCAACATTTTAAGAAAAACGCGCTTAAAATTTGGAATGCACTTTACATAGGATAAAGAACGCCTTTTCAAATTTGCGTGTAACTTAGAAAATATTCACCGGAACGATATAAAATTTTCCGTGTGTATTCTTAAATATATGTACCTACATAAAGAAAATTATATAAAAAGGTTCGATTTTTTTTAAATTCTAACTAAATATAATAACCCCTTAATAAGAACAATAAATTGCATTATTGTCAATTTTCCCCTCTATCTTTTTTTATAAAATTATTACAAATGCGTTGATCCACCTCTTTAAAACAATATTCTAGTTCCGTGCACTAATAATAAAGAACAATTATATGAAACGTTGAAAAACTATAACTAAATGTATTAAATGGAAAGAAAAAACACTAAATGAACTCCGATACAAAACTAACAAGTGAAAATAATAACGAATGTTAGTAATTTGTTCTAAGTCACCTAAAATTTGATTTTCGACGTTTCAACTAAAGTAAAATACTTTTCAAAAGGGTTTGTTGCAAAGTCTGGGTGCGACTAATCATTGAAATTTTCTGAAAACAAACGATAATAAACAGTAATTACTGCTTTCTATGTCAAAATTAAACAAATTATTGTTAAGATGCTTGACTTATGTAAATATTAGATCACTACAAATGCTTCTTAATGATAGTTTAAGGAAAATTGCTTTCTTTTCAATGTTCTTTTCTACAGCTTCAAATATATTTCGTTTTTCGCTATCTCTCTACATCTCTGCATTATATAATATCTCTAGCTCAAATATCATCTTTACTTCGCGAGATGTGTGAATTGTGCGTAGCAATGAGTTAGAAGATATAAAATATTACAAGAATAGGTACTAAAGTGACGCGAGTAATGATTGATTGTTAATGCTGAAAATAAATTTAATTTTTACGGGTTTACTTAAATTAATATGATTCTCTAAATCAAGGATTATTAAATTTTAATAATAACTGTTATTACACCGTATTTTTCAGTAATGTATCCCAAGTATTCTTAATAATATCACCCACTGAGTCACTTGTTATTTTTTTTTTATTTTTATGACTAGTTAAAATAATATTATCGTCACTAATGCTTGAGTAACAATAATTTGTCTTAATTTAGCAAAAAAAATATAACATTTTATTGTAGTTGCAAATGCATTTAGGTGCATAGACACATTTACATTCGTATAAGACAAACTATAAAGTGAGATGGATGCACACATACAAATTGTGTGTTAAATAAAATAGTTATACTCAAAAAAAATACAATTTTTTTACATATTTTTGTGTGAAATACCAGAAAAATAATATGAAAAAACACCGGCGTTCGATTATTAAGAATATGGGCCAAATTTATGGAAAATAATTGCAACTGAAGTAAAATTTGTTTTGTTAACAAAAAAACTTTAACATTTACATGTAATAAATTAATTGAAAAATAAAATAACAAAAGCTCAACACGAGACCAAGAGATGTGGTAGCAAATATATACAAATAAAGTATATATGCATATGTAGTTAAATTGAATTATATAAAAATTTTGGAGGAGAAACTATTTACATACAGATATATAAATTATATACACACATACAAACATACATGCAAACATATGCAAAACGAAGAGGAAAAACATGAGTGGTTTGCTTTTTGATTCTTACGGTTTCGTCGTATTGTTTGCAGTCGACAAATTTTCTGTCACACTAATTTACCTATTGAATTAACATTGAATATAGTAAACGCCTTATTTTAAAATTTAGTTTGCATAAATATATATCTTCATAGCATAAAAATTCACAACCAAACCTCCGAGTATACTCCAAAATCTTCAAAACTTATAGAAAATAGTTTGCATTTATAATACTAACTTTCATTAAAATTTGCTTTAAAAATATTTTTTTACATATTAGACTATAAATTATAAAGGGTGTCCCAAAATATTTTATTTAGAAACCTCTACTATTGTTTTTAATTCCAAATACCGGCTTAAGTAAAAAAACAGAAATAAAAAAACTATTGTTTTTAATTCCAAATACCGGCTTAAGTAAAAAAAACAGAAATAAAAAAATTTCATATAAAAAATTATTATTGTTTTCTCCAAAAAAATTTTAATAAAAATCATTCTAATCCCAAATATGAAATCGAAAAAAATTTAATCCGAAATGTGTGATTAAAATAAATTTTAAACAATTAAATAATATATTTTTTTATTTTGTAATCCCGAAACTCTAAAATAAAAATAATTGTTAATCCCAAAAAACGAAATAAAAATTTAAAAGCTGGTTAAAAAAAAATATTTACAGAAAAAATTAATTTCTAAAACTTTTAATAGTAATTATTATTATAGTTTTCAAATTAGAAATACATAATTTTTTTTTCTTTTCTTTTTTATCCCTTTTTATTTCAGCTTTTAATTTGAAAAATATTTTTTTTGTATATTTTTAAGTTAAAAAATATTTTCTAAATTTTTCATCCAAGATGTTTTGGATTGAAAATAAAAGTTTCAATTTTAAATTTTTATTATGAAATATTTTTTTTTTTTAATTTATTTTGTTTATCCCTACATTGGCAATTAAAAATTGGAAATTTATTTTGTAATCCCGGAATTTGAATTACAAATTTAATATTTAAATTCGCAACCCTGCTTTTATTCCTATCTGAAAATATACTACATACATATATGATGAGCAATGGTGGACCTTACTAAAATTTTCAGATTAACAATTTAGAAAATATTTTCTAAGCTTATTTTTTCTTTGACTGATATATAATTAAATAAAAATTTAGTTAATTAAATTATTTATTATAATTAATAATTAATTTATTCCAAATTAAAGTTTTTATTTTTTTTTCACTAGTCGGATCTTTGTTTTAGTATTATTTTGCATAGAAGAATTAAAACAAAATAATGTCTTAAAATAGAAAAACATTTTTTTTAATTCCGGAAATAGAAATTAATTTAAACTTCTGAAAAAAAAATAAATTTTTTAAATTTCTAAAACAAAAGATGGAAGCTCTTCCGATCTAATTTAAATTAAATAAAAAATTAATTTTAATTTTGTTTCATTCTAAAACAAAAAAAAAATTGTTTAATTCTAAAACAGAAAAAATTGTTATTCTCAAAATCAAAATAAAATTAGTACAGCTGTTTTCATAAACTAAACCACCCAATGAATTATTTTAAAAGTTTTAAATTCTTCAAAAAAAAATTAGAATATGAGAACAGTTAAAAGATATATGAATTTGCCTAAACCAAAATATAAATATGAACAATGATTTTTAAAATTGACATCAATTTAACAGACCCCAAAATACTAAATACTTGACACAGCAGTTGGAAGTTTTAGAGTTGTAAAAATATAGCTAAACTAGGATATAATAAAATTCTTTAAACTTCATTATTAGCAAAGAATAATTTTTTTTTAAACTAAATAAAGTATATTTTGAAGAAATTTGGCACTTTTTTTATAGGCTTCCGAAATAAAAATATTTTTGGTTTATTCTTTTGTTATTATTTTTTATAAAAATAATTTTAATGTGTTTTGATTATTGTTTTTAATTTAAAAAAATGTAATAAGTTAAGGCAGATCTCACATACTTATATTAGAAAATATATATTCTTTGTTTAAATAATTGGTCACAGATTATTAACACCAAATTTTATATAAAAAAATTGATTAGAATGTAATGGATTTATTAAACTCGTTTGTCATATGTTCGAAAAAAAATACTTTCATCCTTTATTAAAATCATCTATTTTCATTTTTATATAATATTTATTATTAAATTATTTTTTATTCCTTTAAAGTTAGCCCACAAGCGTTAAAAATTCATTATAAATCCAAAAGATATACATTTCTAACCTTAAATCTAACCAAAAAACTAACCAAAACGCTACCCTCTCTTTTAAGTTCCACTAACTCTCCAAAATCGAACACGCATGACTACTGTAAAGTAGGCAAAAGTACACAAAATTCAAACCAACGATAACTCAGAAATTTTGTCGAAATACAAAAGAGTAAAAACAAACCAAAAACCATTATTATATTATAATAATTAAATAACCAAAAGTAATTTGTGATGCACCGCTTTAAGTTTAAAACGTAAGAACGGGGAAAACATACATATGTATATGGGATAGTAGGCCAGTGAGAGGTTAACGAAACGAGCGAATATTATATTTAGTTTGCAAATAGTTTTTGCATAAAAGTAGAAATTTTTTTGAAATTGAATAAGTTAATTTTTTGAAAGTTTTACATATATATATGTATATTACATAACATTGTCAAGTTATCGCGTGTTAGTTATTAAAAGTCAGCATGAATATGTATGTATATTTTGGGAAGTGTTAAAGCATTTTTAATGAATATTCAAATTCAAGTTCGCAATGAACATTATGGACAAATTAAAGAAAGCAAAACAAGTTAACATTACATTGTATAAGTAGTTAGTAATTTAAAGTAAACAAAACAAAACCAAAAAAATCACAAAACGAAAATGAAATAAAAACACTAGCGACTAAGTTAGACACTAAGAATGCCAAGATAAACATTGAATACCACATCTAAAATAAATGAAATGAGATGGAAAAAAACTAAAACTCAAAACCGCATTGTAAGGGTGAGCAACGCACCAGCGAAAAATTAAACTTCATTTCAAAAAAGTGTAACGGTAAACATTAATTACATAATGCATATGTAAATTATTTGCAACACACAAGTTTTCCAACTTAAATTGGTGTTCTTTTCGTAGTATGAGGGCACACCTATTGCAATGGTAGTTGTGCTTTTTGCCAATACAAAGCAGCAACAGACGATAGAGGGAGTAAAATCATTGCTAGAATGCTGTGTTCTGACCAAAACTTACAAACAAACATACAAAGCACTCACCCAAAACATTTTGCTAAATAAAAATGCATATTTAAATAAAGAATCAAGAGAATTGTTGCAGAAAAATTAATAAATGACTACTGTAAAATTAAACTGCAAGCGAATACGCTTAAAAATTGAATACATTAACAAAAAAAAAAAACATTTTAAAATAAAAGTAAAAAAATATATATTTAAAGATGTGGAAAAGTATATTAAAAAAATCAAATTCAAATTGTTGTGGTAGACACTGGAGAGTCAGTAACAATGCAATAAATGTATACAGAAAAATAAACTGCCTGAGTTTAGAGTTATAAATTAATTGGAGAATAAGGTAAGTTGTTTATTAATAAAATAATAATTTAATTAAACCAAAATGAAAAACAGTATTTTTGCTAATAAAAAATTTTATAATAATTTTTAATAATATTATATAAAATATAAATCATAAATAGAATAAACTGCAGAGATTTTATCTTACATAATATATATCATATAATCACCCTGTAAAATTCTAAAATGCAAATATATAGTTAATTTTGCTCGATTATATTTAATATTTTAATCAAACAAAAATATATTAAATATTTTCCACATCCCAAAAAATCTATTACCATAAATCTTCTAGCACCAAAATCACTCAAGTAGTGCCATTGAGAAATATGGCAGCACATTCTGTCATTGCAATGACACCGTGAAAATCTATTACAATAATGTCCGAATCCGGCGCAGCACTTCGAAAGAAAAGTGACAATCTGCCATTTTGTCAACGCTCCCAGTGGCATCCACAACGTAAGTTAATTCGTCTCCGAGGAAAAAGCCGATAATTAAAGCAAAATGTGAAAACTTAAGCAAAAAGTTAGTGTTAAATACAATTAAATAGTTTTATTTCAAAATATAAAACAAATTTCGATAATTTAAACTACTTTTACTTCTTATGCAAAGACACGTGTATACGCAAATTTTTTAGGTTATGTACGTTACTCGGTATACACATTACTAATTTGTAACTGCATTTTCTTACACAGGTTACGTTACTCTTAATACGTTAAAATGTCGGGAGGATTAGAAATTTTGTCCCTCAAAGAGGACGACATCACCAAGATGTTGGTAGCCACCACCCATTTGGGTTCGGAAAATGTCAACTTCCAAATGGAACAGTATGTCTACAAGCGCCGTAGCGATGGTGTTAACATCATCAATCTCGGCAAGACTTGGGAGAAACTGATGTTGGCTGCCCGTGCCATTGCTGCCATCGAGTACCCACAAGATGTAAGTATCGAAACTTATTTTTCCATAAATGTTGCGTACAGTGTGCACATATGATGATTTTTATCTAATCTTTCGGGTCTGAAATTCAATGAAGCCAACCTAACTGCTGACTGCACACTATAAAAATTTATTTGTATTATAAATTCGTATTTTATTAAATGAAAAGAACTAATTCAGTAATTTGCATTACTTTTCAGGTCTTCGTTATCTCTTCACGTCCAATTGGTCAACGTGCTGTACTCAAGTTCGCCAAGTACACCGACACCACACCAATTGCTGGTCGTTTCACCCCTGGTGCATTCACCAATCAAATTCAGCCAGCTTTCCGTGAACCACGTCTGTTGGTTGTGACCGACCCAAACACCGATCATCAACCCATCATGGAGGCTTCGTACGTTAACATCCCAGTTATTGCTTTCTGCAATACTGATTCGCCTTTGCGTTACATCGATATTGCCATTCCATGCAATAACAAGGCTCCACATTCCATTGGTCTGATGTGGTGGTTGTTGTCTCGTGAAGTGCTCCGTCTACGCGGCACAATCTCACGTGTCAGCGAATGGCCCGTGGTTGTTGATTTGTTCTTCTACCGTGATCCCGAGGAGGCCGAGAAGGAGGAAGCAGCTGCTAAGGAATTGTTGCCAGCACCCAAAGTTGAAGAGGTTGTTGAACACCCCGTCGAAGAAGCCACCAACTGGGCCGATGAGGTTGCTGCTGAAACCGGAGTTGCCGGCGCCGAGGACTGGAACGAAGATGCTGTCAAGACCTCATGGGGCGGTGATGGCAACTTCTAAACGCTTGATAATCATTCTAAAATGTTTATATAAACGTTTATAAGTTGGGCGATAGCCTATTTTGACCGAATAAAGTAAAATTTTATTGGTTCATATAAAAAATATTGTTTTACTTGTAGCTTTTGTTTTTGTATTCGATTTTAGCGTCTCATTTGGGTTTTATGCCAATTTCTGCATTTGCGCGCAATCCTGCGTTAATTTGTGTTCGTACAGTACCTCTGTTATTTTACGCCTTAAGGTATGCAGCACATACTTGCCTATGCAAAAAATTTTTCGGCCGGGCCACCTACTGTGCACTTCTGCGCGCCTGGTGCATTGGGGCGGTTTGTGAATTTAGTAAAATTGCACGTCGCCTCGATTAGAGTGACCAGATGTCATTTTTGCACACATTGCTTAGAAAGCGCGTATGGCGCCAATTTCTTTTGGATTTCTTTAAATTTTTAATAAAAACGCATCTTTTGTGTAAAAATATTTATTTATTTTACGAATTTATTTATTTTTATATATATTCAATTAGTAATTTAATAATGAATTTTAAATACAGTTTTATTCTCTAGTAAAGAAATAAAAATGGTTTTGGGTAATTCGAACCAAAAGTATTGCTATTTTTTTCTACTTGAATTTCCGATAAATGTTTTAAATTAAACATTAAAGTAAGGATAGATATTTTTAGTAGTTAAACGGACGAAATTTTTGCAATATACACAGCATTGAAATTACATATGTAAGTATACATATATATAATACGTCAGTAAAAGAAGAGAATTGTAAAGAAAAATACATAAATTGAAATAATAAAATTTACTTATAGTTAAGGATTTAATATCAAAATTTAACAATCTGATATTTTTTACACTCAAATTGATAATTTGCATAACTTGAGTGGAAAATTGAAATTTACTTTTTTTACCGTCAGCATGTAGGCACAATATACATACATATTTACGCGGTGTATGTTGTAAATGTAGCTATTGTAATCGCTTCTTCACTTCTGCACGTCTAACAACAGGCAACTTTTTTTTTATAGCAATTCTTTGCTGTTTTATGTATGTATGTACATTCATATGTTTCATAAATGTTGGGTTGTGTCTTATTTTAACATTTGCTTTATTATTGTGGTAAAATGTAGGTGTTTAATTATTTAAATATTTCTTATTTATAATATAACATTTTGTTAATTATCGTATGTCGCTATTAATATGCATATGAATATGTATCTGTGTATGTATGGTATGTGTATTCCCAAAAATTATTACATGTAAGAAAAAAGGCTAATATAATAATTGTAGTAATAATGATAATAAAACGTTACGTTATTTCATTTCCATATATAAAAATGGTGTTTTCATACATATTTTCCGTTATTTTATATTATTTATAGTTCTTATTATTTTGTTGAAAGTGTTAATTAAGTATGCATCGTTCTCATTTTTATTGCTGTAAAAATTGATTTTATGTTGCTATATACTATTGTGTGGCGTGTTTAAATCATATTTGTTACTATGCATTATTGGTGTTTTAGAAGAGTCTACTTAAAAGGATTTGGTCGTGCTTTGAACGTGGTGAGCTTTCGCAACTCCTTGATGCGTTGTTCCTCACGTCGCTTACGTTCTTCCTCCTCCTGAAATAGAAGAAATGGAAATTAAGTGTTTTTAGACAGGAGTGTAATAAATACTAGTCAAAATAATATTTTAATGAACAAATTATTCAGTCACACCAATAAAATAATATTCAATACCATATTCCATTTTCACACTTATTCTATTAGCTCGATGATAGAATGAATAAATGGTCAATAATCTCTTTTCAGAAATTTCATTGATATTTATGAATCATTTTCCAAACCCTGAGCGAGGTTATAGTGATATAGTACCAACGATTTTTCCATCCTTCGAAACAGTTTTAATAAGCGCTTTTTGGGATGGCCTTCAGCTCCTTAAGCGAGTTTTGTTTTATCTCTTCGATCGACTGAAAACGGGTTCCACGGAGCGGCAATTTCAGTTCGGGGAACAAGAAAAAATCACACGGAGCCAATTCCGATTAATACCGTGGTGGTTCATTGCGTTTTTCGCTTTAAATTCGACCACAATTGTACTCTTTTTGAGAAAAATTCAACTTTATCGAGACGAATCGAGTAAGAACGCGTTTCATAGCCAAAATTTCCGACAAAATCATTCGAACAGACTTGCGACAGATGTCGAGCTCTCTTGCCATCTCTCTAACTCTTGCTGACGATTTCCAAGCACCATATCCTTCACTTTTTTATTATTTTCATCCCTTGAAGAGGTCGTTCAGAACGAGGAATGTCTTCAACGATCGCTCGACCGTCTTTAAAAGATTTGTACCACTCGCAAACTTGTGTTTTTGAATTAATGCAAGCCTTTTCCAATATTCGCAACGATTCCGCACACGAAATTTGGTTAGAAATACAAAATTTTAGACAAATTCTTTATTAATTGCAATTATCGCAACGCACTAAACAGCTGCTGTAAACAAATTGGTTGACAGATCGCTCTCAAATTTGGCATAGCAAAATAATTTTTTTTTTTAATTTCATTTACCCGGGTAATTTAATTACAATTTCTGGGTGCTTTTTTGTCCCAATATACAGACATATTTTAACGATCTCGCAATCAAATTTTCCGTTTGAGATTACTTAGGAATTGCCCAGTACACACACACACACACAATTTATGTAGTTAATTTGTCAACAAAACTTGTGTTAACTGATTACACAAAGTACAATAAAAATCTACGTGGTAGTTCAATTAACGCTAAATTTGCTATAAAAATGGCGAACGAGTTTAAACATAATTGTTATGTAGGTATATACTATTTACATATATACTCATTCGAGAAAATAGCAACTACTTATTTAAAATATTCACTCAGTTACGAAATTAAAGCTAATTTGTAAATACATGCATTGGTCTGTACAGATATACTCGGTCTATTTAAAAAAAAATCCATTATTTTAGCTATAAATTGAAGGTTTTATTACTCTCATGGAAATCTTCGTCATAATTTTTAAATAACTGAGTATATCGATTTTCCCCAAGCTTCTCCTGAGGCGAGATGTTACCAGCAAAATCATGCGTTAGGTTTGGACTATATGTAAAGTGAATGAAGAAAATCTCCTAACCAAGCTTCCGGAGCCTCTGGAAAGTAACTAACGATGTGTGTGATCTGGCGTTGTCCTCATGGTACACGATTCCTTTAATATTGATCGAAGCTGCCCGCTTCTGGGCGATTGGTTCTTTTATGTAGACGGTCCTGTTGTTTTGACAGGACAGGTCCGAATTTTGAATTTGGCTGTCGGTGACCAGCTCATGTTAAATGATTCCCTGCCAATACCGTCAAATACATAACGAGACCTTACCCACTGTCCAACCGGGCTTGGCCGCCGTGTAGCATCCATTTTTTATATCCATCTTTATTAAAAGTGGATCCAAAAGGATAATTTTGCAATGTTTAGCTTCTGTAAATCAACAGTGTTTACAAGACGGTCGGATTCGACGATTTCCATTAATTTATCGAAATTTGCAACAATTTGCCTTTTAGAGCAGAATGGACAAAAACAAAATTAAAGTAAAGTAATTAGCTATTTCAACTTAAGGATCGTAAGCACTATACACATTTTCAGCCAACTACAATGACTTTCTTTTACGAAAACTTATATACGAGTATAACATATCTATTAAAACGGATTTAAATTGAACGGACTTTTATTCGGGCAAAGGCCAAAATTATCGAGGGGAATTATTAAATGTGTATGGACAGAAAAGGTTACATATAAGCGCTAATTTATTGCATACGGTTAAAGCATTTATAATTCGCACAACAGACTACGTTACCGGAATTGAAGCGGATTTTAACCTGCCAGTAGCTGTACCATTTCGTGATTCTAACCCTTTTTTTATCGGTACGTAGTTAAAAAAAAAAATCATTATAATTATATACACTTCGACCCCGAATACAAGTAGCATTACATTCACGGGCCTCGATATGCAAATGTATCCCCCCTCAAGCAAAGAAGCCCCTGCATTGCATTAATCACCACAACTACAACGACGACGGACAGAAACCCGTGCGATTTTATTTACAGGAAGGCAGCTAAGAGTCGTGTTTATATAATATTTGCTTTATAATGTTGGCGTATAATGCACATTATGCATCTTTAGCAACATTCCCAGTAAACTTTTTACGAAATGGTGGAAATAGCTTACAATATTTGCTTAAGAAAAGAAAATTGAACCCAACAGATTATGTAGCATGAAATGATTAAATTTCAAAATAGGAGAACTATGCCAGCCTATCATGGGTAAAAAGAGATTTTTTATTCTACTGCAATTCTCTGCTAATGCAGAGAAGCAGAATTCCTACGGCAAAGTTTTTGTTTATTCCCAGCAAAGTATGGATGTATGTATGTATGCAAACATTTGTACATATTTAGAAAGTCAGGCGAATGGGTGGCACAAGAAATGAACGAGTGAAAAACAAATAGCGACGACAGACTGCGACAAACAACTCTCGGCCAGGTAAGAGAAGGCTAAAAAGTAGAAAACAACAAATAGAATCAACGAAGCTTGAAGATGATAAAACAGAAAAAAGTGAAATTACAGCAGAGTCTATATGCAGGTATGTATGTATGTATGTATACAACAATAGGTGGGAATGGTGGGGAAGGGAATAACTACAGGAAATTTCGAAAAACTTAAACAAAGCAGTGACCATAGCGTGTCAGCTTATATGAATGAACTGTAATGCTATTTTTGATTTTGAAGCAAGGCACGTGAACTGTAATACTTTTATATTTGTATGCATACATATGTACATACATATGTATATTTGTAATATGAATAAGATTTTGCCAACAGTGGCTGCACACATATCAAACCCACATAAGCAGTCGTCAGACCAAAAACCTAGCATAGCGGTGAGAGACAACATACTGGCACTACAACGTACATACATATGTACATACATACATATGCATGGTGGAAAACAATTTTATGTGCTTGCAGTCAGGCATAGAGTCATTATGGCTACTACTCAAGTCAGGCAGGTATCACGTCAATCGCATGCGAAGTATTTGAGAAAGAAGAGTGAAGCAATGAAAGCACAGAAATAACAATTTTTTTACATATCGTAATGTGCTGTGGCTACAGAAAGCTGGCAAACGAAAACAGTTCAACTAACGGCTGCCTAGCCTGAATACTTAAAAATAAAATAATATTAATGTATGTATTTAATATTCTATATTCCCATAAGCGACCTGAAGAGAAATGTAAAAATAGAAAATGCATTGCACGATTCTGGTGTGTCAGATTTATGATTAGAATAATGTTTAATATTATTATGAAAAGCTCATACAAAAAAAGGCTAAAAAAATCAATTCGGTATTTCCCAAATAAATTCCTAATCTAATGCTTTCGACAGTTTAATTAATGCTCATTTTTCGTAATTACTGAAATAACTCATGTCCGATAATAAATTATATTTATTAGGATTATGTTGATAAGAGAAATGTGAAAAAAGCGCTGACTTCGACTACACTACATCGAAGCTATAATACCTAACTGGTGCATTTCTTAAAATGTAAATATTGAGCGTTTGTATGGTAACCGCATTCAATATTCGTCCCATCTTAATATTTTGTTTGGAAATTGTAGCGTTTCTTTGGACAATAAACTTTGCGGAATTTGCCAGATATCCCAGATCAGATCAGATCAGCAGACCAGATTTTGAGGAGGAAAGTGGATGTGCAAAATTTCAGACCGATATCTCAAAAACTGAGGAACTAGTTCGCGTATATAGTCTCCGACGTTTTCTCTATGAGTTACAAACTTCGTGGCTCACTTAATATACCCAGTTCGGGGTATAAAATTATGATTATAAACACTAACCTACTAATATTAGCCTGATAAATAAAGTTCCTTGTTATTGATTTTAACTGTTTTTTGTGTTTAATGTTTCATTTTATGTTTTCTATCCACTTTGAGAATTTGTTCACTAAATATACATACATATGTATGTATACTCTCTCCTACACATTTAGAAGACGAAAGCATACATCCATAGTTTAATTCTGCATATCCGAACATTTTAGCATCCAAGCCGATATTAGGAAGGACACAATAATATTAGTGATAACAAGAATGAAGTGAGGTACTTTTCACTAAAAAGTTCGATAAGATTTATACAAGTAATGAGTCAATATTATAGGCTTTGTTAATATGTCTAGAGTTAAGGTACATATCTACATTCTTTGAACGTCTTACTCATTGTATTTTTTAGAACTTTGTACTTTTTGCTTTCAAACAACTGTAATAACAGCAGTGCAGTTGAGAGCATTGATAGTTCGAACTTTACAGCCAGCAATTGTGAGTCATCATAAGCTTGTAAATGTTCGGGTGTCGATCAACGATCTGAGCATCTATGTGCTATTGCAAAAGCTTTCTTATCATTACAAACTAGCACAATGGATGCAAAATAAATATTTCAGCATCGGTTGAAGCAAAATTATAAGCAAAATGTTTCCCCAGTTTGGCGAAAGTCAATACCCATTCCTTATCATATGTATACAAATTATATACGCCAAACAACTCAGCTAACAGATAAGAATACGAGAAGGAAGCTGAGAGAGCAAATATATATACAGTAAGTATATATTATCTTATATATAAATGTCATATGTAAGTATATGTCACTGCATTGACGCAAATTGTGCAGAAAATTACAAATTACTCAACCAAACACTGATAGCATTCTATAGCAATGAGAGATTTTGTTGTTAAAGGCCTATAAATTAATCTACACAGCCTTAAAAGGGAAAATAGAATAGTTTAAAAACCCACAAAAAAAAATGCAAAATTTGCGCATTGATTTTTATACCGTGAACAGTACATATTAAGTTTGTCACAAAGTTTGTAACACCAGTGAAGCATACAGCTGTTATACAAACGGAACAACAAAATTCACGAAATAATGTTTTGTTTAACATATACATATGTATGTTTCTCCGTAAACTAAAGATCACATTTTTAGGCGGTCATATTAGGTGTGCCTCTCTATATCCGCTGTACATCAAGTATTTATTTTACCAATTTTTTATTATGCGTGCTAAAAGAGGAAAAGTTTGCTTTTATTTATTTCACGAGATTGCACATATGGATTTACAGTATAGATATGATTTATAAACCCACATACATATGTATATAGTTAACTATTTACTAGAGGAAATGACTTATGAATCAAGCGCCAAATTGAAGTTGAATGTAGTCGCATTTACATAAATTTTAATGTGAAAAGCGAATAAAGCGACTTGAATGCTAATAAACTTGCACAGATAAGATTAATACAATTCTTTTATACGAGTTAAACGGTACTGTGTGAGTGCAAGTCACCAACGGGACGGATGATGAATCCAACGAACATATTTATATCGTTGACGCTGATGCGCAAATGAATTATGTAAATTAATAAAAAAAAAGTAAAAATAAAAGTAACAAAAAAAACACAGACACACAAAATATTCATACTAATTTTAAGGTCGGAAACAAATATGTTACAGTGCAGTGAATGCTTTTTTACTCAACTTAATATTGACAGCAAAATATATTGTATGTAATCTCTTACCCTTTTGAAGATCAAAAAACTTCGTTAATCCTTTTCTTTTCCAGACGCAATGCCACACCTTCTTTCCACATTCGTCTGGTTGATGTTCTGGTTGATTTACTTCAGTTTTTTCTTCTTGCTGTCGTTGTTTAATTTTATAATTTTGTTTATTTTTATTTCGCTGCATATCGTCACACCCTTTCCTTCTTGTAACAGTTCGACTGTGTATATTCCCGCGTTCGTCACCACCTGCGTCAAATAACCCGCCCTCTAAACATTTAGACTGCGCACATCAGTTATTAACACTAGGTGTGTGACTCGAATTAAGCGCCGCAGATGACGTAGATTCATCAGCCGACAATGTTGTATCACCGTAGAAACGTGGTTCATCGTGCATTTCGTTGGCTGCACCAGTGCCTTCTTCCTCCGAATCATCATCACCCGAACTGTCCACCATTTTTCCAGTGCCATTACCATTGCCATCAATATTCGCGGAAGATGGTGTTGTTAAATTTGCACCAGCATTTGTAAGGTTCGTTTTGGACGATTCCGCTTTTACCGCTTTAGAAAGACGATCATAACAAGCGGTACAAACACGTACAGGTTTGGAGCTTTGTTGAGGCAGTAAAAATTTTTTAGATGAGCACGGTCCGCATACAACTGCTCCGCAGTTGCGACAATGATGACGTCGAACTATCATCGTAAATTGTGTTTTCTTGCAATTCATACAGTGGGTGGCTTCGGCGTCTGGTACCCAAACAGCAGCGTGATTCTCCACAGGTTTTTTTCCGCTCTTTCGCAGTAAATCTTCCACACACTTGTTGATATGTGCCATCCATTCTTGTTTTTCAGTACTTGTAGCGGCGTAAACAACAAACGATTTTGTTGTGGTTCGTATCAACCAACCATTACGATATTGTCCATTATCCTCGAGAGATTCCAAAGATACCTCTTCCAATGGCATAATGTGTTGTTTGTTATATTTTTTCTTTCCTATTACGATATTACCATATACCAATATATCGTTGAAAAGGAAAAACTGTCGAGACTTTGGCCGCTTGCGACACATCTTAGTTAAAACACCTTCGCCAACAAGCACGCGTCCTGGAATTGCTAAAGGTACACCAGAGCTGCCAAAGCAGCTTTCGACCATAGCAATTCGCCTTGAATTAGCTTCAGAATTTACTAGACGATCCACCATGTTGTGCAATTTAAAATTATACTTCTTGAAAGTTGAGGTGTGGCTAGTAGAGATTACAAAGGCAGAACAACAATAGTGTATATTTTGCAGACGGGTAGTTACGTAGGCGATGCACTTGTTGGAATTGAGATACAGTTCCGCTGTCACCGAAACAGCTTCAACAGTCTCTTAACTTATGACAAATATTCACTTTAGCAAAATTTGTGCTAATTTTACTTTTAGGCATAATAAATTGTTTCTTATAATGTTAATTACGTAAAAATTACGAAAATAAAAGATTTTTATGGTACCAATATCGCGTACAAAGCTTTAAAATACTTTTCGTTTTCACAATAGTCACCGTACCTGATACAAAATTAAATATGCTCAAATAGGAACAAAAGTCAAATTATTTCAGTCACTTCTTTGCTTCCTAATCATCACTTATGCATTTTACAGTTGGAAATTGGAATTTGTTGTCTTTCTGCTTTGACCATTTTCGTAACTGTCCTGCCAGATTTCAAAACCAAATTATTTTAAAATAAATACATTTTCCGTATTCAAAGTGATTAGTCTTACTTAAAAAAACAAAACCTACTATTTTTTTATTAGAGTTTTACGCTCAAAACTAAATTTATCAATGAAATTACATTAAAAATGAAATTAATTAAAAAAAAACTAGCGAAACTTATTGGCACCACTTCTCCTGATATGACCGACCGGGTAAGAAAATACTCTCGACTTTTATCGTAATTTCTCGTTTTGCAGTTGTTGTTATTGTTTTTAATTGGTTTCGAAATGGCGATTACGCTCATTTCACGGCTATCTCAATGATTAGTCACACATACATAATTTAAGCAAATATGGACACAAAATAAATAATTTTTCGTAACTTTTACGTAATTATTAGTTAATAAATAATTGTACCCACAATGATAATAAAACTTAAAAAATCACAACACAAAGATAAAAGAAAAATCGCGAGTAGCACAATCGAAAGTGGAATGAAAGACAAATGCAATTTCATCCGCTGATAAATGACAATTGAACTCAGTTGCAAAAGGCAACTTTTTGACAACAAATCGATGTTGCCACACGTTGAAAAATTTTATAAACAGAAATATCAACAATTTCGTTCCACTATTTTTCTGAAATAAAGAACTTTGACATAAAATTCTTTACTTGCCGACGTCATTAGAAAAAGGATGGAGACGATTAATTTAAAATTAATATGAAGTTTTAAAAAGCTTTTACATTTGTTCCGTTTACGACATTGTTCATCACAGTTTTATATCTATCATACTTGCACACATCATTCAAATTAAAAATATTATCAAAACTCTAAATGTTTAGATCATGTAAAAGTAATGGTTAATGAATACAACACAAACGACACATAGTTAGTATAACATTCTGTTCACACATTCATTCTTAAAGCACACAGTACCACTTATTCTAATTGTATCGTTTGTTTTGCTTACAATTTCTACCTGTTTCTGTTTCTGCTCCATAGCCCGCTGAACGGTTGCATCGTATTGCTTTCGCTCCTGTAATCGACGTTCGGAATGAAGATTAAATGGGCATGGAACCAATACGGTTTGCGTCTTTTTTGGTACAAAGGGCTCCTCATGCAATATCGTTGGAGGCCGAGGTTCGAATTTCGGTGGATGTATTTGCTTAATGTCTTCTAACTGAGGTGTTATGATTATTTAAATGATTTACACACTTTTTTGTTTAAATAATTGGTTACCTTTTGTTTTCTTTTCTGTTCAGTTTCTCGAGATTTTTTTAAAACCTGTGGTGTTACTGGCACTGTCACCGCATGGAGAACTTTCCGCTGTTGCAAAGATTTGTGGCATGCATTGAAATTAGGTACTGGTCTACTATGAAATTCTCTCTTTTTGCGCTCTTCATCTAAATACTTTTGTAATTGCTCCTCTTTTCTGCGTTTATAAAGTTCGTTGCAGTGATAGGCGTGAGGAGCAGTGGGTGCAGATGCTGTGACTGGTTTTGCAATTGTGCCCGTGGACACAGTGCTAACAGTTGTTGATGTCGTAGGATTGGCAACCTTCTCTTTTTTCACACCAGGGTTAATGCGTGCTTTATTTCGTACAATTAACGATTCTGAGAGTTTTACAGTTTTTGTTAACGTTGGCTCATTATCGCTTATATTGGATTCCGCAAGTGTCTTTTTATTTGCACTTGGGTTTATTCGTGCTTTATTCCTTGCAATTAAAGACTCTGAAAGAATCAATGTATTTGCGGGTTGCGACTTCATTTCTTTTAAAGAATTGTTGGGCGATCCACTTTGGACAATACTTTCGATTTCTTTTTGTTCCTGACACAATTTGTCAACAGTGATTTGTGCATCAGGTTCATTGCCTTCATTTAGGATTGCATGTTGTATTCCTTTTAATGGAGATTTTGTGTCGAATATAGATGTATTTGTATTATTTACATTTTCTTTATCCGCATTGGAAGTAAATGTATCATCTAATGTAATTGCGTCTAAAAATTTATAAATTTCTCTAAGTTAATATATCTACAGTTTATTTTATTTAAAGAAATTACCTATTTCTTTTAGTAAATCCATTCCTTCTTCCGATTCGTCCAGACGTTCGTGTTTTATATGTTTTATTGCTGACATTACAGTATTGTCAAGAGAGTGAAAACAATTAAAAAAATAGCTGTTCTTTTTTGACACAAAACAATTAAAATTTATACTATAGTAATTCAATACTCACCGAAGAATTTTTGAGAATGGTTTAATGCGTGATTTCCCACTTCAATATCATCCCAATTGAAGTTATTTGCCATTGCCTGCATGTTTTCACTCAAATACTCCATGAAATACGCCGAAAAACCAATTAAACAATGTTCAATTAAACCGATTCACTAAATTTATGGACAAAAACAAATCTTGATTCGAAATTGAGGTATTTAGCGCGAGACGTTTTAAATTTACAGTTTCAATATGCTTACATTCGTTGAATTAAGAGAAGGGTGACAATAAATGGAAAGGTATTGGCATTTACGTATGTTAAAACGAGAAGGCCTGATTGAATGTACAACTGTCACAAAAAGTGTAATAGATCAATGTGATTTTGTTCGATTCTATTACAAATATAAATTACCGGGTGTATAAAATGCAAAGAAAAAAATTGTGAAACATTTCTTTATGTAACACTTATATATCGTTAATTAATTACATATAAAATATTATTTTTTAAATTGCATAAATTCCCATTATTCCTCACTAATTGAGTTGTTATTATTTTTGATTTATTACTTCTGGCTTAAAAATCTATGAAAATATAGAATATACTAGCGAATATTATTTCACAGAATTTTTTGAATCTAATATATAATAATAAGGGGTGATCCATTTCAGGGTCCCCTACTTTTTTAAAAAAATAACACAGAAACATCTAATTTAAAGAGGAATGTTTATTATAATTTGAAAAACATTCTTTGTCATTTATTTTTGATGATTATCTCTTTCAAATCCGCGGCTACGCCTCAGATGGAACATTCATTGAGTCCAATTTTCGATGACTCGTTCGAGCATTTTGACTGTTAACTCGCGAATGACACTCGCGATATTTTCTTTCACGGCCTGAATTGAAATATCGGTGTGATATCCCACGATCTTGGTGGCCCAACAACCGGCCCATAACATGAAATTAGCTGCTAACCGAAATGTTCCCCCAATAAATCCATTGATTGTTGCGATGTGTGGAAAGTTGCGCCATTTTGTTGAAACCAAATGTGGTTGAGATCATGAGCTTCAATTTCAGGCATCAAATAGTCGCTTATTAAGGCACGATAATGGTTGCCATTGACGGTTACGTTCTCATCGGCATCTTTTTTGAAGTTATGTAGTTTGTGTCTAAATTTCGGGCTTAATTATAAAACTTTATAGGTTTTCGATTAATGGCTATATTGGATCATGTTTTTTTGTTGTTTTTGACAAGGTACAGCTGCTGGCGTACGCCGATGATATTAATATCCGCGCCGTAAGTTTGGCTCTCTCTAGACTGGACAAGGAAGCAAAGCAAATTGGTTTGGTAGTAAACGAGGGCAATACGAAATATCTCCCGTCATCAAACAAACAGTCATCGCACTCGTGACTTGGCTCTCACGTCACTGTTGACAGTCATAACTACGAAGTTGCAGATAATGTCGTCTATGTTGAAACCAGTTTTAACACCAATAACAATGTCAGCCTCGAAATCCAACGTAGGATAGCTCTTGCCAACAGAAGTAAAGTCCTTTCTCGACGAACAAATACCAAACTCTTCAAGTCACTCATTATTCCCGTCCGGCTATATGGTACGGCATGGTCGACGTTACGAGTTTTCGAGAGAAAGATTCTACGGAAGATTTATGGTCCTTGCTTCTTGGCAACGGCGAGTATCGCATTCGATGGAACGACGAGTTGTACGAGATATACAACGACATTGGCATACTTCAGCGAATTAAGAGACAACGGCTACGCTGGCTAGGCCATGTCGATCGACGAAAACACTCTAGCTCTGAAAGTATACGTCGCAGTACCTACCGGGGGAAACAGAGGAAGACTTCCAATCCAGTTGGAAAGACCAGATGGAGTAGACCTGGAAGAAAGTTTCTTTGTTTGAAATTGTAAGCAAGCCGGGACTAACCGAAACACTCGAAAAACCAAAAATTGCACGAATGATAGAAACAAGAATGCGACAGGTAACGTAATATATAGAGAATGAGAAGAGGCACAACCTTTGTACGCGCCGTGGGAGTGGTAATTTATTTATTTATTTATTTATAATAATTCATATAACAAAAAGAGTTTTATTATATAAATACATAAACGCAGCACTGGCTACGAGGTCTTCAGCCGTCTTGTAATTATAACTAGGTGAAAAATTCTAATTGCTAAGGGTTAGTAAAGATGTAAGTTGCTTAAATATATTTTAACAAATCGTTGGTTTTTAAGAATCTGTATACAATCATCACGTTTTTTTCTGAAGGTTCACTTAGTAGTTTTATGAGATCAATGTTGCCAGAGTTGTGGGCTGTTGGGTGAAGCATCGGACAGAGTGTGAGTAAGTGTTTGATAGAAGCGGTGTCATCGCAAAGGGGGCAAATGGATGGGCTTTTACCCGATAGTAAGTGGGCGTGTGTTATGATAGTGTGTCCAATCCTTAATCGAGTATATGTCTTCATTGCGCTAGTTGGAACTGTTGACGAGTAGATTATACGATTTCTGTCTGGGTTTATGACCGCGTAGTGATGTTTAAATGTTTTCCATTCGCTTGCGTTTTTTTTGATGCCTTTTGTGCTTAATAAGGTTAAGAATGTCTTGCTTGGATGAGACGTAGTATGTTAAGGCAGGAGTCCTGGCTACATTTTTCGCAGCGAGGTCTGCAAAGTGGTTGCCTGTAATACCAGCATGGCCAGGGATCCTGTAATTTGTTCTGTACCAAGCTTTTGTTTCGTAGCTTAATTTGTAATTCTTTTATAGCACTTTATATTTTCTCCAATATTCAGAGAGTACCAAGGAAGCTCTCTTTTTTCTCCAGGCACAAAAAATATGACGGACAGCCACATAGAAATTCGGAGAATCCGACTCGTCTTCCTGATTATTATGATGAACATAATGCTGTATCTTTACCGATTAGTTGTAGCTTTTATAAGTAACTGCTTATACATACTCTGAGCAACATGTTGCGGGAGCATACAAAATAACTGTATTCAATAACTATAAAATAAAACTCTTCAAATATACTCCTCAAAATCTTCCTAAATGGAGTTAAGCTGTTATTTCTCATTTTCATAGCAGCGAGTAAAAGTAAAATGAGCAAAGCAAAAATGTTAAATGGCTCTAAAAACGAAGAATGGAGCAGCCACATTGTATTGTGGTCAGGGCCAAGGGGTAAATGTACAAAAACCACAAATCTCCGCTAGCAGCTGATAAGAGCAAGAGCAGCAAAAATGAAGAGCATCATTCCCACTCCCACTGCTATATGGCATACCTAAGCATATATATTTCCTGTGTATTTATGTGCATACATCCTTCTGTGCAGCATAGTTTTGCAGCTATGCATAACCTTGTTGGAAGTAGGAGGCCATTACAAAATATAAATAAACCTATACATATACCAATACCAACGAACAATATACATATACATACATATGGGAATCCTTCAATTAACAGTTGACTACACAGTTAGCCAAAAACTTCAATCTTTGATAGCATTTTCGAATTTTATGTGTTTTCAAAGAGAAATAAAAATATTATATTTTTTTGCAGGATGAATACCGGAAACTGGACAGGCAAACACGTCGAGTTTAAGATCATAGATCGGAGATCGCATTCACGTAGGGTAGATTAAAAAATCCTTTACCGACGCTCAAAAAAATTCGGAAAATTAGAAAAACATGCTGACCAACGTTTGAAAAGAATTCCTCGTCTTCGGTAATGAAACGAGGATTTCCCATTTCTAACATATTTCTAAGCAAGAATTTTTCCGGTGAAGAGGATGACGAGGAAAGTGGAAATCCACGTGATTGTCTGTCTGTCCGTCCGTCCGTGTAAGCTGTAACTTGAGTAAAAATTGAGATATCCTGATGAAACTTGGTATGCGGGATTCTTGGTACAGAGGATCGCAGTAGCCACGGTCACCTGTGGCCAAAATTTGTTGAAAAATGGGGCATGACCCCGCCCTCTAATAAGTTTAACGTACATATCTCCTAAAGCACTAAAGCAATAACAGTCAAATTTACACAACTCAAATATTATAAGAGCTCCCACCGACAGTGTGAAATTAGATGACACCGGATGATAACCCTCCGCGATAAATCAGATATATTGAATTTTATCCCGAAAATTGTATGACAATGCATTGATCGATTCGGGTTAAAAATGGACTATGGGCGTGGCACAGCCCAGTTTTTGGTGAAATCACATATTTTGGGACCCGACCGACCGATTTCGACTAAATTGAGTACGCAACATTAGGTCATATAAATTTAATTATAGGAAGGTTTACGAAAAGGTAACATTAAAAAATTATGTAAAAATAGTATTATTTCAAATTCTAAGCAATTTTTGGTTTATTTGGTTTATATTAGGAAGAATGTTACAATTTTACAGGCGGCATGCTGTCTACCACAATGATAAGGGAACAGCGTTTGCGCCACATACATACGAGGGCGGTCCGAAAAGTACTTAGTAGAGAAATTTACTACCGTACTCCGATGAAGAAGAAGACTGTTCTTTCTGTGTGATCTACTTGGATTAAATAGCGAAGGTGAAGCAATGGCTCGGCAATGCTAAATTATTAGGTTTACCCGACGACGTATTGTAGAAAAAACTATCCTATTGGTGAAGAAGAAAATGCTCTTTCACCATAATGACGTACCGGTCCACACTGCCGTCGCCAACACTGTCAAATTGCATTACGAACTGCTATCTTTCCCGTTCTATTCTTCAGTTTTAGTCCCATACGACTCTTCTTGTTTCCTAAACTTGACACTTCCAGAAAGAAAATTTGAGCCTACTTTACAGATCTCCAGAGAACGTATTTTTTGTATGGTTTAAAGATATTAGAGCAACGCTGGGTCAAGTATATGGAGCGAAGAGAAGACTATGTTGAGAAATAAATCGTCATTTCGTCAATTGTCAAAATTTTCGTTTTTCCGAGGTAGTGTAATAACTTATCGGACAAACCTCGTACACACGTAAATATATATGTAGGTCTCGCAAAGCTTTTGCGCTTTTCAGAGTAACAGAAGAGCTCGTGGCCATAACACAACTGTTGCTTTGGAGGGCTGCAATGGTTGAAAGAAGTTAGAACGCGCATCAGTTGACTGATAACAGCCGCAGGATTCAAACAGGTTGTCGGAGAAATGTTACTTGTGTGAGGCGAAATTCCGTTTGTTTGGCTAATAATAATTGACTGAAGAAAGAAGTAAAAACAAAACGGCAAAAGCGCGGCAAACTTTTATTTCCGTGAATGTGTAGTGAAATTTAAAGAAGTGAAGAAAAAAAGTTTATAAAAACCGTGTGCATTTTTTAAAGAATTGTGCATGTTTAAAAATAGCAGCTAAAAGCTTTTATGTGTGTTACAAATTATTGAAGGATGAATATCATCCTCGACAACGGCACAGGGGCACATACAATAGATGTCTGCAGTATTGATTGGTCTCAGGTGTTTGAAGTGGACACAGCGGCTAACAACATGTACACACATACAGTTACTAGCGCGTAACGGATAAGTACAAGAAGAGTAAGAAAAATTGCTTGCAGATTCAAACTTCTGGGCAGGCAGTTCGGTGTTTGAGTGTCACAATCATTTGTCATTATCGCAATTCTTGGCGTTGCTGCACATTTTTGGACCACTTCACTTTCACTACTTTGCTTTGTTGCTGACAGGCGAAGTTAATGAAATTTTTGCCGCAAAAAAATGTGGAGGAGCAGGAATCCGAGCGTGAATGTTAACTGGTTGGGTAGCTGCATTGGGGTTGCTGTTTTTGGATATATGTATTATTAAATTAGTAGCTGTCATTCTTTTTTTGTATGTGTGAAAATTATATAACACATCATAACATTCGGCTGGGAATTGAACTAAACCAATTTCATTCAAGAGATTCTAGGCAAAAAAAGTAATTTCTATGCTTTACGAAGTTCACCTCCAAAGTCAAAATATTTGTCCACGAAGACTCGAAATTAGTATTTTTGAACAACATATGTATAGTTAGTTAGTAGTTATTAAAAAATTAAATATTGAGTAGTCGAAAAAGTCTTTTCGTCTTTTCATACTTCAACTTATTTTTTTTTATATTTATACTAATAAATAAATAAACAAATATGTACCCTTTACGTATCAAAAGTACTCGTCTTTGAAACCTTATAACATCTGTATCTGTATAAGCTTGATTAAAAAATATCATAAGCCATTGAAATATGTGGAATAAATATATGGCGCTCATAATTTTACATTTTTAGGAACTTACATACTAGTAGGTTGGGTAAAAAAACGAATATTTTGTTTGCTTAGACTTAGACAGAGTTAAGAAAGTTTCTCCAATAATAATGAGCTATTAATTGCAACGGGAAGGTCTTGCTCCTGTTTTTCTATTTTTTATTATCAGATAGAAAAATTCTAATTTCGCTTCCAACTACTTGAAAAAAAGTCTCGTTTCATATATTATGTAGGAAACTGAATCTTTTGCAACCTGCCCGTCCGGGCAAGCCGTAATTGGAGTAAAAATTGAGATATCTTGAGAAAACTAAGCACTAAAATACGATATGGGACTGTAATTTAGCACAGGGGATCACAGTAGCAAGGGGCACCAGTGGGCTAAAATTTTTTAAAAAGTGGGCGTGGTCCCACCCTCTAATAAATTTGATGTACATAACTCCTAAACCACTTAAGCTACTACAATTTTATTCGCCTAGCGGAAATACTATAAGAAAAAAAAGGTGTGAAAATTTATGAAATCGGATGATGACTCCATTCACATATAACGGTACTGTTAAAAACTACTAAAAACGCAATAAATCAATAAATATATATGACAGAGACATTAAATCTTACCGCCGAGGTCGTATGAGAGGGCTTTAAAGGAGCTGTGGTCAATGGACGATGGGACCAGTTTTAGGTAAAATCACATATCTCGAAACCCGACCAAACCGATTTCAACCAAATTTGGTGCGTGAAATTCCTCTGACATTTTTATGTTACAGTGTGCAAATTGACTGCAAACACGCCTAGTTCTTATATAGAACAATTCTAAATTCCACTTGATTCTTTCAGTTTCCAGTACACAAATCGAGCAGCAATTAATATAATGAGATTAAACTTTGCACGAATAATGACTTAAGTGTAAGCCAACTTATAAACAAAAATTGTCTAATTCCAAAAAAAACTGTTCAAGCCCCTAGGTACAGAATATTTAGACCCCAGTACCTATAGACGACCTATTATTGAAAATATCGTTAAATATGCGAGATATATCATTTAAATTCAGAGATAATCCTTTCCGGATAGTATTATGTCTGTGTCTATATACCTAATAACAAGATTTTCGAACTCTCAGTTGACTTTATACCGCATATATCAGCCAAAATGTGAGTTATCTTAATAAAGTTTAGAGAGCATGTTTTTCTTATAACAGTACATAAGTATTTGCGCTTAGAATGAATAAAATCGGGTGAAAACCTATTGCAAAAAAAATCATTTTAAATCGGAAAACTCATAGTTTTGTAGGAAATTTACTGCTCTACAAAATGCTCTTTTATAATTATACCCTCAACAGGGTACATTAAGTTTGCCACAAAGTTTGTAACACCCAGAAGGAAGCGTCGGAGACCCTATAAAGTATATGTATATATTAAGGATCAGTATGTTGAGCTGAATGGACTTAGAAATATCCGTCTGTCTGTCTGTCCGTTTGTATATATACGAACAAGTCGCTCAGTTTTTAAGATATCGTTTGCAAACGTCATTTTCTCTTCAAGAAGCTGTTTATTTGTCGGAACTGCCGATATCGGACCACTATAACATATAGCTGCCATACAAACTCAACGATCGAAATCAAGTTCTTATATGGAAAACTTTCACATTTGACAATGTATCTTCACAAAAGTTGGTACAGGTTATTTTCTACGATAATAATGTAATATACGAAGAAATTGTTCAGATCGGTTAACTATAGCATATAGCCGCCATACAAACCGAACGATCGGAATCAAGGGCTTGTATGGAAAACTTTCGCATTTGACGTGGTATCTTCACGAAATTTGACATGGATTACTGCTTAACGTAATAACATAATCTTTTAAAAAATTCAGATCGGACTACTATAGCATATAGCTTCCATACAAACTGGACACATAGTTACTAAAAGAAATGCATCTGTGAAGGGTGTATTAGCTTCGTGCAGGCAAAGTTAACGTTTTTTCTTGTTTTTCAATTATGTTTAGCGACTAACTTCGAAAAACTGATAAATTACTTTTTTGGTTTGGTCCAATACAAAGAAAACTAGTCAATTTTGCCATATGGTGGTATTTATTCTCTTGCACCTCGTCTAGTTACTTAGTATTCAAGTTAAAACCTATTTTAAAATATATGGTATTTAAGCTGAATTAACCTGAAAGGAGCGGAATAAATCGGTGTACTGGTAAACGTGGAGAGAGCCGTCTCTGTCCCATAAAATCTATTTTTTCTCGTAATTACATTTTTGAACTAAGTAAAGAACTTTTGAAAAAGAATTTTTGAAAAATCTAACACGTCAAAAGTTCCTTATCCTTTGCATTTTAATGTACTTGTATGCTGCAAAATCATACACGATTATCGTTTCGAGCTAAGAAATCGCTGAAAAATAAACATACACCCGCTGAATATAAGCAATGTGATGGAAATATGTTATCGTGGTCAAGGGAACAATTCTTTTGTTCAAATGTGCCATCTGAATTAATTTAGACGCACCAAAAATTAATTAAAGATCCAATTAGTATTAATAGTGATGAACGTAGACTTCCTTTGCATTAAAGAGACTATGGTAAGTGTTAAATGAACTTGTGAAACGCTAGCTATAGCAACAAGATAAAGAAGAAAAAGTCACAAAAATGTAATCATTAACTCTCAAACTCGTGTTTACTGTCAAAATTAATGAATATCTTGTTTGTTGACCTAAACGACTTCTTTGTTGAACTTTTCCATCATTAATCGAACGAGCCATAGTTTTTCATGCAACCTTTTTGCTTTTGTTACACATTTCTTTTCCTCTTTCCTCGCGCTTTGATAATTATTTCTTTCGGTGCTCTTTTTGGTTTTTTTTTTATTATGAGGAGAACTGCTTTAATTAATTAAAATGAGAAAAGTTGAAAGTATACTCTGTTCTTCGGACAGCTATACGGAAGAGCTTAGAGCTTGCTCTATTTTTAACTGAATGTAACTGGTTATGGAAATATGTTTGGTATGTTTTTCAACAGATAACGAAGCGTATAGCAACTCCAAATATGTTAAAACTATATACATACATACTACATGATTGTTTTTTATACCCAGAAGATAGAATCTACAAGCTTGGCATGAAGTTTTCAATAGACAGAAAGAAACTTCGGAAACCCTATAAAGTAGTCTGTAGTAAATGATCAGCGTGACGAGCTGAGTCGATTTAGTCCTGTCTTACTGTCTGTGTGTATATACTAGTTCTTATAGTACCTTCAGTTTTACAGATATCGATCTGATATTGTACACGTCTTTTTCTGCTTAAGAAGCTATCATCATTCCGATTCATGTTTGGAAAACTATTGTATTTGACGAAATATCTTTTGGAAATTTTTGGAACTACTTTTAGTAATAGCTCTGGATGCATTGGGTAAAGAAGTTTCTCAAAAAAAACTTAAAACTCGATATCTTATCTATTTGTACATTTAACTGTTAATATAAATTAGTATACACGAAGATTTCAATAAAACTCCATTTGCACTTTTTAGCGCTCTTAAGTTATCTAACCACTTTTATATTCTCTAACTTTGCAATTTCGTTTTTAAATGTCGTCATATACTCAAAAACTTTACTACTTAAAACATTAAAACATTGGGCAGTTAAACACATGTGTATGTATGTATGCCAGTCTGTGTATGCAAATTATTTTGTATTTACGGGTATGAGGTTATGTCTGTTTGCATGTACAAGCTTAAAGTCTTTTTGCGATAACGGTTCACCCATGGCACACATTTGCACTTTGATATAATAAATTAAAAGAAACAAGATAACTAGGTAAAGTAATTTGATCCAACACATAAGTATATACAATTTATCAACATAATAGAAAAACCCGTGCAGGAAATTCTAGAACCATCGAGCGGAACTATTTGCAAGGAAATATTACTAAACGTATGTATATGCACAAAAGAAATATTTTCTAATACGGTACAGAATTCAGTCGAGGAAACGTTATGGAAAAATCTTAAAATATACGAGTAATCTAATTTCCATGCATTAGTTCGATAGTAGTTTTATCGGCATTCCCTTTCTTGCCTTCAACAAATATCTCTTCTAACCTTATAAGACTCATTGTGTGTCCTTTGGAGTGGATATTATAATTTCATGAATTATTTGAAAATCAGAAGACTCTAAAAGTGGTGGTCTAGTCTCTGATTTGCAATGGTAAGGAAAATTTGAAAACAAATTATGTTTTTCCGATATAAGTTTTGAGTGGATTCATTTAGATCCAAAACATTATCGAAAATGTGAAATATTGAGAGTCTCTGCTTTATCTCTAATGATAACACGTATAACTGAAATCAATTAGGTATTCATGAAGCACTAATGCTGCCGGAAGGTATGAACCGGTAAAACGTATTTCGTGGAATCGAAATACATATCGTAATAATATCCTTCTTAACTATTTTAACATAACTACTATCTTACCCATATTTATATAGTCAATAAGAGATCTAATAATATCATCATAATTCTTAAACGATTTAGCAAATGACCAGGAAAAATCCAAATTTCATTGGTTCAGATAGGCCGACCAGTTAGATTTTTATAGACAAATTAGAATTGTCCACTTTTCAAACTATTAAGTGACCAAAACATTTTAAACTGTGAAAAATCTTCAAAAAGTATAAAAATAATGTTTGCCAAAAACATCTTATTAAGAAGATTTAATGTAATGTATGTATGACTCCCTATCGTGCGACTTCTTCAATCAAGCTGCAGAACTTCATCGAGCAGGTATAATCTTACAGTATACAGCTGCTGGCGTACGCCGATAATATTAATATCATTGGTCTCAACAACCGTGCGCTTGGTTCTGCTTTCACCAGAATGGATAAGGAACCGAAGCAAATGGGTCTCGTGGTGAACGAGGGCAAGACAAAATAATTGAATTTTTCAATCTTACCTGCCTTTAGGTTTAAACCACAGCCACCGCGAATCTCCCCAAAGGGCCAAATCAGAGCAGATTGGAGCGAACTTCAAGATCTAACTACTCCCCGTGGTACCAGACTTCAGTGTCCGGTCAGACCTTGTAGCTTTTGCAGTTGAGCACCCAACAAACTCAATGACTGGTGACATTTGTCGCTTGAACTTCAAATATTCTTTCATTAGAAGGAAACTCAATCAAAGTCTATAATATCATTCCAAGCTGAGTTTTATAGCACTCTTTCTGACAAAGACTATGCGGCAACCAGATATAGTTCATATGGATTTTAGTCGCCTCTTACGACAGGCATACCTTATCGCGGGCAAATTCTACCCCCTGCCCGCTGGGGGAGCTCACTGTTGATAGTATTAATAGCAACAACAAACGAACGAACGAGCAACAACAACGAAATCCAAAGCAGAATAACTTTTGTCAAAAGGTGCTACTTCGGACTGAGTAGGTAATTGAGAAGTAAAGTCCTTTCTTGACTAACAAAGGGCAAACTCTTAAAGTCACTCATTATTCTCGTCCTGCTATGTGGTGCAGGGGCATGGACAATGATGAGTTGACGTTACGAGGTTTCGAGAGAAAGGTTCTGCAAGATATTTATGGTCCTTTGCGCATTAGCCACGACGAATACTGCAGTCAATGGAACGATGAGCTGTGCGAGATATACGATGACATTGACATAGTTCAGCTAATTAAAAGATAGCGACTACGCTGGCTAGATCATGTCGTCACTCCAACTCTGAAAGTATTCGACGCAGTACCCGCTGGCGGAAGCAGAGGAAGAGTAAGATCTCCACTCCATTGGGAAAAACCAGGTGGAGAAGAAACTGTCTTCGCTAGGAATCTCGTAAGTGGTAATCTCGCGTAAGCGGTGTCTACGCCAGCAAAGAAGAAGAAGAAGATGTATGACATATTAAACTCGAATGTCAAGATTGAGTAAATCTCAAAGAAACTATCGTAATAAAGGTGACAGTATCGTGAAAGCTAAAAGTATAAACATATCTTATAGCCGAGTTGTATGTTTACAGCTTAACTGAGAAGTAATTTCCGTCACCGTTATTCATTTTTTGAAGTTTTAACATTTACTGATTGATTCATCATAAGTGAACAAATAATTTGCTTTTATTCATGCATGCAAATGTCATATATGTATAGTATATGCACAAATATTTTTATGTGATGATTTATGCTTTTTTTAGACTGTCATTTGCGCTGAGAATAACCAAAAATTTAATACGGTTGCTGTCAAGAATTTGATGTGCCGTCAGCTTTGGGGCGTGTACATAAATCATAACATAAATTTGTTATAAAATATAAGTCGCACATATTAAACATCCAAAAATATGCTAACGGAAGAGGAACATATTATTGATGACAGAATTGAGTAGAGAAAAGCTAAATTATTTTGTACCATTATTAATCAGACCAATGGTGGTAGGAAGTATAAAGGTATACTGTCAGTAATCTGAAGAAAAATTATTAATTAATAATTAAATATTTTATATATTTCTGTCATTTTTAGTCCCAATAAACAGTCTAGATGAAAAATAGAAGCACGGGTAACATTAGAATTAGAGAGAGAGACACACGTCCGTTTACAAAGTAGGTCATCCTCTATTCGATTTTTATATATCAGTCTGTCTTTATATACATTGGAAGAAAAAAGCTCTCGGAAATTGTACTTAAATTCCTCGCGAAAATAATATTTAAAAAATGTATTTTGCTAGGACTGTCTTTAATTACTATGCCAAATATGAGGGCGATATGTCAACCACTTTTTTACAGCAGCTGCTTAAGTCGGTACACCTCTATAGTGCGCTGCGATTTTTACAAAGGAAAAATATCAGACAAAGAATTTGTTTAAATTTTGTATTTCTAATCAAATTTAGTGAGTGGAATCATTGGGAATGTTGGAAAGGGCTTACGGTGATTCAGTTTTATCAAAGCCTTCAAAGATGGTCGCGAAAGACATGCCTCGTTCTGGCCGAACTCAGACCTCTTCAACGGATGAAAGTAATAAAAATGTGAACAATGTGCTTAAAAATCGTCAGAGATGGCAAGAGAGCTCGACATCTTTCGCAGGTCCGTTTGAATGATTTTGGAGAATGTTTTGAGTCTAAAATGCGTTCTTGCTCGACACGTCCCGATAAAGCTGAATTTTTTTTTTCAAAAAGGGTACAATTGTGATCGAGTTTAAAGCCGAAACGCAATGAAGACCATCGATAAGATAGAAAAAACTCAAATTACTCATTAAAGCAAGATGCTTAATGGAACACAATTGGTTATCACTTGGGGGAACGGCCAATTTTAAGCAGGTGCCCTTGCGTCTACATTTTCAAACAATCAACCAATGCAAAAACATTCTTAAGGGGTTCTATCGACATGCTTTTACAAGTGTATTCATGTATATTGAATATAATTTAAACTTTTTGTCCTTTGCACTGGTCATTGCCCTGGCAGAATTTGAAATATAAGCTTGTCGCTCCCCAAGAGTGCAAACACTATAATTAGTATTGTTGTCACTGAGTTTCCTGGCATTTACCCCTAACTGACACGCCCACATATTCACACCAACGTATTTGTAGGCAGACAATTTTGCGGTCCAACCATAGAAAAGTTGCCAAGTTTGTGGTGCTGTTAGTAGGTGGTGGCAGCAAAAGCTTTTACCTTAGAGACCGCAACACCTTTAATGACCGAGTCTCATGTTCCATTATGTGTACGTTTGTACTGCAAAGCTATTTATAACTTTTCTGTACTTTTGTCGCAAATTTACACATTAAAAGGTTATATATAGAAGATAATATATAAACCACATTAGACGAACTGTAAACATAATAGGCTTACAGGCATTATAGTGAGTATGCAGTTACATTAGGGTGTATTTTATTTTACAAGTTATTTTTGTTTCGCCCCTGAAGTTTCAATTTGTGCCCAAAGCAAACTTATGAAACGCAAACAAGCTTTTTATTTTCCATTTAAACAAGTGCCTTATAAATTCTGTGTTGCTCATACGACATGGTGTACTGTATGAATGCTCAATACAATTGACGTATAACTCGTAAAAGAATATTTGTGGAAAAAACTAATAAGACACATAGCTTATAATTTTGTATTAGAATATCTTTTTTTTCAAAATTGTAGATTAATTTTTTTTTGAGATAAAAATATTATAGCAAAATATTATGGCACATGGGAAAAGTAACTTGAGGCACTAAATAAATAGAAAATAAAGGGTTTGTTTACATTGGATAATATTTTTGGGCAAAAATTTAAACTTCAAGGAAGTAAAAAAAATCAACTTGGGAAATAACGAACACTCTAATATACATACATATACATAAATAAAATAATAACTGTTCACTTTTACTTTGACAGACTCTGCCTTTTTGCTATCTCACGAATACATATGTATGTACATAAGCCTGTGTAGCATATAGGTAGGTATTTATGTTTGCACAATGCTGACGCGCCTCTGACTAGACTATAAATTAAAAATTATCAAAGTAAACAGTTATCTGTTCGTGTCATCGACACACATTGTTTAGCTACAGTTTTGGTTGTTGTTCTTTTAAATGAACTCTCAAGATTAAGTTACATTTTTAAAGTGAGCAGTAGGATTAGAAGATGACAACTTTTAATTACCAAAACTAATTACAAAAATACGTTTAAACATTGCCTTAATTAAAACATACGAAATAAACAGCGACTAATCTCTAACGATGCTGGATCTCGGCAGGCATTATCTGCTATTTTGGATATAAGAAAATTATCTCACTCTCATGTCTGTAGAAAAATACATGGTAGCAAGGAGAAAGTTTAGCCTAGTCCATCGATTATTGTCCATATACATAATATAATTAATTTTCTTGGTTTTAAGCAGAAAAATGTACTATATGGGACACTTTTCTTCGGAGTTATTCCTGGAGATCGGTTACGGGAAAAGTTCATTCATCCAAATAACGTAATATGTATACATATCGGGTAGTCGAAAAAGTCTTTTCGTATTTCTAATCTAACTTCAACTTACTTTTTATATATATATATATATGTATACTAATAAATAAATAAACAAATATGTACCATTTTGTTCCACAACTTTTTGCCATTTTTTCGCTAGAGACATTATTCCATCAGTGTAAGTCGAAATTTCGAAATTTCCAGAACGGAAGCGAGGTAAAAAGAGGCCAGAATTATGGGCCGACAACTCTTGTTTTTGCATTACGATAATGCACCGTCGCTACTGTATTTTACCACCGTATTCACCTGATTTAGCTCCGTTTCTGGTCAAAAGGGATTTCTTCAAGGGGGACGACATAAATTTAGAAGAACAAATTAAGCATTTTAAAATTGTGAACAAAGCCTTATTATTTTTTGCTTATAGTAGTACTATATGCAGTTTAAAGTCAGCCTACAGTTCGCACAATATTATATTAGCTATATGGGGACTAACGGAATTATTGATCACATTCAAACTGATTTTTGGCTTACGCACATATTATATTATTATCAGATAAGGATTTCCTCTTAGTTTCTATATCACAATTTGACTTAGTACATTTTCGATCAAAAGTGTAGATTAGAGTGGACGGGGTTATCATCAGATCTAAATTTCAATAAAATTAAAACGTTACAAAATCGACACACCTGTTATGTTTATAAAATTAAATCACAATTTTAAAAAGGCCCTTATTCAGTTCCTTGTCAAAAGTGATATTCTTAATAAAATTAGTAAGACTCGAACATTTACGTGTGAAGGTTATATATTTTGAGTGGTAAATTTTCGATTTTTTAGGTACAAATAGAGTAATTTTCACTCAAGATGTATTTCAATTGCAACACAATGCAAACCGATGTATGTACATGAGGGCGATTACTCATACGCCATGTATGCTCATGTGTCATAGATAGAAAATTTCAATTATTCGAATGCACAAAACAAATTTTCGTAGAAATATGTGCTTGTTGGCAAATAACCAAAACACGTGTAGATAGTTAGAAAATTATTCATGCATAAACATCTATTATAGCCGAATTATTTCATGGGGTAAATATTGGCAAAATTTTGGTTATGAAAGTTTTATGGAAAAGTTCAATAATGAAATAGTAAATTTACGGCAAATAATTGTATTGTTTCATAACGAATATATACTATACATTAATAGAAACTATGCACACTGTACAATACTTTTAATTTTCTAAGACCTCCCTTAGTGATTATTTCAGGTCTCAACTCAAAGCACTTTTCCGGTTTAGAATAAACAACAGGACTAGTTTAGAAATAACAAAGCTTAAAAGTAAGTTTGAAAAGCGTGCTATCGCACACACATATATATATATGAATGTATGTGTATAATAGGCAAACGTACTTGGTCAAATATGGACCGTTGGCGCAGATTAAACAATTCCAATGATGGGCAACCAGAAGTATTTGAGTAATTGTGTACTTTTCCAGCTATCGGTAACGATAAAGTGGCGCTGTGCAAACAATAAAGTTGTAAATAAACGTAAAATAAACATATCGTATTAAGTAGAAAAACAAACACCTACTGACATACAGATGCGTATACGAATAAACATCTATATTGTAGCCCGAAGAAGGAACACATTGTACAACAAAAATTGGTTAAGTGTTGCATCTGTTGCTACTGCTATTGAGAACTGCTTGAACTACTTAAACCAAAGGAAATTGCCGCAGCGGCAGTAAATGAAGCAAACTTATCAGAGCATTACAGTTAACCCTGGTATGGGGTAGATAATTTAAGGTTATGTTGATTGAGTTATAATTCGGGTTGATTTTATGGCCGCTATTGGAAATAGTTGATCTTGACAACATCTGATTCCACTAAGGCTGAGCTAAGAGCCACACAGCACCGGCAACAACCGAAGTATTGCGATAAAAGTCTGGATATTAGATAATTTCAAGAAATTGTGACATTGAATGATCTCCGAGAAGTTATGATTTAACGCCATTAAACTACTTCTTGTGGGGTTATTTCAAGTCTATGGTCCTTAGCAATAAACCAGACTCTCTTCAAACTTTATAAGTCAATATTGAACATGCTATTCATGATATACTACTCTATGTAGTGGACAAGGTACTCGAAAATTGGAAAACCGAATTCGTTACTGCAAAAGAAGTCGTCGAGGCCATTTGAATGATTTTATATTCAAAACTTAATTGCAACGATTTTACTTTACACTTAAAAAAGTTTGATTGCCTCTTCTTTACTCTGAATATATTGTTTTTAGTTTTGAGTACTCTAGAACTGCTCTCACTATTCGAGGGTTAATAGTACACAATGTCACACCGTGCACCGGCACAATGTGGCACTAACAAGTGTCCAATCCATAAGTATGAAAGACACTCACCAATAACTAAAGTTATACATACGTACAAACATATATATATATATATATATATATATACATTCATATGTACATAAACATGTTTCATGAAGTATGCCAGAAGTTCGAGCGGCATCTGCGTGCTATGCTTCCTGTTGTCACTGTAATTTAATTGTTTAAGGCAATTGTGAGAACAAATAAACTAAGGTTATGCATGAGGGGAGCCATGCTACTGCTGTGAAAATTCGTTATAATGACTAACTATTTCAGTTCTTGAACTCAAACAAAGTAATAAAGATTTTATTCCTTTTCTTAGAAAGCAAAATAGAATAATGTTACAAAACTTGAATGTAGAAATAAGCCAAGCAGTAGCAGAGTGTAATCTAGATGAACTTATGGCTACTGAATCTCAACATGATAGCTAAGTTTTGAGATAGCTCTAATATTTTAGATTTTAAACTTCTTCAACATTGTGGATTTTTACAAACATTTTTAATTAGGTTATATGTATAGTAAAAATTATTGTTTGTAGGGTTGTCGCGTAGGCGCCGGAACGCAGGCGACCACACTTAGGCCAACATTAGACCCATTGTGCCCCCGGGAGGTAACAAATTTAAATATTATACAGCAATTCCATGTATTCGGCAAAATAGCTCTCTTAAGTTATAGTATTGGGAGTCGGGGACTATGTTCCTTCTTATCCGGCTGAAGGCAGGGCATTCGCATAGATAAAGTTTTAGCATCTCATCCTTCTCCGCGTATACCCTTCAGTCGTCGAATTAATTTTTTCTGTTTTTGAAGGTCGGATCTTAAGGGTAAGTGCCCTATGATTACTCCAACAATGTTGCTAAGCTCCCTTTTGCCTAAAAATAGTAGCCATTTGGTCTGTCCACCATCAACACTATCCCAAAGTAACTTAGTGGAACCCTGTGTTGCTTGTGTTCTATGACGTGAGGTGTTCCTCTATGGTCCACTGCCCCTTGAAGGAGCTGAATAGCCTAGGGCAGCCTAGAGGAACTCTTTGTCCAGCTTTTTACGAGCGAGCCAACTTGTCTTTGATTTCCTTCTCTGCCTATATGACCAGCATGACCTAACGAGATGAGACTTTGAACTGGCACTACGGGTGACCTTAATTGCCGATTGGCTATCCACTAGAAAGTTTATGGACTTGCTACTTAGAATAGAATCCCGGTTCGCACCTTCTGTTACGCCCACAATTTCGGCCTGAAACACCAAATTGTAGTCATTTAGTTTAAAGCTGTATTCCATGTATGAATGGATTACTACACAAAAAGCTCGCCCTTATATGAATATGTAGATTTCACCGTTCGAACTGTCAATGACAGAACCATTGGTCCAAACTTCTGTATTGGGGAATGAAAACGATATGTTGAGTTTAGCTTTTAACAAAGTTAATTAAAAAGGTAGAGTATGATGACCTAAAATCATAAGCCGACCAGCCGGCATTGTCTCCAACTTCACTTGAATGTGTATTGAGCGGATGTCAAGGATAACCTCCAGAGCCTTTGTTGAAGTAGTTTTCATTTCTGCCATAACCCACAGCAAACAAGGATGACACCGAGCTATTTGACCGAGCTGGAGAGTGAAATAGTTCTACCCCTTAATTAGGGAAGATTGAATTGAAAATAGTTCGTCCTTCCTGTGAAGAGAGAGATTTCGGTTTTCTCCGAATACCAGTTGGTCCGTGGCGGAAATCTCAAGGGCCTTTTCTATGCGCCGAGATATGCGATTAAGATTCTCCCGGTACAAACTGCAGACAACCTTGAAACTCCCCTGTCAAGGAAAAGTAATAATTCGTTAGTTAAGGTGACGCACACGAAGGGGGATAGCATGGTTCCTGCGAGGTGCCACAAGTGATCTGGTGAGTGAATTTTTTACCTTGCCTATCGTATATGGCTTGTCTATTGTTTAGCAAATGACTTAACCAGGCCAACAGGTTCTAATTAATGTCAAAAGATGCAATAGTCTATAGAAGTGCATTCGTGCTACCATTATTGCATGCATCTTCCTTGTCAATAAAAGCCGTTGCTGTGGATTTTCGTTTTTCTAGGCAACTTTCGATTATCCCCACTACCTCATGTAGGGCGGTATCCACCGATTTGCATTTGATATACGCCAGCTGCCTGATGTCCAAACAGTTTCATGAGGTATATCGTTTGATAAGATCGTCGCAGATCCTCTCAATATTTTTTAGTAGGAAAGATGCCAAATTTCGTGAAAATATTTCTTTAAATGAAAAAGTATTCACTTGAGTTGAGTGTGCAAGGCATCTACCATAAATGCTAAAGCGATCCGATCTGAAACATTTTTTCGGATATTACATTTTGCTTTAGACAATAACTAATGCCAAATTTCGTAAAGATCTCTCGTCAAATGCAGAAGTTTTCTATGCAAGCACTTGATTTTAATCGCAGCTTCTTTGGGAGAACGGAGGGACTAGTTCGCATAGACGGACAGACAGAAATTTTAATTTTTTCGTAAAATGGTCTGCCAAAAATATGTAATCACTTACTTTTTTCTTTATGGTTCTTCTTGGTTTTTTCACTTGTTATAATTATCTATAAACGGTAAGTGAGAACAAGGCTTGGTTTATTTAATGGGTTATTCTGGTTTAGAAATTCTAGAAATCGATTTTTTACATATTTTTATAGTATAACCCTTCAAGATAATTTCCCTAAGAGGATTTTTCGAAATTCAAATTATTTTCCGAGTTACAGCTCATTTTGTGTCTCCGACTCCGACTGCGCGCGACTAGTTCTCAAACTTTAAACTCGTTTGTCTCATAGCTACTTTTCTAGAAACGGTGTGCATGATATCTCAAGTTCTACTCAACCGATTCACATGAAATTTTACACAGAACTTTCTTATACATTATAGTATCGCACTACAAAGAGCTTTCGGAAGATTTTTTTTTTAAATTCCAAACCACAAAAAAACAGGGAAAATATATTTTTTTTTTAATATTTCGTAGTGCGATAACTACACTTTTACTCTTCACGGATTTCGCATAAATTTTCATTTTAGGTCACGGAAAGGATTTACTATATTCTACACACCAGGACAAGCCATTGTTTCATCAGTCTCTACTTCGCCGACCTGCAGTTTTTTTAAATTTAATGTGATTGGAAGGTCTTTTTATTCCGTTATATAAGAATTTTGCTTATTTTTCTTTGGATTAATATCAATGATACATCATTTCTTTAAAGTGGGCCTGTCTTTAAAAAAGTTATTCACAATTCGTTACAAGCTAATTTATTAATAACTTTAACCGTAAATACTTAAGTTTGATAAAAAAAAATATCGGCGCTACCAAGACATTTCGCGGCTTCTATGTACTATATATGTAAGTAAAACAATAAAATTTGTGTCTTAATGTCATTCTGACCAAGTTCGAATATTTAGCGAATGTATGAACATAAATAATTTAATATCGGACTAAGTCCACTTAGATTGTTAGAAAAAACATAAGCCACTCAAGTAACTACCAAGCACTAAACCAATGGCAACGAATGCTTTCACAATCCCATAAGCAGGCAAGAGGATAGTGAATTAAGCAGAAAAGTTGGTTTGATGGAAATTCGTGCATTCTTCGCATTAATTCTTAAGAAGAAACTGAGCGGGACTCACATAATCTTATGTCATAGATAATCTGCTTATAGACGTATTTACGACTTTGTAAACCACAAGTAGTTCCGCTGAGAGCAGTGGGGTGTACTTTTAGGTAAAGACATACATATATAAGAAGCGAATGCGACTTGAAACATTTCACACGACTATTCAATGCATTTTACCTAGAAAAAGCGGAATGAAATTAAGTGAAAACGGCTTAATGCACAGATAAATAAAATACTTTGTAATACTTGGAATCCACGCCGTTGATGTGCGCATAACTGACAGTGAGTTTGGAAACTTTTAATGTAAAACTCTTCACTTTCACAAGTTTTACCTTACCACACCTTACCTTGTGTGGTGCACGACTTCTTCAAACACTTTATGCTGAGCTTCAATCAGTAAAAAAAATTTTGTGTAAAAACTTTTTATAGTTTTTTCATTTTTATTTCTTATACTGAGAAAAGGGAAATAACATACTTATTTAATCTTGAGAATGTAACGATGCTTGTATAAAAAAACCCAAGCAAAGAACGTACTCGTAGTATGCAAACCAGTGAGCAATAATCACTTGCTTCTTGGGAAACACGAAATTTCACAACAATTGTGCAGCACATAAATCATGGCTATACAAAAAGGTAAGGAAAAGATTGAAATTGAATTTGAATTAGGCATAATTAGTAGATTTTAAATCAACTGAACAAAATTTGACTCGGACCACAAACGACTCCCATGGAAGCTTTTTTTTACGACGATTTTTGACTGGCCATTTTTAGCATGGAAAAAAATTTAACAACGAGTTTAAATAGAAAGTTCTGTTTCCAATGGAATACCGGCTACGACATCATTGAAAAGTTTGCAGTAGCGATCAGGGAAGTCTACTTTATCATGAACATAAGTATTAGATTGGAACAAAGTATTCAGTGAAGGTCGTGAACTTATCGAAAACTAAAAGTTAATCGGAGGCTAAAGCTAAATATAACCTATATACGTATGTAATTTATTATCCTCGTATACGTTAGATATTTGAAAGAGCTTCTCTTCTCATTTAAGTCCTCTGAAGGTTATCGACGTACCCGCCTTAGAAACAGAGAAAGACCAGTTGGAGAAGGACCTGGCTACACTTGGAATTTCCAATTGGCGCCAAACAGCGAAAAAGAAGAACGACTGGCTCGCTGTTGTACTTGTAAACTCGGCTATAACCGCGTAAGCGGTGTCTTCGCCAATAAAGAAGAAAAAGAGGTGTTGTCTTGGGGTATTAACTAGATAGAAACTTAGATTGTATTAGATAAAAATAGATTTGGTTCTTTAACGCTCGAGTATTTTTTGAGGAAGAGAAAACTGTTGGAATTAAAAAATACTTAGGTTTTATGGAAAGTAGGAATGGTTGTCTCTGTCGAGTTTGAACCCGTTTTAGGAATTTAATGTGCGCTGAAAAATTAAACTTGGGCTTATATAAGAAAAATGCCAAAATTATTAATTTATTAATTACAAAAATAATAACGACATCCTCACATAATTTAATATTCTTGTGGCCAATATTACATATGTTGTATTTTTGCATTATCAAATAATTTAAAAGTTTTTGTTCGCTGGGCAATTGTTTACTTATGCTCTAATATTGTATACTATACACCATGCCGGCTTATGTACTTGCACAAGGCTTAATATGGCTTGTATATACTTATGTCTAATGGAGGTTGCTTCAGCTTTTGTATTTTAGCGGCATTATCCTGTGAAGGATTGCGTGCTACACATATACATACATACAAACATGTCGTGCGTGCTTTATAGTAAGAGCACAAACGAATGATTACATATTCAAAGTTACATCGAGATCAAATTCTCGCACATAAAATCAGTTGACTGAATTCATAAACAATGTAGGTATGTATTTTGTTAAATAAAAACGTGCGTTAATAACAAAATTTATGCCGTGCCATGAACTTATTCTCGAAAAAGTCATTAGCGTTTCAGAAATAGTCTATTTTTAAGACACGCAAATCTAAACATATTAAAAACCTGTTCATTATAATTATCAGTAAACGACCAAAAAAATTTAGTTGAAATAACTAGTGTACGAATACTTCATTATACTCTAAACAGGGTACATTAAGTTTGTCAAGAAGTTTCCTACACGTAGAAGACCCTATTAGGTACTATATATTTGTACTATACATATACATTTGTATGTATGTATCTACAGCGTGCCGAGCTGAGTTGATTTCGCCATGTTCATCTGTTTATCTGTCCAACTGTATATTTCGTTCGTAAGTTTTTGAGATATTAGTCGGAAATTTTGCACAAATCTCTGCAAGAATTCGAACATTTGTCAGAATCGTCGACATTGAAAACTCTAGCATATAGCTGCCATACCATCTGTTTTTATACCATTTTATGTTATAACCGAAATAAGCATTTTCTCTTATTTTTATCTTAGTTTTACCCGAAATGTTGGCGTTTAATTTCCCACCCGAAAATAAGCAACAATGTATGCATTTTTTGGTAGCACAAAATTAATCGATTTAATTGAAGTGACGTGGATGCTGTGACTGGTATGGTAAGGTCTATGAGTTTATATGTATGCGTATGTATAAGTATATATCTTATTTGTATATACATATGTGCACATTAAGCTTTTGTATGTACTTACATTGAATTGTGTTTGTGTGGGTGCTAAAATCAAAATTGACAGTCAATATTCTCCATAGAAATTTCATGGTTGCGAACAATGATGCTACAAAATATGAGCAACAAAAGCGTCAAACAAATATGCCCGGAATTCATACATTATATGCTCACACATACATAAAACAAACATACACTATATGTAATATTTATAACTTGATTTGCTAATTCATCAAGTGCTGCCTAATAGAGGCATACAAATAAGCCCTTTCTTCATTATAGAAATATTAATAAATGGATATACATATATTAGTGAATGCGACGTTGAAAATAAGCTAAAGGAGTGAGCAAACAGTAATTATGTATGAGAAGAAAATTGAAATATAGGATATGAAATTTGTATAATCGAAGAGTCGATTTAGTCATGTCCATCTGTCGCATATAGCTGTTACGCGAATTACCCGAATAAAATCAAGATACAGATTTTTGTATACCCTTTTAAATTTTACCTCAACTATAAGAAATGCTCCTGTGAAGAGTATTATAACTTCGTGGCAGCCGAATACGGTTTTTCTTTTTTCATCATTGCTTCTTATAAGACATGAAACCCACTTGACTTTTGACATGTAGTTGAAAAAATTTTATAATTTAACTAAGGATAACGTATTTAAATTTGTTGTCATTAATTGCCTATTATGTTTAAGGTTTTGTATTTACTAAACCCCATGTCAAATTTATGAACGAGCTGCCGTTTCAAGAACATGTTGCCTTTCATGTTTTTAGTAATTTTTTTCTGCGCATAATTATTTGTAATATTCCATAGTGTAAGTCTGCTTTTGTACAAAAAAGGAGTAGGTTGAAAAGGTTAGACATTCAAGAGAGAAATAATTGGACACTACTTTGTCGTCATGCATTATTCATCTAACATACCCACTTACCTGATTTTGTTGTTGTTATTGCTGCACAAATAAGCGGGCGGTCTTCATTATTCTTGTTTATTTTTCCACTTTCAGAAGGACATCTTGAGCAACACTAACAAGAAGATTACATTTCCAGTATGTACATACATATATAGTATGTGTGCAATGGTCTCAATATTAAACCAGTAGATAGTGAAGAGGCTCTATGCAAATAGTCACTTTAATTGGTCCATTGTAAATAAAAAAGTATCTGTGGCGTGAGACAAAGTGGTCCTTTATTCGATCAGAATACAAAGAGGAATGGCGATGGCAAATATTGATTATGATTTTTTGATGAAATTTCTTGCACTCGGAGATTCTGGAGTTGGCAAAACAAGTTTTCTATATCAGTATACTGATGGGCAATTTCATTCACAATTTATATCAACGGTGGGAATTGATTTCCGGGAAAAACGGCTGGTGAGTACTTGAAATTAGCGTGCAATATTTTGTTTGATTTCATTGTCTATTTGAACTTTAGCATAGACTTATTTGAAATTTCACTAATTAATTGCATAAAAAACACTAAGAACATTGAATTTTTCACAATAAAATATATTTCACTCACTTAACACTGAATAGTTGAAGAACAGCAGAATAAAATTTAATTTCAAACTGTCAAATATGTAAATACATGATTTGCAGGGTGACTCAGATAATTTGGTTTATAAATGAATAGCATTATTATTCTATTCAATTAAACTGTATACATATACATAAATATATAAAACTATACTACATACATACATATATAAATGTGTACGTATGAGTATAATTCGAATCCTTTTTAATTTTTTATTTTATTTAATTTGTTCACATTTAAGTGCTTTGTTTTAAACGTTCAACAAATATAGATACATATGTATATTTTTATATTTTCGTCTATGTACATATATAATGTCTCTGTAGATATACACATACCGCGGACGAAACCACCGTATCCATCTACAACTCTGGGATACTGCCGGTCAGGAGCGCTTTCGTTCATTGACCACTGCCTTCTATCGTGATGCAATGGGTTTCCTGCTTATCTTCGATTTGACCAACGAGAAATCTTTCCTTGAAATCAGTAATTGGTTGGAGCAATTACGTATGCATGCTTATTCGGAGGATCCAGATGTGGTCTTATGCGGTAATAAATGCGATTTAGAGGCCGTGCGTGCTGTCAGTCATGAGCAAGTGCGTGCACTTTCGGATCGTTATGGTCTGCCTTACATCGAGACAAGCGCATGCACTGGCTTTAATATAAGACAAGCCGTAGAAATGTTGGTGGAACGTGTTATGTTGCGTATGGAGAATGTAGCTACCAATTCCGAATTGTCACGATTAATGACACAGACGCGTTGCATGCCAAATATAAATCTCCCGAGTAGTGGTGGGAATACAGTGCGTTTGGGTTATGGGGACATGGAGTTGACAGAGGAACAACAACGGAGTCGAAATTGTAAATGTTAGAAGATGAAATGCCAGTACAGAGGTCATTCTATTTTAACTCAAAGCTGTTTTGTACAATAATTTTAATAAATGTGTATTTAAATGTGTGAAATAAATAAATTAAATAAAGATGCCAATGTTGTTAAATATTAATATATTATATACAAATTAACTGCTCAATTAATGTAATGTTCGCTCAAATGTATAGATACTATTAAATGTAAACAAAATTGTTTGTAAAGATTTTAAAAAATATATATTTACATACATATACATATATAAATAATTACTATGAAAATATAAAATCCTACTTATGTATTTACAAAAATAAAGTCGTTTATTATTACCATTAAAATAAATAACCCATAGCTAATGTAAAGCCTAATGATATGAAACCAAATTTAAAACCCACTGGTGCTGAAGAATTACGGCTTGCAATCCAATTACGATAGTAGCTAACATTTGTGTAAACACCAGGGAATCCACGTTGCGCACAACCATTGCCCCATGACACAATACCGACCAGCTCGTCGTTACAAACCAGCGGACCACCGGAGTCACCTTGACACGAGTCGGTGCCACCCGTTAAGTAACCGGCACATAACATGCCTTCAACAAGACCGCTTCCATATGAGGCCCTACAAATGCTTTGTTGTATAATGCTTACATTAGCCATCATCAATTCGGTTGATAGCACGCCCTGTGCGGAAATAATAAGTCAAGAGTTTAGGTGAAAAATATTCTATTTAATATATTAATTACATACCGTTGAAGTTTTACCCCAACCGGACACCTGGCATTGACTGCCCGCCGCAACTGAGGAATTACTCAGTACAATCGGTGATATAGTCAAATGGGTTTTATTCGCTGGTAATCCTGTCTTTAAGAACATCAAACCAACATCATCACGCATTGTATCCAAACTAAAGGAGTTCGTATAAGCAATCGAACTGACATCTGAAACAATTGTACCATTGACTTGTTGAAAACGATTTTGCGTGCCCATTACAACTACAAATTCGCTCGCCTTTCGATAACGCTTTTTATCTGAGCTGTAATTAGATAAAATTGGGTCTTTAATATACAAACGAGTATAATGGCACATATTTTAGATGTATGTATGTGTGAATTTAAGTTTCTAAATATACTAGAATTGGCTTAAACCAATGAAATCCATCGAATTTAAAATTTTTTTATACCCTGAACGCTTCAACCGAAGTTTACGTTTTTTTTTCTTTTTTATATTAAATTTTGATTTGTTAAGCTGTAAATTACTTACTTATATAAACAATGTGCTGCCGTTACCACTTTATTTGATCCGATTAATGAACCACCACAGATGTGTCCATTTCCAAATATCCGATCGTATGTTTTCAGTCGTATAGATACTTGAAATTTGGTGCTCGATACAGGTGCCACTACGCCATTTATGATACGTGGATCCAATTTCGAATCACTCTGTGAGTAAGCTAAAAAAATATTATTATTATTATTATTATATATTAACAGCTACATATATAGCAAACGTTGTAGAAGCTTGGTTGTGCTTCCAAAATTTTGTAAGTATCATTCTTCAGCAGTTTATTTAAATAAATTCAAAATCACTATGCTTTTATTAAAATAGAACACTTTCCGCAAAAATAGTTCATTTATAGTCATTTAATTTCAAATCTTCTTAGATTATACAAAAAATCTTAAATATGTTTATTTACAGTGAATCGACACTACCGATAACAGTATTCACTTCCGAAATCGAAACATTTTAAATTTAGTAACCGCGATAGTTTTCAATGACAGTCACTATTCATAGCAATTATTCTATTATATTGAAAAATATTATGAATCAGTTTGACGTAATTTTCACTAACAATTCAAATAAATGGGCAGGTATATTTCTAGTGATCCTCATAACTCAAGTGCGTCAACAAAAGCAGTAAAAATGAAATGTGCGATGTTTTATGCAGCAAATTCTAATTTGAATCTTTCTGGGTCTTAAAAGCTATTTGCACATTTTGCTGCCAATAAGCATGCAGGATGCCACTACAGGTTATTGAGTTTGATAAAAATCCAATAACAGCGTTGAATCATACATTACACAATCGTACATATACAGAATGTATGTACATATGTAGGTATATATTCTTTTAGTATGAAAAATGTCGATGAATGGTTTTTGCCAAGATATTTGCTGCTGTTGATAAGATAGTACATTCAATAAGGTGTTTCAAAAGCATTCAGCTATTGATTATTCGTCATATAATATTGCAATCGTGAGTACTTTTTTTACCCTGAGCAGGGCAGAAGGTTACGAAGTGTATAACAACCAGAAAGGAAAAGTCGTAGGCCCTATAATATAGATGAATGTATGTATATGCGAACTAGTTCCACATTTTTTTTTCAGAAATTTCGCACATGTAATTTTATCCGATATCGGACTACGATACTGTAACTGCCTTACAAGTTGACCGTTCTAACCCAAGACCTTGTATAGAAAACTTTTTTTATTTGCCAAGATGTATTCACGAAGGTAAAGGCAAGAATTATTATCCAAGGCAACACTTTAATCGCCGAACATATTTTTAAGGTTGGTCCACTATAGCATTTAGCTGTCATACAACCTGATCGATCAATATCCGGTCCTTGTATGAAAAACTTTTTTTTTTTCGTTTCAAAAATAGTTAATTTTTGTTTCTTGTGTTATCAATTTTCGATTGATCATAATATTGCACAATATATTGGTGATTGAAAGCAGTGGAATTAAATTCACTTATAAAACTTAAGATATCACTTTCTCTATAGATTTATATATACATACATATATTTGAGAATATATATTTTTTACTTTTCTTTTTAAACAGGTGTAACGGTATTTGTTTTAAATTTTATTCCAACTGGTATACGTTAGCACCATTGACTGTTTGTGTTATCTAAAAACTACTAACTTTCTGTTTCCTTATAATTACTAATTCATTTCAGAACACAATTTTTAACACATTTTTCACTTTTTATAAAATTTAAGGGTTGCTTACATTTTTCAAACCCGATCACCAACACAAATAAAATTAAAATCCGGAGTTGCATTATTATAAAATTAAAATATGAATATAACCGCGCGAGGTCCAAATTCTTTATGAGCCACAATTGTCAATCATTTTTCACATTTTTACCAATAGCGGTAAATTATCAAAAAAAAAGAACAACAATATTCATTTATCAGTAACAGGCAAGGGCAGGATAAGAGTTGTGATAACAATTCAACAATATTCATGAATATATAGTCAGTTTGCTGATTCACGTATAACAAAAACTTTGTATAATTCAACTACTCACAATATTTCATTTATATATTGTACCATTTATGTATGTAAGTATGTCCGAACGTTTCTAATAAATTACTGAAGGCCAAAAATCACTGCTCCAAATGTTATCAGTTTGACAATTAGTGACATTACGTCATATGTATGTATGAATGTAGAAGTGAAGCAATTAGTTGAACATAAATTTATCTCTTAAAGCAATAAATTATATGAAGATGTGTGAATGTATAGCTCATGAGTGCGCATATAAGGGATTATATTATTTTTATTGTTGACTAAACGATTTTTTTTTTTTTTAAGACTGAAGATATTAAAAAAATAATTTAAAATATTTTTTCGAAAAGTGTCTTTATTAAAAAAGAAATGGTGTTAATATACGAGTTTGCAATAACGTTTCATTGCCGCATTGCACTATTTTCAAATATATGTATAGTTATTTTTTACTTGACATAGTCTGTTATACGCGTAGATATGTATGTATATGTTTGCATAAATTTGGACGGATGGTTAATGATCATGTAATAGCTGTTTTGTAAATATTCGAGGTACAAATATAAAATATATAGATAAGTATGTTTGTATAAAATTTTTCAAGTCATTAGCTAAATACAATTCAATTCAACTATAAAATTAAGGCACTTCTTTGCTTAAGAATGTCGGTAACGATATTATTAGAATATATATCGAATTGTGGTTGAACGAACGCTGGCGCACGATGTGTTCAGTGCACATAAAGTTATGCTATATAATGCTCAAGAAGTAATCGTTTTCGATTTGTGAATACACTCTTAAAACTAATTGAAATCGTAAAATGGACAAAACTGTATAAATTTTTCAGAATACTCTCCCCAATATGAAATACTTCATAAATGGATAAATATTTAAATTGTTAAAAAATGTTTCATTTGTTTTTTATATGTATCCATGTAGACTACGTGAGGTACTATGATGATGTCTAGGCGGTTGGTAACCAGGCTCCTGCATTTCCATTTGCATAACTAAATTTTTCTGTTCACCGCGTAAATCGTATGCATAACGGGCTTCGCGATGCAAAATCATCGCACCTAAACCGAGTGTAATAAAGGACACAACAGCGACTGCATAAGACCAACCAAGCACATTGAACTTTGGATACATAAGCCAGTCACGACGGTAGGCACAAGCCCCAAAAATACATACAGCCAGAAATAGTAGTAGTGCTGTCAAAGATTTTAACACCAAAATAATTAATTATAGATGCTCAATAAAGGCAGTTACTTACAAGCGGCCGCTGTACAAAGATAGGAAATTCTGATCATCAGCCATTCATATTGCAGCACACCCTTCAAAGGCAGACGTATTACAACTAGTGCCAACACGCCTAATGATTGGAATGTTAAAAGAAAAGCCAGAGTAACACAAGCCTGTACAGCCATTAACCAACCAGGTAGCAGATACTCTCTAATAACATAGTATTCCTGTAAATATTTGAATTCAATTATTTTGCGTTTCAGAAATATACTGCATAACTGCTTACATGGCTGAAAATATTATGACATCCATTGAATTGACGTGGAAATTGGTAATATGGGTATACGAAGTTCCTAAAACAATATTCCCATAAGCCCATATTTTTGAAACTGCTATGCGTTTCCTCATACGACTCAATCCAGTACGGCGAACAGAATGCCATCATCAGAAAGAAATAGGCCACAAATGTGACCACTCCACCAAGTACAACACCATCTATATTGAATTACATTTGAAAATTTGTTTTATAATGTTTACAAACGAATAGGTGAATCAGTATTTGGGGCTGCGACTGTTTTAATTAATCTAGCTCACAGCTCTTGTTGGCACTCACTTGATGCACGCGGGTAATCGCCTTTTTCAATGCTGGTGTCCGTCGTGTCTTGCGACTGCTGCTTTGCAAAGTTGCGCATTTCTTTAGGTAAATAATTTATTTATTTTCGTTAAAACACTCTTTTGTTTAACAACAATTAGAAAATGCACAATCGTAAACTACACAAAAACTATTGTCAACACACAAACACAAACAAGAAAACACCGCCCTGATAAAGGTGTGGACATAATGACATTTGTAGACGTCAAATGAAATGTCAATTGGAAGTAAACAGTTGTGCAGCCGTTGTAGTAAGAACAAACTGTTGCGCTGCTCTTAAAAACATTTGTAATTTATATAATTTTTTTAAAAACTACAAAATTATATTGTACTCATTTATTTGAAAATATATGTATGTATTGTTATAATATTATTGTACTAGAATCTTTAATATAAAATTAATACTATTTTAGCTATGATACTGCTTTATTTTCATTTCGGTATAAACAAGATGTTGAAACGAAAACAAATATAGGTTTCTGGGTTTTAGTAATTAATTTGCAAATAATATATTAAAAATATTTAAATTAACATTTACTTTAAATTTAAAAATAATTTAATTAGATTTTTTCTTATTATTCAGTAATTCCAAAAATATTAATTAAAAATAATATTTTAATTTCTCAACTCAAATACCGGCATAAAAACTTAAAAATAAATTTTTTATCTCAAATATCGCATTGAACCAAATTTAATTAAAAAATCGGATTATGAATAAAAGTTCAATTATATCAATGGATTGAAAAAATATGTAATTAAAAAATAAATTGATTTAGAATTTATTTTCTTTGTTTTGCGTACTTCGTGTTTTACGGTTCCGTCTCTTTTAAAAAGGAAAGATTAATTTTAATAAAGTACCAACAAAGTTAATGACTTTTTATCTTATTTAATTTAATTGCTTTTAAATATAATATTTCTTTTAGAAATATGTAAGTTTTTTCTTTTTACTCCTTTTCGCTAAAGTTTTTAATTTGGAAAAATATTTATTGTTTGTAACCCCAATTTAAAAAAAAAAAATCTTTTTGTATTCCGATTTTGAGATTAAAAATTGAACTTTAACTTACTTAACATTTAAATGAAAATATAATTTTTAATCCCAAAATCAGAATGAAAACATAAAATTTTTAATTCCAAGTTTTTTAATCAATAATTTTAAATTTATAAAATTAAAATTTCGTTTAAATTTTTTTAATTAAAAAATTAAATTTTCAACTTTAAATTTAACGTTTTTTAAATTGAAAATTTTAAAATCAGAAAAGCTAAAATTTTTAATCCAAAGTTTTTTAATAAAAAATATTAAATTTAATTAAAATTAAAATGTTATTTTAAATTTTTGAAAATAAAATTTTTAATCACACAATCATAAAAATTTTTTTTTAAATTTATTTTTCAAATTAAAATTTAATTTGTAAAATGAAAACTAAATGTTTAATCTTAAAATCACTTTAAATTTTTTAATTAAATATTAAATTTTCAATTTTAAATTAACTTCTTGATTAAAAATCAAAATTATAAATCATGAAAACTGAAAATTTTTAATCCCAAATTTTTTAATAAAAATTTTTAAATTTATTAAAATTAAAATTTCGTTTTAAATTTTTTGAATTAAAAAATGAAATTTTCAATTTTTAATTTAACATTTTTTAAATTGAAAATTTAAGATTTTTTTAAATTGAAAATTTAAAATCAGAAAAACTAAAATTTTTATTCCAAAATTTTTTAATCAAAAAATTAAAATGTTATTTTAATATTTTAAAAATTAAATTTTTATCCCAATATTACTTTACATTTTTTAATTAAAAAGTTAAATTTTAATTTGCAGATTTTAAATTGAAAAATTAGTTTTTGTTCTCAATTTTTTAGTTAAAAAACTCATAACTCTTGTTTAATGCTTCTAAATTTTTATGTTAAAACTTTTTTTGTTTATTTAAAAATTATTTTCTTTTAATAAATTATTACATATACCACAAATTTCAAATAATTATTTAATCTACTTATATATGTATATACATATGTATATATAAATCATGCCAGCCATTCACGCCTTCGCTTTAGCGTCCTTGGACGTGAATATATTATCCATTTCGTCTACATGCTGGTGCTCCAGATGTTTCATATAAGCCAAGAAGCATGTCCATAACAAACTACAAACACTGATGAAAGGCACTCGATTCTTCTCTGGTACGACGGAGAAATTTATTATGCCAACAACGGGCCAAATTGACATAGCCACCTTTGAGAGCATACGTAAATAATGTAATCTTGAAATAAAAGTTATAATTTTACTCACCTTATACGTGGGTATGAATTTCTTGCGCACCTCCGCGGCTGCCTCGTCCACGGTCTTCATTTCCAGCAGGCTCATTAGGAAATAAAAGCATGTCATGGCAGCAGGTGTGTAGGAAATCTGTTCGACGGCTGTTTTGAACACCGCCGTCCGCAGCGATGTACGCGGCCACATGGCGCTGGAAACCTTAATCCAACTATACAGCGTTGGCGCGACGAAAAATCCGCCATATAGACTGAAACGTAACGCACGCCACCAATCGTAGTCCGCTAATGGCAAAATTAAAATTTAAATTTTTTAAACTAAAAATTTAATTCTTGACAGTAAAGCTCTATAAAATTCAATTAAAGAATGAAACAAAAAAATATTAAAAAAATTAAGCCTTCGAAATAAAAAAATAAAAATAAAGATTATTAATAGATCATTCTAAAAAGGTAATTACGCCATCTTTTCCCTTCGAAGGTCTGTTGTATGAGTGAACTCGTCGGCCAAATCAGGCTATATGAAACCATACCCCTTGTAACGGGATAACGCTGTAGCATCGTCTTAAAATGTTGTAAAATGGCAGCCATTTTAATTTTGTTTTTATATTTATTAACACAGATTATTTATTGTTTAATACTCAGTTTATAATTCACTTTCACTTTAAACATTATTTAATAAAAGTTGCTAAGTTTTTGTTTTATTCATATAGTATTTTTAATTTTTATGAAACTATCAAAAAGTTATTAATTTACTTAAGTATATTTATTTTTAATTTACGAAATGAGTCTCATGTATATATCTATATATAAATAATACTGAAAAAATCAGAAATTAAGTAATTTGATTATCTTGGAAAAATCTTAGAATTTATTCGTCATTTTATCGTTTTTATAGCTTGGTTAATTGTTAGGCTCTATATTCATACATGCAGCCTTAAGTGAGTCGTGGGATGTTCACTTGAGGTATATAGTATTTTACATGGCGGTAGCTGGTTTGAGCGACGGTTTTCATCTATTCGACATTCCTATAGCAGCAAATTGAGAAATCTAAGTGCAAGCTAAGAAGATTCACAACCCAAAGCATCAACGAAAATGTTTTGGTTTGAACATAAGAAAGGGTTGCGAGTCTCTCTAATGCTACCTGTAAAGTGATGCTGTTCTCACACAATCTTACCTTAAACCTTAAAATCTTTGACGTCATTGACAGAGTTATGTTTACACCGAAAACACGAAGCTCACTGCTAAGTAGAACCTGAATTTTTAAACATCGAACCGAAAAATTTCAAAAGTTCCTTTCTTCTCAAGGAATTACGCGTTTGTGGGAACCGCCGATATCGGACTACTACTCAAGATAAAGCTAGAAGTCCTGGATAAAGATAAAGCTAGTCCCGGTAAAGTAAGTTTTTTTATTTGACAAGATATATTGACGAAATTCGGCACAGATTTTTATTCAAGGCAATGATCTAATCTATAAGATCCCTGCAAAACTAATACGGCTGTGTAAACTGAGGTTGAGCAATACCAAAAGCTCCGCTAGGATTAGGAAGGAACTCTCCGAGTTTCTTCTTTGGACTAAGTAGTCAATTGAGAAGTAAAGTCCTCTCTCGATGAACAAAAACTAAACTCTATAAGTCACTCATTATTTCCGTCCTTCTATATGGTGCAGAGGCATGGACGATGACAACATCGACGTTACGAGTTTTCAAGAGAAAGGTTCAGCGAAAGATTTATGGTCCTTTGCGGGTTGGCTACGCCTAATACCGCATTCGATGGGACCATGAGCTGTATGAGATATACGACGACATTGATATAGTGCAGCGAAATAAAAGACAGTCGCTGGCTAGGTCATGTTGTCCAAATGGACGACAACACTTCAGCTCTGAAAGTATTCGACGCAATACTAGCCGTGGGAAGCAGACGAAGATCTCCACTCCATTGGAAAGACCAGGTGGAGAAGGCCTTGGCTTCGCTTGGAATTTGGGCCACGTTGCGAAAACAAGGAACGACTGGCGCGCTGTTGTTAACTCGGATATAATCGTGTAAGCGGCGTCTATGCCAGTAAAGAAGAAGAAGACTGGTGCAATCACTGAAGAAATTGTTCAGATTGGATCTCTAAAGTATATAGCTGCTATACAAAATGATACATCAAATTTAAGTTTTTATTTGGAACATTTTTTTATTCGAAAAATTATTTTTACAAAATCCGGTATAGCTTGTTGTCCAAAGGAACGCTATAATCTCCAAATAGATTGTTCAAGCCACTGCAGCATGCAGAACGATCAAAATGACGCCCATGTATGGCAATTTCTTTTATTTTACAAATTAGTCATTCAGTTTTTGAAATATCGATTTTGAAATTTTTCAAACTTCCCTGCCTTCTCAATGTCTCGGAATCGTCGTTATCTAGCTATGCAAACTAATAGAGCAATGACATTTTTTCTTGTTACTGAGTGCTTTTGACAGAAAAATACATTTCTTCGTGACGTCATAAAGAAAATGAGGCGAGAACTTTGTTGACAAGTTTAACAGTTCATTGCGTACATATTTACGACTAACTACTAACGGGGTAAAGGTAAAATAACGAATAATTCTGAATTGATGCAAACGCGTGACATTTATACTTTTTTTTGGTTCTAATGCAGGTGAGATTCAAGAATATTTATTGAAATTAAATTAAAGGGGTAATTAAAAATATTTATATTGTTCATTAGGTACACATATACATATATTATAAAAATATGAGGGTAGGACTCCTTGCTTTGGCTTTATTTGCATAACTGTATATTTTAATAAATTTTTCCACACTTAATTTGCATTTGATAACAATTTGTAAACTGCAACAACATACATATGCATGTAACTTCATATATTTCCGCATGATTATTTCTTTGCGCACAAAATGCTGGCCTTGATTTTGAAAAAGTGCAAGCGCAGTTTTACACACGGGCATATAAAACAACCAACGTTAGCTGTGGCTAACTACAAAAGCTCTTACATATTTTTTTAATGTTTTATTTGTTTTTAAATGCTTAAAGTAAGTATGTATATATGGGAGTATTTGCATAATTTTGTTTTGTTTTTTGTCTACCAAATACACCCACTTACCACATACGGCTTCACACACATACATACATATGTAACAACAAATTCACTGGAAGTCGGTTTTCCACTCTACAGCGATGTGCATTTGCAAGGCAAAAAATAAAATCGTACACACATACATACATACACATATGTATATGTCTAGATTTTCTTATCACTTTTCTATGCAATTCAGGCAAAGGTCGCGTATACGCAACTCCGCCCCATGTTGCCGCAATTAACCTAAATTCGCAGTTATGCAACTCGACCGTCAATTTTTTTGTTGCAATATAAACACGTTCTAAGCGCAAACTCCGACACTTTCAGTGCGCAGTCATAACTCACACGCGCCCAACAAACATGGCTCAAAGCAATGGATTTGCATGGCTGTTTTTGTTTTACAGTTTAAGCCTACTTTGCTTGGTTTTCAAGTGCAATGCATTTTATCCGAGAATCGTAAATGGCACACAGGCCAACGAGGGCGAGTTTCCTTTTGTGGTGAGTAAATGAGAATGTGAAAGAAGAGTGTCTTTTATCTAAAAGTTTAAAGTCGAAAAGTTCGCGGCAGTTTTAAGTTCACAACTGACAGTTCTTATCCTCGTTCGGTAAAGGTATCGCTGCGCCGCGCCTCCGATGGCCGTCACAAGTGTGGCGCTTCGCTGTTGAATCGCGTTTGGGTGCTCACCGCGGCGCACTGTGTGGTCAAAACGCAACCCGAGCAACTGAGCATACAATATGGCGGCAATGAATTGGTTGCGAACAGCACCAAAGTGTCGAATGTCAGTAAGATAATAGTGCATGAAAATTATGAGCCGGGAAATTTGCATCTTAACGATATTGCGTTGTTGCGCCTGCAGACGCCACTCAAGTTTGGCTCTAAAGTGCGCGCCGTGCACCTGCCGGCAGCGCAACAGGATACCGCCGAAGCAATGCCGGCAGTGTTGCTTGGCTGGGGACTGAATGCGGTGAGTGTAAAAGAAATTTGAAATTTCCACATTTATCTCACTTAAATGTCGCTTCAATCATTTCTTCCAGACCGGTGGCGTCATACAGAAACAACTGCAAAAGGTGCACCTTCAAATATTTAGCGATGAAGAGTGTAGTCAACGTCACGGCACACAATTGCACCCAACAACCATCTGCGCCGGTGTGCCGGAAGGTGGTCGTGGGCAGTGCAGTGGCGATTCGGGCGGTCCGTTGCTGGTTAATGGTCAACAGGTGGGCATTGTTTCGTGGAGTCGCAAGCCTTGCACTGTGGCGCCATATCCCGGTGTGTTTACGGAGCTTTCCGCCTATGTGGATTGGTTGCAGCAGATGATCGGTAATGATCGTGACGATGGCGATTGGGGCGAGAGCGAAGAGTCGTGGGAAGAATTGACAACGGGAAATCTCATTATAGTGCGTAGTAAAAAGGGTTTGACCAGCTTATTGGCTAAACATAAAAAGGCATAATAAATAACAAAGATTTTTAAATAAAAAATAGTTTTTTTCTTGCAAAGAGATGAAGGATAGAGATAGAGAAATAGGGATGCTGGAAACTATTACACCTTTTTTACGGCTTGAAGCGATTTTTCCAGTAAGTAACAGAAACGATTCACGCTGTCCCCGTTTCCACAACATCTGGGTCAATGAGCGGGACCCGAATTTTTATCCTACAAGAACTGTGACTAGGCGGTATTCCTCAAAAATTATTTCTGAGATGTTTTTTGCCGCTACAACAACAATCTACGCTGTCCCAGAAAAGCTTTTGTGATTTTTCCAGTAAGCAGCAGAAACGACTGAACTTTTATCCGGCTAAGAACTGTGAACTCAGCAGTAACAAGGATCTCTCTCATCTGCCTCATATCATAATCGAAGACTGAAATTAGATTCTCTAATGTATACTGGAGCTCACAAAGACTTAACCTAAAGAATAAGTTAATAATTTTATCATGATTAGTTGGGAAAAACTACTTTACTAAATTTTTAGAAATTTTGAAGGTAAATTTATGTTCTTTTTTATGTTTGAAGGAAAAAAATAGAATACCACTTGGCTAAAAAAAAATCCTCCACTGCAGCGCGGATCCACGGGGGGTTGTGGTACTGCAGAGAGTAGCATGCTTTTACTAACTCAAAAAGAAACTATTGAATTTGTCAATCCGGTTCAAATTTGATCTCCCCCTGTGAATCCGCCCCTGACTGTTGCAATGACTTTGTTCTTCTCCTTGAATGGAACCCCAAAAAAAATGTCAGCTGGCACATGTTTAAAGATAAACTGATGGAGCCGACTCAACAGAACGACTATACATACTTTACAAGACCGCAGTTCAAATATGAAAGAATTATGTTTTTTTTTTTTTACTTTCAGACTATATGTGTGCACCTTAATATTAGAAAACATATTATTCTGATTTCAGCATTATTGTTTTCTTTTTCAAAACTATCACTAAAGGTCTCATTACGTCATCGTGGCAGCCTACAACATTTTTGTGCTGGGACACTCATACATCCGCAATGGATATTGACAGCAGCTCACTGTTTAATGTACACAAAGCAGCCCAAAGAACTGATCATACAATATGGTACCAATCAACTAAAACCCGCTAAAACGAAATTGATGAATATCAGCGAAATAATACGACATGAGGGATATAGTCACACCATAGCAATACATGATTTGGCGCTGTTGAAGTTGGAAAGCGCGATCATGTCTAATGACGTCAATCTCGTAACACTGGCTGCGGGAAATCAATGCTACGAAGCTTTCAAAACGAAGGCGCCGTTATTGCTTATCGGTTGGGGTCTAAATGCGGTTGGTTTTGTAGTAGAAATTATAATAACATAACGGTGTGTTTGATTTTTACCGTTATTTTCAGACACACGGCACGCTGCAGCAGCAATTGCAAAAGGTGGAACTAGATTTACTCTCACGCGCTGAATGCCGCCAGCGCACACAAGCACAGCTTTACAGCACAAATATATGCGCTGTAGCACCCACCGGCACTCAGCAAGGACAGTGCAATGGTGACTCTGGTGGACCACTGCTCATGAATAAGCAACAAATTGGTATCGTTTCGTGGAGTTTAAAGCCATGTGGCGCTTATCCTGGCGTATTCACGAATGTCGCTTGTTATGAGCAGTGGATAAGGGATTGTATTGGGTAGTCGGAAAAGTCTTTTCGTATTTTGTCATACCATATAGTGTTGGAAAGGTGAGATTTTTAGCTTCATTTATCCAAATAAAAAAATTGGCTTCTCGCTAATTATTAATAATTCTCTTCATTTGTCTTTTCGCGTCATCTTCTTACCCAAAAAAAAACCGGTTTGAGCGACAGGAGAGTCCCAGTGTGAATATAGTCTAAGAAAGAGTAACAGTAAATAAAAAAACTCAAGTTATTTGTCACTAAAGCAACACTTTATTTGTCGTTAACATTTTTTATAATCCCAAATTATATGTATATGTTTTCTTATATCATATATGTATGTATGTTTGGAGGTAGGTACAGTCGTATAAATATTATATAAAATATGCATGTAGGGTTTCGATAAGCGTATAGGTATAATCACAAATATTTGTTAATTCTAGCTATAAATATATGTATGTATATGTAAGTATGCGCGTAAGTGCATGTAAGTACGTGTGTGTAAGCGTTTCAGTCATCATAGCGCGAATGCATTATTAACTTTTGGTATAAAGCTCTCATTCTTCAGTACCGGCAAATGGTGTTGGAATTGTTTTAGCTGCTGTTTCGGCATGTGTTCGTCCAGTTGCGCTTTTTCACCCTGTTTTTGCATATGAGCCAAGAATGTTATCCAGAATAGACTACAAAAACTAACAAATAAAATGCGATTCGGTTCGGGTATTAAACCGAAGTTAATTGTCTGCAAAACTGGAATGATGAAAATGGCAATCTGTAAAAAATGGCAAAATATACGTTATTATTGTTTGTGTTGGAAATGTTAAATGATTTGAGACATACCCTAAGTGTTTTTGGGAATTTATCTTTGACTTCTGCTTTAGCTGCTTCAATGCCTTTACCTTCCAGCATAGTCATGCCGAAGTAGAAGCTGGTGCTGGCGAATGGTGCGTACGAAGCTTGCTCAACGATGGCCTGTGCAACAAAATGGAAGCATGTTAATGATCGTGTGCTCAAATATCGACAGTAGAAGGTAAAAATAAAGCGAAATTTTAGTTCCGTTTTTTTAAAGAAAATTGCAATTCAAAAAAATTGTCTTAACATAAGAACTCCGCTTACCTTGAGTGCTCCAATACGTAAATTCGTTTGCGGCCACATTGCGGAGGCGACACGTAACCATCCATATAAAGTGGGCGCCACATAACAGCCTCCGAAAAGGCCAAAACGCAGTATGCGCATCCAATCATAATCCTCTATTTTGCCGAAAAGCAAATAAAAAGTTATATAATAAAAATAGTATTTAAAACGAAATCTGATCAAAACTGACTCGGATTACTCTATTTAACCAGTAGACGCAAACCGAATTGATAAAAACTTTTCCTTAGGATGATACAAGCATGTCACTTTACTATGAAAAATGAGTTGAATAATGAGCTTGCTTGAAATCACGGCGTTGGAAGCGTTAAAAATGTTGCAGAAGAGTTTTGAGGGGTCTACTTTACCGCGAACACAAGTATTCGAGCGTTCAGTAAAGGTCATGGAGTCATCGAAAATTTGCCTCATGCGAGTCGAGATGGATGGAGACCTCTGTTAATCACGATAACGTCGTAAAAATGTAGGAGTTTAAGTTAAGTGCTTGAAAATCGTCTTATTGCCATTAGAGAAATAACAAAGGAACTCAAAATCTCTTATGACCCAACATATTTTGGTTAATGTTTTGGGTATGAAGTGGGTCAATATAAGACTTGTAGCAAAAGACCTGAGTAGATGTCACAAAAGAGATGCTAGACAATATAGCTCATGACCCTACATGACGAGTTGTGAGTTTTGGAAAATGACGTCAGAACTGTCCAAAAATATAAAAATGAGCCGAGGCTTATTTCAAGTATGTTTTTCTTGTCAGTCCGGTTCAAATTTGATCATAAGTTAAATACGTGTGGCGTTTTGAGTTTTGGAAGATGACTTCGGAACTGTCTAGCATTATAAAAATGAGTCGGGGCTTATATCAAGTATGACGTTGGAACTGTCCAACAATAGCAAAATGAGCCTAGATTTTTATGAAGTATGTGTTGTTTTTTTGGCAGTCTGATTCAAATTTGATCAGATCTTAAATATATATGGCTGCATACTTACTTAGCTGTTTGCCTTCGAGTGTTTGTTGCATGAAACTACTCGTCGGCCATACAATCGAATATGCGATAACACCTTTGGCCAGGGGATGAGCAGAAGCGAACAGGCGCCATTTTGATTTCAAAAAATTAACTGTCATCGGTACAACCATTTCGATTTATACAAATTAGGCACTAAATATTAAAATAATAACTAATTGAAATATTTATATACATACATACATGTTTATAGCTGTGCTGAGCTGTGTGGCACGAAAACGGAAACGGAAATTTGTTTGCGGAAACGTCAAAATGCACTATTTCTTATTTTTTGTAATAATTTTAAGGTCACCAAAACACAGAAACGAACGACAGCCGTTAACCTCGAAAATTTGGCAAGAGCGAAACTTTTATTTGCTATTGCAGACGTACATACATATATTTATATACTTGTAATACATATACTTATATACTTGTAAAATATATGTATGTAGATAAGTGGTTTATATTAATTTGAATGGCGAACAGCTGTGCCGATTGTAGACTAGACGGCGCCCCTATTAAAGAGATCGCTGCGTATTTGTATGGCTTGCAAGTAGGAGAGGTGCAAAGAGCTGCACACTCGTACTTACATATGTATGTGTGTTTGTATGTGCGCCGTTTAATTGTTTGAAAAACAGCATATAACGAGAATTTGGTTTTTCAGCAATTTCTTTCACACAAGTTTATAGAAAACTTGTAAAAAATACTTCGTAAAATTTGTTTATAATTACATACTTACTTAATTGTGCACATAATAATTTTTACATGTGAATTTGCATTTCAATTTTTTCTATTAATATTTTTCTCTCATAGCACTATCCTAATTATAATAATTTCCTTGATTTTCGGGTTATAAATCTTTTCCAAAAAAAAATCGAAAAATTTTCAAAAAAAGTTTCAAAAAATTTTCAAAAAAATGTTTGAAAAAAATTTTCAAAAAAATTCAAAATAGCTCTTTCCTAATTATTTTCTTGATTATATTTTTATAAGTTATTTTCCAAAATTTTTTTTATTGTAATAAAAATTTTCTCTACCCACAATATTTTCATAAATTTACTTCTTAACTTAATAAGTCAAAGCACTAAACTGCACCCTTCGTTTTGCTGCTTTTATTTATGACTCACAAAAATTTGTTAAATAATTTTATTTCTGCGTGAACACTTTTCCAATGCCAGCAATCAAGGCATAGCATTTAAAAGCAACTATTTTTAGCGTCTGCATTTGCACATTTATATACTATATTTTATAGTTTTCCATTTAATTATTGGAAAAAATACTAAAATTCACTTTTAAAACACTTGTTTATATTTTGTAGGAATACTGTTATGCCACGGGGATTTTTCGCATTATTCAAGCATTTCTTTATGGATTACAACTTCACTAAGCGATTGTTCTGCGGCAACTAGTGTCGCGTATAATTGAAAAAATCTCACTTGTGCGATGAAATTTGGGCTTTTTCTAATTGTGATGTAAACTGCAGGAATTACGTGGTTGCAGCTTTTTGGTGCACTTGTGCAAACATACATACACATGTATGTATAAGCTTTTATTTGCTTTATTTGATGATCTTTACAAGAGAAATTCTTAAACACACGTCATTCGTTTGTGTACTTTATGAGGTAATGAAACGACGCGCATTCGGTATTTCTGTTGTTGTCAAGGCGAAACACAGAAAAAACATAAAAAAAATTGAACTTCGGTTGCGCTGTAATAGAATTCACGATTGCAAAAGGACATAGAAATACCATTATTTCGATTTTCATCAGTAAGTTTGTATGGCAGATATAAATTATAGTGGTACATTCTGAACAATTTGTTCGGATATTGTAGTGTTACCTTGGACAATAATCTATGCCGAAATTCGTGAAGATATCTTCTCAAATAAAAAAGTTTTCCATACAAGAACTTGATTTTGACTGAACAGTTCCTATGGCAGCTTTGTCCAACGGTGGTTCAATATCGGTGATTTCGACAAATGAGCAGGTTCTTGGGGAGAAGCCGACATGTGCAAGTTTTCAGAACGGTATCTCAAAAACTGAGGGACTAAATGGACTATATAAAAACAGATAGACATGACTCAACTAGTAACGCTGATCATTTATATACATACATACATATGTATGTACATAACAGGGTCTCCTATGTTTACGTCTGTATGTTACAAAGTTAGTGCCAAACTTAATATACCCTATTCAAGTTATAAAAATGCAGACAAAAAAACATAAACAAAGCGAAAACAATACAGGAAACTAATCGCCGCGATTCTCTCTTAGAAAATGTAAACAAAAATTTTAGTCAAACTGATCTAGTACTCAGCAAAGCTTTTGCAGAAACTGTAATTCATCTCAAGAGCACGCAAGAGTTAGCTAGAGGCATTGATAGTGGTATAATGACAGCAAAAGAGCGGTATTTGACATGAAATGCGTGAAAAGCATTGAACTTGAGCAAATTGAAGAGCTTTCATAGTTTGAACGCGAACATGTTTCCCAAACGAACAAAAGCAAAAAAAAAAAACAAAAACAAAATATAATAAATAAATAAAAAGGGCATGCCGAAAATTTTAACAAATATAAAAATAAATATTAAAAAGAAATTATAGGAAAGTGTGCTGCGTTTCGATAATTCGTCAGATAACAGTTAAAACCAAAATGCAAGCGCATTAAGGGGATACGGAAGTATTTAAGTGCCTAATTACGCCTAATTACTAACTTATAAATGTATATACATAGATGTATCTATTTGTGCTGAGTCCACGCTTTTGATTATCACTTAAGCCCCTTTTAGCTAAATTTTCCGTTTATTAAATATATTTTTAATGTCTAGACAACTTTTATAATACGCATGACAATCATGCTTCTGAGTAAGCCGCTTATTGATAAAAACTTTTCCATTTAAATTAGTTTCATATATTTTTTGCATGATAAAGACGTGTGTGCCTATCACTGCGATCTCGAACATCGAGCAGTAAGAACACTCTCTTTTATGCTATTAAAAAAAACAACAAATTGCTACATACATAAATTTGCTCTAATCTGTATGATTACTTTGCACCATAAATATAAAAATATGTTTAATGGCTTTCTAAAAAAATTAATTAGTAATTGTTGTTGTTAGAATATGTTTAATAGCTTGCTAAAAAATTTTAATTACTGTTTGTTGTTGTTAGTGCATAATTATTATGTTATTTTAATATTATCGAAAGATGCTTAGTATTTTTTCACACATAATTCAGTTAGAGGGTCTTTCATGAGTGATTTTATATTGATTTTTGCATAAAATATATTCTATTCAAAGCTGGGTTATCAGTAATTGAAATGTGTTCGATGGAAAAAATACAAATTTTTGCTAACATCTATTCGCTTAGCCTTTGGCGAGTGGTGAATCGAATAAACAACTCCTTTAAATCATAATGATTGGCATAATAAATTAGAAAGAGAACATAACGGAGAGTTATTGGGTTTAACTGAGCTTTGTTGTTGGGGCTTAAGTCAGTTTTTTACCAATTTTTACCGACATCTATTCATTAAGCCTTTGGGAACTCGTATAAATTATGTCGACTGGCATAATAAAATAGAGAGAGGACATAACTGAGAGTTAATGTTTTTGTTGTTTTTTTTTTTTTTAACTTGGAACATTAAAAACCCATGTTTGTTATTCATATAAATACTCTTTCTGGACGCATAATTTAAAATTTATACCGAATTCCCCCAAAAAATCGCTATTCCCAACTAGAACTATACCTATAAGATCCCATAAATATGTTTTGCACATTGTCCTCCATTTGCCTATAACTAAAAATAACACTTTATTGTTTGGTCATCGCTGCTCGCCTAACAGCTATAATTTCTTCTATGCGTTTCTATTCGGCGAGAGAGATATCTTTAGATATAATACTAATCGAATACTCAAAATGTGTTTAGGAAAATTACGTAGCAAATGACATATGAGTTTGAAGCCGATAACTAACGGTCATATATCTATAATATGGTTTTCTACGTCTATTGTAAAACCGGTTTTCATTTGATATACATTTCTGATATCAAATTCATAGAAGCCTACACGCGCGTTGGGTATAACACAAGCAAAAACCCTCATATCTCTTTGCTCTTGTGGGTGAGTGTGTGCTTTTTGGTGGGCGCGTAGCCACTTTGCAGCAATTAGGCAATTAGTTAGGTAGCCAAAATTGGCAAAAAATTGGTATATTTGATAAGATTGTTCTTCTGTTATCAAACTTCCCACATTGGTCCAATTTGCGTGACGCTAATTACTCCAACAATAACTTTTTTTCGCAAAATTATGCTTGCAGACGGACGGAAATAATGTATAGCAACATATACTTATGTATGTATGTGCGCATATCTTTTTTATGTATCTACGGAGTGTTGGGCTTATGACAGCGCACGAGTTCGTGCATTCTCTGCCCCTGCGCGCGCTGCTTGTTCGCTCTTTTTTTGTTTGATGACGATTGAATTTTTTTGATTATACTTTTTTGTTGTTTTTTTGATTATACTTTTTTACTGTTTTTGTTTTGGTCATACTTTTTTGTTTTTGTTTGTGTTTTTTTTTTTTGCAAAGCAATGTTGTTTTTTGGGTTTTTGCGAATAAAATGTTCTCTTTTATAGCAAAAATTTCCGCTTGCACTTCTTTGACGTGGCTACCGCCCTCGCAAATTCTTTTCCATTTCGATTTCCATTTACGTTTTCGTTTTGAAATTAAAAATTTTCGCTTGCACATATTTACTCACCTATTTTCCTGGTTGTAGTAACACTGAATAGCTTTCTAATTGTCCAGTAACAACAATAGTTTTATGTTGTTGTTGTGTTGTATTTCGTAATGTCTGCAAAAGTCGATTTTTAGAAATGTCGCGCGCTTGCGAATGTTTTGTTTTGTGTAGAACTTCTTTTCATTGCACGCTTCTGCTACATTCACTCCGTTCAATTGGCCAAACGCGTGTCTCGCTTACTTTTGGCTCTCGCACGGTATTTATACCGTCTGGAAATCGCATCTAGTGGAAAATTTGAGATCGCTTATCAACATTTTACCTGCTGCATGATGTTGCCGAGCGTGAGAGCGGGACGCAATCGGTAAGTGGGCATTAGTTCGCGGATCAGGATGTATGAGAAAGCAGTCGCGTGCTCGAAGAAGAAGAGGAAGCAGTAATAGCCAGACAGTTGGTAATTAAGATAATCGAAATACAATAATAATTTAAATCAAAATATGAGTAATTTCAAAACATTTTTCATACTCTCGCAACATGTTGCTACGGAGTATAATAGTTTTGACCACCTAGATATTTCCGTGCTAGTTCTTGTTTGTGACACTAAAACTAATTAAGACAGATATAGAGTTTGTATATATAAATGAACGGGGTGACGAGGCGAGTTGAATTCCGTCTGTCGTTGAGTAATGAGTAAAAATTGAGACATTTTGATGAAACTTGGTACAGTTCGCTCGCGTTGTCAGGATAACTTCTTACAGGATCCAAGTGAAAGAATACGTGTTTTAGTTAAAACCTTAACTTAGAACTTGGACGAAGGAACAAATCTCTGAAAATGGAATTTTTGGCAGACATTTTTACGAAAATTAAAAATTTCGCGATTTTTTTTTTTTCAAATAATTAGAATCAAATAAAATCTTCCGTTCAGTAGTTCTCGAGAAATCTTGCCAACCCACTTTAAAAACACAGTCTCGATAAAAACGTCTTTAAAGACGGCGCACTTAGCCTAGTTAGCTTCGTGCGCACAAGTTCTCAAGGCTGTAACTACGAAATTATTACTTGGATCAATTTGAAAATTTATAACAATATTCTTGAAGTATTGTAGAATTTAATAGGACAATAAAAATAAAAAATTCGATTGCTGAAACCCGTCAACCCCTGCAACTTAATATGTTTATTGCATACAGCCTCGATAGGGCTTAAATATTTCATGGGAATTGTTGTAAAAATTAACCTACTTTACAGTGAAATAAATCCTTTACCTCAGAAACTACTTAACCGATTTCATCCAAATTTTGTATATTCGGTTATTACAAAATTTTAGAACATAGAAGACATTAGAACATAGAATTGGACTACAACCTACATAACACAATTTAAGACCCCTTAAACCTAAAATAAAAAAAAACTTCTTGATGACATTTTCCAGCATATGTATATCTGTCTCTGTATTTGAATGTTGCAAATTGCGAGCGTATAAATGCTAATAAAGGTTGCAGCCGAACCTCAACTCCCTTACTTTTTCATACATAAAATCATTTTGTCGTGTATATAATAATATAATATATTAAGACTTTTAAAAGTCGAAAGGTCTTGTTGTTACTTTATTGTAAACAATCTTAATCTATGATATTTTTTCTGCTGAAAATAAAAAATAAAGCCAATTACGCCTACAATTCTTAACCTAAATATTACATTAGCGGAAAAAACGAAAGATAAGAGAATCGAAGTATATTATGGCAAATATATCATGAAAATAATATAAAATAATTAATTTTTCATATTTAAATAACTCAAGCTTTGATTCAGTGTATCAAAATAGATAATAATTCCGTGGAAGCAAAGGATTTTTAAACAAAAAAATTTTATTTTATTTCAAAATAAGTCAAGAAGGGTAGTTTTTTTATGATGTATAGATCGGAATTCAGAAATGAGTGTATAAAATATGAAGACACCGTTTTGGAAACATATATCTAGCTGATTTTCTTCGATATATTTTAACATTCAGTTTCCAATCCATATACACACTTAAAATAAATAAGGATATCGAAAAGCAGCCTATATTTCGGCGAACAGTACATGGATAGCTCTATAAATAATGGTACTAATCACGAATTTATTTGACTTACTTCGTATATGTTTCAAAACCAATAAAAGATAGTCTTAAGAAGAAATATTTCTTAACAAAAAAATATAATTTTGGATATCACTTTAAGTTTTATGTTATACATATATCTTTTACTATGGATTTTTAAACAATTTTTATTAGTTCGGGGGTTTAGAGAGTAGTTTAAGGTTAATTCTGTTATATTTCTATTCCTATGGATGTTTTTGAGAGCTCAAAGAGATTAAGCGGTAGTTCAATTCAGTAGGTTCAGCAATTTTAGAGAGTCAGAGGATTATCATATAAAAGCATTTCTTTTATAGAAGCAGTATGATTAAGCCTGATCTTAAATTGCGCAATTTTTTTGATTAGTCTTTATTGTAAAGGAGTTTTTTTTAAGTGTTTTAGGAAATATGTCCTTCATAGATCTTACCTTAGCGCGTTGAATACCACAAATGTCAAAGGATGTTTTCTTTTTCATTTTCTTTTTCTGAAAACATTTTCGAGTTTCAAACGTGAATAATGTTATAGAAAGGGCTCAAGTAGGACCTTTCAAAGATGTGAAATTTATTAAACTAGACTTGAAGCATGAGAGCCAACACAAAAATGACAAAAGAAGATTTAAAGACAAGTGCTATGTGATACAAAAATCATATCAATGACTCTTGTTTCACCACAGCGCTTTTAACCACGAAATATATACCTTTTATCTTTTTAACTTCTGACAGAAAACTTTCCCAAAGTAAATGTGTTTAAAAAAACTTCCACTAAAAAATTCCTACTACTAAATTTTATCAGTTTTTTTCGAAGTGTTAATAAAGACATATCAGAATTGCGTGTTTATTTATTAAACAGCAGTGATTACCGGGAAAAGAAAGAGCTGCACGCATACATGAACATGTCTAATGGGATTTATTAATTTCTGCTAAATCTGCGGAATAAATAGAATTAAAAATATGCAAATAATTCCGTTAGAGATTTGAGTATATGTACATAAGTATGTATATACCTTTAAGGCTAATTATTTTTCATGGGCTTTAGCGCAGTTTTTCGAACAGGAAAAGGAAGATCGTAAATAACCATTATCTTGTATACAAAACACGATCACTCCGCTGTTGTGTGATATTGTCCATTTCACTGAAAACACGTGAACGCTAACACTTGAGTACTCTCTTTTCACGTTCACGATCTCTCATTGCCGGCACTCGTTGTTGCCGAATTATTGCCGATGATTATTGTATTAGTTTGGGGTGACTAATCAACGGAGGAGCGGCGGCACACTTCACATTTAATTTAAATCATTAAACCGTGGCAATCGACAGCGCAAACTCTGCTTCATTTTCAATGGCTCAACTAACAAATTCTCAATTAAACTACAGGTGTTGTATAAAGAAAATCTGTTTTGCTGAAATAAATAATTTATTTGTTGTATTCTCTAGTTACAGGTTGTTTAATAACAGGCAATCATATTATGATCTTCAAAATAAATGCACATTTATTTATTTATTTGCATTAAATTCGTCTAAATGGGTGTCGATATCGTAATACTTATAGTACGCATAAAACTAGCTAACAAGGTCTTTGTATTATTAATATTATGTAATATCAATTGAACTATTTTTTAATCACATATTGGTTTTCCCATTCCTTCTGCAGTTAAATACCGCTAACACACTTGAAATGTATTTAAAGGGCAAGTGCACGTTTGACTTTGACAACTAAGCTCTCATTAGTTGTTGTTGCCATTGTTTGTGTCAACGGTGCTTGCTGTGAAAGCCTCGTTTCGTTGCTGGGTGTCTCCTTTTCTTCTTCATCTACATGTTTTGTATGCATATAAGCTAGAAATGTGGTCCAAGCCAAACTGCAGATACTAACGAAAACGACACGATGTTGCTCAGGTACCATGGAGAAATTTATTGTCTGAATGACAGGCCAGATGCAAATGCCAACCTGCAGGAAGAAAAAAAACACCAAATAATAAGTAATAAAACTACATACATATGCATGTTTAAGGGGTTATAGCCACTTATGAATTAAAAAAAAATATTTTTTTGCTTATATATGGAAATAGTGGGTAGTCGAAAAAGTCTCTTCGTATTTTGTTAATAGATGTTGTTGCAGTCGTATATCTCCAGTGCTACCAATCACATTGTGTCATAACATATAGTGTTGGAAAGGTGAGATTTTGAGCTTCATTTAATCAAAAAATAAATAAATTCGGGGAAATTAAAAAAAAATAATTACAGCTGTTCAAAAATTTGTAAAATAATATAAAAATTCGCTATATTTCTAAATTTTTATTTAAAAAAGGGAAGAATGCCACGCAAGCCACCAATGAAATTTGTGAAGTTTACTGAGACGATGCTGTAACAGTTCGAGTAGCACAACAACCATTGCAATGGCTCGCTCGCTTTCGTTACGGAAAGTTCGAAATTTCGATTTACACTGATGAAAGTTTTACACTGATGGAATGATGCCTCTGGTGGAAAAAATGGCAGCAAGCGGTCGACCAAAATGATACATATTTGTTTATTTATTTATTTATTAGTATAAATATAAAAAAAAAATAAGTTGAAGTTTGAATAGAAATACGAAAAGACTTTTTCGACTATCCAATATGTAGAATATTTGAAAGTATTTTTCGAAAACTTAAAGTTGTTCCGGAAAATAGTTTCAGAAACATGAGCGTATTTATAATTTTTTAATTTAAATGTTAAACTCATTTGGAGAAAAAAATGCACGTTTCAGAGTCTGAGGAAAAAAATTTCACCGAACTTATTGAAATTTTCACACGAGCTTCTTAGATACACAGTACATTTAGATATATTTGTCAGATAACGATCGAAAGAATAAGATTTTTGATAAAAATTACGATTTTTGGAATTACTAAGAAGTGTAAATTGTTTCACAAAATAAGCGACTTATTTTTTGGGAATCAATGACTTTACAAAAAATCAAAATATTGACTAGTTCTTCGATTATTATACTTGGCTTTTGTAATAATCGATTATTTTTTTCGTTTGGCTACGGATTTGAAATAATTTTAAGCAAAAGAAACTTCCTCACAGACAAACATTTTTTTTCGGAGGTTATCCTGGAGATTGGCCACAAGATCAAGGGTATTAAAAATGTATCAAAATTAATCGCCGTTTATTAAAATACATATCATTCTGTAAATATGCATTGCTTTTATTTATTTATTTAATAATAACTTATTTATTCATACCTTTTTCAAAAAAATTCGCAAAAAAAGCGTTTTTTTGACTTGCTAGTGGATTAAGGGGTTATAAGTATATATGTATGTATGTACATACCTCGAATGCTTTTGGGAATTTATCTTTGACCTCTTGCACAGCCTCTTCAACGCTACGTCCTTCCATTAAGCTCATAAGAAAGAAGAAGCTGGTACCAGCGAAGGGGCCATATGAGATCTGTTCGACGGCAGCCTGTTATAAGAAAAATATGTATACTCGAATAAAAAAATTGAAATATATATAAATCGTACAAAGATTGTAAATCCTAAAATAAAAGCAATATTGAGTACTTACTTTTGTAATACCAACTCGTAAATTCATTTGCGGCCACATGACAGAGCTTAGACGCACCCAACCATATAGTGTAGGCGCCACATATAGCGCGCCGAACACACCATACCGCAGACAACGCATCCAATCGTAAGTTTCTTTATGGAAATAAAATTTATTATTTATTTATATATTATTATAATTTTTCTTAATGCGTTTGACTTACTGAGATCTCTACCCTCAATTGTTTGTTGTATGAGACTGCTTGTGGGCCATATTACTGCATACGAAATGACACCCCTAGCCAAAGGGTGGGCATTGGCAAAACTGCGCCATTGTGACTTTAGGAACTTTAGGGTAAATGTGGCGACCATTTTTACTATGAATTTATTTTATCTATAAAAAAGAAAATATAATATTTAAGAATAATTATGGAAAATTAAATTTAATAATAAAATATAATATTAAAGAATAATTATAGAATATTTAATTCTTAAAAAAATATATATTTATACAACATTATCACCATAGTGATCTTGTCGGAATTGCGTCGGCGCCTAAAAGTAGGCAATACGCTTTCAGAATCATGAGTTCAAATGAGCAAAATTCTTGATTCATTATGGAAATACGTGTACGAACTTGAAAATGTATATCGAATTTGGGTTTTGGCTGAAAGACAAACATCAATATATAGCTAGAATACTTTAGAAATTTTGCTTGCTAACAATCGCATTCATAATTTATTGCAGTTTCGTGTGTAGAATGGCATGCATGCGAGCAAGCTTATTATTACTCTATATCTGTAATAAAAAAATTGAAAAAAGTGGAAATAGGCACTCCTATAGAAATACATACATATTTACGTTTGTTGCATGCATATCGTAGAAATTCAGAACTAGTCACCTAATTAGTCTATATATAATGTTATAAAACCGAGCGAAGTATCTCTTATTCCACATCCATACAATTTCAAGGGGCTCACCTAGCGTGAAATTTTGAAAAAAATAAATTTTATATTTTTGGCATATTTCGATAGTCTATACCTTTAAAAATTTTATACAAAAATTTTGATTGAATTTTTCAACTATTTTTTGAGTTACAGGTTTCTAAAGTGTAGTGGTTCAGTTCAAAAATTTAATCAGGTTATTCTTTAAGAAGTTGCATGGGTTTACGGGTTTCGAAAAAAAAGATTTTTTTATTGTCTTATTAAATTCTACAACACCACCTACAACAGAATAATGTGTTAAGTTTTCAAGTTGATCAGAGTAATTGTTTCGGAGATATAGCCTTGAGAACTTGTGCGCACGAGGCTAGTTAGGCTAAGTGCGCCGTCTTTAAGCGCGTTTGTCTCAAAACCATGTTTTTGAAGTCAGTTGGCAAGGTTTCTCGAGAACTACATACTCACCCGATCTTCTTGAAATTTTACATTGGTCTATGAGATACAATTCTTAAAGGTTTGGACGAAGGATTTTTTTCGATTACAACTATTTGAAAAAAATGAAGCGAAATTATTATTTTGTTTGTAAAAATGTCTACCAAAAATTCAATTTTCAGTGTTTGTCCTTCGTCCAAGTTCTAAGTCAAGGTTTTAACTAAAACATGCCTTTTTTTTTTGACTTTAGATGATCCTGTAAGGAGTTATCCTACCAACACGTGCACATCTTTTTACAGAGGGGTCACCGGAAATGGCGTCACAATGGCCGAGTTTAAAATATTTTTTTTCAAAAATTTCAGAATTTCTTTGTTAATAGTGTATGTTTGAATCAATAAAAAATACTAATAAAATATTCATATTCATTTTTTATATGAGAAAAAATGCAAATGAAAAGAGGCTGTTTTTTACCCGAGGAAACCCAGAAAACTCTTAAGCGTTTTTTCCAAAACAAAATTTTAATGATGCGGTTAGTATTAAATTTTTTCTTCACATTCTGTAAATTTTTGAAAAGGTCGAACATTTTTTTAACTCCGTCATTTTCGTAATTTTGGTGATTTTTTCGATTGCAGGTCATTGTACGAACAATATCTTCTAGAGAGCCTTTGAGGTTGATCAAATTTAAATACTATATAAATCTACACCTTAAATACTATTATAATCTACCCCAAATTGAACACTTATATATTAAATCCAACACTCTTCAACTGACAGCCGGGTGAAAGCGAAATTTTATTTGTTTCAGGAAATGCACTTGTGGTTAGAAACACTTGCGCTTACGTGCATATTTATGTATACATACATACATACATTTGTATATATGCGTAAAAAACAACTAAGAGAGGTAAAGCACATGTGCGAGAGACATTGAACTTGGCATTTGAAAGCTTTTATTTTGTTGTATATATTCAAGTAAGTTCCTATGTTTCTCCTCGTCACTATAGGAAAATATATGTATGTGTACATTGCATATATACTAAAGTATATAAGAATCTATATAAGTACAATTGCAAGTACGAAATGTAAACAAAAGCTGTATGAAATAGTTTGGATCAGCAAATATCAATGAAAACTTGAATTTATAAAGCGACTCTTTATACTTCTAAATGGAAATATTAAAAAATGGTTTGGAAATTCTTGAAAGTTTTATCAGTGAGTAATCTACTAATTAATTGTTGTGTAATTAATTAATAGTTATTCAGTGATTCAATTAATTAATTATTACTTAATCAATTATGTTAGCAACGTTTTTGTTTACAAATACGAAGCATTTATTAGGCTTCCGCATCAATTGCGACTCATTTGTTTAATATTGCACAATATTACGTCTAATTTGTCCAAGGATGACCTGCACTGACAAAAAAACACGTATTTTAATAAAAAATCTTTATTATCGCCTTCAAAAGAGGCTACTGAGTCAATACAAACATGCCTTCAGTGCCTTCAGCGAATTTGGTTTCGTTTCATTTTTGGAGCGCCATTTGCAAGATGGACAGTTTTGACGTCATATTAATATCCACGCCTCGTTAAGAGTAATGATGTGCTTGATGAATATCCCCAGCATCTTTGTCAAAATCCTCTTTGCCGACCTCTATTTGACGTCTGCAGAATATTCAGGTCTTTTGATATGACCATCTACCACTTTTCATACCCAAAACATTAACCAAAATGTGTTCCATCGATCCATAAGAGATGTTCATGTCCTCTGCTATCCCTCTGATTCCAACATGGCGATTTTCAAGCACTGTTTCTCTCACTTTTTAAATTTTATCGTCACTTACTCAAAAACTTCAGTCGCCGTGTTTTCATTGGAAACACAAAATTTCAAGTAAACTCATTATTCTTAGTTTTTTTCTATGGTCGAAATCGCCAAACAAACTGTTGGCATCGTAAACAAACAGCTCAAAAACAAAACTAATCGACATATGGAGATCAAACTTCACTCAAACATTAAAATAGGATATAATAATCTAGGAAAAAAATTGATTTATTCGTTTTGCGAGTCAAATTTGATCAGATGATAATTTCGCGGTTTCAATGTTTTACACATATTCGCTATATATACATATGTATATCGCTGACAAGTATAAAAAAGTGGTGTCGACTAATATTGACTAATAATTTCAATAATAATAAGAGTTTTTATATAATTGCCTTATCTACCGTAAACAAGCATTTTTATTGAGTAGAGATTTCAGACAATTACTCTTAATACCGTAAATACTAGGAGATTTTTTAGCTTTTAAGTTGTTTAGTATTTATCGGCTTTAAAATAAGCTTTTTTAAAACCATACAAGCAGGCCAACGCTTAATCCAAATTTCCACACACTTATTATTAGCGTCGACTAGGATGGCTTTCAGCGTCTTCAATTTTTGTTTCTTCTTTCGCTTTCGATTAATTTTTAGAGTGCCATTCGCTGACTTATTGGACAATTTCGACATCTATTCATAAACCCACATCATGTCACTAGTAATTAGGCGATTGCCCAATGTAAGATCCTCAGCTAATTTGTCAAGGAGCTACTTTGCGACCTTCACACACACATTTTAAATAATTCTGGAGCCGTGATTATATTCGAATTATAAATTTTCGAGCACACATGTTATTCAATTTTTATCTGCAATAAAAATCGCCAGACAAACGATTTGCACCGTAAACAAACAGCTACCAAACATACACTAATTGACAAATGAAGAACAAACTTCACCCGAGCATAAATAAATTTGAATCATTCTAGAAGCAGATCCGAGGTTCCTTATTTTTTTAAAGAAAAAAACACAGAGTCTTTCCATGATGAAATGTTAAACAATACTGAACAAAAATAACAGGACAGCTCGACGTGAGTATGCGTGATCTGTCAAAAAAGGCTTTAAAAAACCTCTACTTGGATCACCCGTCAAAAAAAAGGTATTAATACGTTTTGCGCGCGCAATTTCAGTATACAATCCGAAACAAATTTCATCAGCTGGCAATTTCGCGCTTTCAATAATGCGCTACCCTATAATCTTTACGTGTTATGATAACGCTGATTAAGATTTTGTCACAAGACTTTATCTCCAAACTAAAGCCAAGCATGATTCTCAATAAACATACATAAAAATTTAAATGCATATAAACATATGTACATATGTATGTATCTGTATTTAAAATGCAATGTAAATCATGATTACTATCATATAATTGTAATTTGATCTGTCACATGCAATTTTAAAACCTTTATTATACGACAAATCGCCATGCAATTTGAATTGTTTCTTTAGAAATGACATTAGCGTAAGAAATAAACACGAGAAATAAATATAATTTCTAAATAACAAATCGCTCATTCACATGCCTGTAATTTCAAGTCATAAGTCAGCATTTCATAAGGCAGTATTATATGGAACGCAAGAGCAGCACTTAAACCAGCTGATTTACATAATATTCGCGTGACAAACGCACACACACACACAGCCAACAACACTTGATCCCCGCAGTTGATGACGAGCGACGCCGCCACGCACCAGCTGACGCACATATTCATTTGCCTTCTCCGCGTCATCGCACACCGACGAAGCATCGGAAATCACACCACAAGAATTTCAACTACCCTCTCAAACATTTATACATAGATTGTATGTACAATTGTTGCGAACTATAGACTTTTCATAAATCAATTCTTACATTCTATTTTTAGAAACTGTCCAGCTTTGTTACCGTCGACGGTTTTTTCACTTGCCTCACTAAGCAATATTTAATCAGACTTCACTTTCTTAACACTACTTATTTTTACAATTAGTATAAGTTTGATTTTCCCCGCACAGCAGATTTTACAAGTGCTCAACGCCCGCGCTGGATTATTACTGAGAGAATTATTCTTGAAAGTGAATGTATTTTAGCAAAATTTGTTCGCAATTTTCATTGATAAACGTGGGAGCTTACTACAAGCATATACGTGTATGTGTAATTCGTTAGTTGATGAGAGTAATACTCACAAATGCTGAGAAAGCTCACTCCTAAAAGCATTTTTTATTTAATACTAGAAAAAAATAAAGAAATAAATAATTAATTTAAGCCAAAGGATTTGGATCCCTTCGAGCTTGCTATCCTACTAGTGATTTATTGTTATTAAAAATTATATGCGTTAATTTCATCCATCCCCTACTAATACTCACGTAAAATATAATAAAAAATGAAATGAAAAATTTCAAAAATTGAATTGACTAAACTTTGCATTTTGACAGCCGTGGTAAATAAAGCACAGCACAGTTTGAACGCCACTGCACCTTTCACATCCGTCATCGCATAAGTAAGAAAAGTCAGTTGGTCGCGCCTAAAACTGTGATTTCCGCGTATAAGTGCGTTTATTCCGTAGCAAAACAATTCAATTCGGTAAATCGGTCATTAAGTGATGTATAATTAAGTGAAAATACAAGTTTATTCGTATTTCGGTGTTGTGATATGTTTAGCATTAAGTATCGAAACGAATTGTTGCTTAAAAACGAAATTCTGATATTCCTTCGCTGCATCGGCACACACCAGCGGCTGGCGTGGGTTATCTGCATAGCATTTCAATAGTTTGTGCTCCAATTTCTTCAGGTTCTCGCTGTGCACTGCAGCAAAGCGTACGGGTTTGCCCAGCATGGCTTCCAATTTCTCCAAAGTTTTCACATATTGCGCTTCCTGCAATTCATTTGATTTCATCGCCAACAAGCTGGCCTCTTTGTCTTTGCCCTTGAAGAAGCCACAGGTGCAACAGCGTGCACAATGTATGGGTTCGTCTTTTGTTGGTGCCGGCACTGCAACTTCGGCAATTTGTTGCTTGGCACTTTCCAGGCGATTTATAACGCTTGGTGTGACGTGTATGGCGCTGGCACGCACTGGATTGATGATGTGCGCCGTTTGTGGCGTGGAATTTCCTGCACCCATCGGTAAGTGGTTAATTTGTTGCAATAAATTAGATGCTTTTCTTTATGAAATACTTTTTACAGTCGTTTGAAAATTGCAAATTATATTTCGTTATAGGTTTTTTGGAAATTTTCAATTTGACTCGAATTTATTAAAATGTCAATCGGATTTTTTTGACACTTAGCAACAGGTGAGTACACTGTGAATAAATTGTGTGCATGATTTGAATTATGATTATTTTTTTTATTTTGTGTAGAAAATAATTTGTAAAATTTAGGTAATAACTTTTAATTTTAATGTTGTTTGTTTTGGGTAAAATATTCTGCTATAAATATATGTACATATATTCGAAAAAATTTAAAATTTTCGTAGAAAGTAAACTAATAACTGCATAAAAATATAAAATATGCAAATTGTTTAATTATGTTAATATATGAATCTACTTACATATATACAGTTATGTTCAAAATAATAGAAGTGTATATGATAAATAAGTGTATTTTAATTTTAACTCAACTTTTATTCACAACTAATTTTAAGTCAGATAGCGTCAAGGAATTAAGGCTGTTCGCTTTCGTCAAACTGTTGCCTCTGAAAACACTCTACACAGCTCCTGGTATGCTTCTTGTTATTCTTCTTCCTGTAACTTTTTCGATAATTTTATATCAGTATATTATTGAGCTAATCCATAATTCCTTGCAATCTATATGTAAGACATCCAACACTACGTGAGAAGCAAATATAAACCGTTATTCAAGGTATTAGAGCAGCTTTGGAAATTCCTGTCTATTGCATGCAAAATTAAAAAGTGAAAGGTTCTTTATATTAGGTATACGGTATACGATATTGACCCGATTCAACCCAGTTTTGATACACAGGACTCAAACAATTGTTCACAGGGTCACAGGGAGGCACACACTAATGCCATTATTCGTGCAAAGTTTTATCCCGTTATATTAATTTCTTCTTGGTTTGTGTATTAAAAGCTGAAGATCTGAAGCGCGTTGTCCGATTCTGTCCATTTGAGTACTGTGATATAGAAATATGAGGAGAATGCCACGTACTAAATTTTGTCAAAATCGATCGGCCGAGTCCCGAGATATGAAATTTTACCAAAAAGTTGCAACACCTATCGTTCGATTTTCACACCCGCTTCCATAAAGCTTTCTTATAGCATCTTGGTGGTAAAATTTAATGTCTCTGGCGTAATGAGTTACTGATTTATTACGTTTTTAGTAGTTTTGAACAGTACCGTTATATGAGGAGTGAGCGGTGATATCTTCCGATTTCATACATTTTCATACTGTCGATAGGATTTTTTATAATATTTGCACTCAGCAAATTTGGTTGTTGCAGCTTTAGTAGTTTAGGAGATATGTACACTAAATTTATTAGAGGATAAGCGCACACTTTTTCAAAAATTTTTAGCCACAGTTGTCCCTTGTGCCCTCTGTGTCGAATTACAGTTTTATATCTTAATTTACTGCTCAGTTTTTATGCACTCGTAATTCTTTTTGTACTAAGGAACCCGCATACCAAGTTTCATCAAGGTATCTCAATTTGTACTCAAGGGTTCGGGTTATTCGAATAATTTTGAAAGCCCTAATACATATGTATATACCGTTATGCTGTTAAAAAGGACAGTTAATCGTAACAGACAATGATAACATTCTCTGTTAAGAAAACATAACTTAACATTTTCTGTTGCATTAACACTTTTTCCTACAAACGTGTTGCATACAACATGCAACCTCCGTTAGCGCACAATTCGGTATGGACGAACAAAAATTGTAAATTTTCTTCAGTTGTATTTTGTGAAACGCCGGTATTAGATGGGTGCGCGCATACGCGTCGTTTATGTGTGTTAAAACGAAGTATGTTTTTATTAGAATTATTAAAAATAATACAAAAATTGAGTGTTTCCAAACGCGTCTAAACGTAACGAGTTATAAATATAACGAAATTCGAATAAGAAACGGAATGATATTCAAATTGTTTTAAATACATAATTTACTTTTTTCAATGCTGAAAATTGTGCCTTTTAATTAAGCGTATTCGCAACGAATAAGAGCAACGGTAAACTATAAGTGAATAAATTTACACATTTATTGAAAATATTTTTACGCATTGTCCAAGTATAAAACGATGTGTTTGAAATAAGTAAGCTAGCGTGGCATAGATTATTATAAATTAAGTAAGAATTAAAAATACACAGGTGTATGTAATCGCAATTTTTTTGTTGGTGTGTATGTGTTTTTATTATTATACAGCCAGTGGTAAAAAAGTGTATTTGCTTTAGCGGTATATTGTTTTCATTGGTATGCAGGTTCATACATGCTCTTGTATAAGTGTTATTGTTTGTTTACAAGTTCGTTCATTTATTTCGTATGTATGTGCACGAAGTTAAAATAGTACGTGTGGACAATCAATGCCGACGTCGATAAGAATTCAATAGTGTGACAATTAGTAAACCGCTCGTTTGTGTATGGAATCGTGGAAATATTAGTACTAGAAAACTTTATACTTACGTGCACGATATACTTGTATGTACAGCTTGTTAATTTATGAAGTACTATCTACTGAATTTTGTTTTGCGGTGACGAAGTTTATCTGCTTTTTACATATACATATGTATGTATGTATATGCATGTGCGTATGATCATATTTACTAGTGATAAGCGCTGACTTACCGGTGAAATCTAATGGGTTGATAAGAATCGCGGGTGAAGCTTTTGCTCGCCAATTAAGTTTATGTTCAAGGAGTAAATATCTTAAATAAATAACAGTAAACGAAATTAATATATTGTGCTTACAGCCGTAAATTTGCAGAAGTGAAAAAAAAACAATCAGTAAATATAATATTAATTTGGCTAAATGGAAAGCAAATTGTGAATATGTACTAGTATGAGCGTTGATAAATTTTGAAGACTAAATAAAATATAAATCATTATACATATGTATATTATACTTTAAACAAATTAATAGTAGTAGTGATAATAGGTAATAAAAAATTAATCACGTAAATAATGATAATAATTAAAGATACAAAAATAATTAATTAATTAAATATAACTGAAATGAAAAAAAAACTGAATTAAAATGAGGTGAAACGAATTCAAGAAAATCGAGAAAGTTAATATAAAAAATTAAATTTACAGAAAATAATTTATTAAAAAATTATACTGAACCAAATTTAATTAAAATTAAATTAATCAAAAAAAAATTATTTAATAATAAGAAATATAATATCTAAACCTAAAAATTAAATTAATTAAAAAATTAAGTGATATTAAGAAGTCTTAAATAATTACCAGTAATCAATTAAATTTTTTCTGCTTAATTTTTTAATGTGCATAAATAAAAATAGTAGTGAGGTAAATTTATTTAATGTAAATATAAAGGAAAATGTTAATATGTTCGCGTATGAGTTTTAACTTATTATTTAGTTTAATTAAAAATTAAATAACGTAATATAATAAATAGGTGGATTTACTCAAATATGTGTACATATGTGAATTTATAATTTTAAAAAAATATAGCTATAATAAAAAAAAAAATAATTATTTTTGATTACAAAAATAAAAAAAATAAATAAATTAAACAAGTTTAACTGAAATGAAATGAAACTATAAACAAATTACAAATTAATATTATAAAAATTAAATAAAATAAAATTATTATTATAGAATTAATATGAAATTATATTATATTATTAATATATAAAACTAGTTTTTTATTTCAATTAATAAACTAATGTAAAAAATTTAATTAATTATTAAAAAATTTATACAATGAATTATTACAGAAATTAGTTTTTTAATTTAGCTATACAATGTTTAGTAAAAAATTTAATTATGTTAATTAAGTATTAATTCTTTAAAGAAAACGTAATTAAAAAAAATTAACTAATTAAATAAGTTTAACTGAAATTAAATAGAACTAAAAATAAATTGCTTATAAATATTATACAAATCAAATAAAATAATTTAATTAATACAAAATTCTTTAAAACTACGTGTGCTCTTCCGATCTTTATAAAACTATTTTTTTATTTAAATGAATAAATTAATATAATTTTGTTAACAATTAAAAAAAAAAATAAAACAAATTATTACAGAAATTGATTTTAACTTTTTTTATTTAGTTATTACATATTTAGTATAAAATTTATTTCTGTAAATTATTAATTTTTTATTAAACTCTTTTATTTAAAAAATTAAAAAAAATTAAATTGACAAAAACTGTTCGCAAATAATGCACAACTTCAATGCATGAATTAAAATTATAAATTGAATTATTTGACAAAAAAAATAATTTTGTATGTCATGAAATCAAATTGAATACAAATTTAAAAATGAATCGTGAATATTTAGAAATACTTCTTTATAAAATAAAATAACAACATTAAGTGAAAAAAATTTAAATAAATTCACCAAACTATATCAACTAAAAGATTTTAAATAAATACTAGGAAAAGTAAAAACTAAAAAATAAGAATATTAAAATGAATTAATTAATAAAACAAAAAAATTTATAAAAGGGCTTCAAATTAAATTCAATTTAATAAAAAAATCGTATAATTTTGTACATATATGTATTTAGATTAAGTTGGTAATAACGAATTATTGCAAATTATATAATATTATAGAAAAAATTGAATAAATATATAGAAAAGTAAAAATAAAATCATGTAAAAATAATTAAAAATAAATAAAATTACAAAAAAGTAAAAAAAAAAATTGAATTGCTACAAATTAATTGAAATTGAAAAAGTCTTATAATTCATTAAATATAAATTAACATATTTAAATTAATTTGTAAATAATATACATATAATCGCAAATTATTTTAAATAAAAATCCAATAAATGTTTGGAATAGTGAGAATTTGCTTCAAGTTAAGCGAAATTGAAAAAAAAATATTATATACAATAATTATATTTGCATCAACATTTTTAAATTAATTTACTAATAACAAATCAAACAAACAAATTTTCTCAAGTTAATTTGCAAAACATGTGCACAAACAGAGCAGCGACAGCAACAATGCAAAGCTAAACAAACAATAATTGTGCATAGTATAGGTAATCTGAATAAATAACAACAAAAAATACAGCGAAGAGTGCAAAACAGCGACACTACCTGTTGCTTAGCCATACGTTTCATACGCGCATGCATAGTGTTGAAGAAATGTACATACATACATACTATATACATACAAATGTACATACACCCATACATATGTACATGCCTGCCAAGGTTAACTGTTCAGCATTGCTGCACATCCAAAGTCACACCAATGTGCTAGTGCAACGAATTGACTAGAGAGACCTGCTCGGCAGTGTATTTGGGCACGTCTTGAATACAGCTCTAGCGTAACAGCGCTTAGAATGCAATGCGTAGCCAACAATGTGGCACCACTACAACGTGTTTTGCTCTTCAAGCATGCAAAGCTATGCAGCACACGAGTGTGCCAGCGATTCCAATGTGCTACGTTTGCACACACTTACGTACAGGTGGGGGGCAACAAAAATTGGTCTATAAATGTATGTATGTATGTATGTATGTATATAAAGGAGGGATGATAAATGCAAATACGCGAGCATTATAAAGTGGCGCGAATTGTTCCGATTGTGATTAGCGCGCTTATCTGTCCGGATTTTTACCTCGCACTTCTTAACGCTTCGATTAGCAAATCTGTGCAAAAAATTAAATGCGCGCATTTTGCATATTATCCACAATTCCAATTTCAACTTTAAGTAAAATCAATTTCACACTTGTGGTATGCCATAAGAACGCGCTCAGCTGGAAAACCCGCGTACATGAGAAGGCAACTCGCAACGTGTATGAAACATGTAGCGAAAGAGGATGTGAAAATAACGAAATAAAAGTAAATAAAAAACGAAGAAAAAGTAAAAAATAATAAAAAAAATGAAAGAATAAAAGAATAAAAGCGTAAAAACATTTTAAGCGGCAAAGCGTACTGAAGCCGCGAAAGTAGCGGAAAGACAAACTAAGCTAAAAATAATAAAAAAAATACAGCATTTCGTTTCAAAAAACGAAAAAGCGGAAAAGAAGTCGAAAAAACGCTCACAACGTGACTGCTGACCGGTTTTTAAAGCGTCTAGTTGGCGTTTTTGTTTTGTAGAAGCGTGTTGTTGATGTTTTATTTTTGCCACAACCGCGGCTAATACTAATTTGATGGCCTAGTGTTGGTGTTTATTGTTTATTCTGCTGTTGCGCTTTGGCGTTCTTCTGACATTGCGCGCTTTGTGTCTTTTCCGCATTTTTATGTACCATACACATAGTAAAGAAGAGAAGTAATCTTTCATTTTCTAATGTTTTGCAAAAAAAAAAAAATGAAATAAAATATTAAAGAATAAAAAAATTAAAAAAATATAAAATATTAATTAAAAAAATAAAGTTGTTCTGAACTGATGACCTTTTAGGGTTAATTTTCAAAAAAAAAAAAATATATGCTAAACTCGTGCACATACATTCGGATTGTTTCAGTGAAAATTTCATGACATTTTTGTTTTCAAATGGTTGTAACCGTAAAAAAAAAATCCTTCGTCCAATTTTTTAAGAATTGTATTTCAAAGACCTGTGTAAAAATTCATGAAATCGTTTGAGTAGTTCTAGAGATCTTGCCAATCGACTTCAAAAACACAATTTCGAGAAAAACGCGTTTAAAGGCAGTGCACTTAGCCTAGCTAGCCTCGAGAGCACAAGTTTTCAAGACTGTACCTCTGAAACTATTACTCGGATCATTTTGAAAACTTAGGAATTGTAGAATTTAGTGAGACAATAATATACCCGAAAAATTGCATATCATTATCTCAAAAACTAAGAACTTGGTTTTTGAGATATTGATATGCAATTTTTCACATATATTTTTCTCCTCAAAAGACTTCCCATTTGTGGAAACTGCTAATATCGAACCACTATAGCATATAGCTGTCATAAAAATTGAACGATGAAAATCAAGTTTTTGTGTGAAAAAATGTTCGGCATAAATATAGCCTTTGAATATATTATTCAGATCGGACCACCATAGCTTAAAGCTATCATACAAACTGGCCGATCAAGATAAAGTTCTTGTATGAAATCTTTTTTATATTTTTTCAAACGACTTTCTTGTATATATGTATTTTGATGATTTTATGTCTTTTACACTATTCGTATTCAGTTATCACTCAAAACACACATTTTTTTTGGAATATTACTGCATCATAAAAAGAAAACAAAACAGCTATTTTGACATTAGGAGTGTTAGGATTAATATCAAACTGATGTTTTTTTTTTGTGTTAGTGTCTCAACTTTATGTTATTGATGTTATGTTTTCTAACTACTAAAATATTTATCGGTATATTATAAATTTAAATTTTATAATTTATTTTAATTTACGAAAATATTTAATATTTCCACTAAAAATCTCATCCCTTTTCTCCTTTTTTATTTAGATATCATAACGAATAAAAAATCGAATTAAAAATCATCAAAAATAAAAAGAAACTCGAATCAAATATATTTATAGCAAATTAAATTAAATAAATATAAAAATAAAATATAATTAATTATAAATGCATATAAATATGTGCGTGCATCGCTAAAAAAGTTTTCCTCTAAATTTAAATGCATGAAAAAGTGTCAAAACGCATATGAAACCACAATAAAATATTAAATAAAGTGCTGAAAGTGTTTTCGAAAATAAAATAGTGAATTTTGTTTGTTTGTCAGTTTGTGATATTTAACAACAACAATTCAATATGAGTGGTTATTATATTAAGCAACCGCCACTCGCTTCCAGCCGCTCGACGCTGCCACATCCACATTATAAAAGTGCCAATAGTCTACAAACAGCAACAAAGTTTAAATCTGCACTACTTCGTCGCTTTTCATTAACAAGTTTAGTGCTGTTATTTTGCTGCATCTTTTCACACATTCCACACAGCGACGCCTTCAACCTGGAGAATCGTTTGCCAATAGTCAAGTATGGACCACATGCGAACTCATATTTTGGCTATTCCATAGCAACACATACGGTGGGCGAATACAATTGGCCGAATAACACAAAATGGTGAGTGAAAATTAAGTTATATAAATTAATAAAGAAAATTAGATATAGTATACTAGTATAATTTGAGAGTTCTGAACCCTCAGCGTGTGGGTGCTTCCTAAGTTCAATAGAGCTTGTCTTGTGGGATTTGTATTTAAACGCCTAACCAGTTTTTAAGTATTAAGCAGAGGAATATAATCTGATTGGCCTAATCGAGAGTCAACGTTTTTTTTACTAAATAACTCAAAGTCATTTGCTTAAAATTACCTTAAAATAGAAATCAGGAATATGTCAGTGGTTTTTCTGTATTGAATTATCCTTAATATATATGAACTTAGAACTCACTTATATACCTTTATATATGCTTAGCTGAAAATGTTTACCCTAGTCTTCAGTGGTCAAATGCTAGTCTATATAAAGGGTGGTCCTTTTCAAGGTTCCCTACTTTTTTAAAGAAAAAACATAGAAACTTCAAATTGAATGAGGAATTTTTATTATCATTCGAAAGAACATTCTTCGGCAGTTATTTTTTGAATATTACTTCTTTTAAATGTTGGCCGCGGCTACGCCTGAGATGGTGCATCCGTTGAATCCAATTTTCGGTGACTCGTTCGAGCATTTCGACTCGTAACTGGCGAATGACAGGCGTGATGTTTTGCTCCAAGACATGAATCGAAGCGGAATTGTCCGCATATAGGTACTATAAACTCTATATATTCCCACAGGAAAAAGTCTAACGATGTGATATCACACGATTTTGGTGACGAATAGACCGGTCCAAAAGTGAAAGTATCTGCTCCCTTTATTAACATCAAGGTCATCATTAGAAAACATACATTTTTCTGGATTAAGATGCCAGTCTTAATCATTCTACTAGTTCCTATAGCTATAATAATTTCTTATATCAATTTGTAATTTCGGTTCCTGCTGGTCTGACCTTTGAAATATTTGTGGAATAAAATCAAAAAAAAATTAAAACCCATAAAAAATGTTTGTAGTCCAAATAATATTTCTGTCCATAACGAATATGTTTAGCATCCTTAACTTATGGGAGTATTCTAGTCTAAAACTTTGAAAAAAATGAAAATTTTTTACAAATAATTAAAAAAAATCGAAAGTTTTTTGTTTAAATTTTTTGATATTGTAGGTATTCAAAAATGTTTTCCTAAAAGGATTTTCGAAAATTCAAATTATTTTCAAAGTTTTAACCGATTTGGTGCCGTGGCTTAAGGGTATGACGAAAGCAACGTTTTTCGATACGGCCGTCTCGATTCTTAGTTCTAACCAGTCGATTTACTTGAAATTTCCTCTATCAAGAGGCATAATTTTTTCGAAAATTTATTATTTTTTCTGAATTTTTAATATTGATAAAAAAATTATAAAAAATGGGCAGTAAAAATATTAATTACGTTTATACCAATTGCCATAAACGATCGAAATTTGGGCAGCCAGACTAAAATACCCTTTTAATAAGGAAACAAAGGTTCATTCATAATTATATTTTATTCAACGTCTCATATAATTCTATCAGAATTAAATTTTAATAACCAGTTTCCCCAATGAAGACGCCACTTAATTCAACACAAATCACATCCTACAACTCAATACTTTTATGCAAATGTGTTAAGCAAAATGATAATTTCACTGGAAACTATTTTGTATGATTCAATAACGCATTGCACTTCAGTAAAATATTGAAGATGAGCACGGTGAAAAAATATCCGAGAGATAATTATAATAAATAAAGTGATCTTCCCTGCAAGCAAAAGATTTATAAAACTGGTATTCAAACATTTATATACATAAGTACCTATGTATGTATGTACGCAGATTTGTATAATTTACATATTCATACACACCGGCAGTCATCACAAAATAAACAAACTACATTAAAGAAAACATGCAGTTATCTGCAAAAATTCCGCGAACTCGCACACATTCTCATAAATTTAATTGCAACTGCACCCCTCTTTTTTATAAAAAAAGTATACTAAGAATTAAAAGCACAAAATTTAAATTTTAAATCAATATTTGCAGCAATTGGAAAAGAGTATATAGATAACAAATTATGTAAACGCATATCCACATATATAAATACATACCTGTGAGCCGCTTAAAAATCACGCTCACCAATTTGTTGGCATAAAATCAAAAAGCAAATTTGCGTTAAATTTTAGCAATACTTTAAGTGCTGAGCAAACTGTAACGTGATTCGCAGAAATTCGAAAAGCAAGTATAAAATATTATATAAACGATAAAACCGAATTGAATTAAATTCAAAGATAAATAATTATTTTGACATGTTCAAAACCATTTGCTGTGTCTTTTTAGGAGTATTCTTATTTATGAATTTTTAGTACAATTATTTTCCGGTCATATATTTTGAGGTAACTGGTGAACACAAATACTTTTGAATTTTCTTAAGGGGTTTTCTCGGGTAAAAACAGCCTCTTTTCTACAACTTTTTTCTCATATAAAGAATAAAATATTTTATTAGATTTTTTTGTTGTTACAAACTTACACTATTAGCTAAGAAATTCTGAAATTTTTGGATTTAAGATTTTATATTAAACTCTTTAACTAAAAAAGATGCGATCCGAGTTGGCAGAACAAGTCATTACAAAATCATCTAAAGTGAAAAATACGTGTTTTAGTTAAAACCTCAACTTAAAACTGGGACGAAGAGATAAAACTGAAAATTGGATTTTCGACAGACATTTTTACAAAAAAATTAAAATTTCGGCACATTTTTTTTTATGTAGTTGTAATCGAAAAAAAGTCTTTCGTCCAAGTCTTTAATTTAATTTAATTTCATGAAGATCGGTTAAGTAGTTTTCGAAAAATCTTGCCAACCGACTTCAAAAAAACGGTTTCGAGAAAAACGCGTTTAAAGACGGCGCACTTAGCCTAGCTAACCTCGAGCGCACAAGTTCTCAAGGCTGTATCTCTGAAACTATTACTCGGATCAACTTGAAAACGTAGGACAATATTCTACAGATGTTGTAGAATTTAATAAGACAATAAAAAAAATCGAGTTTTTGAAACCCGTAAACCCATGTTACTCCTTAATTTTCAGGTTATATATTTTAAAGTGATATTTTTAGAAATCACATTGTTTCCCTTTTTAAACTGTTCAAATATATGACAGATAAGATAACGCATGCAAAATCTTGGTGACTAACCTGTAAACATTTAACATTTTGTCAAGCTAACAGCAAACTGTACTTTGTACCCTTCTTGGTATGCAATACATTTCTCAAATACCTTGTCGGCTGAGTGTACAATATTTACATTAACAAGGCAACAAAATATTTTATCTTTATCTTAAAATGGAGTTTATTTCGGTACCATAGATCAAAATATTTGTTTTCCTGAAAATTTTTAAAAACTGTTTGTTGAACACATTGTATACTCTCCCCCTTAGTCGATACCATATGAAAACTAATACTCCGCTTGCATTAATTGATTTGCACTTTCTTACGATTTATATCAGTTTGTTCGATTCAGCATTTCCTAAAGTCCGGCTACCGAATAGCTAATATACATATGTATGTATACTACAAATAATTTTTCTGAGATATTGCTTTAAAAACTTGCTTGTTCGAAGACTTCTGTTAGCGAATAGGAACATTACCATCTTTGCATACTAATTACATACAACACTCCCAGAATATCGATATTTCCTCATAATATAAATTCAACATTTGCGGTTTTCCGCCTATTTCGAAAAAAAAGTTGCTTATATCTACAAACCAAACGAAAAGAGCATATCACACATTGATTCATATTTTAACAGAATCACATCATTGAACGGTTCAGCGTTCATTGGCCACCGAAATACAGCTAATGCATATGAATCTAAATATTTACACTTGTAGATATGTATCTCCATAAGGTTTTATGCAATATCTGACAAGCAATTTGAGCAGAATTACTCTGAAAACACCACAAAATGAATTTCCGCAATAACAATTTGCTGCTATTTTTAGCTATTTTACATTTGCACAATAATATTGTATAAACTGACGTCAGTATACAACCGTTGCGTCTCTGACGAAACCATTTGGGATAGACTTATGTAGGCCTCGTGAATTTGGTTTAAATAAATATATTTTTGGTCTGAAGATTTACACAATATGTACATATATGACTTCAACATTGCCTTCCTCGATTCGATTTCTTGTTCGATTCGCCACTTTGCATCGTATCAAAAACTTGTCTACATATTTTGAAATAATTCGATTGGTTTTTAGTTTTAGTACATAACAATTGACATGTGAATTTATAGATTAAGATATGTATATGACCAATGCCATTTGATCCATTTCGAGGTTCTCTACTTTTTTTAAAGAAAAAACACAGGGACTGCGAATTTAATGGGGAATGGTTATTATCATACGAAAGAACATTTTTTGGCATTTCTTTTTTGAAGATTATCTTTTTAAAATGTTCGCCGCGGCTACGTCTCAGATGGTACATTCGTTGAGTCATGTTTTCGATGATTCGTTCGAGCTTAGGCTGGTGACTGGCGAATGACACGTGTGATGTTTTACCCCAAGGCCTGAATTGCATCGGGATTGTCCGCATAGACTTTAGACCTTACATATCTCATGATCATGATCTTGGTGGCCCAAAACGTGAAATTATCTGCTCATCGAAGTTTTCTCTCAATAAATGCATTGACTGATGTGATGAGATCATGAGCTTCAATTTCAGTTTCATTGTTTTCAACGGCATCATTTTTGAAGAAATATGAAGAAATGATTCCACCGGCCTATAAATTACACCAAACTGTTATTTTTTCTGGATGAAATGGCAGTTCTGGAATATCTTTAGGTTGCGCTTTGTCCCAAATGCAGTAATTTTGCTTGAAATGCTTGCAGAAATGGGCCTCATCGCTAAACAAAATTTGGCGCGAAAACGTCGGATCTTCTTGGGATTTTTCAAGAGCCCATAGAGCAAATACGAGTATTATCGAATAATGAATGCTTGGTCTCAAATAGGGTATGAGCCTGCCAATAGGATGCTTAGTAGGCCTATTATTTTGACCATAGACAGTAGTGAGAACATTATTTATAATAATATATCATTTCGACTACTTTCTTCTGCTCAACACACCTTCAAATGGCGAATCGAACAAACAATTAGTATAAATAAAGTGAAAATAGAATAGCTAGCGCTTATACCACTTTTTCGAGACATAAACAATACTGTCTGTTATTTCAATGCTCAAATTTAGCTAGCAGACAAGTGCCGAATCGAACATGACTGCTTTGAATAAAGAGCATAAATTTATGTGAAATTAAGTAATTTAGACGCAGTGTAAACTTAAGCCAGTTTATTGCGTGTTTTCGTTGTTCGCATAAATTATGTGCAAAAAGGAAAATTTTATTAAAATTTATGCCATACAATTTATATTACACCAACAAAAAGAATTATATAACTACATATGTATATATTTATTCGAGTACATATGTCGGTATGTATGTTGTATATCATTTAAACGTACAAACGTGTTTACCATGCTCCAATGGCGCACATGTACGGGTGCTGCTGTTGTTGGTGTAGGGCGTTGTAGGCGCCGCATTATTGTTGAGTGAGCCGCGTGGTACGTAATTTTTAGGGCGTAGCAGAATCGTCTGCCAATTTTGTTCTTATCTTATGCGTCTACATGTTATTGCTATGTAGCTTTGGTATGTATGCGGACTTACTCGAACATATGCCATAATGCTTGAAAATGTTGAAAACAATTATAGCAAATAGCGTGGTAATCTACGAAGCTCAGTGCAATGATGTCATTAGTTTGGCCATTTGCGGCATGGATTTCAGTGTTTATACTTCATACATTAGACATACATATGTACATATATATTAATACAATGTAGCTGTTTTTGTTGTTCTTGTTGTTGTTGTGCATATTTTACAATTTTCGCTGCACGATTGTAAACTTTTGTTCCTAATTTATTAATTACTATATTATTCTTCTGATGGAGAACTGCTGCTAAAAGTTGATTTTTTTAATTGTTTAATATGTGTATATTAAGGTGAGCCAATGTACAGAGAAAAAAAAAAGTTCAGTAGGTCGAGTTTTACTCACCAACAAGAATTAAAGTTAAGCTAAAAATCTTATTTCTCAATTCTCTTATAGGTTAACTTTTAACCTGTAAATTCAAAAGGTTAGATTTTTTTACACCCTAATGCGCACTCTATATTGATGTATGTATGTATTTTATGATTATTGCTTGTTGTTCCCTTTTCATTTATGCACAAAATGAACTTGATGGATTGTAAAATTTATGACTACTATTGTTGTTGTAGTGCTTGTTCTTAGTTGTACATATATTGAGAGTCTTTGGCCCAAATAAAAATTTATGAGGGTTCTGAAAATTTAGGATTATCTCAATGTTAATTTGGTTAACCTTGTTCTACGAAGGCTTACGTAATGACAGATATCAAAAACGTTACGGCGCTTATCACTCACCTAATCGATGAAGTGAATAATCGTATACGAATAGCTGAAGCTCTCGTATCTGTGTATGTTGAGTATGTTCATATTTATTATTACGAGAATATTTTTATTACGAGAAATTTTTGATTAGTTGATAGCGCTCGATGAAGGCTCTTCGAAACGCTATAATAAAGATAACGGGAAATAAATTCTGGGAAAGCCCTTCATTTTTATCAATGACTGACAATTGTTTTATAAGATTAGTTATATAATATACATATGTACATATACATATATATAAATATATAATATATAACAGGTCAATTCAAAAGTTCCCGGACTGACACGCAGTTGGCTCTACTAGAATTATGCCCATATGATTTTTAGTAATCCCTTACCTTCAAAGGGCACTGGTGTAAACTTGACAGCTTTCGGATCTTTAGTTTGTGAATTATAAGATTTTGCGACTATTTCCTGTTATCGGATCTCAAAAGAATTCTCGCGGAGAAGAAATTTTCTTCGAATGAAGAGGTGGTCGCCAAAGCTGAGGCCGGCTATAATATACAAGTATAGCACAAAAGGGTATAAAAAGATTGCTATCTTCACTAGAATCGATCAGCCAAGGCAGCTTATGCTAAAGTGGTTCGATGTGAATAATATGTTCAGGGATTGTAGCGCTGCCTTGGAAAATAGTTCTGTCGAATTTTGAGAATACAATTTTTCAAATAAAACCTACAGTATATGAATTTGATTGGTCCGTTTGTATGGTAGCTATATCTTATAGTGGTCGGATATCGCCGGTTCCGAGATACATATGAGCAGCTTCTTGATGATAGAAGAACTGAGGGGTTTCGTACTCACTCAGTTAAGTAAAAAATAATAATTCTTCATATACCTCTTTTTAAAAACTAATTAAATCCTTAGCTTCAACACAATTCTTTCATTCTTTTACCGCTAATTATGCCTCATTAACTGATTCATCGGCTGTTATTACCGGTGTGTATCGGTCATTTGATTTGCTGTTAATTTTTACTGTTCGTTGTTTTTGCTGTTACTCACACACGAACCATTTACCTTCAACGAAACGTCAATTAATTGCACACTTCATCCACGCTCATCAAAATGCCATAAACGTTGCTTGTTTCATTGCGCGCCGTTTTATTTTATTATTTTCCTATAATTTCATTACATATGTACATACTATACATATATATTTACATGTGTATGCAAATAAAATATTATTATTGGCAGTGATTGGTGCTTGCTTTCAATATAAAATATTGCACACCACATAATAAGTAAATAATTTCAGTTGTAAACAAGTTGCTGTTGCTGGCATTGTTGTTGGCGCATATAAAAACAATAGTAATAAATGGGCAAAATGGGTTGAAAAAACAAAATATTAGAAAAATAAGCAATAGAGAAATTAGCAATGAGCCTAGCGTATGTCAGTCATTACTCATAAAAAATGTAAAAAAATGGAAATTAAATAATCATCGCTAAAAAATGACGCAATAAAAATACAACCATTTTTTTTTTATTAATTACACGCTGATTTGTTGTTTTTACTTAATGCTATTAGCTTTATTGTTATAGCGGTATTTGTCATTTGTTTCTCTAAGCAATTAATCTCATCTCAAATTGATCGTGCCAGCCGAAAGGTTGATCGAACACAATCGTTTCTATGTATCGACAAAGCTATGACTAGATCGACTCATAAATGAGCAATCGCGAATTGTGCTCTTTGCTTTTCTTTGTTATTTGATAGCTTTATTTTTGGTCGTTTTGTTTTTTTTTTTTTTAACAAAAGGCAGAAGGTCACTTTTTTAGCTGCGGAATTTTTATTTTATTAATTTTTTTTGTGATTAGTAATTTATGTACATACATACATATATTTATGAGAAATATACACGTTCTTACCTTCTTCCATGCTTCATTTACATTTATTGATCGTTGGTCAGCTTTTTTGTTTAATATTAGTAATATTTAGAAGTTATTCAGAATTGTTGATGATTACTTATGTAGGTTTCTTCTATCGTAATTTACTATAGTGCTCTACGTGGTTTTCATTTACTTAGGTTATCAGTTTTAATACTTTGAACTCTTTATTTCTTCACCTCGCTAGCTGACTAACTACGGAATGAATGAATGAATGATTAATTTGAACAAGTCTAGGTCTTCTAACCTATCTAGCAATTCTTAGCAAGTTTTCTTGGCTAAAGTTTCCTATTTATCTAGTATAATTTCGGCTAATATCAATTGAATTATCATTAAACAAGTTAAGACTTTTGTCTTAAGAGGGTATTATAATCTAGATATCCGAATTATCCAAGAAAAAACTAAAATTTAAACCATATTTTGTATAAAATTTTCGAAAATTTATTTTTTAAATATGTATTGTTCAATAATGAAGAAATTTGTATGAAATTTTCATTATTTTTGAAATATAGTTCAATAATGAAGACACGTAGTTCTATCGTGAAGCGCTTCATTTTTTCAAAGCCTAAGCTGTCAGCTATCAATTTGTCTTTTTTGTAAGGTTGCCAACACATTACATTATAAATGGCCGCATTATTGGCTTAGATTTCTAAGTCGAGAATCAGGTCAACTTAATTCATGGTTATATTACTCTCCATGAGAATCTGATGGATCACAAATTACTTATTCGAGCTTTTTGATTATTCTTGGATTTTACTAATTCAATCGTCGCTGGTTTGTCGCCATGGATCATAGACTAGACGTAGTCCCACAGGAAATAGTCGAACGGCGTCAAATCGCATGACCGAGGCGGCCAATTGACTTGGCTATTTTGTGAGATGACACGTTCACCAAACTTGGTTTTCAATAAATCGGTTGTGACATTCGCTGTGTGGCTTGCCACGCCGTCCTATTGGAACTACATATTTTCCAAGTCCATATCATCCAATTCGGGCCAAAAATAATCGCTTATCATTTAGCGGGGTCTATTCCCATTCACAGCAACGTGCCGGTCTTGATCATCATGGAAGAAGTGCGGGCCAATGACACCGTTGGTTCATAAACTTCACCGAACCGTAATTTTTTCGGGATGCAATGGTGACTCATGGAGCTCGTGTTAATTGCTGCCTGACCAATAGAACATATTTTGCTCATTGACGAAGTCATATAACCAGAATTGAGCCTCAATGCTGAAGATCATTTTTCGATGAAAATTCGAATCATTTTCAAGTTGTTGCTCTGCCCAAATCACGACCATACGAAGATTCTGGTGCGTCAAGCGTTTCAGTTCTTGCATCAGTTTGATCTTGTAAGGATGTAGGCCAAGATCTTTTCGCAAAATTTGCCACACAGACGTCACAGAGATGCCCAACGCTTGAGAACGTTGCAATGGCAAATCTTACTGAAAAGAAATGTCAAAAGAGCGGGAAAAAATTTTCCGTCGTTTGCTGTCCCTATCGGTCTACTTTAAAAACAAGATTACTTGATATACAAGATTACTTTGTTCATAAGAAACTGCCGACAATGGCTTGTTGATGAACTGATCTTCAGAACATTGTCTTGGTTGTATTGTAAAATTTTCAGAGTTGTCTTAAGTTTGGTTGACCAGGATTAATTAAAAGTTAAAAGACAGTTTTTATAATTTTATATTTAGTGCACTAATTTTTTTAAATATCCTACAACAGTTTTTGTCTTTGGAAATTAAGTATCTAAACATAAATTAATCCTTAAAAATATTTATTGTCACTTAATTTAATGAATTAATCCATAGGAGAAAAAAGAAAGTGTTATTTGTATCAAGGGTTACAGAAATTACACTAAATTAATAAAATCACCCTAAAAAATTCGAAAAAATTTAAGGATTGAAAACAACACTAAAGTTATAACCACTTATTCTAGGAAAAGTGAGAAGCGACACAATTTCTGTGTTACTATGAGAACTGTCTACCAGAGAAGTGTCACCAGGGAATTTAATTTGAAAAAAATTGATGATAAACTAAAAATACACAGAAAGAGGTAGACAAACAAACAATAAAAAATCACATAAAATAAATATCCACCGAAATGCAGACGTCTTAAAGTTAATACACAACATTAACGAGACATAAAAATGAGGGCACCTGCATCGCGCCAAGCGAGAACAAAAGAAGCAGGGCACACAAAAAATACAACAACAAATCTACATGTTTGTTGCATGCAACTTTGAATTGCAGCAATAGGCACATTGAACTAAATCGGAAAGAACACGTATTGAAGTATGCGGAGCATGCTTTCTATGTAGAGCAAATTAACCCTTAATGTTGGCGCTCGGTCTCTGAAATAACGAAAAGAGACTTTAATTAAAAATTATATAGAAAACGTGCACAAAAATCACGTGCATTGCATTTCCTTAGGCAACTTTTGTTGAAAAGACGAAGAAATAGAAAAATACCGAAAACAGTTTTGAATGAAAAGCGTTTGGTATAAAAGAAAACGAAGTCGGCTACCGACACGTGCACTAAAAACGTGCCTTTACAACTTTTTTTCTATTGGTCGCATTGTTTCGCCGATTTTGTTCTATGAATCAGTTGCAGGCTGACTCAAATGAATGACTGATTGACTGGCTGATTGCTGCAAGCGATTATAGAAATTTGTACAAGTGGCTGTATACTAAGTTACTTTCATATTTCAATCTCCATTTTGCCTGCGTCTTTCGGTGAAAAGAATTTTCTAAACTCATAAACTGAGCCATAACACACGAATTGCGCCACCAACAGGTAATAAATTACTCGAAACGAATCGTACTTTTCGAACGCACTGTTGACGATGATGAAGTTATCGACAGGATGTCAAGATTATACCTGTCAGATTGTCGCTTAACGATAAGCCAACGAGGTAGCAGCAAGAACAATGACGGAGTGTAGTACCTTCGTCCTGCGCTATCGCAACTGACCGCAGTGGTCATCGGCAGCACGAGCGACGGCGCTCCGACGTAACTCTAATTTACGAGACAGTGCATAAGAAAGGAAAATCGAAGAAAAAAAGAAAAGGTATTGCAGCATAAATAATGCGCCAACACTTAACATCTCTTGCCGTCGCGCCACACTCATTTGTTTTGTCTGCTCAAATATTGCCGGCACATCGACGAACACTACATTTTAAATTCCGAAAAAGTCCCAAAGTGTCGATTAAAGCGTTGCTGCTGCCTTCTTTTCATATTTTTCCTTTCCCCATTTTTTTTATTTTATTTCACTTTCATGTACATACATACCTCCGTTTTTTCTCGTTTGTGCATTCGGCGTGCATGCCCCGGTCGCGTCGTCATTTGCTGTCAATTCGAAAGTGTTGCAACATTTGTCATTCCTTAACTTTTCCATTTCATTTGACATTTTTCAGTGTCACAACTCATTTAACATTTGCAGTATGGCACTCATGCACTAATGAGACTTTCTCAATTTTGTCCTACATTCAGATTCCAGGCCCCCATTGTGCGTGTAAGGAGCGGAAATTCTTTGTAGTTGTGAAAAATTACTCTGTCTCACAGTGGATTATGAGTTATTTACTTGAAACCAGAAACGATTTGTTCATGCTGACATCTGACACGGACTCTTTAAATAAAATCGTATAATGCCGCTAGTGTAAATATTTAACAGTTAACAGTTTTCCATTAATGAAAACAAAATTTTTTAAAACAATAATAGATATTATTAATGATAAACGGGTGTAGTCAGGAAATAAAATGTGCAAGTAGTATGGGTACGTCTTAGCCATAATTAGCATTGTTCGGAATTACTGTTTGGAACAGCTGGAGTTTATACGCGCTGTTAACGTTTTATTAATGTGTTTAATAAAGAAAATAAGCTTAATACAAAATAATTAGACATTTTTATAGTTAATTAAGTTATTTTTTGTACAAATCAAGGGCTCAACAATATGTGTTAAAATTGTCTAAAATAAGAAAAACTCTTAACTTTGGCTGTCTCGAAAATATAGTACTCTTCATAAATAAAATGTGTCCTCACCAGAACTTGTTCAGTTTGTATGGTACCTTTACGCTATAGTGGTCCGATCTAAAAACTTTATTCGAAATTTTCACCGTTGCCTTGGAAATTGATCTATACCAAATTCCGTGAAGATATAAAAAAGTTTTCCGTACAAAAGCTTAATTTCGATCGTTCAGTTTGTATGTCAGCTTTATGCTATAGTGATCCGATATAAGCAGTTTCGACAAATGAGCAGCTTCTTGAAGAGGAAACCACGTTTGCAAAGTTTCAGATGGATATGTAAAAAATTGAAGGACTCTTTTCCGTATATACAAACAGATAGGCGGACGTGGCTTTATCGACTCAATTTCATTCTTCAGGGTGTGTACAGGGTTTAAAAAGTCGAGGCGAGCAGACGTTGACAAAGAAATGGAACAGCAATGAATCCAAGAGAAGTTTTAGTTTAGTTATCGCTAACGCATAAGAGTTCGTAAATCACTCGTGAAGTCTTTGTTCGTCATTGCCCTGTATATTTATGGTAGAAAGAATGGAGCTAACAAAAAACTTATGACTAAAATATTTCGATTTATCGGAGGTTTCGGAATATTTTCTTTTGGAAATTAGTCATTATTTTGAAGACTGGAAGGAATTACTCATCAACCCTTAGATATATTTTCATGCGTCATGCATTCGATTATGTAATATGACGGAATTTACATCCTCGTTGAATCTATGTTCGGATTCGTCATATTACTTATTCTTGATGATAATTTTAGTACATAACTATGCTCTGGACGTCAACAGATTACTTAGCACTCTTAAGGGAAATCGCCTCAGTCTTTCAATATTTATTTTTTAACAGACCGTAAATTAGTTGCTAGATAATATACAGATACAGACAAACTTCTCCGTCACTTTAGGGTTACCTTCCACTACCTTACGCCGGCTCTTGTTTTAAAGACCATTTTCTCAGATCTTAGCTCCGTATAATAGGACGCCGAAAATTGTCGACATTAGGAGATTTCGCTTTCATTTCCTGGGCCCCCTATGTTGGCTATTAGTCTGCAAAGTTGGAAGGTGATTTTCGCTGCCTTTCCTGCAGCGTGCTGGATTTGTACCCAGAAGGTTAGTCTGGGGTCCAGTGATACATCTAGATAGTTTACTACTTTTTGTGTCCTAAGGATATCGATAGTCGTTTGCATACATATTTGGTGTGTGCTTATTTGTTAGCTGTAGTAGCTCTGTTTTTTTCCATATATATTGGTTTCTATAAAAAATAATATTAGGTTGTCAAAAAAGTCTTGCGGTATTTTCCTTTTGGAAAGCTCATTTCACGCGCTAACACGTGTTTGATTGATTGTCGTTTCTTTTAAGTCGTTCGTGAGTTACAGCGTCGCAAACATGGCGCAAAAGAAAGAGAGAAAATCCGGCATATTTTACAGTTCTACTACGATAAAGGTAAAAATGGAACTTAAGCCGCCAATAAAGTTTGTGCAGTTTATGGACCCGATACAGTTTCCATTTCCACCGCACAACGACGGTTTCAACGTTTTCGTTCTGGTGTAGAGTTGGTCGAAGATGCGCCTTGCTCCGGAAGGCCTGTCGTCGAAAATTGCGATAAAATCGCTGAATTGGTCGAAAGAGACCGGCATAGTAGCAGCCGTAGCATCGTAGCATCAAAAATTCATTTCAATTTCAATAAAAAAATAAAAAAATTCAATAAAAATACCGCAACACTTTTTTGACAACCCATTATTATTTTTAATAAGCAGAATATTTGGTAGCCAAACTGCTGGCAAAGTACTTATATCTGACTGAGTGTTATATGACGTGTTAAAATTAGTAGTTTCGATAACCGATTTATCAAAAATTGATAACAAACTGGTGCTTAATCACAATTTTGTCACACCATTTAATGGACGATTTATTTGCGGAACTAATTGTTGCTAAAGCGACAAAAATTACATAATGGGGGGGTAAGTGGAAATTCATCCAAATAAAAAAATATTTATCATATACATACAATTTATTAATTAATAATATTTTTCATATGCGAAATTCTATCATACGCACCCTGTATAAAATCGCACGTAACTAGGGACCTGACCTTTTCTAATGCTGTGCTTGAACTTCACTTGTTTCCACACACCTAACCATAAATCACTTGTAAATACTTATACATATGTATATAAACATATGGTATATATGTGTGTGTGCATAATATGCGTTTCAAGTGAAACATGACAAAAGTAAAATATAAAATAAAAGAATACGAAAGAGGAAGTACAAGAATATTATTGCCTCAGCTACACAACAGGTTGGTGTGAAGCAAGCACTTACCTGTGCTGTACTATAAAGATGAGGGAATATGGTATACATATATATGTATATGTAAATATGTATGCAAAGAAGTATTTATGCTACCTTCTAGAAGTATATACGAAATAAACATAAAACACTTCGCACTTCTCTCAAAGGTCAAAGAAAACCTAGCTGCTGGGGTACTTATGTGCATACAGTGGTACTGTAAAGTATATGGTCACTTACTTTTTTTTATATTTTTGACAAAAGTTAATGAAATACAATGTAATAGTAGTTATAAAATTATTTAGAAAATAAAATTTTTGAACCTGATTTTTATACCTGAAGTATAGCAATGTAGAGGCACACTTTACTCAGTATAGTTGAATAGTGAGAGTTAATATTATTTTGGGGCACGAGTTTTATTTAGCATACAGTCTCTTTATGCCAAGAATATCGTAATATTCAAATTTTTTTGAGTTTTTTCTGAAAAATCTTCTCAATCTCAATCCTTCAACAAATGCAAAAGTTGAGTTGACCTCTCGTTAAAAAGTATTTAGAAACTTTTAATAATTTTTAGCATTCAAAACTTATTTCTTGACTATTCCGCCTTTGGGAGGTCAAGTCCTAAACATTTGAGATCGCATACGAGTACCTTCAGACATTCCACCAACTGAAGGGAATGGAAATTAAACGCCTGCGCACTTTTGCATTGTCTACTAAACGTTTTGCCAATTTATAAGTTCGAACACAGGGGTTCTTCTCTTCTTTGGCTTCAGTAAGGACTACATGTAGCAGTCCATGTGCTATCTCCCTTGATATATTCACGATGCCATTAATGTTTGAATACGAAACCTCAAACAACAAATTGATGGCATAGAAGTAGAGATGGTCTTACAAGCCACAGTCTATCTTTAGAGGATAGTTTTGCATTAGGAATATGTTTGTGCCTCGATAATTCACCAAAAATTAATGTGGAGTTCAAATAGTAAATTTTGATATAGAATATCTTCTAAATTTGTACTAGTTATTTATTTGCATAAAATATGCCTGTAATAGTTTTGAAAACTTCGATTACAGTCTTTGTTAGTTTATAATTTGGATGCATTTCGTTTACGCGGGGTGATATCTAAAATTTAGTAGGTCGGATAGGTTAGTCTGGTAGGCTTGTGAGCTGCACCAGTTTGGGTTCTTAGTGATGCTTGTTCATAAGTAGTCATCATTCGGAATGCCAGCGTTTGACGTTAAATTTATTAGGTTTTGGAGCTTCTTTATACCCATTTCTTCTAGTGTTTCATACCGTGGGCCCAGAGGTTAAAGCCTTGCCTTGTTAGTGCATAATAAGTGGTTCCAAAGTACGGCAGAGCTTTTAGATGAGCCTCGATGGTTAGTGTGTCCATTGCACACTGCCAATTGGAGTTGAAAATGCCTCTCCACTATCAATAGTAAGCAGGAACTTTTTGTTTGTTATCTATCGCTTTGCACATGATCTTTGCAGTTTTGCATTCTGATAGATCATTCTATAGAATTTTAACCTCACTTTAGGTGAAATCTCGATAACGTTATGATTAACGGATGGCAGTTGAGCACCGCTCTCGGCTCTTTGTGACCTGGTACTAAATAGCAGTGAAGTCACTTGTTCTTGGCGACACTCACCACTGCTATCCTGCTTCCTAAGTCACTCCTGACCGATATGCGGGGTTGCTGCCTTAATTGCTGTTTGCCGGTCTATGTGGATGTTAACTCTGGAGTTTCCTGCTGATGCATTAAAGACTAGCTCCTCGGTTTTCTTAAAAATAAAGATCTCTGCATGAAATATACTGCAGTGGTGCAACTTAAAAGGTTGCTTTATGCCTACTCTGGACAGTATATTCCCGCACCAACCCAGTCCTCCATTGTCGAGCTATCCGTATAAATGCTTTGTGCGCGCAAATCACAAACTTAGAAGCACTGTAATTCTGTTAAAATTTTAAACAAGAATACAGAAATGAGTCAACTCAAGTTGGTAACACTTAGAAGGAAATTTCGGAGACCTTGTAAAGTATTCCTATATATAAAAATGATAAGCTGTGTCGATTTAGTCATGTTTGACTTCTCTCTATCTATCTGTTCGTCTATATATACGCGAAATCGAGCAACTTGGATTTTTGAGATATCGATCTGATATTTTGTCCACATTCTTTTCTCCCTAAAGAGCCGCTTATCGGATATCACATTGCTGTCATACAAACTGAAACCATCATTATTTATTATTTATGTATATCAAAACAACAATTCCATGTAAGAAATTAATAATTAAATTATTTCATAGTTCCAATACTTTATTGAACCACTGTGCGTAGAACATAAATTTGAAGAACATGGCAAGTTGTAACAATTTTAAACTATTAAGAAAGTAGATATTTAAATGCAAATACGCTGCTGGGGAGAAGAGATACAGAAATACACTTAAATGTGCATACATACATACATACTATACTATACTATACTATACTATACTATACTATACACATACATACATATGTATGTATATCTAAATATAAATACTATGAATATTCTTGTTCGTATAAGTTGTGAGTGTGCGTTAATAATTATAGGTCTAAGGGGTATAAAAGAGCCTAAATCATAATACTCTTTTACTTTTTCCCATTCACTTCTTCATTCATAACGGCTTAACAGAAAATGTTGTCGAGGTGGGTCAGTTTGTCAGCTTCGCCGAAGGGATTATGTTAAGTTAAGCCTCAAGCAGATTAACTGAAATTCCCATTTGAAAGTCGTAAAAGCAAGCATTAGCATGTAGTTAGAGGGTTTAAAGTTATATTCTTATTTAAGTAATAGCAGTAAATCTCTTTGATTGACTAGCAAGAGTATGTAAATGATTTTCTACCTACATATATACATACAAGCGCTATAAGGTTCCTGCTACTACGTCCAATTGCCATTGCGGCGGCTGCTGCTGCTGTCGTGTGACGAGCGGGGTTCGTTGACTAGCACTTGGCACTTATGTTGTCAATTAACGCCTACTTCACATTTGGGTTACACGACAACAAAAAATAAACAAAAGCAACAACAAAACTATTTCAGTCCGCACGCGATCGAGACAAGCTGCGGTCTTTCTAACATGATCAGCGGCGCTCTACATACATACATACATGTGTGCCATATGAGTGTAAGTGCTGACCAGTGAACGCGGAAGCAAGTGTATCCATACACAAATGTGGCTTTCCAAATTTATAAATATGCGGCTTTTTACGTTTCCCTATTTTTTGGTAGAAAATCAACTTAATACCATGAAATCGATAAGCCATGCCTTTAAGTGAAATCTTTTTCAAATAATTTTAATTAACTTGAAAAATTAATAGATTTTCCCTTTTTGCTGAGTTAAATTAAGTTTCCATTTATTATGAATTTCTTTGTGGCGCAGTAAAGGCGCCCGGTTGCAATTTATTGCTATCGAGCATGTGGCAAGCAATTTAGAAAAACATTTGATGTGTTTTATGAGTGTGTACCCTACACTTGGTATCGAACAACACGCTGTCTATTGTGAAATATCAGGGATCAAAAGTGATTCGTACTGCCTTCAGCGATTTTTGGTTTTTTTTCCTTGTTTTCGGCTAATTTTTGGAGCGCCATTCACTAGATTGTTGAACAGTTCCGACGTGAGATTCATAAAACCAGGTCTCGTCACTAGTAATTATGCGTTTGATGAATGTAGGGTGTGAAGCTGCGTTGTCAAGGATGCATTGCGCTTCTGTTCGACGTTGTTGTAGACAAATATTATACTTCTTCTACTTTTTTATTGTATTAGACTTCTCTTATGCGGTTATAGCTGACAGCTCGAAAGTAGTTCTTACTTTTTACTGCTCGGCGCCAATTTGAGACTCTAAGCGAAGTTCTTCTCCACCTGGTCTTTCCAACGGAATGGAGGTCTTCCTCTTCCTCTGATTTCCCTGGCGGGTACTATGTCGAATACTTTCAGAGCTGAAATTTTTTGTCCATTCGGACGACATGACCTAGCCAGCGTAACCGCTGTCTCTTAATTTGCTGAACTATGGCAATGTCGTCATATATGTATACGTAACAGGTACAGCTCATCGTTCCATCGAACATTCGCCGCAATGGACCATACATCTTCCGCAAAACCTTTCTCTCAAAAACTCGTAACGTTGACTCATCAGATTTTGTCATCGTCCATGCCTCTGCACCATATAGCAGGACGGGAATAATAGAGTTTGGTTTTTGCTCGTCGAGAAAGGACTTTACTTCTCAATTGCCCACTCAGTCGGTAGTACCTGTTGGTAAGAGTTATTCTGCGTTGGATTTCGAGGCTGACATTGTTGCTGGTGTTAATACTGGTTTTAAGGTAGTCTAAATTATGTACAACGACGAGTTATGATTTTCAATAGTGACCTAGCCTAATCGCGAGTGCGACGACTGTTTGTTCGATTATAGGAGATATTTCGTCTTGCCTTCGTTCGCTGCCAGACCCATTTGCTTCGCTTCATTATCCATTCTGGAGAAATCAGAACTAACGGCGCGGTTCTTGAGGCCAATGATATCAATATCATCGGCGTACGCCGGCAGAAGAAGAACACTCTATCTGCAGCTCGAATTATTTTCACCAAGAGTAGATTGAAGAAGTCACACCAAAGGGAGTCGCCTTGCCTAAAACCTCGTTGAACGGCTTGTCGAGGTTCTTTCCGATCCTGACAAAGCTTTTGGTAGTGGTCAACGTCAGTTTACACAGCCTTATTAGTTTTGCACGGATATCCTATTAATTAGGGTCCTATAATACTCTACTCAATGGCTGGTAGGTTTCTTGACTAAAAACCTCATGCCAGAACAAACTTGAAAACTTCAATTTGCTCTCCGTGGGACGAAAGCTAAGGGAACCTTTCTATAATAAAATTGTCTCTTCGATGTGCTGCAAAACTAAAATTTTGGTACTATAACCAATTCTATATCCAATTCGCTATGTGTGGAAAATGTAAGGTATCCAAACGGCGCTGCTACCAAAATTACTTGTTTCTAACAATTTCTTCGAAACTCTAATATATGAAATCGTGACGAATCGTGTAAATAAATCGAAGGGAAAGAGAAGTGTAGAAAAGCGCAGAATTAAACACATAAGTAATAATTCAATAGCAGACAGACAAAGTCGGGCGCACTTCCGACCATCTATTGTTAGATATGTTATTGAGAAACCCTTTCGTGGCAACTCTAGCGCATGCTCATTAAAAGCACCAGCAAGCATTTAATGTTATATTAAAACAACAATAAAGGGAAGCGAGCGGCGCAAAGGGTTTAATTTTTATTGAAAGCATAAATTGATGAGATAAATGATCAAAGGGCGGTTGTAAGCTACTGATAAGCTATGCACATAGACGCGCATGTGCCGCGATAATAGTTTTATGAGGCGCAATTTCGAAGCATACCAATTAAGTGGTAAAAAAGAGGCGGAAGAAAATTGTGAGGCAAGGCGTTCAAGAAAATAAATTAAGAAAAGTTGAAAAAGTAGCATTCTTCCGGAGAACGTGTATAAACTGATAAGTGAAAGTAAGTGCTACAAGCATTTAACAAAGCAACTCAGCACGATGAAGAAGACGACTACTGTTTGGCTGAAAAAGTGAATGAAAAATTGCTCATCAAGCACTTGGACGGCATGTCAACGCCTACAAATTGGGCAACCTTATGTATTTATATAACAACAAGTATGTGCTTGTATGTATATTTACGAATGTATGTATCCATGTGTCTTATGAAAACATCGAAAGTTTCATATGAAATTAATTCTGACGCGGCGTTTACTCTGTGCCCACTGCCTCCCAAATGTCAAATGTCATTACTCATCTGCCTTGTTCTTTTGGGTGTATTACTTTTCGTGGTGAGTGGTGGGGAGCGGTTTTAAGCGATAAGTAAATTTATAAACACTCTCGTAGGCCACACATTTATATCCGATATGACACGCGCTCCAACTTTTGGCAGACAGCTGGCGCCCATGTGCTCGCACAAGCACATGCATTCATATATGCTACATATATATGTATAACATATTTATTTATTCCTATTTATTTCCGGTTTGATATGAAAATTTTCATATCTGTTTATGCTTCGCGTCCCTGAAGAAATTGATGAAAACTGAAAGTGACTAATTTATGCAATCGTCTTTGTAGACCTATTATAACGAAGTATGTGTTGTTGGCAAATATGTTGCCATATGGACTTTAAGATAATCATATTATTTTTTTTTTTGGTTTCAAAATTTATACTTGATTTCAATGTTTATTTTAAAAAAATTCAATAGTTCCAAAAATTATAAGATCTCTTCTTGTATTTGGGAACAATCTTTACCTATTCCACATCTTCAAACATTTTTTTGGATGCTCAAGACCTCGTCGGCCAAACCAAGATCACTACTTTTAAATCGTCAAAATCACTTTTGCGACGTTCGCTCTTCTAGAACATATACACCATAAACTTTCACCAAAAACCGAAGACTTTCGGCTGTGGTTTTCTTCATATTAAAGTAATGAATTAGAAGTGCTCTTAGAAACACTTCTTTTCAAGTACGAAATTCAAGTTCAGCGAAAGAAAATTTTTTTTGAAACTTTTAGTAAAAAATATTTTAAAATCCGCGTTGGTGGGATAACTCCTTACAGGATCATCTTAAGTGAAATTAAAACCTTAACTTAGAACTTGGAGGAAGGAGAATTAAAACTGATTATTGGATTTTTGGCAGACATTTTTACAAAATAAAAGAAAAATCCTTTGTCCAAGTTTTTAAGAAATTTACTCAAAGACCTGTGTGAAATTGCATATAGATTGGTTGAGTAGTTTTTGATAAATTTTTCAACCGACTTCAAAAACACAGTTTCGAGAAAAACGCTTTTAAATTCGGCGCACTTAGACTAGCTAGCTTCGAGCACACAAGTTCTCAAGGCTGTATCTCCGAAACAATTACTCGGATCAACTTGAAACTTAGACAATATTCTAGAGGTGTTTTAGAATTTAATTATAAAAAAACGATTTTTTAAAATCCGTAAGCCCATGTAACCCCTTAATGAATCTATTAAGATTGGAATGAGAGAGTTACCAAAATATTTTTTTTTTATTTTCGCTTTATATAATTGCGAAACTGTCGTACTAGTGATCAGGCGTATTAAAAAAAATTCAAATTTTGGTGAAAATTTGTGAACTTTTTTGTTTTTTTAAATAGTTGTGATTGAAACAAAAAAATCCTACGTTCAAAAACGTGTAAATTATATCTTGAAGATCCGTATAAAATTTCATTAAGATCGGTTCAGTAGTTAGTGAGAAATTTTGACAACCTCTCAAAAAAAAAGTTTCGAGAAAAACGCGTTTAGAGTTTTTCGTGACTATATAGCCAATTTTGAGCGCGGAAGTTTTCAAGGCTGTGCTTCCAAAACTATTACTAAAATTAAAATATATAATAAATAATATTTTTTTTGAATCCGTGAAAACCAGATAACCCCTCAGCCTCGGCTGAGATTGGCTTCAGTGCCTGCAGCGAGGTGTGATGTGGATGGATAATGTACGACTCGCAAGAGACAAGTATATTATGAACCCTTATCATATGCTAAATAGTACATATATGAGACCATTATAATTAACTCAGCCATTGTGTTTGTCAACTCGTCATATAATCCATTTTCTTCGAAACGTGTTTAAAAATATTAGCTTTGCTTATGGTTTGAGATCGCTTTAACTCTCTAAACCTTATTCAAATCAAAATTGTAACACTGGTAATCTTACTTTCCGCACTTAACTTTACCTATCCACAAACTAAGTATATGTTGTAATTACCTTCTCAAAATGCGGTGTTAGCTACTATAAACTTTTCACTACCATCCAAATATTTCAAGCAAATATTTAATAGTCAGTGCCTTTGAATGAAAAATATATCAGCGCATTCGAATCTCAAATTATTTCCGTTTAAATAAAAAATATTCATAATTGATTTCGCAACAAAAATACTTGAAAATATAAATTCTTAATGAATCAATTTATTTTATATAATGTTCTATTGCATACGCTGAAATAACTCAACCATTTAACTCAAGTGGGCACGTGAAATAGATCAAAAATTACATTATACATACCTGCCGCCAACACCCAATATGGCTCATCGAATACCTAACAACGCTTGAAATCACTTTGACTGACTCACCGCACTTGAGCGAAAACAGACGAAGAAGTGCCTTAACAGCAACATTGCAGCCAGACAGCTTCAAATTTGAGCACCAAGAATTACTGACTTAATTTCAGATAATTAAATTCACTTAACACACGCTGCGGCAATAAATTTGCAAAACCGGTTGATATTTATGAAAAATAACAATAAAAATATTGAAAAAATTGTCTAAAAAATCTCAAGCGTTAATTTACTGCGGCCAATTGCTCATTCGTTCTGATTAACATCAACTTTCTTTAATACTGAAATAAACATGATAATTCCATAATTTGCATTTTGCAGGCGAACTTGTTGCAAAATGTGGGCGGTTTCAAGTGATGAGCTCTGTTTTGTTTTTTATTTTTTAATTTAAAGTTTTTTTTTCAAGAAAACTGGTTAACATATTTTAAAAGATTTTATAATAAGAGTGAAGAACCAACTGGTTGGATGGAAGTAACATTTGTGCATATATTCCCATACACACACATATATAAACTTACCATACATAATACCGTTTGCTAACGGTAAAACCATCTTTACTCAAAAAATTCGATTTTGAGTTAATTTCTGCAGGAAGGGTCATTAACTGAAGCTTTTTATTATATCAAAGTTTCATGTTTATATTCCTAATATTTTGTGATTGATGAATGTACATATATGCCGTTATTGTTCCATAGGAAGCGAGCGAAAATTTACAGAAGTTTTTCTCGAAACAGCGAATTTTGAGTTATGCCAGTCTTACAGCAAGCAAACGTTATCCAAATAACCATTTGCAGTATCTCTGTCCATTCCACAGAAAATCTTCGTCATTCCGCTATCTGCTGAGCAACCTGTTCCACAAAAGTGTAATTTAACATTTTATGCGTTGAAGATCAATGTTTGCTTAACAGCAGTCAGCTGAGTGTGTTTATTTTACTGTTGCTTTATTCTTTTACTCTCCACTTGTTTATAGCTTTGTTACTTGTAAACAAAAAAACTTGACGGCTCCAAAGAAATACAAACTGATTCATTGCGCAAACTTTTACTCAACACACGGACAAACGGAAATCTGCGTTGAACACAGACATACTTGTACATGTGTATACAAGTATACTTATATATATTTATTACACCACTACATCATATAATTATAAAGTGTATAAAAAAGTGTTAGAACACGTACTCATTGTTTTTACCAACTTTTTTCGTCTGTTTTGCCATGAAATTCTCCGAAAGTTCACACTTTTTCTATGAAAATCTATTTTGTTTATGAATTGCAATTCGAAAGTTCTTAGAACTTTCAACTTTAAAATTTGTCCATGACTCACATAAATAAGTTATTATGTCTTACTCATTGTTCCGGTTCATTCATAAAGTTTTTAATTTTTTTGGCACTGTTTTCACCCGCAATAATGTTGCATTACTCATTTGTTGTTGTTGCTGTGAATATTGAGCACATGTCGCGCCATGTGTCCTGCCACTGTAACATTTACCATATCATTTCTGTGAGTGTTTCTCGTTATTATACCCAGCGCATGAACTGGTAACAGTGTTTGGTTCATTAAGGACTTATCGGTAGATATTATATTTTGAAATTTTTTTCTTTGAGTTGGTTAATTTATTATAATAATAATTTGTGTGCGTTTCGGCGTCACTTTGAGCCGATCACAAATTTGTTGAGGCGGCCAATCTCAGTTACGGCTCTGTTTCCTGGTTCGCCGAAGGTATGACTGTCGATATTTCAAAAGCTGGAAAAAGGCGGAAAAAATACTTGGATTTTTTCAAGTCGTCTTTTCCATACAATTTTGACAATTTTCGTCTGATTGAATTTTTAGTTTAACAACATGATAGCCTATTGGACAATGTCCAGTAAGAACTCCTACGATGCCGTCAAGATGAACTTTGCTGATAGCAAGTAGTTCAGTAGATTTTATAAGTTCCGGAAGGATCCCGCAGTGGCACAGAAGAGGGTCGTCGTAACGCCAGCAAAGAGCACGTGAGTTACATAAGTCCAGGGCTAGTACGCAAGATTTTAACGGGAATCCAACTCGTTTCCATTCCGTTGTGAGTGGGGTAGCTCATTGCCTCCTCTTGTTTGCTCATTAGCTCGGAAGGTTTCAGCGATTCCGCTATGACCAGATAGCTAACGTGTCCGAAAATGAAGTGGCGGGATGCTATGTCTGGGGAGTATTGGACTAATTTAATATAATAATAATTTATATATGTATATCCGTTCGGTGTCTTGTTTTGTATGGTTGTAACCAAAAATGATGTGATACGATATTCTGAAACTTTGAATGCATTCTTTTAATATCAATTTTGGTTCCTAGAAAGTATTTAATCCAAGCAAGAAGACCGCAGTGTTATTGCCAAAAAATTTAAGCGATTTTGGCACGTTTTTTGGATATTTTTTGTAATAATGCAATCTATTCTTTTTTTACCATTTTAGTTCACAATTTGGTAACGATAGAGGTAATGAATATGATGTAAGCCTCTTTGGAAGGCTTTTGGTACTACGTATTTGTATAAAATTTGGTTTGGTAGCGAAAAAGTCTTTCAAAAAAATATTGTACCTAATATGAAGGTATTCCAAGCACGGTTTTGTTCAAATTCCCGGATAAAGCATAAAATTTAGGAATATCTTTTAGCAAAAAAAAAGACAATTTCATATCAAGTAATCTTAGGTAGGAAATATTTATTTACGAACATATTTAACCATTTTCAATAAATTCTAGGTTTAAATGGCGTTGCCTTCTAAATGAATGCTATGTTTTGAGAAAAAAATTTCCGCTGTTTTCAGTTCTCGATACAAAAAAAAAAAAATAAATAAAAAATATCAAAAGAAAAAAAATATTTAATATTTATTGAATTTTTTTTTTGATTTTTATTTGTAAGATTTTCTAAATACCCTTAATAAAATATTTCCATTGAGTATAAAAAAAAATCACTATTTTGCAACTTATTTCCTCAGCAATATTTCCGAGCAATTTGCTATTTTGTTGCTGTGTTTCGCGTCTAGACGGGCGCCTCTCCTACCATGCGTTCCAATTGGCACACACAGTCGCCCCAAAAAATAACAAGAACAAAAACCACATAGCTGCCACATAGTGCTGTTAGTTGACATTACATATATTTGGAGCCGGATAAGCGCTTGAACAAACTCATATGCGGTCATAAATATTTATTGGATATCCCAAGAACTACTACATACATACGACTCTTTCAATGTGACATATATAGAGGTTGTAGACTTTACCGACATAAATACATTCATATGTGATTTTATATGCGACAAATCCATTTTTATTACCCGCGTAAACATAATAACAATAATTTCCTTTGTCAAGTGTTTACAGCCATTCGCAGCCTTTTGCCAGTGAAGTATCCTTAAGGGTTGCTCTTGCAGTGTCACCAGCGGATCTCATGCCAATTCAATTTTGCAAAAAAAAAGGATTCTTTTGTAACATCAAGGGTAGCAATTGCTGCTGACTAATAAAATAAATATTCACGCGATTTAAATGTTTTTACAAGCAAACGGTTTGTACAAATGTGGTGGAGTGGTGTGGGGTGTGCGTGTCACAATTTAAACCAGCGTCACCATTTAAATGCTTAATAAGCTTATAGGCAACTAAAAACTGTTTTTTTTGGCTTCCACTAAAGCAATGTGATTCGTTTGATGCCTTAATTATAAATGGTGTTTAAAGAAAATATCTGAGTCATAAAACGCAATCAATTTACCCTACTGACCTTAGTTCAGCTTGGGTTTATCAATGTTTTTTAAAGCAATGAAAAAGCTTTTATATTTTTATATTGTAATTTGATTATTTTTATTGCCAATAAGACCTCTACGTAATCTACAAAGCAGTAATTTTATTTCCTTGGAATTCGTCAATTTCATGTTCTAAATTCTTCTGATTCTACTGATTCTAGCAACCATATCACTAATCTTGTCAATTCAACCTTTTCTAATGAATTTATTTTACGCATTTTCTTATTTTTTTATTTTTTATTCTTATTTATTTTTATTTTTTTTTGTTATAAGCGTATTGGTTGATGTGCGTTCGCATCAAAGACGCTTATCCCAGCTTAGTGTCGTCTTTAATTTTTTTTTGGTTTAATCTCCGGCTTGCACAACCGGCAGCGGGTTTGATTGGCTTATAAAAGTGTCATCGGCGCTTATCGGTTCTCTCGCCTACTTTTCGTCATTATCTTAAACTATATTGAGTGCAACATTCCTCTCGTTTTAGTACGATAATACGTATATGTACATACTTACTTACAAATTTCTCTCGAAGCTGTTGCAGTTGTCTGCATTTGTCAATCAAATTAAAATACCGAAGTGCTGAATGTCTTTGATATCATTGGCCTAAAAAATGAAATGGAAACAGTTTTAATACACTTGTTCGAGATTTTGTGTAGCATAAATGAGGGAAATAGGGTGTTTAGGAAGAGACAGGTAAGGTCTGGTTAATACGGAATAAATATGTAGTTGTAATACTTCCATAGATAAATACGAGATTATTATTACTTTTGTTTAATTTACACTACTAACTGCATTGGTTTCTAGACTGCAGAAAAACATCGTTATATTTGAATTAATTACGCTTTGTCTATTATGAGACCTCTCTTAGCTAAAAATTCTTGAAACTTTCTTTGGGATCCTTACATAAACCAGTTATAATAGAATGTATATCAGCCCAATCCGAAATTTAAATGAAATTGTTAAGAGAGGACATTGAATTCCACAAATTAGACTTATTTTCTACTGCCACTACCTACAAGGTCTTAAAAGTATAAACATTTTCAAGAGTAATGTTTCAGTTGTTTTCGGACATTACAATTTTTTATATAATTCTTAATATCTAACAAATTGTATTAAGCATGACTTAGGTTTACTAAATTTGTGAATGATTTCTGGTAGATACTACATAAAGTAATCATTACTTTAATGCACTGCCATTAGATTGTTACCCTGCGGGTTATGGGGCTTTATTGGTATGGTGGGCCGCAAATATTTAGATATTGCAAGTACTATCAAATTTACTTTCGTGCCATTTTCGGAAATTCAAATGCGGCAATTTTGTTAATTTACATACCCATTGAGCCAGAAATGGACCACATCAAAATTTGGCTCGAAGGGGTGTCGCGTGGGAAGATCTTGCACAAGCTGTATTTTGTACGTTTTTAAATTAACATCCCGACGTAAAATGCAGCAAGCTCCATACGTCAGTCCGAGTCGCTGCAAACGGCGCCGTATCTACACCTCCACGGTCTAAGTGTACCCTCGCAGCTACAGCTGCTTTATTTTCTTTATTTTCTTCACAGCGTCCTGGACGTGGTTTTTCGGTCGAATATTATCCAATATTGAATACTGGGTCTTAAGCTGGATGATGTTGCTAATAGTACGCTCAGTAGGCCGATTATGTTGACCATAAGTTGAACGAAGCTCTCGAAACACATTCTTTACAGAACGTGAATTTTAGTACTAAAGTTGAACGATTTGTAAATGTTGTTCAGGCATAAAACTTTCCGTGATGAAATGCCAAACAATACAGAAGAAAAATAACATGACAGCTTGACACGACACACGCGCGATCAGTGAAAAAAAACCTATTGAAAAAAGTACCTCTACTTGGATTAGTGGGTGAAAATGATTTTGCAGTTCTGAGGTTATTCAAAAAGGGGTAGAAATTCCTAAAATCTTGTTCCCCACAAGAGCAGATTTGACAGCACTCCATTTTTGGTACGAAGCGGAAAACTATAGCATCTTTGAAGTATTAAAAAGGTTTTCAAATGTGGCCTAAAATATCGAAATCACGATAAATATCTATGAACTCAACCTCGGTAGGCTTTTCATCATAAAATAAGTGTTAAGATTTGGCCATCAAAAATCTAATTTTATTAAGGTTCTTTGTAGGTTTTCCGATATGATAAGATAAGAGGTCTAACAAAATTTTAAGTTATAACTCGAAGTGGATTAAGGCGTGACTAAAATTTCTTATATCACAAATACTGAAACCAATGGTGGAGAGCAAAATAAAGTAGTTTCAAATACATTATTTTCTATAGAAATAGTTTATTGGGTTTTCAGATTTTCAGACTTCAAATTGACTTGAAACTCGCTCCAAAATTAGTTATATCTTGGAACTATTTGCATGTGTTTACAAATCCAGAAGCTTACTTTAGAGACTCTAGCCTTGTCTGTGCTAGGTATTCTATAAGCTTTTAAAAAAGAAAAAAATGAAAAGGTTTGGTGCCAAATAATACTATTAGAATTCTTACAGATACATATGTATGTATGTATATTGATAGCTATGTATATAGAAATACATATTTACCAATACTTTGTTATATGCACTCATTCCTTTCGTGGTATTTCCACCTAAGCTCCTAAGCAAACACACACAAAGTTTTTTTTGTCAGTTAAAGTTTTATCTCATCGACCTCTTTCAATCATACATTTTCACACCGCCACAGCTTTGGCGCGCCTTCTCCAGACAATGCACGCCTGACTATTTGCCGGCTACTGCAACAACAAGAACAAACAACAACGCAAACCAGCCGTTGTCGGCGTGTGGCCGGCTAAAGTTGGCATTGACTTTTCATTTAGTTTTTCCATTTTTTTGGTTTTTGTTTTGCCCGATGCTTTCCGTGACGCTGGCAAAGCCATTAGAAGCAGTTGAATGCACTTTTCCGACTGCAGTGCCGCCGTCGCTCTTCAATGCATACAAATACGCTCGGTTATGTGTTTGTTTGTACATACTGCTCGCGTCAGCTGCTAGCCCTAGCTGCGTTTATGTGACGCCGACAGCTTCTAGTTCACCGTTTTCTCGGTCTTCTGTTTGCACACGAAATATTTTAGCTCGCAGGCAAATGACTGGAACGCCATCGTGTCATCACCTCCTCGCGCTTTTCCAACAGTTATTGATATCTGAAGCAAAAGCATTTCCACTATTCATACATACATACATAACATATAGTTTTCATTTGCGGCCATTTACAGTTAGTTAAAAGTGTGTATGCCGGAATGAACGCTCGTTGTGCGCTTGCCGAGTCTTTAGCTTAATAGTGACATGTGCTGTCATTCATTTAGACATTTAACAAATTATTATGACGTCGCTTGATGAATTTTCTATAATTTCTTGCATGTGCCTGAGTTAGAAATGCGCTTTTGTTTGGCTTTCGAGCACTATCTTAGATCGATGTGGGGTTGTTCTAAAAGCGAATTTGCGCTGTACTGGGGTGGACAACGCGCAATTAACGGCAGTTGACTTTTGTGATCGCCTTTCGGCAGCACAAAAAGAGAAGTTCAAATATTTACGTAATAAATTCTATTATTATTCGTTTAACAAATGGGTTGAATGTGCTCAGATTTCAATAATAAAATTAAATAAGTTGGACAAAAAATCTTGAGATTCATATAAACGAATGGTCAAACGAGTTTGACAAATTAAATGCTTAAAAGTGGTGATAGCGTGACTACCCTTTCCCACGATCTGTTAGTATCGCCCTTATCTGAGTGTTAAGATACATACATATTTTGTTATTTGTCTCTAAAAATCAATGTCCAATTTGTTTATTGTAATCTATGTACATTGGAAAAATATCATTGAGCCCTATACTTGTTTGACGTTCTGTTTGACACTATTGCGATGACTTACTGCCCTAAGCAAATATGCAAATGCGTATAGCACATTTGGTTTGGGTTCTTTTTTAAGCATACATGGCTCAGTATGTATAAATAGCCAAAGCTAAATTGCAAATATGATATACTTACATATGTATGTTCCATGGAAACTTAAGAAAACATCGGAAAACATATAATTCATGCAACTAGCCGCGCTTTTGAACTTAGGTCCCGAGAGACTGAGATCAATCAGAATTTTTGCCTTACCTTTGTGGATCTCAATCTGAGCACAAGCTCTTCTCTAACTAAAAAATTGTTTCTTTTCTAGTTAGCTAATGGTGGTTTAACTACACTTACGCCATTTACTGGGAGGGAGTCGGTGGAGGCGCTAATATTTTTTTCGGACGAGGGGTTGAAAAATGCCTTCCGCATCATCAGTGCTGTCGTCACAGCAACGGAATGTGCCAGTTGCAGGTCACCAAAAACCCCCCACCCTGGGCCCACTTTTGCATTACTTTAGGGTGGTGTTCCATTTTTCTCATTGAGAGATTTTTACTCTCCAGCATGACGCTGGATAAATTGTCCGCGTTTATTGGGCCGACCAAGACTTTTTGTAGGCATGACGGCCCTTCGACTTTTCCCTTTCTGTGGAGGATAACAGCTGGGTTGTGTAAAAATCGACTTATCCAAATTTACGGCTTGTCCATAAGTGTACGTATTTTATTAGTCTGGCCGTCCATCTGCCGTGACTCTCACTCTCTCATCTTTGTTGCCATGTTGTTATTGTATTTTTATTTATTTGTTCTATTGCGCTCTTGTTATTTTCGGATGTTTTCTTTAGCTCTCACTGCCTTTTCCTTTCGTTTGCTAGAAGGTCAATTGGGGCATTACCGCTTATAACTAATATTGCATCGCTTGATATTGTTCGAAACACTGATGCAACGCTAAGGGCTGCAGTACGGTGCACACTGACCACTACCTTACGTCGGTTCTCCTTTTTAAACACGTCTGTCCAGATCTCAGCTCCGTATAATAGGACGCTGATTATCGTCGATGTTACGAGCTTTCACTTTTCTTGGTTGGGGTCTCCTATGTTGGTCATTAATCGACTCAATTGGGAGGTGATCTTCGCTGCCTTTCCTGCGGCGTGTTGGATTTGTACCCAGAAGGTTAGTCTGGGGTCTGGTCTAACGCCTAGGCAGTTTACTGCATTTTATGTTCTAAGAATATCCGTAATAGTTTGCATACTTATTTCGAGGGATATGTGTTTATTTGCCAGCAGTAGTAGCTCTGTTTTTCCGTAGCGAGTTGAAAATTGTGTGAGTTGAGCATTGCTTGGGTCCGTTTGATGATTGGATTAAGCTTTCTTCGCGTTTCTTCTGTATCTCTTGCCGTGGTTATCGCTGCTATGTCGTCCGCGTAGTCAATTAAGAACGTCTAGTGTTTCAAGTTTTAAATAGCGTCATAGCTGATGTTCCACAAGTCTAGGGTTAGAAGGGATTCTTGTGCTGCTCCTGACGTGACCGCTATCTGTAGTGAACCCTCTTTAGTTTGGGACAGCAGTATTCTGTTGCTAAAGTAGTTCCGCACCCCAGGTCTAAGGTAGTCGGAGATTTTAAAGCAAGTGATTGCATGAGTGATTTCGACGAAAGCTTCCTAGCTTCAACTGTTTGGGGAGGAGTTCCTTGTATTCCTTAATCCGAAACATGCAGGGTTCATTATTTGTATTATGTTATCGTACGGTAAACAGTTTTCTGGCACATCTAAAGTATTCATCTGCGTTCCACTACATCTTGGTGAGCATTAACGACTGGAAAGCCGATTGCCTTAAAAGTTGCAATTTTCTGTATTTTACACACTGTCGAGTGTAACACCTAAGTATAATCGTAGGGTTGTTAACAGTCGTAATTTTAATTTAATCCACTGCGATATAACATCCAGCACGAATTCCTTCGTCACGGTGGATTTAGTGGGGGAGTACAAGACTCCTTAAAGAAAAAGATTGGTGAGACTGTTGTTTCCTTTTGAATACTTGCCCTCAATTTCAATGCCTGAAGTCAATATCGTACAATCATCTGTTTGTGTGGTAATAGAAATTCTCTCTGGTGGTTGAGGGAGTTTCGAATTAGACAAATTAATTCTCTGAGAATATGATATATCATGATACAATATGTTTACTCTTTCAATGATAATTGGTATAATGAGATAATTGTGCGGTTCATATCAAAAAAACTTTTGAAAAAAAACGTAGATTTCTCATATGTAAGCGCATTTCCTCTTTACTAATTTATTAATTCATAAATAAAACATTATCATTGTTTCTGATCTGCGCTGACAAAGGGTAGTTTCAAATTAAATATATGTTGACGCCACATCCTTTACCTGAAAAGGTGTGAAAATTAATATTTATTTGCCATAAATCAAAAATAGATAGAAAAACAACTAAATAACCGCTTGGAGGTGATGAATAAAATATGAGCACAAACGCTTCACACTTCAAACCGAAATAGAAAATTAAATAAAGATTCTTAATATAAAGCGCGTGAAAAGTTCTCTACATACATTCGCGCTATTTGTTTAGGTCGTGAATAAATAATGAAAGAAAAAATCTGTCGATGGTTACCTCGATATTGCACAAATGGAAATGGGTAGCGCTGCGCCTGCGCTGTTTGTTAGAGACCTTGGCATAAATACTGATCGGTGATCATATTCATGTATGTCGGTATGTACCCAGATTGGATTAACGTACTTCCTCGCTTTGTTTTCGAACTAATTGATATGCATTTTAAGCAACCACATTGCTGAGAGACCCATAACGCACGCGTCTTGTTTACCTACGGTACCTTTTCAGCGTCAACAACAGAAAATTTAAACTGAAGATTGCGCCATTTCCTTTCTCCTACCCTTTTTGCCGTGTTATAGCTGTGGGGATCGTACCTTTGTGTGTGGCTATATCATTTACATGCTCGATTTCTTGCATACGCAATGATAATTCCATCATTGCTTGCTCGCCTATTTGTGTGTACCCGCACAGCGCTGCTACCTGCGAGTCCAACCGCACCACCACGGTAAACCAATTGTCTGTGATATCGCAAGGTAAATGAATGAATTTATGCCACAACAAAAGAGGAGCCCAAAAGCAATGGTATCACAAGCCAAAACTGAAGGAGCCACTTGTGTGGCATTATTTAATAGTCTTTATTCCCTGCAACCCCACTTGAAATTCTCGTAAACTGCAGGATTGTACGCGCAGTATCACAAGTTTTATCGTTTTACCTGTGTGGCCGACGCCGCGCCTCTGTCATCCTTCTGAAAACAAAAGCTATTCCCAACGCAATTGGTTTGTCGCGCAATTCGCCTTTGTCTCATCGAGATGATAAATTACTTTGCGCGCACACAAACGGCATAAAAGGATAATAAAAATTATACTCATACTCTTATTTAAATATGCGAGTTTATTTGCTTTGGTACTTCATTTAAATAAGCAATAAAAACAAATAGAGCTGGAAAGAGGTAGGGAGCGTCGAAAAGGGTCTCAAGCGTGCATATTTTAACACAAGGACTTCCCGCTACAAAGCGTCTAAACAGATAAGCCATTATTAAATAGCTCGTAAATCGCCGGATTAGTTTTCTTGTGTCTAACAAAAACAAAGCACACTTAAAAATTTTGTTCAATATTTTATTAATTTCCAAAGAATTTGTTTAGGTTGTACCTTTTCTCAATGAAATACTTTTATAAGATTTATAGCGCTAACAAACAAAACATAACCTCGAAGAATTTTAATATCCCATCGACTTGTAGGCAAAAAATAGTAAGGCCTCTTACTTTAAATTTCGCACCAAAATCCCTTCATCGAAATATTTTTCTCTAGATTGGTATGACTGTCATTGACAACTGTGCCAACTGTTACATCAAATGTTCTGAAGTACATAAAATGCCTTCGGCGTTTTTTACGAATGACTGAAATTATTGAACAAAGAAGCTCCATTTTGTGTGCGGAATCAAATTTCTGGTGCCGAAGCGTATAGAATGTTGGAGGAGGTCTTCGGTGATAATTTTTTGTCGCGAGGAAGTGTTTTTGATTGATACAAATTATTCAAAGAAGGTCGAAAACGCATTGACGACGAACCAAGTCCAGCATGGCCGCCAACTTCCACTGATGATCTACATAAACATCAATAAAATAAAAGAATTAGTGTCTGAAAATCAATGATTAACAGTCAGAGATCATACTGGTATCGTTGTAATATCGGAAGGATCAGTGAAAATCTTTTTGAAAGATCGTATGGGTCTAAGAAAGGTGAAAATGCAATGCTCTCCGAATACCAGGATGTTATGAATCACATTATTACTGGCGATGAGTGATGTATCTATGCTGAGCCGAAAAAACACGTCCAAGCAGCTCAAAAATCAAGTTTATGCAGACAGTTATCTTCGATTATCGATGTGTGCTGCACTCCGGGTTCTTTCCGACGAGCCAAACTGACAACAAGAATGGCTATTTAAGTATTATGCGGCGATGGGCGAAGCTATTCGTAAAACGAGACTGGAATTATCGACCGACAACTCGCGGTTTTACCAACATGATAATGCGCCGCCGTTTACTGTATTGATACTTCGCGAGATTTTCGCCAAGATTTCAACCAATATCGTGCCGTAACCACCGCATTCTCCTGATTTAGAGCCGTATGACTTCTGGCTATTTAGCAAACTCAAAGGACCGCACCGGGGAAACCGTTTTGAGTCAATTCAAGACGTTAAACGTGAATCTGCGCATTGAAGGCTATTCCGGAAATTGACTTTAACAACTGTTTCGAGGATTGGAAAAAACGTTAGGACAAATGTATGGTGGATTACTTTGAGAGGGCATAGATTTTGCAGAATAAATTAAGAATTTAAAAATTATGAACAAAGTCTTACTATTTTTGCCCATAGCAGTACGTATATTACTAGTGAATGACTGATTTTGCTTGGCTTCACTCGTCTGTTAAATTTGTAAATTTTTTCTAATTTGTAGCAATATACCACACTTTCTAAGTCAAAAGTTAAAAGAAGAGGTTCAGTTTAGTCATAGTGCATAGTAGCTGTATTTATAGGGTGGCCAAACAATTTTATTTCATGTTAGCAATCATATGGTGTACTTTCTTGCTTCGTGTAACATTTTGATCGATATTGGCAAAGTCATTTTAATTTGTTTCGAAATGCCAGAAGTTCTAAAGTTTTCTTAGGTTTCTATATGGAAAGCTTGGAAATCTAGAAATTAGTAATTTATTAACTATATTTGGATCCAAATGCTTATAAATTTGTTCGAAAACGTCATGTAGCTTATTATATTATGACGAAACTCCAAAAAACCATATTTTGTTCTGGAGCAAGTAGTTCTGTCATGTCTCGTTAATGAAAATCTCTCTGAATTCGTTAGATTATTTATTTTCTTTTTCAGTTTGACAAAATTCCCAGCGTTTGTCCAAGACAGCAGCTCAGACTTAATTGAATCGGACTAGTTGACATTTATTAAACGATCAAAGTATATATGTAGATGATAAAACTTGGTTTACAATTAGCACTCCAATTAGGAACTCCTTTCGTTAAGGTGTTATATAAGTATACATTAGGAAAGTTTGAAGTTGAAATTTTTAGGCATTTTTAAGTTGGTGTAATAGCTGCCAAAATTTTAAGCGCGTTTTTCTTGAAACATCGTTCTCTGAGTGTGTATTGCAAAATTTTTCCAAATGGCTTCAATTTTCACTCGGTCTTCTTAGGTATGTACATTTGAAATCAGAGTTTTGATGATAATTTCGATTTTTAAGGTGCTCTGTAAATTTTGTCTCAAAAACTGACTTTTTTGCAGTGTCCGCCATATTTTTTCAAAAATCAAAATTTCGATTAGTTTTACGATCATTATTTTGTTCATCTATTGAAATAAAATTTTTTCTCGGACTTATGATTTGAGAAAATTTTATGCAGAAAAATCTCCCTCTCCAAACACCTTTTTCGGAGGTCCCTTAGAGATCGGCTGCGGGAACAATAATATCCATTTTATTTTTTCAAAATTAATTGAAGATTATTAAAATACATTAAATTCTGTCAAAGGTCTTTATTTTTGGTAAACATTAAGAAGTTATCGGTTTTTAGTGTCAATTTTTTAGATCCAGTAGGAAATGTCGGAGATCATATCACATATGACGAGCTGAGGCGATTTGGCCATGTTCGTCGGCTTATATACATATGTACATATATGCAAAGTAATCTCTCCGGTTTTGAAATATGGACTGAAATTGAACACGTCCATTTCTCGCCAAGAAGCTGCTCATTTGTCAGACCCATCGATAATGGAACACTATGCTGTTGTTTTTGAAACTAAACAACCAGAGTCATGTGCTTGTATGGAAAGTTCTTTTATTTGAAAAGATATCTTCACGAAATTTGCCATGAACTATTATTTAAGGAAATGACGCAATCTCCGAAAAAAATCTTCAGATCGGATCACTATAGCATATAGCTGCCATACAAACTGTTCGATAGGAATCAAGTGCTGAATGCTAACATAGCTTCGGTACAACCGAAGTTAACCTTTTTTCTAATTTTTATACATTTTTCATTGCACATGGCAACCCTTTCACTATAAAAAGCCACTTAAAGCAAAGTAACTGTAGCTTTTTAAGAAACTTTAGTTATAGCACTTAAATCCTACGATTGGCCTTGTAATCATTTGTTTTCGAAAGTCTTAACAACGCGCAACGCTTAATTTACACATACACACATACATGCTGACATACTTATATTCATGAGAACAGCGAGAACTAGCGTTAACAACCTTTTAACAGGCAAACTTAAATAAAGGTCAGCTTCCAGAAAGCACAAAAATTTTAATGAAAAATGTAAAAAAAGATTTTAATATACATATATACATACATATACAGACATTTTTACTGTGTTTAAGTGTATGTTAAACGCAAGCAAACTATAACGATTGCTACCCACTTATAGACATATAAACATACATACATATATACGCACATACTCAAAAGATGCGCTGCTCGGTTTAGGTTTTTTTCTCTCCCAAAGATCTTCCGCGCGCATCCAATTGCAACAACAACAGCACATTGAGCGTTTTTACTTGATATCCATTGGTCATACGCTGCAAGCGCGTTGGCGTGTTGGCGCGCTGGAACGTATGGTTTATAATTTTGTGATAAGTTAAAAAGCGTGTTCAACAACTTTACTCGAATAACACTTAGCCGCCGCCAACACAGCTGGTAGCTAGTTAAAAAGCGTTAGTGCACCGCTGCTGCCGTGTTGCGCTTGAGTGAATGCGCACTAAATGGGCGGCGCAGGCGCAGTGAAGCGGCTAATAACCAAAACCGCATAGCAGTGGCCAAGCTGTTACAAACATCCACACATATGTATGTATGTATATATGTATGTGTGCAACAATAATTTTATAATATGCTGAGCGCTCGCCGTTAATCACTTGTGTTTGATCGTGCCAGCGGTGGCCGTTGGTGCGCCGCTGCGGTTCTGCTCGAGTTTAAACGCGATTTGACCCACCAATTAATCGCGCCAATAGATCGCGCCGGCATGCAATGCCAGCGCTTATCTGCAGCGTGCTGGTAGCTGCGGTAGCATGTTTTGGTTGCTCGAGTTTTGTTTTTAGAGCTTCCCGAAATAGTTGTTCAACTTTGTTGTAGTTTTTGTCTTTTAAAGCTCATTTCACAAGCTTATCTGTCGTGTGAGCGAAATTTCAACGAAAATGTATTTTTTATGTCTAAGACAAAGTACAACATATGAACAAATGTATGCCTGTGTTTGTGTGTGCCTTCATAGGGGCGCCCATTCCTATCTTCCATGCCGCACAGCTTGGCAAAGAAAGTCTGTTAAAAATTATTAAGTGATCCATAAGCCGATTGTGTTGTTCACGCTTACTGACTTTCAACGTTGTAAAAATAAATAAGCAACAACAACAAAATAGTTATGAAAAATTGTGGAAAGGTCTAGCAAGCAGCACATACCTACTGCTGGCCGCCTTTAACCTCGCATTGTGGCAGCTAATGTTGCTACTGTTGTTGCTTTGCTTTGACTGCTGTTGATTTGTTGTAGCACTTCTGGGCTTGGTGCTGGCAATCGACACATTGCATTGCGCTTGACTTAGCTCGTCTTTGGCGTTGTAACTTGACTTGTGTGACTTTCGACGTGCGGCGGCGCAACATTACACTTCCGCCTGCCAATGACTCGTATTTGCCGCTGTTAGTATGAGTCTAATGTTGCCGTGCTATGTTTTTTTTGTGAAATTTGCTTTATTTATCTTTTTCATATTTTAGTATGCAGCGCGTTTAAGGTGATTTTGTGATCTAAATTTCACTAGGCGAAGCGGAGGCATATTCATAATTGCAGATAGCTCATGGCTTTGGTTCGATAATGGTTAGTCTTAGGAGTATGTGATCAGTCCTTGTAAACTATATGTCCAAATTAAGAACCAGAAAAACTGTCCAACCTCTGCCTGTGCCCCAATTTGCTTCTATTTATTCTTAGTTCTTCAATTTCGTGTATTATTGCAAGTATTCACCCAAGACTAGTTTAAAGAAAATGCGCGTTAAGTAGAGGCAACTGGCTCTGCTATAGAGAGACATGACCCTTAATCAATCAATCAAATAATGTTACTCTTCTTCTGAGATTCTCCACTACTTCCCCTGGTGCTCCTTCTCTAATCACATATCTTTAAGTGATTCAGAACTGAACGAAGCCGCTGGAAAAGAGGAACAATGAATGTTTTTACAGATAAGTAGACGCTTAGAGGAGAAGAGGTCACATTGAAGCTACAAAACCTGTTGAACTTACCTTACGTCGATTTCCACAGATTGGAAAATAATTGGTAAGGTGCAAGTGCAAGATCCTTCTTGCCCAGCGTGGACCATAAGAGATCCTCTGAACTACTTGCTCTTAACAAAGGTCATCTTGGCGCAATTGTAAGCCATCTGACTGGACACTGTTCAAAAGGCTCTCTAACAGCTGAATATCTTGCCGGCTAAAAATCTCATGGAAGAACTCGCGTTGGAATGATCAGGGCAGTTGCTCCTCTATTACCCAGCTTTTGTCAAACTATCTTGGTAGATACATACAGTTTTGGCCTCTTTTAATTTTTTTTGTCCTTGAATTAAAAATTCTAGGAAATCGTGCTATTTAAATAAATTATTCATTTATGAAATCTTCATTTATGCTTTTTAGCTGAACAGTAACTAATAAATATTTTTTTCTTCTTTTTAGGTAAGCAATCACATCTTATATCACTGCAAGTAACGCTTTGGAAGTTATTGTAAGTGTTTTATATACTTATTATATATCGGTTCAATTTTCGTCTTTTTTTAATTTTTTTTTTAATATTGAAAGTATTGTCCTAATGAAGAATTTAGCATTTTTCCAACTTTCTGACAGTTTGTGGCTTCCATCTCAATGAGACGGCTTTGAGGCTAATCAAGTCAGATTTTGATGTCCTGATCTGATGTGAATTGTTTTCCAGTGAGTGTATTCTACATTGACGGGAACAAATGGTAGTCAGAAAAGGTAAAGAAAGTTTAGATCGCAAGACAAAGCGTTCGCCTGTTTTCTAAACAACTCAAGTCGACAGCAAGTACACTCGAAAATTCCGAGCGCCTTTTCGTAATCGCTTGCTTAATTTTTATGAGTTTTTGTGGTAGCATTAATAGTTTGATCCGACTTGAGAAGCTCATAATATAGCAGGCTTTTTTGATCTTACTATATATAGAACATTACTTAGACGTTTTGGCTTTCGGCTGGTTGACCGAGCTTCACATAAGGTTTTTTGTTTTTAGTGTTGTTGTAATAGACCCATTTATTTAAACCCAGTCGCAATCCGTTATTAACACGACTTCCTTTTGTAGCGTTCAAGCAGCATTTCTGACATGCAACAACACCTTTCAACGTCTCTTCGCTTCAATTGATATGATATTGCTTTTGAATATATCCGGCTGCTTTTAAACGTTTTGAAATGACTGCTTAAGGGACTCCTAATGATTATAAGAACTCTTCTTGTGTTTGACAACAATCTCTATTAAGTAATGCTTCTAGTTCTTCTTCGTAAAACGTTTTTGAACGCCTAGGACGCTCTGCGTCTTCTAAGTCAAAATTACCGCTTTTAGCTCATGCAAACTACTTTTGGCATGTTTGCTCAGCTATGTACGTCAAGTTCACTATAAACTTCCAACAAAATACTATGACTATCGCCTAAGGTTTTCTTTAGCTTTAAATATTGCAGAATAACTCCCCGCAAAACCTTTTTTCAGGCACAAAGTTCGACGTATTTGAGTGAAGAATTCGACAAACCGCAAGTTATAGTAGTTAATATGTATTCTTTGGCCTGTACATTCCGATACAATAATGAATATGGTCCGTGTTAAAGAAATGGTTTTTAAAATATTACTTACGTTATGTAGAGTTTTGATATTTATAATTTTGGAACCAAATTTACTATAATTAAATTCGTACTTAATCAGGGGTGAGTTCTTTATTTTAAATGCAATTTTTTTGTAAGTGGGCTGTGAAAGGAAGGCTCAACTCATCGTCAAACAAATACCTTGTTTTTGAAAATCTAAATAAAATGAATTAATTCTTCTCAGTATTCTTTAAGAGCACTTTCACAAGAAAAATATTTTATTTTTCACTTTTAAATACTAAAGTTGCCTAATTTCAACCTCTCTTAACTTACAAATATATTTTTAAACAATCTTTGTTATTGCTTTATGTGGTATGCATTTCGGCAGTTTAGCGAGTGTTCTTTTCTTATGCAACTATGTATTTATTTGACTGCCGAAATTTCGATATCGAAAAGGCTATTAAGGCCTCTGGTTACTTCAGATAAACATATTTAGGCAACCTTTGATATAAGAGAAATAAAACATATTAACAAATTTTATGCATGCATAACCAACATTATATTTAGTCGAGGCCGCATAAGCATTATTCATTATATACATATAATATTTTACAATACTTAATGAAGTGTTTTTTAATATTATTTGAAATATCACACTTAATTTGGCAAAAAAGATAATTCTGCTATCTTCCTTATTTGATTTGAAGTCGGAAAACATAAACAGCGGCAATGCTTTGAAGAAGACATTATAAGTATATGTTATAAATACATATCTACATACACACATTACCATAATATTTATCTATTTCCTACAAAATTATTAATTTCGCGCGTTGTTTGTATTTTTCACAAAACCTCCCCAAGCTAATTATGTAAATTTGCTAATAAAATGAAGTATATATGTATGTATGTATGAGACAAGCCGAACTGAATCGCAATATCAAAACCGAGGCGAACTGCGCGGGCCACGAGCCTCGCTACCGCAGACCAAACCAAATATCAGTTAAATAGTCCCCAACCAGTCTAGCAGACGGCGCAAGGCGAGCTCATTAGCAGATTACCCGTTTCAATAAAGAATAATTCTATTTTCGGTGGTGTGGCTTTCAATGTTTGGAAAGGTCATAATTAAAATTTATGTGCGCACAAATATACTTCTACACATACACATACAAACGAACACACGAGTATTTTTTCAAATATTGCTTGGTATGTGCCAAAGTTGTAGGGGTTTGCAGGGCTGGGAAACTTTAAAGCAAACAATTAAAGCGATATTTCATTTACAGCAACAATTTATCCATTTAACTTTCTATGGGTTTACGGTGCTGATAAGCGTTTAAGTGTATATTTAATGAGTTTTAAACTCAAAATACGTGTAAACGGACTGTTTTCAGTTGCAATTATATAGGGTGATCTATGTCGGTGTTCTCTAACTTTTTAAAGAAAAAACACAGCAACTTCAAATTTAATGGGTAATGTTTATTACCATTTGAAAGAAGATTCTTTGGCCGTTATTTTTTTGAAGTTTATTTCTTTAAAATGTTGGCCACGACTACGTCTTAAATGATCCATCCGTTGAGTTCAATTTTCGATGACTCGTTCGAGTATTTCGACTGGTAACTGGCGAATGACACGCGTGATGTTTTGCTCCAAGTCCTGAATCGAAGCGAGACTGTCCGCATAGACTTTAGACTTTAAATACCTTACAGGAAAAAGTCTAACGTTGTGATATCACACGATCTTGATGGCCAAGAGATCAACCCTAAACGTGAAATTATCTTCTCACTGAAGTTCTCTCTCAATAAATTCTTTGATTAATGTGAAGTTTGGGAAGTGGCGTCGTCTTGTTGAAACCAAATGTCGCTGAGACCACGAACTTCAATTTCAGGCATTATATGGTTGGTCACCGGCATCATTTTTGAAAAAGTATAGACCGATGACTCCACCGGCCCACAACCCACACCAAACCGTTCTTTTCCTGGATCGAATGGCAGCTCTTGATTCTCTTCAGGTTGCTCTTCGTCCCAAATATGGCAATTTTGTTTGTTTATATACCCATTGAGCCGGAAATGGGCCTCTTCACTGAACAAATTTCGCTCGAAAACGTCGGATCTTCTTAGAACTTTTCAAGAGGCTATAGAGCGAAGCGATGATGCTTGGGAAGGTCGGGTGGCTTCAGTTCTTGCATAAGTTGTATTTTGTACGCTTTCAATTTAAGAATTCGACGTAAAATGCGCCAAGTCGTTCTATACGTCAGTCTGAATTGCTGCGAATCACGCCGAATCGACTCTCCACGGTCTTCGTATACACTCTTAGCTACGGCTGCTATATTTTCTTTACTGGCCGTAGTCCATTCGTTGGTCCATTCTCACGCGTGATCTGTCATAAAAATGTTATTGAAAAAAACACGTCTACTTGGATCACCCGTTATATATTACCGAGGGTTATGTCACGCTTGCTTGTGGGAAAGTAACATTTAATCATATATGTATATTCATATGTGTAAATGGTATCTATATATTTCTCTTGATAAGATATTACGTAAAAATTTGGCGGCTAAAATAAAATAATAAATTCAATAAATATTACTTTAGCACTCACTATCTGATAGACTGTGGTGCCTCGAACATGTTTGCTTTCGAACATTTTTGTTGGTTTATTGGTTGGATCAGCCAGAGAACTTAAAACAAGTTAGCCATCCAATCGAGCAGCATACAAAATTCGATTTGGTCCTTCTTATTGTGTTATGTTTTCTCGATCAGCGAACGTTTGAGACCACTACTGCTGTATTAACATGTCCCAATTATGAAGTTATGGGGTATTTAAGCTATCGAACTCAGTACGTATGGTATAAGGTATTCCAGGTAGAGGTACATAAGTACTATGTAAATATTTATATGTGCATTAGGAATCACTTCAGTTGCCTACATTGTTGTGGGCTCGAGATAGTAGCTGCATAGCAAAACTATGTTAGTGGAATATCTTATCTAGCTTGTGATATTATTAAATAGACATATCTTATCTATATAGACTAGCCTGGATTTTGTTGCACTGGAATGTTATAACAAAAATAAAATACAACAAAATTATATAACAACAAGATTAATATATAAAAACAATATATAAAATAACTTCAAATTCCATTTGATTCTTTTGTTCTCCAGTATGCAAATCAAGAAGCAATTAATATAATGAAATATAATTTTGCACGAATAGTGTCTTTGAAGTATATCATCTTATGACCAAAACTTTTCCAAATCGAATCGAAACTGTTCAAGCCCCTGGGTACCGAATTTGTGGACCAGACTTTTTATCGAAAATACCGGATGAAGTGGGAGATATGTATATAATTGATATTAGGAAAGAATCTTTCCCTGATAAATGTAAAAATGAGTAAATCATCAAAACTGGGTTAAAAGGGGTAAATAGCTCTCAAATATTTAATATAACGATCTTCCAGTTCTAGGTGCCTGTATACAGCATATATCGGTCAATGTGTGAGTTATCTAAAATTGATAAAATCTGGTATAAAATCGGCCTAGTCTCTATATAACCAATAATACATTTTTCGTACGGCCGGCTGACTTTGCTTTAAGGAAACTCAGAGAGCATTTAGACCGTGGTATTGGCTAAAATGTATAGAATTGATTGAGAATGATTTAGTATAATTTTCGCTTTTATTTTCATCCATTCATGATTTCGTTGAACAGCGAAGTTGAACGCTTTCACGTTGACATTGTCTCACAAATTCAGAAATTACATACAGAGAATAATTATAGTAATAAAAACATGTTAGAAATTTAATTTTGGTCAAACGAGTGGTTAAAAAAATAAATTGATGCTCGCGATGTTGATATTGATACTCAAGTTAATATTCTCACTTGGTCACCTCAATAGGCATGACCAACTAATGCACCTTACTTCGCTTGAAATTGTTGTTATTCGTATCAATGGGACGTAAAAAACTGTTGGAGCTAAGTGAGAGATCACTGCAAGCATAGTGAGAAGTTTTCTATTAAAAAGAAAAATAAGAGTAGAGCATTGTTAAGCAACAAATAAAATACGCACTCACAATCACTCAATTTCTACACATGCATGTCATGCACTCACCTTTGTTTTTGTTAACATTTTCGCTTGCTCACCTTCGTATGCAAAATTTCCTTCTGTCTTGTTTTGCATGCAACAACATGATTGATAAACAGTAAATGCTGACGGTATTCGTGTCAATTGAAAGCAAACAACTATTGGAGCGCAGTGAAAAATCAGTGCATTCGGTGGTTTATGAGAAAATGTTTATGAAATCAGAAAACTATTGAAGTTTGTGGAGTAAAGTGAAAAATAAAATAGTTAATCGCGAAAATATAAGTTTCAAGTTCAGTAGAAGGTGGTTTAAAGCTTATTAACTAATGTGTTCAAATAATATGAGTGAATAAAAGAATAGAAAGAGAGTATGGTCAGAAATATGTATAAACATTTATTTAAGTGAAGTTAAAGTGAAAATGGTTTAAAAGTAGAAAAATAATTTGTGTGTGATATGTGAAAATGTATGTAAATAAAGCTTAAATGTGAAAAATAATTTGTAAAAAATAATATAAAGGAAATTTAGGTAAGTTTTTAAGTAAAACAATAAATAACAACAATACTCATATTTGTGAGCACGGTCAATAAATAAAAAAAAATTGGTTTGCCTTTTTGTGCTAGTAGTATTTTAGTTGCTAGATTAACTACATCCATTGGAAGAATAGTGGAATTTTGTAAATGTGTATGAATGCAGAATAATAAATAAAAATGATGAACAAGTAAGCCCGATATTTTTTGATCAAAAGTCAACTATAGGTAATGGGGTCCAAATATTCAGTATCTGTGGGCTTGATCGGTTTTTGTTGGATTTTGATCATAAGGGCATACACTAAAGGTATTATTCGTGGAAAGTTTTATCCCGTTATATTAGTTGATTCTTTTACTGGAAAGTGAAAGAGACAAGTAAAAGTGGGCGTGGTTGTTGTCCGATTAACCATAGGAATATGAAAAGGTTGCCTTGAACGTTACGTTATTGAGCTCAAGGCTAGAGTCGCAGTGCTGTTAACATTATGGTTAGTTAGTCCTCTGAAGAAGGTTAAACCTGTTAAAATTCATGTATTGTATCCATTTATGTATACATTTTTTAAAATTTTGGAATCGGTAGTACTAGTTTTAGTGTGTTATTGCACTTCTAAGTGAAGGATATAAGAGAAGAAAAACTTGGATTTCTTCAAATTTACTAAAAAATAAAAAAGCTCGCCCAACCAAATTTGTTTGCTTTTGGTGAGCTCTTATGCGTATACTAAACATCGTGAATGCGTGTAAAATGTGTCAACTGTCAAAATATGTACTAAAACGTACATACATATATGTATATATATAAATTAATGTCTAATAAAAAAAAACAAGTTTGACACTTCTTGTTTTTGTAGCAACCGTGGAAGTAAACCAAAAACAAGCTTAAGATAATTGTAAATGAAATCTATTAATTCATATAGATATATGAACATATACGAGTATGTGTATTTGTATATATGTAAAACAATTTTTTCATATTTTTGCCACTTTGCGCTTGAGACCAATTAAGCACATAATTTCGCTTTTTTTCTTGGAGCCAAAGCCTTTGGCTTTTGCCGCCTTAAAGTGTCTCAACATATAACGGTTATAAGCGAAGCAAAAGAGGTGATTAATAATTGGTCAGCGACTGGTTGCCTAGGCCAACGCCTCTATCGACTTTTTGTTGATTTTTGGAACTGTAATTTTATTTTATTTTTCTTTTTTTTCGAATGTGTGAATTTTATGCACTACGCAAATTTTTTCGACTTGTAACTGGCGTAAGTGCTAGTTTGTATTGGTTGTAATTAGCGGTTGCAACAAATTATCGCAGTCGGCGGAATATTTGGTTCAACTTTTTTTTTTGCTTTTTTGTTGCTTTTTTGTGGATTTTGGTTATGAATAATGCCAAATTGCACTTTGTTATGTGCCAAAAGTCGCGGCTCGCCTGATTTTATGGCGATTTATAGCTTTTTGTTAGGAACGAGGTCCGATAAATCTGTAATTTTTTTGCTCTCATTTTTTATTTTCGGTTTCAATACACGCGATTTTTGCTTTTCAGCACGCACGCAGGTGGAACGAATTCGTATGTTTTTGTTATTTTGCGTTCTACATTTGAAAATGTGGATAATTTATGTTTGAATATTTTAAATTTTTTTTTAAATTTTTTTTGGCAAATTAATTATAAAAAATAAAATTTTAGGTAAAATTCTATTTTTAGAATTAAATTAAATTAAATTACTTAAAACTATATTTTCAAGTTTATTTTTAAAATTAAATTAATTAATTTACTTTAATTCGATTTTTCATTTCGTTTATTTTTTTTAATTTTCTTTCTTTTTTTCAATAACTTATTTTACGTGGCTGTCTCCATATATTATATGAGAGCCTGTAAAATTATTTCCTTCCTCAATTATCTATATACTACTAAATACTCATTTATGCCAATTTCTGTTAAATATTTCTAGAATTATGTAAGCTTGCTGAAAAAACTTAAATAATTCCCCTAAATTATTATTAAGCCTTGTCATGTTCCTTCTTAACTGATTCAATAATAAGCCTCTGATCTCCGAGAAACATTTTATAACTGTAGCTTAATTTTTTGTTGCTGTAAGTGGAAATATTTTTGTCTCAACCCACGCTCATCATTTTACAGTTCCAAAGTAGTTCACTCGACAAGTCGACTAACTAGTTTCGCGCCACAAGCAAGAGTGCAGTAATTACACGAAATTGACCAGCATACATATTTACAATTGTATATGTACATATGTGCGTATTCTTGTTTATGCAGGTTTTTATTTCAAACTGCAATACAATTTGTATTTGTGTGTATGTGTTTCGTAAAAATTTGCTGAAATTAATTTTTTTGCGTGTAGGTTGCAATTTCTGGGTTGATTGACTTCACCAACGACAATAACAAATAACATTGTGATTCAAAAATTTTCGGCCAAATAAAAAATAGTTCTCATAACTACAGTTTCGTATATGTAGGTGTATGTAAATAACTGCCATTATTAGGTCTTGTAAACTCGGCTAAGCCCGCATAAGTGGTATCTACGCCAATAAAGCAGAAGAAGAATAGGTCTATAACCACCCCGCTTTAGAGCAATTTTATATAGAAACCAATAAAAACATCAGGTCCTTACGAAGACTGACCTATACTGTACAGACGACTTAACGTACCAATTCAGTTCATCTTTCTGGTAAAACTCGGTTTAGTATTTGAAAGATATATCTCTAATCTTACGGCATTTACCGTTTTTCTTGATCATTCTTTATAGGTTGAATATTAAATTAAACCGATTGAAGAAGTTTCACTAGTCAATTAAAATCCAAACGTCGGTTTCTTGGTTATCTCTTCTCATTCTGAGTTTATTAAGCCTTAAGAGCTTTTGAAAAGTTTTTTGTAGCTAATCGAAAATTGCCCCTACGCTCTTCCTGTTAATATCTTAAGTCCTTCACACTCAGCCTTTCCTTTCCGCCCTCAACAAACAACATTTCCTTTCTATTTTATGTGTAACTCTTTATGAACACAATCACTCATCTCTGTCATGTTTTATGATCGATCTCCTGATGATTGGTTTCAAACACGTTTTGAGCTCAGTTGATAACCTAAACCACCGTCCATTGTCACAGGTATAGAACCATCTGACGACTACGAACTTTTCTTTTCTCAGCTTGAACTTAAGCATCTCTAAAAATCTTTGTTATTACTCAGGGACGTATTTTCTCTGTTACCACAAATCAGCATTTCTTTCCGTGACTGTCAGTGTATTTGATACTAATATATATATTCCGGACCCTCTGGGCAGAAGCCAAAAATGAAAGTTTTAGCAATGTCCTCAAAACAGAATAGTTTAGTCTGTGGTTTTGTAATTTTTTTTAATTAAATATTCCTAAACGTCTGAGTCTAAAGCGCAGCAAACAAATATATCTGGAGAGCCGTTGGTTTCAGGACTGAGGCTGGTTCGTAATTGGAATTTTGATTCATATATTTGTTATATATTGAGTAGTTTTGGTCGCACTGGAACATAAAAATGTCAGAAAAACGTTAAAAACCGTATTCGGTTGAAATCGGTCGAGCAGGTCCTGAGATATGTGATTTTAGACCTATAGGAGTTTTCTGTCTAGCAAATGTGTCTAGCAAACTGAAAACAAACTTCCATGTCGAATTTACTAACAATTATACCCGATGGGATGAAGATGTGTTGTGAAGTTTATCGAGATGAGTTTGGGTAAAAAATTCTTATAAATTTTATTCTCGATCTGTATTATAATAAACTGGAAAGTGCTTTTTAAGTTGCAATCTCTCTACCGAATTATTAATTTTGTGTTGAGCTGTTTAGTCGAAGAGACCTAGATCTATTATCATGTCGCCTTCCTTCACTCCGACTCCCTCAAACCATTGGCAACACTGACTCGAAACATCATCACATTCCAAGCATTAGCTACTTAGTTTTTGAAAGCTTCCTCAGAAATTGCAACTACCGTAGAAGCTTTCAAAGTGTTGTATCATTTTATTTAAAATTTTTCAAAATATTTATACTGAAGTTGGCACGTGGCATCATACTCCATTAAATCTTGCGAAATATTTAATAAAGCAAATTAACAAAATCCCAGCAAAAAACCGCTAAACTTTTCGCGCTTCACTGACAGCTCGCAAATATTATTGCTGTATACATACAGACATCCACAAAGCTGAAATACTTGACACCAAAAAGTCATCTCTTCGCACCTGTATATCCATCATCCTGCGCTGTCTAAGCGCATATTTGTTGCAAGCATTAGGCAAACATTTCTAGCGAATACCAAATTAGTATTTTTATTTTATTTTGCGGCTGATACACAGCTGTTCGCTCACTTCAAAAACGTTTGTGGCATTTGCTATGCCTAATTCACGCATTGTGAACGCTCGCAGCTTCTTCGTTCGTAAACACACTCAACTCACAATACTCACTACAAGTTTGTGTGGATCTGTATGATGTTCAATTTGAATTCAGTACTCTGTAAATGAAGTGATTTTATCTTTTGGTACATATTGACTTAGTGCCTTGCTGGAGATGGCAGCTGTTTGCCGGTCAAACACACACTCAGCAACTCGAAACGCTGTTAGTGGTTGAAGGTATAGCCATCAGCTGTGCGGTCAACTCTCGGCTGGAAGTAGCACAGCTGAGTGGCTAAATGTGCAAATATTTAACTTTGAAACAAAATACCCGAAAATATTTGCACATGCCACAGCAGATGCACTTGGAAGGTGATTTAAAGTTACACATTAGTAAAAAAAAATGGTATGTAGATCAGATGTACATACGTAAATATGTATTATAGAATAAGCATATCTACAAATTTGATACATTTGTCTCACTAATTTATTGTAGACTGATAATTTTGGTATAATCTTTGTACTTTTCGATAAATGTTTCGACAACTTTTGAGCTAATTAACTAAGAATTCGAAAAATAATAATAGAATTGTATGAAATTATCCATTCATTTCTTGATCACCATATTTGCCGAAAAATGGAATTATTGCAGGTTTCGTAATGAAAGAATTACATAGATAATTCCTTTATTGTAAACAAGTTTTCAACTTAGTTTGGTTCAAGGCCTTAAAGGAAGGCTAATGTCAAGCATTTAGCTTTATTATAAAGATAAAGGTTTGCCCTAAAAATGATTTCGGGCAATTGACCACAGCGGCTGGCACAATCAATTCCAACCTATTGGGCCTCTCTGCCGCCGAATATTCACTTTCAAAGCGTCAATCGCCAAAAAAATATTCTTCCAAGGCATTAATCATTACTATAATACTTGATAATCTGTATTAGGAATATGGAGAAGTATTTTCCTGATTTCATCCATTTTAGGCATATTTGATGTGTGAGTACTTAAAATGTTATAGTCCGATTTCGAAAATTTTTGGGCTTAACGCGAAATACCTTGAGGGCACTACTTGTGTAAAATTGTATCGCAATATATTCATTAATTTATAATATAAAGTGAAATAATCAAATTTATTTTATTGTTATATTGCGTAGTCGAAAAAGATTTTTCGTATTTCTAATCATACTTCATCTCATTTTTTATTATACATATGTACACTTTTTGCTATTTTTCGCTAGAGACATTATTCCATCAGTGTAAGTCTTTTCTGGTTTCTCGGCGAAATACTGCGGCAAGTAATTTTCACAGGCTTCTCTTGAAGCCAACTTTACTCCATTAAGTGAGTTCTGCATTGACCGAATTGAATGGTCGTCCGATGGTGCAAGGTCAGTGCAGTATGGTGGAGGCATCAAAACTTTCCAGCTCTCCCAGTTTTTGCCAAGTCATCAAAGATGTTTGTGGTCTATCGTTGTCCTGATGGAAGACGAAGCCCTTTCTGTTGATCATTTCTGGCCATTTTTCAATTGTTCGCTTCAATCTCATCAGTTGTTGACAGTGTAAAAGAGGGAAACTATCAATCGACCAGACTGGAGCAGGTCATTGTGCAATGACTAAATACGAAAAAAAACTTCTTCGACTACCCAATATTATATTGGAAGTAGGAGTGGGTAACAATCCGATATCGTCAAATTTAACAGTAAATTTTAGAAATTGGTACTTTCTGACATATAGAATTTTACTTAAAGGTGGGCGGTATCAAGCATCTTGTCTTTTTAAGTTTTTCCCGGCCATTTTACTTAAAGGTAGAATGAAAGCTAAACATTATTCAATATTAATTATCAAATTTATTTTAACAGTAGTAATGCTCATTTTCAAAAAATCTATAGGGACTACAATACTTATGGTATAAAAATATTAATAAAATATGTAATATATTTTTCATGGTGAAATCAATGGTCTAATTTTCTTCTTTAACGCTCCTTAATTTTCTCTTTTGAGGGCTTGTTCTAAAGGTAAATCAGGTAAAAGCGGGGTTTTTTTTGGTAATGTCCTTCTCAACTTCTCTTTATTTCTCCATCATTAGCTGATACCTGTATTCTAATTGTTGCCACCTTCGGATCTAACCTCCGCAGTCTCTGTCTTTGACTGCTCGTTACTCTGTATACTTCCTGTATTTCCTTTCACGTTTCTTTCTTTCAGCTCATTCAAAAAACGTTGTTTAATGAGGGCTTGCTCCACGGATATATCTGGTCGTAAATGTAATATAAGCTTGACTTCTGGTGACAAGTCAGCTTGGAGCTCCTCATTTTTCTCAGCTTCTCCAATATTACAACTTCTGTACTGTCTGGCATTTTCTGATTCTTGCAATTTTATTTGAGTGACATTCTCATTATTCTGTTTTCGTTTTCGAAATTCGAGGGTCAGTTTTGATATTACTTCCTTTAAAGCCTTGGGAAGCTCTCTTTCAAAGGGTGTTTGGTGCATTATGGCCATACGCCAAGCACGATTGCGAGCCATTTTCATTATGGATTTATTCTGGCGCAATAACAATCTATTCAGTTGGCCATCCATTGTGTCGTTATGTTCAGAGATCGATGCATCTTTGCTAACTTCTTCAAATTGTGAGCCACTCATTTAGTTAAGATTTTGGGAAATTATAGATTGCAGCTGAAGGTGAAGATGGATGTTATTCAAACGACTTACTGTGTTGAACTAGAGAACATGGGTCAAATTCTGTACTTTTATACCCTTGCCTAGCGGAGAAAGGTACGGAAGCAGGTAGCACGCAATTTTTTACCGACTTTTACCTGTTCTGGGTAAATCTCAGCTTATAGTAGGAGGGTACACCGAAAACAGGTAGCGATTTTAGGTGGTTTTTTTTTACAAATCATTTACATTAACTCGATAAACTTGTATAATTTTTTGAAAAGAAAAAATTAAGGTTACACAGTTATTAGAATTAAGGTTTTAAGATTCCCTTAAAGTCAAGTCCTTTTCTATTTCTACTAATATTATAAATTTAATATAAATTTTAATTGCTTTCTTCATTATCTAATTGATTTAAAATAATCGATTGTTAGTTCGATACATTATAAAATATTTTATATATTTATTAATTATATTTGTGTTTTTAGATAAAATATTTTATATATTTATTAATTATATTTTTGACTTCAAATAATCGATAAATAAGAGTTATTGAAATGAATCGGTATATTTACTTAGGTTTTATGAGTAAAATCTTTGCTTTGTATTCTGCTAACAAGCTTCCCATTTTAAATCAGTCAGGTCTTAAAAATTATGATAGAAATTGCTGAGAAAGTTGAATCCGATTTTATGTGTAAATAATGGAGGAAAGGCTAAGTTCGGATGTAATTGAACATTTCACACTCTTACAATTTACTAGGATGAAGGCCATGACAGTACGTTCAGGTATCCATTTTATGCACAAAGATGCACCGTTATACGAAAAACACGATCTTTCAATTTTGTCACCATACTCTCATATTTGCCAATGTATGCCGTATAAAGTCAACTGGAAGTACCAAAATTTTTAAAATAGGTATATGGGGCCAACAAAATGTTGATCCCATTCAATATGTATAATTTTTAGAAAAGGATTCTCTCCAAATTTCTATAATATTGGGCAGTCGAAAAAGTCTTTTCGTATTTTGTCAATAGATGTCGTTGGAGTCATATATATCCAGTGCTACTAATTATATTATGTCATACCATATAGTGTTGGAAATGTGAGATTTTAAGCTTAATTTAACCAAAAAAAATTAAATACGGAGATGTTGAAAAAAATTACAGCTGTTCAAAAATGAATGAAAATAATGAAGAAATTCGCATTATTTTGAAATTTTTGTATAAAAAAGAGAAGAATGCCACGCAAGCCACTAATGAAATTTGTGAAGTTTACGTAGACGATGCCATTATGTCAGTTCGTGTAGCACAACAATTTTTCGCTCGCTTCCGTTCTGGAAATTTCAATGTGAAAGGACTGTCTCATAAGCAGTCATGTCATCGCTAAAGAACTAAACATTTATAATCAAACGGTTTTGAACATTTTGAAAATGGCTGGCTACAAAAAGAAGCTCGATGGGTGTCACATGAATTGTCTATGAAAAATTTAATGGACTGAATTAACATCTGCGACTCTCTGCTGAAACGAAATTAAATTGAACCATTTCTGAAACAAATGATAACAGAAAACGAAGAGTGGATCAAATACGAAAATAATGTGCGAAAAAGATCATGGTTTAAGCGTAGTGAAGCTCAAGAGTTTGTCGCAAAGCCGATTGAAGCAAGCAATCAAAAAACTTACCATAACTGATCAACAGACACACATTTGATTACTCGGTAAAAACTGGAAGAGCTTGGCTGGAAAGTTTTTATGCCTCCACCATAGAGACCTGAGCTTGCGCCATCGGACGACCATTTATTCCGGTCAATGCAGAACTGCCTTATTGGAGTAAAATTGACTTCAAGAGAAGTCTGTGAAAATTACTTATCGCAGTTTTTCGCCGAGAAACCAGACATGCTTTAAACGGACGGAATAATGTCTCTAGCGGGATAAATAAGTTGAAGTTTGATTAAAAATACGAAAAGACTTTTTCGACTACCCTATAAATTGGGACTAAGGAAAGTATTACCGCGATTTTACTATTTTTCGTCAGAAGGGTGTGTTCCCTCTGAATTACAATTTTGGACCTCACAAACTTACCGAATATGGTAAAAAATTAGATATATCCACGGAGGCCACATATCTGCTGCGTGAATACCTGAAAAGTTATAGTCCGATTTCGACAATTTTTGGACGATAGATGAAATACATTGAGAGCCCTAGTGTGCAATGTTTTAGAAAGAATCAGGATTAAGTTTCTATCTATGAAGTATGCGTGGCTGTCATCCGATTTCGCTATTTTCACAGGCTACCTCACCCACAAAAATTAGTCGAAATTTTTTCAGTGCTTCCTGATATATAGGATTTTAATTAAAGGTGGGCGGTACCACCTTTTTAAGCCCTTCCTTATCATCCGGAATCGGTAAAATAAAAACTAAAATATTTATATAATATTACATAATTAAATATTTATATATAATTACAGCCGATATTTATTATATTTTAACAGTAGCAATCTTTATTTTACAAATATCAATAGTGACTTATTCTACAAAAATTATTACTATTGCAGTACTTATTTCATGAAATCCCAGGTCAAAATTTCATTTTCCGTAACCAGTTTTGTAAAATGCTCCCTATGTTCCGCCATGAGTTTCTCTCTGATGAGTGCTTCTTCTAAAGGTATATCAGGTAAAAAAAACCTGGGTTTCTCGCTACTAATATCCTTTTCAATTTCTCCACAGTTATTATTGGCTGATATTCTCACTGTTGCTACCTTCGATTTTAATTTCCGGAGTGTCTGTCTCCGGATTTTTCTCAACTTCTGCAGTATCACATCTTGGGTCGATATTTTCTGATTCTTGCAGTTTTATCTGTTTTCGTTTCCGAAATTCGAGGGTCAGTTTTGATATTACTTCTTTCAAAGCCTTGGGCAGCTCTCTTTCAAAGGGTGTTTGGTGCATTATGGCCATACGCCAAGCACGATTGCGAGCCATTTTCATTATGGATTTATTCTGGCGTAATAACAATCTGCTCAGCTGGCTGTCTATTGTGTCGTTACGTCCAGAAATCGATGCATCGTTACTAACTTCTTCAAATTGTAAACCATTCATGTTAGTTAAGTTTTTGGTAAATTATAGATTGCAGCTAAAGGTGCGAAGTTGAAAAGAGATGTTTTTCAAACGACTTTTTGTGTTGAACTGGTGAACATGTGTCGAGTTCTTACCTTTTATACCTATGCCTACTCAAGAAAGGTACGGAAAGCAGGTAGCGCGCAATTTTTTACCGACTTTTACCTGTACTTGGTAAATCCCTGCCTAGTGCTGGAAGGTACAAAGAAAGCAGGTAGCGAGCCACTTTTCTACAAATCCATTACGTAAACTGGATAAACATGCATACATACTTCTTTGAAAGAAAAAAATCAATGTTACATAGTTATTAGAATTAAGGATTTAAGACTCTCTCTTAGACTCGCTTTAGAAAAATACTAAGTTCATAAAAGTTTCCGCATTCCGCAAAAATTTGTGACGAAATATGGCAACAGTATAGGTTTGAAACTCGTTTATAATTTACAACAAATACCAGAAACCGTCGATATACCATATGTCGTTTCACTTTGGAGTTTTTGAATCCCTTTCGCAATTTATTCGAAAGCTCGTTAAAGCTTTAATTCCAAATAATCGAAAAAATTTCAATTTATATAAATTATCGAAATTTATTGATGTTGTAGGTAAAAAACTTTTAATTCCTTTTTCATTACCTCATTAATTTGAAATAATCGATAACTAATTCGACACATAATAATGCATTTTTTTTGGTATATTTACGTTTTTTAGAAAAAATATTTTATGTAGTTATTAATCTTCTTTACCTCAAATAATCGGTAATAAAATCGATAAATATAAGATATCGAAATTTATCGATATATTTATTTAGATTTTAAAAGTAAAATCTTTGATTTGTATTTTGCTAACATGCTTCTCATAACTGCTTTTTCAAAGAAGCTTTGTTTAGATGACTCAGATCTCAAAATAATAATGGAAATCACAAAGAAAATTGAATACAATTTTATGTGTAAACAAGTAAGGAAGGCTAAGTTCGGGTGTAACCGAACATTTGCAATTTAGCAAGTTCAATACCAGGATAGTACCATCAGGTGCATAGGGTTTGAAAATATGTGGAGTCCGGGGCAAGTTTTCATTCGATTTCATCCAAAGATCCACCGTTATTAGAAAAATATGCTCCTTCAATTTTATCAGAATAACATATTTGCCGATATATGCGGTACAAAGTCAAATGGAAGTACGAAAATCTTTTACTTTGGTATATGGCATACAGGCATATAATTATTAGAAGAGGATTCTCTTCGAATTTCTATAAGATATCACAGATTGACCGATATTTTCGAATAAAAGTTCGCGATTGGAACTTTGATCCATATACACGGTTTGTCCGGAAAGTAATAGGACTGATTTTACTCTGCCGATACTGTACTTCGAAACACCGACTGGATTCGGTAGAGGGCGTTCCTATCTAACGAACGAGCGGCTGGTCAGTTGTCTCCGAGCACCTGGAGAGTAAGGACAAACATTTTCCCGCGACGTGTTTTTGTGAGTGGTGCAAGCCGAAAATGCAGCGTTTGGTAGAGCAGAGGTACGCGCTTAAATTATGTGTGAAACTAAATGTTGCTTTAGCAAGAAGTGGTGTGTTTCGGTAGTACCAGGCCTTTTTGGAGGGCCGGGAAGTGGTCGCTGATGAAGACCGTGCTGGGAAACCTGCGACTTCGACAAACACCGACAATGTGACTTATGTGCGCAAAGTTTTGACTCAGACCGTCGACTAAGTATTCGTTTAATAGCACCGATGTTAAATTTATCAAAATCTATGGTTCATGACATTGTGACGGAGCACTTAAACATACGCAAGGTGTGCGCGAGAGGGTTCCAAAAGTGCTCACTGACGACCAGATATTGCGGCGAGTGGAAGTGTACCAAGAAAATTTAAACATGTGTGAAAGTGGCCCCTAATTTTTGAATAACGAGTCATGGATATTTGACTTTTTTGTTTCCTTGCCTGAAAAGGTCAATGAAAGACAAGCATTTTGAGATGACAGCATGCACCTCGGCTTTCAAAGCTATTCCGGAGAATGCCTTCCGTGACGCCTTCAATGCTTGAAAATCGCATTGGCATCGACGCAGAAGGAGTCTACTTTGATAGTTTGAAGAATTGTCAAATCAACTCAGTCCTATTACATTCCAGACAAACTCCATAACTCCTGTACAAATTAACCGATAGATGCGGTATAAAGTCAACCGCGAGCTCGAAATTATTTCTATCAATTATGTGTGGACGAAAGAAAGTATTGACCCGATTGGACACTTATTCTTCACAAAGAAATATTCTCCTCGATTATCTGTTACAATCGCTAAAAATTTACCGAATATTTTCGTTAAAAAGCAGATATGTACAAGTATATGCTCTGATGTCCACATATGTTTTGTCTGGGTCATTGAAAAGTAATAATCCGATTTCGACAATTTTGGGGCGTTAGATGAAATACTTTCATGATTTAGTTTAAAAGTTTGTTAAATCGAAATGTTAGCATCCGATTTCGCTTATTTTCACAAATTTTAAAAATTTTCCCGAAATTGGTTCAATATGTAATAGTATTTTACTTAAATGTGGGCGGTACCATGCATCTTGTACACTTGCTCTTTTTAAGCTTTTTCCTACCATCTTACTTATCGATACAATATAAAATAAAAATTATTCTAGATTAATTATTAACATTTGTCATTTAATTTATTTTAACAGCAGTAATTCTAATTTTACAAATATCAATAGGGACTACAAAAGTTATGGTAAAAAATAGTAATATTGCTTGCAATTCTTTTTTATTGAATCTATGGTCTAAATTTCATTTTCGTAAAATGTTCCTTAAGTTCCGCCATGACTTTCTCTCTGATGAGTGTTTTTCAAAAGATATGTAAGGTAAAATCGCTTTTCTCTTTGTTAACGTTCGTCTCAATTTCTCCACAGTTGTTATTGGCTACTGCTCTCATTATTGATTCCTTCGGATTTAGTCTTATGTATTTCTTTTCGCGTTGCTTTCTTTCAGCTCATTCAAAAAACGTTGTTTAATGAGGGCTTGCTCCACAGATATATCTTGTCGATAACGTAATATTAGCTGGATTTCTGGTGACAATTTAGTTTCAACCGCCGTATTTTTTTCAGCTCCTCCAGTGTTACAACTTGGGTCGATATTTTCTGATTCTTGCAGTTTTATCTGTTTTCGTTTCCGAAATTCGAGGGTCAGTTTTGATATTACTTCCTTCAAAGCCTTGGGCAGCTCTCTTTCAAAGGATGTTTGGTGCATTATGGCCATACGCCAAGCACGATTGCGAGCCATTTTCATTATGGGTTTATTCTGGCGTAACAACAATCTGCTCAGCTGGCTGTCTATTCCGTCGTTATTTCCACTGATCGATGCCTCATTGCTAACTTCCTCAAGTTGTAAACCACTCATTTTAGTTAAGTTTTTGGTAAATTATAGATTTCAGCTAAAGGTGAGAAGAGAGATGTTATTCAAACGACTTTCTGTGTTGAACTGGTGAACATGGGTCTAATTCTGACCTTTTATACCCTTGCCTAGTCAAGAAAGGTGCGGAAAGCAGGTAGCGCGCAATTTTTTAACGACATTTTACCTGTCTTGGGTAAATCTCTGCATATTGTAGGAGATACGAAGAAAGCAGGTAGCACAATGTTTTAAATGACTGAGAAAATCTGTATAATTGTTTGTAAAGAAAAAAACCAAGGTTACACATTTAGTGGGATTAAGGCTTTAAGACTGCCTTAAAGTCAAGTTTTTAATATATGGCTTTTCTAATTTTACGTTTTAGAAAATTATTGAGTTCATAAAAATTCCACATGTAAAAATGTGGCACGAAATTTGGCAACAGTAAAAGTTTGAAATTCAAACAAAAGGTGAATAAGACTCCTATACTCTGTAGCAACATGTTGCAAGAAATTAAAAAAATAAATTAATATAATTGTTATACATATCTCTTAGTTTCATTTATGTGCAATCTTCGACACTTAATCATATGATCTTAATGATAACAGTATCAAATGAATTAAAATTACATTGATCCCTATGAGCTTACAAGCGGAATATTGACATTGATTTAGAGACATGTCATGAACTATTTCGCTTAATACAATATATATTTGTCTCGATCGCTTGACTCGTGTCATGTCTTAATTAGAACACTCAGATCAGGCATACACATACATACGCATGCCATAAATCGGCACTACAAATGAGTGTGTTAATAATCATTTGTCCAACAAACGACTTATAGACAATAAAGTGCGCCAAAGCGAGGCGGAAGAATGTTTTAAAATAATAGAAATGCATCGCTGCGTTGAAATATGCTCTTGGCATAAGTGTTTTATGTTGTTTTTGTGCGCGGCTTTCAACTGCGGAGTTGACTAAAAAGTTACGCAACGGGAGGCACACTATAAATATTTATTAAGTGTGTGGGGGCCTTTGCGGAAGCAAAGCTGGATGACGACAGCGTAGTGTTTTTGTTGTTATTTTTGTATTTTATTTTTTTTTTGTTTTTATTCCTCCTTGTTTTGCGCCACTTACAGAACAAAAAAGTGTCTCTTATGCCATGGGTAGCCGCTGTGTCTTCGGCGCTTTAATGCTGCGGATTACACAAAGTGATTTAACTAGCAGCAAGTGTTGCATCAGGGAGTCCAAAGTTAGGAGGGATTGCGTGCTTTACATTTCAACACAACAATAAATCACTAAACAGCACACTTATTCAAGCGTACAAATTACAAAATGCATAACAAAAAGAGGGCTATGTTGCAGCAGAAGGACAGGGTGTTGTTCTAAAATAGCAACACGCACAGTAGCCGCAAAAAGTATACAGAGGCTTACACATGCCGCCAACAGAATGTTGTTAGTGATCGCTTTGTTTTGCTTTCTAACATTGTTGCTGCTTTGAAAGCAGAGAATTTTTCAGCAAGAAGCTTGTGGAGAAGAGAAAATAAATGGAAATATGAAAACAAATGAAAACCGCAACGAATTTCGACACAATAAAGCAAGCTATAGCTGAATGAAAAGAGAAGCGAGAAAAAATGCCGAAAACATATTAACTTCGGCTGCACCGAAGCTATTATTCCCTCAGCATGGGAAAAACATTTTTCTTTTTTTAATTAATCGGCCAGTTTTTATTGGAGTGGTCCGATCTTATCAATTTACTCGGCGAATATACTTACCTCTCCTTTGCACAATAACCTATGCCAAATTTCTAAAAACATATTTTGTCAAATAAAAAAAGTTTTCCATACAAGAACTTGATTTGAATCGACTGTTCCGAAAGATAAGCAGCTTCTTGGTGACAAAAGAAGATCTTTACATTTTCAGATCGATATCTCAAAAACTGCGGAACTAGTTTGCGTATATAAAGACAGACAAACAGACATAGCTAAATGGACTCAGTTTGTCACGCTGTTCATTTATACAAGGTTTGTCCGGAAAGTACTAGGACTGAGTCGATTTAAAAAAATGTATTGAATCAATCGGTACAATTCTTTCAAAAATGGGCTCCTTCTGCGTCGATGCAGCGCTGCCAGCGCTATTTCTAAGCATTGATGGCGTCACGGAGGGCATTCTCCGGAATAGCCTTAAGAGCCGAGGTGCATACACCCCTTTCATCGGTCTTTTCAGGCAAGGAAACAAAAAAGTCCGAGAGGCCACACCTGGGCTGTAGGGCGGCTGCGGAAGCGTTGGGATGTCGGCCATGGTTAAGTTCAGAAGAAAGGCGGTGTGAGCCGGGGCATTGTCGTGGTGCAACTTACATTCGGCTGCGATCTTGTCGGACCCGATTGATCCTTCGTTTAAGTTTTTTGAGGACTACCACGTAAAACTTGGCGCTGACGGTTTATCCAGGAGGAACAAATTCATGGTGGACGATGCCTTTGATGTCAAAAAAGGCAATGAGCATCGTTTTCACTTTAGATTTGCCCATTCTTCCCTTTTTTCCTGCTGAGTCTTACAAGTTTCTTGGCAAACTTTATATGCCCTGTTTAGGGTATAATTATCATTGGAGCAAATAAATGACAGCACCACACACGCTGCATCGAGCGATTTTGGCATGCAGATTAGGGTCAGCTGCGGTGGCCAACTGACGCGTTGTTGGTATGTGGCAGACACCAAACAGCACAAGCTTGCCTGCCAGTGCCAGTGTGGCAAACAGTAGCTGGTGTTTGAAATGCCGACAGTGTGATCTCGCCTTATGCGTTGTGGCAAGCACAGTATACTGTCGTAGCGCTGCCAGTGGTTTCGCTATGAGCGCGGAAGGCATTGCTGGCCACACTGTGCGGCGAGTGCGTAAATATTTCGAATTTCTAGCGGCATGCTTTGCATGTGTGTGTGGATGATTTTTTTCGGTGATTACTATGTCTGTAGACTATTTTATACAGTTGCTTCATATGTGTAGCTGTAATCAACAAATTGACAGCCAGGCTAGAGGCCTCAAATCGCAGCAAATTTCTAAATGAATGACTTTTTCCGAATTTATTTTCGAAAATATTTGCATTAATCTCTGTACTTGTGCTTAAGGCTTCATTCATGCAGTTTGCTGCCATATAATGTATATTTATGTCGAGTAATGGCTGTGAGTAAGCCAGCAACGTATCAACCGAAATAGCATTTATCAAGTAGATGCAATCTATGTATGTATGTATGTACATATGTACATACTATTATTTATGAATATGTTTTCATGTATATACGAGTATACATAGGGTATAAATATTTACTATGCCTTAAAGGGTCAATAGAGTTTCATTGATAAGCGTCTGCTGCACTGACAGATGGGCTGCCTAATGTGCCTCGGCCATTTATTGATATTGTGGTTTAATATACATACAGATGTGTTCGAAATAATAAGAACAGCCAAAGGGAACATGGAAATCCATGAATAAAATATTGTATGGTATATACACACCAAACACATATGTACACATACCACATACATATGTACTCATTTCCCTTATTTCTTTCAAATAATTTTACTTTTTGCATTTTCTTTAAAATTTTTCATTAAGTAGATGCAGAACACATGCTGTCGCTTAAAAAAATCACATATATACTTACATACACACACGTTTATTTATATGTGTATTATATAAATGAAAATGTGCAGCTTTTATTTAATTTTCTTCAACATGAAAACTAGACATGTTGCACATGGCGGCTCTTTTCGGCTCCAACGAAAGCTACACAGCGCTTGCTGCAAATATGTTTTCTGCATTGTTCTTGTTGTTAAACACATTTTTGGTTTTACGAATTAAATTTTATGTTCTCAACTGCGCACATTTTTTCTCGGACTCCCATTTAACTTCGTTTTTAAGCACACATATGTAAACTTAAATATTTTTTTGCTTATGTGCATGCAAGCATCTGTATGCAATGCCGTTAAAAATAAAAGCAATGCAAAGAAATGCATAAAATATTTGAATTTCTTAACCATTTGACATACGGCAAAATCTGCTGAAAATTTTTTAACTAAATTTTATTATATATACATATTTTGACTGATAACAAGATCCGTTGATTTCTTTTTCATACATAAAGTTTTGTATATATTGGGAAGTCGAAAAAGTCTTTTCGTATTTCTAATCACACTTCAACTTATTTTTTTATATTTCTAATAATAAGTGAATAAACAAATATGTACTATTTTCGTTGACCACTTTTTGCCATTTTTCCGCTAGATATATTATTCCAACTTTCATCAGTCTAAATCGAAATTTCGAAATTTGCAGAACGAAAGGGAGCGAGCCTACGTAAACTTTAGTAATTTCATTGGCTTTCTTCCCTTCTTTATACAAAAATTTCAAACTATAGCGAATTACTCTATTATTTTCACTAATTTTTGAAAAGCTGTAACTGTTTTCGACTTTTGAATTTTTTTTGGTAAAATAAATCTTACCTTTCCAACACTATATGATTCGACACAATGTGATTGGCTGGAGATATACGACTGTAACGACATGTATTGACAAAATACGAAAAGAATTTTTGAGAGACTATCACCAAGCTTATATTTAGCTCTTCTTTTGATCATTATTCAGTGAAAAGAGCTCCCGTACTGACTTTTATTCTTTGTCAAAAGTCATTGATACTTCTTTTAGTATTTTAATATACAAAGTTCTCATCTCAGGTCTTAGAACACTAAGAACACAGAATACCACAAAGGTGTTTTAGGGTAGTGTTGATGATGGACAGATCTAAAAGCTTCTACTTTTGTGCAAGATGGAAGTAAGGATCATTATGGAGCATCAACTTCTAAGGTTACACCTTCAACAACAACAACAACAAGGAACATTCGTGGAACATTACGTTTCCGAACGTCCAGCCTTTAGACGGTTGAGATGGGATAGTAAGATGAATGATCTCCAAAGTTATGCCTGCCATAAGAGCCGACTAAAATCCAACATGTACTATGCCTGTTATTTGGCTTGCCTCTAAATTTCAGCATAGTCTTGTCAAAAATAGTGCTATAATATTCAGCTTGAAATGATATTATAGACTTTGAATGAGACTCCTTCTAATGAAAAGACATTTAAAGTTTAAACGATGTCAGCACTCATTCAGTTCGATGGGTGCTCAACTAGTACTAGCAATGGCTACAAGATCTGACCAGAGACTTAAATCTGGTACCACGGGGAGCAGTTAGCTCTTGAAGTTCGCTTCACTCTGTTCATTGGGTTTGACCCTTTGGGGAGGTTCGTGATGGCTGTGATTTAAATCTAAAGGCAGGTAGAATTGAAAATTCAGTTGATTTTGGAAACGCAATGCGGCCGGGTGACGCACCCATAGCACGGCAAAGGTTTTAGGTCGGCCTTGAACACGACCAACTTTCTAAATGGTGGTGAATATTTTAAAGAAGATGTCCCTTTCACCTGATCAATTTGAACCAAATAAGACTTGCAAAAAACATATTTGATCAATGCATTGTTTTGGTCTAAGTGCTTTTACGCACCGTTGGGTATGGCCGCCGACGGCAGATACTCATAGAGATACTATATCCGTACTCATGTAAAAATATCACGACTATTGTAAGATGAAAGAATTTCATACAGAAGAAGCTCTGAAGAGACTTACAAATGTTTCTAAGGCAGCTTGTTTATGAAGAAGGTTTAAATTTTTAATTACGAAATTTGGCTCTATTTTGCGATTATACTTACTCATGCATATATAAGATTTATATTTTATGAAAGCTTTATCTTTCAACAGATACAGCTGTGCTGCATTTTTACTCAACATTGTAGCTGCATTTACGAGCCTGCATTTTATTTTTATTTGGTTTTGTTCATAATTTTGTGTTTACATTTTTCGGTTGACGAATTGGAGCGTAACGTAATTTAATTTTTTAATCACTGGATATATATAGACATGCATACATATGTATGTACACTGGTACGCCTACAGAATTTGATGTAAAGTCAAAAGTAAATATTCCATGTTTTACGATTTGTTCCTAATTATGTAAGCTTTTCCATTTCACTGAACATGCGAACTTTTAAAAAATTATTTACAGAGATTCATAGTTTGTGGTTTAAAATCATGGAATGGTTACCAGTGGAAGAATAAAGAAAAGCTATATTTGTTTCAAGGTAGTTAACTTGTACTCTTTTAGCCGTTTAATGTTTGAAAATTCTTAATAAAAAGTACGTCTGGTGAAAGAAAGAGTGCTGAAAATAGACAATAACAGAAAAAGATGTATAGATCAGAATAAAGGCATATTCGCTTCCGTAGTAAAAAAGTTTTCAAAGGTCGTGGATGTTTGCCTCAAGGCATAGACTACTGGCGGTTCCTTGCACTTTTTCTTTTCAAAGGGGTCTTCACTTATGTTTGGTCTTTCCAAAGAGGCTGTCAAAGAGAGAGTAGAAGAGCCGTCACATTCTGAAGAACATTTAGATCGAAATCGTTTTACCCAACTTGAAGCTCATCGGTGGGTACTGAGATATTGAAAATAAAAACACTTTTTGACAGGACGAATTTTATGACCGAAACAGAGAAAACAATATGACATCATATTCGAATTGGAAAAGGTATCTTTCCAGATCGTGTAAGTAAAGTTTATCAAGCTTTCTGGTTTATTATGGTTAGGCTATGATACACATTGCGAACCATATCTGGACATGACTATTGCAAATTACTCTACTTTATGGTTCTTTTAGTCAATTTATTGCTTTGATCAAGTGTTTGCGGTACTTGACAACCAGCCTTAGCTTCGACGGGAGAAAAATAATGTGTTCCCATTGTTTTCCGTATAGACCTAAAGTTCTGATCTAAAGCATTTTTTGGGCAAATATAGCCAACAATCGCTTTGAATGAAATACCATTCTGAGTGCTTGAACTACATACATATGTATATCCAGTTAGTGTTTTAAAACTTTTATGTTAGATGGAATATGTGTATGTGTTTGCCTTCATTATAACCAAAATTCATAAGCTCAATTTACATATAAAAATATTCAGCTAACATATGTTATGTAAATGCAAATATTTCCTATCCAAACGCCCACAACAATCTCCATAACCATGACCAACCAGTCGCCAATGCTGCCATTAAAACTGTAACTAAAAACCCTAGAAGCAAAATTATAATTTCAAAACTGAACAAAAAAAAAATCAAATATATGCATATGTGCATAGTTACATACATAAATGATACATGTATGTGTAACGAACGAAATCAGTTGCAGTGCCACGCAAATTCGCGCCAACCGCGAAACGGACCATAAACTTCTTGAGTTACACAACGGGCACCGCGGAGACTCGGTGGCTAAGCGACTGAGAACAGAGGAAGAAATGGTTCAAACATACATATACATACATATACATATGTAAATATAGTTATACGTAGACGGGGAGCTGGTAGGGCAGCAAGCTGTGCCCACTATGGGTGGACATGTTGTGCATAATTCACGCGATAGCGACAGGAGCGCAACACCAAAGCGGAGCAAATGAAGCGGAATTGCAATGGGCAGCGGGGAAAAGCGGTGCAGTCAAAAAAGAAACAAAAAACTGGGTACATATGTTACTAAATTGCCATGCAAAACAGCAGTCGGCAGCAAAAAAATGTGTCTGTTAGACTTTGGTAGCCGAAAAAATTTGCTGCACGCTGTCATAGCAACGAAACGGCAATGTGCCATAAACAAATCAGAGCACAACGGACGGCTGACAGTGCAGCACAGCCGCGCATGCAACAATTAAAATTCAATTTTTATGCCGCGACAAAAATGAAAAGAAAACAACGAAGCTATAATACCCTCCACAAATTGAAACAGTTTTCTTTACAAAAACTTGATTTGGAGCGGCCAGTTTGTATGGTAGCTATATGTTATAGTGATACGATCTTAAAAATTTGTGGGGAGGTTATGGCGCTTTCTTAGAAAGTGATCTATACAAAGTTTCCGGAAGATATCTTCGCAAATAAAAAAGTTTTCCATATAAGGACTTTTTGGGTTCGATTGATCAGTTTGTATGGCAGCTATATGCTATACTGATGCGATTTGGAAAATTTGTTCGAGGATTAAACCGCCACTTTAGGTAGTAACTTGTGTAAAATTTCAGGCTGATATCTTATCAAATAAAAAAGTTTTCCGTACAAAGACTTTTTGGGTTCGGTCGAACAGTTTGTATGGCAGCTATATGTTACAGTGGTGTGATGCAAAAAATTTTTCTGAATATTATAGCGCTACTTTAGGCAACAGCTTGTGCCAAATTTGGGGCCGATATCCTGTCAAATAAAAAAGTTTTCCATACAAGGACTTTTTGGGTTTGATCAATTCAGTTTATATGGTAGCTATAATCTATAGAATGCGATCTAAAAAATTTATTCGGAGACTATGGCGCTACCTTAGGCAGTGACTTGTGCCCGATTTCGGGACGATATTTTGTCCAATAAAAAAGTTTTCCCTACAAGGGCTTTTTGGGCTCGAACGATCAGTTTGTATGACAGCTACATATATGCTATAGTAGTCCGATTTAAACAATTTACTTGAAGATGATAGCACTATCTCGGAAATTTATGCCAAATTTCAGGAATATATCTTTTCAAATAAAAAGTTTTCACACAAGTACTTGATTTGGATCGGTCAGTTTGTATTGCAGCTATATCCCAAAGTGATCCGATATCGTCCATTTTAATAAGTAAGCAGCTTCATGTGAATAAAATGACGCGTGCAAAAGTTCAGATCGATATCTCAAAAATTAAGAGACTAGCCCACGTGATACATACCTATATTAAGTGTTTTCATATTTTAAGCGATTTTTTTGTCTTTTATCTGTTTTTGTCAGTATGTATAAATTTTAGTGTGAGTCACATGACTTAATTTCAATAAATGCACACGCCGCGGTAATTCAATATTTTAAAGCTGCCTGAGGCGATTTGCGCATGCGCGCCATTGATGTCATTCGCCGCTTGCGTTACGTGTAAAATGGCTGCTGCAGCTGTGACTTTCCAAAAAAGTCACGTCAATTTAGCTTAAAGCTCTTTCGAGGTTTCTTTTTTTATACACTTTTATAATTTTTTTTGTGGGATTTGACTGATTGGTCGGTTGTTGGTCGTGCGCGCAGTAGTGTCTTATATTTTTTTTTCATACCACTTCGTTGATTGCCCTCAACACTTGGGTTGCTTGGTTTTGTATAAAAAAAATGTTAACTTTGAGCACTTGAGAAGCGCTGAAACAAGAGGATGTGAAATCAATAAAGTACAACGCTCAGCACAACAACCAATTTTCAACGCACTCACACTTATGCAAATATAGTTACATACCTTCATACACTAGGGAGCAATTTGTACGTATGTATGTAAGTACCTCATATGCCGGCTCATAATTTGAAACTACCTGGCAACGTCTGTGTATGCCGCTGAGCTTTCAACAGTTTTTGTTTAATTAGCATAAAGATTACTTGACAAATGTTAACAGCAATTTTGTTTGCAACTTCTTTTCATCACTCCATTTAAATATTTATTGTTGTAGTCTCATTTTGCACGCATGTAACTTGTGATGTTTACTCAGCTACTCGCAAGTGTGTGTGTGTAAGTGTGTTTTCGCGCCGGTTTCTTATAAATTTTGTTTACGGTGCCTCATTTTCAAAGTGAGTTGTATATTTATTTTACTTCCTTTGAAACTGTTGATGAAATATCAGCAGTGAAACTAACGCCAAGCAAATACAAATTAATTTTGCGAATTCCATGGAGATCCGTGTGAGTCATGCGACTTCGTTGTGCTGCAAAAATTCGATCGTTTTTTGCATATAAGTATGTATGTATGTTTTTAATTTGCAAACAAATATTCTAAAAAAAGAATTTGTTACGTAGAAGGTTGCCACCTTTTTGGAAATCGCATGTAAAAACTAAACGCCAGAGCAAAACTGTGAAAAGAATTAATTAAGGATAGGTCAGGTTAGGTCAATCTGGTAAGCCAATTAGCCACGTATGGACCAGTTTTGGTCCTTTGCGATACCAGATGGAGTTCAGTTGCTAGATCCCAGAGGAGTAGTCATCGTTAAGAATGCCTGCGGTTGACTTGAATTTTAACACACACTGCTTTCTCACTATCTATACCTCCTCTAGTTATGATCGCGGGAACCCCAAATGCTTGCAACGTAGTCTTGCCAACGGTGGTCAAGTTCACAAGAGATGCTCCATTGTTTCGCTGCTGCTGGCCTTGCGCTAGACATTTCCTGCAGATCTATCAGCCTTATCCAGCGGGTGTATGTCGCCACCAGACAGTGACCAGTTAGTATTCCCATCATGTTCCTACAGTCTCTTCTATCGAGTGCCAATAGGAATTTTGTGTACTTCCGATCTACCTTCACTGCCACAACTATCAGATCATCTGTTGAAAGTCTGAAATTAATATGGGAAAATAGACTTTTCTTCACTAATATCGTTGATCTTACCTTGTTAATTACGCTGGGGGTGCATGTTGTGTAGTTTTGTGACTTTAGCACAGCGACCACGTTACCCGATGCAATCCATGGCTCCTGGACTAAGCCTAAATTGAGAAGAAGCTCGGCAGGAACGATCTTACTTTTGTAATCCTCACAAATTTGGAGTACCCTCAGCTCTTGGTTTTGGATCATCAGACTACTGACTGGGTTCTTTCTCCACCTACACCACCTGTAGGACAAGTGAAGTCGCCATGATCTCTTCTATGTCGATATCCTTTTCTACTGCACCCATCTCCAACGTATTTTTGTTGCCGTCCGCGGGGTTGCGCTTCTTGAGACGAAGGAACACGCTTTCACGCATACAGTTTAGCATTTTTTGTAAGGTTTCCATATTTTAAGTTTTTTTTATGCAATAAGGAAGTATTACAATGCGGATATCAAAGATAATAGTTTTAAGAAAGAATTCTGCCGCAGAATTTAATTCGAAGTGTTGCCAACTGTTTGTGTAATGAAAATACAATAATACAAAATGTTCATGAAAAGAAGTAATAAGTTAAAAACTCTTTTCGCAAGTTAAGTAGCTATTTTCTTTCGTAAATATTTTTCAGAAGAGTTGCCAACTATTTATAAATTGAAAATTCAATACTACATTATTGGTATCAAAGAAAAAAATTAAAAAATACGCTTTTTTTGGAATTTTAAGCTGGTTCTTCTAGTTATTATTTTTTCGTAGGGTTGCCAGCTGTTTGTAAAATAAAAATTCCATAACACAATTGGCATGAAAGAAAATAATAATAAGTTAAAAGCTTTTTTCGCAAGTTAAGTAGCCATTTGCTTTCATAAATATGTTTTTCTCAGAAGAGTTGCCAACTATTTGTAAATTTCAAATTTGATTCTACAGTATTTGCATGAAAGAAAAAAATTAGTAATATGTTTTCTTGGCAATTTCTTTAGATATTTTCTCTAGTAAATATTTCTTGGAAGTGTTGCCACCTGTCAGTAAAATTTTAAAACTTAATACGATTTATACGAAAACAAAAAATAAAAAGAGACTTTTTGAAAAATTCAACAGCTATGTATATTCCCAAATATATTTCAGCAGTGTTGTCGACTATTTTAAAATTTATATAAATTTAAACAAATTGATGTGTATGTAATATTTGAACTCTTAGAAAAAATAATAAGATAACCGTTTCTAGATATGAAAGATCAAAAAATTATCATCCGTTCACCGTTATGGTTTATCACACAGTAATCTAATATAGGAAAAGACTGAAGAACAGAGAATCGGACACTAAAATTAGTCCTCAAGTTAGTGGAGTACATTCATAAAATCCCTTCGAACTCTCTGAGTCTCTGATTGCTCAAAGAGAGGCATGCATCACGATTCGTGAAAGGAAACGACTCAACGAAAGAGCAGTAAACATCACCTTCAAGAACCGACATGCAGACTGCAATCATAAGTGTAGCGACAGAGGCTAAATCTTACAGAGTTTAGAAGATCGCATGAGTTTTGAAAGATACATTTTAAAAATGTGTGGGATATTTTATGAAGCCTGAGAAAGAGAAAGGGAGAAGAAGAAAGAGAGAGAGAAAGAAAGAAAGAAAGAGAGATTAAAAGTAGTAAAGGCAATCATCATCAAATTAATGAGAGATTATCCAAGTCTGAAGTTTCATTACCATTGCAAGTGTATGGTTTATGGGAAATCCTTTAAAATATTTTTCAAACCCAACACCCTTTACGTTATTCACAACTATTATTCATTTTCTCTTAACTACTAACCGCAGTTTACCCTTTACTTCAACACAACACCGAAAAGCTACAAAAGACAACAAAATAGTCAGAAAAACAAACAAAAAGCAATAACAGTATAAATTGTTCGCACGCAAAAATGCATTATTGACAATTCGTCACATGACAGTTCTTTCCACACACACAGTCCGAGTGACTATTAGCATACATAATTTCGTATTTTCACGCCCATAAAATGCGGAGAACTCTTCTTCAAATGCATGGATTTGCACGGTGTCATCGATAAATTCGTCAACTTGCACTTTGCAACGCATGTCTAAATGTGCTAATGTCTGTAAAGACGATTAGCAACGCGCTCAAAAGAAGATGCAAATGAAGTGACAGTTAACGGTTGTCTGCTGTCAAGTGCGGATTCAAGTTGACAGTCGATATTTTGCGTACACGCTCGTATGTACATAAGTAAAACTGCAGTGAATAAATTAGTAAAAAGAAAATTGCAATAAGAGTTGGTAATGCGAAAAAATTAAGACGCTACTGTAAAAGTGTGGTGTTCGGGAAACTTTGTTCGTTTAAAGAGTTTTCAGTTTTGTAGGTAAAAAAATCGTTTTCAGAGTACTAAGTTTTTCCGAAGTGAAATTTTGTAGGTATTTTAAGGTTATATGTCAACTCGCAGTCTTATACTATAATTTTCTCCAGATTTATTACGATCTCGTACTCGGATCCCGCTGAAACATTGAAGGATCCCATTTATAGCTCCGAAGTGAGATTTTTCTCAAAAATAAGTATATTTTCCGAAGAAACAAAAATACATTACTAAATATTGGAATAAAATGTGTTCGGAAAATTTTGAATTTTTTGGAAACTATGATGTCTTCAAATATTTTTCCGATCCGATGTATGCAATCTAGTATCAGAAACATTTTTTTCAAAAATAATGTACTGAAAAAGTTCTTTTACCACTTCTGAAGTACACTGAAGGGCCTGTTTCGGCTTGGGTGCGAATCTAGAAAAATATATTTTAGTCAGCTTATAGCCTTAAGATTTTACAATTAGTTTGTCAATGCGCATGCGCAGACTATTTAAAGCTTCAAATGCATAATTTCTGACATTTCATGTATTCTAAATAAAAAAAACTGCAGATGTGCTGTACATGTTGTTGTGTTATTATTGTTATTGTGGATTGTACGCTGTCTTTGTTACTCCACCATTGTCACTGATTGCCTTTGTTGGCGCGTCTGTCGGCTGTCGCTTGCCAAAAGCTGAAAAGCTGTCAACGGAAGTGTTGATGAATATGTTTTAGTTCCACAAACCCGGTGGACTATTTAATGAAGTGACTAACTCACTATTTGTCTTTCTTGTTACTCGCAAATTTTTTAGCATTTACTTTTTTATTACTAATATTTGCTCTTCTACTCTTGTCGGTCCCTTTTGACCTACGTTAAAACATTAAATAATAATAAAAACATTGCGCTCTTTCAAAAAGCGTTTAATAAGTCAACTACTGTGCAATATTTGTGCCGCGTTGGCATGTTACTGACAGCCCCGTAACTGACATGTGCAGCATGTCGACATGCCACAGCAATAAACAAATACCACGCACAAGCCGTATTACGAAAAATAATCGTTTATAACCATAAAAAATATAAAAAACTGTTCTAACCACAAACTTAATGAAAAGGTAATGAGTAAGCGTTCATTGTATGTGTTTCAGCGCATGCGCCACTGACAGCAGAACATCAAATATGTAAAAGAATAGCTCAGCCCACAAACTGACGTGCCTCCGTATTGTTCGTCAGTTGCATTGAATATTTTGTTAAAGAGCTACGTTGATTTTTAGGTTAGGCATAAATAATTATGTTGACCGCTGATGGTGTTGATGTTTTTAGGGTTGTTATTACAATATTGTGTTCTCGCAGCAGTTCTATGTGCTTTGCATCTCGTTTTTGATGCATTTTTATCGTTGTTTTGGTGGATATCATTTGCTTAGATTTTCTTGTAAATTTCATTTCAACGATCGCTGCCTTTCGGTCGTTGATTGATCACAATGACTTGACCTATGTTAATCCCATAAATCTGGTAATGCTCGTTAGCCATGTGACGTGTTATTTCCGTTTGTTGTATGTAGGGCAATTATTTTTCATGACTTTACAACTGCATTTATGAAATACCTATATATATGGTATTTAGTTGGATACACAGCGAGAAATCTTCTAAAAATTTTAAACTCCTCCTTTATCGGTGTAATAATATTTTACTGTGCTTAGCTCAGTCAGTTCCACAGTTGAGCTTTAAACTCGTTTTTCGCAAAACAAAAGCTTTGAAATTTGCTTCACAAATAATTTTTTTTTCCAAATTCTAAATATGTGCCTGGTCTACGGAACGGGGGCTTAGGTGTCAACAAAAAAAGAGAACAATTAATGAGATAACGAGAAACTGACGATTATTTTCAACAGCTTTTCCCAGAAAACTAGTTTTCGCACGTTAGCTCCCTTTTCGTAGACCAGGTCACATTGTATGTATAATGCTCTCTATACAATGACTTCGACATATGTATATATTTTTGTTTCAAATTGTTGTAAGCAAAAACAAATCCTTCGCCTGAGTCTTAAAGAATTGTATCTCAATGAATTGTGAAGAATTTCATGAAAGATCGCTTGATTAGTTCTCGAGAAATCTTGCCAACCGACTTTAAAAACACAGTTTCTTCGAAATGTTGTCTTCCAAAGCTGGAATAGTTGCTGGCTTATTTCTGTAGACTTTAGACTTGACGTAGCCCCACAAAAAATAGTCTAAAGGCGTTAAATCGCATGATCTTGGTGGTAAACTTACGGGTCCATTTACGTAGCCATTCAACCAGAAATGAGCCTCATCGCTGAACAAAATTTGTCGATAAAAAAGCGGATTTTCTGCCAACTTTTCTAGGGCCCATTCACTGAAAATTCGACGTTGTGGCAGATCGTTCGGCTTCAGTTCTTGCACGAGCTGTATTTTATACGGTTTTACACCAAGATCTTTGCGTAAAATGCTTCCATGTGGTCGAATAACACAAACCCAATTGCTGCGAACGGCGACGAATCGACATTTCACGGTCTTCAGCCACACTCTCAGAAACAGACGCAATATTCTCTTCTGTACGCACTGTACGCATTCGTGTGGTTGGTTTAATGTCCAATAAAGTAAACTGAGTGCGAAACTTGGTCACAATCGCATTAATTGTTTGCTCACTTGGTCGATTATGTAGACCATAAATCGGACGTAAAGCGCGAAACACATTTCGAACCGAACACTGATTTTGGTAATAAAATTCAATGATTTGCAAGCGTTGCTCGTTAGTAAGTCTATCCATGATGAAATGTCAAAGCATACTGAGCATCTTTCTCTTTGACACCATGTCTGAAATCCCACGTGATCTGTCAAATACTAATGCATGAAAATCCTAACCTCAAAAAAATCACCCGATATATACATATGTACATATTTTTGTTTCAAATTGTTGTAAGCAAAAACAAATCCTTCGCCTGAGTCTTAAAGAATTGTATCTCAATGAATTGTGAAGAATTTCATGCAGATCGCTTGATTAGTTCTCGAGAAATCTTGCCAACCGACTTTAAAAACACAGTTTCGATAAAAACGCGTTTAAAGACGGCGCACTTAGCCTAGCTAGCCTCGAGCGCACAAATTCTCAAGGCTGTATCTCTGAAACTATTACTCGGATCAACATGAAACTCTAGGACAACATACTAGAGGTGTTGTAGAATTTAATAAGGCAATAAAAAAAATCGAGTTTTTGTAACCCGTAAACTCAGGTAACCTCTTACGGTCAGTTGCCATTGATTCGTTTAATGACAGAAGTGAGACCTTTCCACTTTGGCTAATAAATTTGCAGATTTTATAACTAAGTTTCAGCAAATAGTTCTTAATTTTTTCGTTTTTATATTCGTCAACCAATCTGCATAGCATTTTTTGAGAGAATTATATAATCCCAACTTGTGCTAATCGTGTTGTTCTAAAAGGTTGCCTGAGAGTTCAAGCTTGAATTTAGTGTTGTAACAGAAAGAACACCCGATATACTAAGGGCTGAAAAAAATATGTGCTTCTTGGTTGACATGATACTAACCCTTGTAGTGATCCAAAACAAACATATTAAAAAAAAAATCGTGATATGTAAAGATGTCGCTTTCTTGCCGGATGTAAGCAAATTAGTGATAAGCTCGAAGCATTTGTAGGGGTCTAATAATCCAGTTTTTGGGTACTAGAACGGATCGATGTTCTACGGTGTCGAAGTGAGACCCCACTTAGAATTGACCTCTTAATCTAACCTTACTTAAGATGTTGCTATTGGATTAATCTGTGCCAAAGAGAAAACTTCGTAAAATGGCGTCGACTTGAAACAAAAACTTTGACATTTTCAAATTTTTTAAAAATACTTTAAATTAAAATGTTCCAAAATGGTGGCGCGTTAGAAAGATATACAACGAAGATTTTTTTTTAACAAATTTCAAAGGAACCGGTTAAGTAGAACTTGAGATGTCATGTCAACCACATCAAAAAAGTAACCTCGAAAAAATACGTTTAATGTTTCACCATAACGTTTAGCGGTTCAGTTGCCACAACTCTTCAACGGCTATAACTTCTGAAATAATTTGAATTTCGAAAAAGAGATGTTTTCGAATATCTATATCGAATTATGAAAAATAGTTGTAAAGACAGGAGAACCTTTTTTAACAGTTTTGTGCTCAAGGCAGATGCAAAATATTAATTTCTCATCCATTTTGGCCAAGTAGCTTGTTTTCAGGGTTTTCTTAAAGAAGCTAGATCATTGTTAACTGAATATCTTGGAAACATAATACCTATAACTATAATTTTGATGAAGAATTGTGCTTCTAACAGTAGAAAATGTACTTCGAACCTTTTTCATAAAAATTAATCCTTCTTTTTCATATTCCGTCCTCTTTCGATTACTAATTTTTCAAAACCAAAAATTTTTTCCGTGTAAAATTATCATTTTTCACTCTACATTTCGCTGCTTGTTGTCTGGCACATGGGTCTCTACGCTTTGTTTGGGGACGCCCACGCTACTGTTATGATTTCTTATTATTACTTTTTATTGTCTCTACGTCTTATTTATTATAATATGCAGTCAATGAGCGATATGCACACGTTTAGCGTACAATATGAATGAAGTAAGCCATAGATAGATATCAAGTTAGATAGTTAGTTCGATAGAGGGGCTTGTCGGTATGTTGACGTTGTCAATCGAGGGTAAATCAATCATTTGTGTACATTCATTTGCATGGCCACATGCAACACGCTCAGGTGGCGAGCTAGAGCATTGCGAGTGGCAGCTGAGCGCGCAGTAAAAGTTGGAGAAATAATTAGAAAAAAAAGTAAAATAAAATTGTAGGGGACCCGCGTGGGTGCGCACAATTGTGCATATACAATTATTTCTAAGAATATTCATTTAAATGTGCCTTATGCATTTATGATCATTAAACCAAGCCTTTTTTGTTGCACTTTTGACCAACTGATTAATTTGTAATGTTAATTTTTTATTTTTTCTTCTCTTTGCAGGTATGTCTGAACAATATTTTTAAGGTGCAACTTCGAAAAAAAATATGAATTTTTATGTGAAATTAATTAAGAGTTCATTGCTTGGAAATGTGAGTACGTTTACTTTAGTATAACTGTGAAAGGAATATTATTGTACATATTTTCAAAACCCTCAATACTTAGACCACACAATTTTCTTGGCATCGCTTCGCACTTCCCACTCCAACGGGTGCGTCTTCCATCATTCTAGTACCGACTACACCCACCCATTAAAAGTTTTCCTCCATTCGCGTTTTATGCATCTTTTGAGAAATGTGGTAAATGTCAAAATTTGACATAAATGCTTTTCCTCATGTGTGTGCGGTGGAATTGATGCTGCGTTGCTTTTACAATTATTCACATCAACTACACCCATAACTCTTTCCGTTAAGCGTTTTTTGTAATCACTATTTCTTCTCTTTAAATTACCATTACTCTCTTTTTTCTTTCTTTCTTTTTTTGCTGTGTTTGCCAATATTCATCATTCTTCCAAAAGCTTTTTGTCCATAGCAAGTCTGCATTCAGCTGCTCAGGCATTTCCTCATTGCCTCGGCGTTTATTCTCGCAATCATTCGTACGCACATCGTTTAAGCGGTTGCATGCCTCATTGTGGATAAACAATGCGCGTCTTTGATGGCAAGAAGGATGTAGAAATGGCATTGGAATTCCAAGCTTAGTTGTGCTGATTGCAAAAAGGGTAATAAACTGCAATAAATCGCTAAAAGTAGAATAGGTTCTGGTTTAATTTGTATTTAAATTTGTAAGAAAATTAGTTCTGATGTGGGTAGTTATTTTTTTATAATTTAGGCTCTCTGGAAAAGCAAAAAAATTTCAAAAAATATTATGATAAATGAAACTAAAACCAAAGAATATAACTGTAGTGAAGTTATTTTTTATTAATATTAAAAATTGCTCAATTTTGGGATTTTTATAATCTGCTTCACCATATTTCTGAAAAAATTGTAATATATATAAAGAGTGATCCCTTTCGAGATTCCCTACTTTTTTGAAAGAAAAAACACAGAAACTTCAAATTTAGTGGGAATTGTTTATAATCATTCCACAGAACATTTTTTGACATTTATTTTTTGATTAACTATCTCTTTGAAATGTTGGCCGCGGCTACGTCTCAGGTTCATTCGTTGAATCCAATTTTCGATGACTCGTTTGAGCTTTTCGACTGATAACTGGCGAACTACTCGCGTGGTATTTTGCTCCAAGGCCTGAATCGAAGCGGAATTGTCCGCGTAGACTTTAGACTTTACATATCTTTACAGAAAAATGTCTAACGTTGTCATATCACACGATCCTGGTGGCCAATTGACCGACCCAAAACGTGAAATTATCTGCTCACCGAATTTTCTGGCATCAAATAGTCTGTTATCATGGCGCGATAACGGTCGCCATTGACGGTTACGTTCTCACTGGCATCATTTATGAAGAAATATGGACCGATGATTCCACCGCCCAACAAAGCACTTCAAACCTTGTTTTTTTTTTTCTAAACGAAATGGCAGCTTTTGAATCTCTTCCGACTGCTGTCCCAATTTCAGCGATTTTACATACCCTTTAAGCCAGAAATAGGCCTCGTCGCTGAACATTAATTTTGCTCGAAAACGTCGGCTATTTTCGAGAGTCCATACAGCGATGCGGTGTCGCTTGAGAACGTCAAACAGCTTTAGTTTTTGCATACCGACTCTACAACGATTTTTATGTACACTCTCAGCTATGTCGGAGAAAAAAGTTTACTACCTTAAGTAGTAGAAAAATTAGACACAAAATTGAAAGATCTGGCAGCGCCATTTTTATTAAATTTAATTTGTTTTACAGAATTTTTCACATCGTGCCTCAAATTTGAACGATTCCTGTCAAAACCTGTTATGGCTTTTGAAAGCAAAATAAGTTTTAATAAGTAGAGGTAATGCAAGATGAATCCCTTTGACAGAGAAAGATAAAACAACAAGAATCAGAGCAAAAATATTTTTTCGGATAATCTGAAGTCGTGAAGTTAAAATTGTAAAGGTTATAAAATGAATTTTATTTTTCTAACTTATTTGAATTTAATAATTTCCATCGAAAATTCTCACGTTAAAATATTAAATTAAAAAGAAGGATAGTTTTTTCTTCCTTGAAGTCTCTACTGTCTGATGGTTTAGCAAATATATATGTACATCATTTTAAGAAAGCTTTTGAAAATTGAAGAAAAAAACATGAAAAATTCTAAAAAGTCCTTGTCTTTCTCAATTTAAAAACAAACTTGTTTTAATATAATAATTAATATTTATATATAAAAAATTAAATTCGAAATTAAAAAATTGATATTAAAAAAAAAAAACAAAAAATTGACTGCCCCGGGTGAGGCTCGAACTCACGACCTTAAGATTATGAGACTTACGCGCTGCCTACTGCGCCACCGAGGCTGTGCGAAAGCGTTGTGAGGAAATGGTCAGCAGTTATTACTCTGAAAGTGAACAAACGCAATTAGAATTAATAATGAAACAAAAAATAATAATTAAAATTCTAAGCGTGATTGATGGCGTCAAACAATTTTACTTCATTTTGCGAACTCTCTTCCTCGGCTATTGCTATGTCCTCGCCTCTGTTTATATTCTATTAATTTGACTGTATGGTATAATTAAAGCAACAATAATGATTAGCAAACCACGATAATAATATCTGTGTTATAATTAGTTAAAAAACTAAAAAGGAAGCTATTTTTAGAAAACTGAATCTTAAGGATTTGAAAGAATGTGCTAACAATCTTAAATAACGTAGGTGATTACATTCACTTGCACAGAGTTTCTTCTTTCTTTTCTGGCCACTCTCAACTGAATGTCAATTAGAGAACTCTCCTCAATTGCGTGAACTTCTGCACATGACTCCATCCATAATAATCATTTATTTGAAAAAATTTTGATTATCTGGATACCGTAGCCGATTTCCAGAAGGACCTTCGAGAAAGAGTGTCTTTCGGTTTTCTTTTTAAATTTAACTACGATTCAGAAAACAAAATGAGTTATTATTATGCTAGATGATAAAATTTCAAGTCGATCGGTTCAGCTGTTTCGGAAAGATTTTTCTCACCAACTGTGAGAAAAGCTGATTAGACTAAGTAAAAAATTCCTATTAATATGCTATCTCTGAAACTATTTGCCTACTAATAAATCGCATAATTATGCAGCAAATCCCATTCGCTTCTGCTAAAACCGTCAAAATCAACCAACTTCATGTGACTTTTTGTCACATACGCCTAACCATCAGTCAAGCGCAAGGAAATTAGCACTTTATACCAATTCATCAGCGACGGTCAAGTTGACTGCGCACCAACTCATTAAGCGCTTCGTTAATAGAATTTCTTGTCATGCGCCGAGCACTGACAGTGACACGTTTTTATTAATCGATACAGCATTTTCATAGTTAATTATAGGTTAGGAGAAATAATCTCACATTCACGCTCTAATATCAAACGCAATGACTAGCTAAAGCCACATCACTAGTCGTTGATCGCGGCTCACCCCTTACGCACATGTCTCGAATGACGAGTTTGCGAGTTTCAATTAACGCCAACTCACTATTTATTATTGTGTTTTTGTGTGTGTCGTAGCCACGCATGTCGTCCAATGGTGCGTAGACGGTTGAAATTGATCTTCGACGATCATCGCGATGCGCTTTATAGGAAAGGGGATCATATTTATTATATGCACGGTCCATTGATGTTCGCTTAATTAATTGACTGGACACTGAGAGGTAGAATGCGTCGAAAATATATACATATATACATATACATATACATATATGTGTGGAAATATGTATATTATATACGAGTATGTATATACGTCACTTCATTGCCCACTGTTGGTCACTGCTGCTCACAGTTGGCTGAGGAAGCTTAAATGTTTGCTGCCTCTGTATAGAGAGGGGGGTCAACTGCTTGTTGCAGTGACAGCGTTGACTTTGGTTGTTGCAGCGTGTTGTAATTATGAAAGTGAAACGTGAAAACATAGCACAAATTTTGTTTTTGTACTGCTAAGGTGACAAACATTTTCTCCACAACCTGCGTGTGTTGCCAGATCTGCTGATCTCACTCGTTGTCACATAAGTAAATGTAAGCAGTGCGTTGGAAATTCATTTTAGTAAAAACTGTGTCGCACACACCTTCTTACATTATGTACACGTTTTTTCTGGTTTCTATTCGCTTTATTTCGTTTTTCCTGTGTAATTTGTCATCTTACTCGGCAAAAGTATGCGTTGCCGGCATTTTTTCTCGCTAATGTATCAAAATGTACACATGTAAGTGATCTGGTTGCTGCAACTGTCGCTCGGCTTGTGTGTTTGCGCTGATCTTGGCACTCGTAAACTCGTTTTTTTACAATTTTTGTTTTTTCCTTTTAATTTATTTTGTGCTTTGTTGCATTCATGAGCGTCTAGTGCGGCGTATTATGTTTTATTGCAGTCGCAGTTGTGGATCGTCATACCTTATATCCACATTCATATAGAAATATGTACGTTTTCATGCAAATAGGAAGTGTAAAATGAGTAAAGCATTTAACTCATTTGCGCAAATTGTCGACAATGATTAAAATGTGTTTTGCGGCGGTTTTTACGCTCCCACTTTAACCTATAAAAGTGCGGTTTGTTCAATGTTAAATGCATTTCAGTTTTATCGCTAATAATTTTACGGTAAGGAATTTAAAAAATTCTAAGCTTAATTGCTGTAACCTTCGTTAGCTAAATTTATGTATTCGGCTGGAGCCTAACATAAATTGCAATTTTTATTTAGCTCAAATATGACAGAACAAAAATATTTTTTTCATACATATGTAGTTCATAGGTATGTTAAAAATAAATCCATTATTTTTGCATTAGGTTAGTTTAGGTTAGATTGGCTGGACATAGGTTAGATTGGCCATACATAAACCTCCAAGTCCTTCTTAATGCCAAATGAAGGTTTACTTATGTAGTATCAATATTATATATCAAGTCTTTGTTAAACTAACAAAAGAGGGTCCACGTTCTACACAACGCAAACTCCAGCTTGCGTATGTACATCCAGTCTCTTGAACTGCAAAGCTCCTAGATATATAAGCCAAGTTTTTGATAAGGCCGGACATAAGCAGAGTAGCTGTTATAGCGTCTTTCGATCATGTCTACTTCTCTGCACTTTCTACCTGTGTGATGTGTTGTTGTAACGGGTACCTAATCTTCGTTAGGATGGTAAGGACTAGATAATCGACGTCATCCAACGGTAGGTCCAAGAAACGTGCTGTTTCGACGGGATCATACCATATGGAGATGGGTGTCAGTTGTGTAGGGTTAGCAGGGCATGTAAAGAGGTGGCTAGTGTCATACGGGGTCTCATTGCACGCTGGAAATATGTTAGATATGTCAGGACCTATTCTGGATAAGTAGTTTGGAGTTTAACCTGCTACAGTACCACCTGTGTGATCGTTAATAATGCCCATATGTCTTGCATGTTATAACAGTAAATTTTGATCTGTGGCTAGATCAATAATCGTCTTGCAAACTTTTCGACACCGTGTGAGTAGAAATATTGCGTGTTTTCCTTCCGCGCGCTTGCATATGATCTTGGCGGTCTTGCATGCCCCTATGACACTCCATATTACTCTAAACGGCCTATTAGCCCTTACAGAAATTTCATTGTGTATAATTTTTAACGAGTATTTTCCTTGCGGAACCGTCACCAGGCATTTTTTTTTGCAAGGAGAAGCTTTAGCCGGATGGCTCTCGTTCTAAAGATTTTCCAACTCCACGCTAATCATCCGTCTCTCCCTTTTTCTGTACCATTCTTTTCTTCTAAGACCTATTAGGGCTGTCGCGCTCCATTCTTAACAAAGTTCCACATCTGCTGAGAAAGTAGCATGTGCGGTACAATATTTTCAGGGATTAGCAGCTCTCCAAGAATTTTCTTTGTTTCCAGGACCATAGAATATACGCTTTCCGGCAGCTATAATGTAGTAGATATTATAGCTCCCTGCTTTTTAAGATATTCTCTGACGCAGTGCGAGAGGAGGCTATAGTTTTAATTGCCGCAAAGCCTTTGGCTTGCAGTATTATGAAAGATTGAATGGTCACTTGAGATCTACCTCCGCGCAATAGATTCTAATGCTCATAATATCAGCCATTTTTATCCGCCTGTGTATATGTTCCGTGGGTCGCGTTCCTCTCCGACATCCACTCTCTTTTAGTGTGATTTGAAACCTTCTCTCTCAGATAAAGTGTGAGGTTATGTCGCTTATTTTATCCCACAACCCCTGCCTATCGAGCTATGTATGTCCGCAGATTCTTGTGGAAATTAGACTAAAATTGTCTAGCGTCGCCAATCTTGCAGCTGATTTCGATATCGAGCTTTCGACTGCAATGTCTATTGCGGGCAGTCTTTTTTTTAGTAGGAGGAAGCATCGAAAGCCGGAGTGTGGAGCTTTAATCCGCTAAACCTAACTCACTTCCAACTCATATCTATTGTTGACTAATCTTTCAAGTGCAGCCGTTGTAGTGGTTCTTAGTGCTATCGTTTTACTCGTATAGAGATCGTTAAGCCTTTGTATACATTATGTAAATGAAGATAGTAATGAGTTAAGTCGATTTAGTCATGTAAGCCTGTTTGTATATATGTAGTCTAACTACTTCCTTGGTTTTTGAGATATTGATCCGAAACTTTGCAGACGTCATTTTCTCCCCAAAAAGCTGCACATTTGTTGTTTATTTATCTCTTTTAGTTTGGTTAAATTTGTAGTTAAATAATTGAATTTACTTTGACTTTCCTCATTTAGTTTACATTGCAAATCAAATTGTGAGCTATTTTAATTTCTTTGTTTTATTTCATATATATTTACATGAAATCGAAAGCTAAAAAATCATTCCCACGGTAATTTCAATATTAATACAACAAAAAAGCACTGAAATATTGCAGTGTCACTTCCTGCGCCCAACTACGCAATCGCAACCGCTGCGCTTCACACACTTTGTCTTTAACTGACAGCTCCAATATACATACTTATATATTTCAAAGCTGCTTGCATACCGCATGCGATTACAAATTCAATGTGCATTTAATGAACTCCTTTTATGTAAAATTTTATAAAAACAATACAATCTGCCGCAGCATCGATAGTGTTTAAAACAACAACACAAACAAAACGCTAAATAAAATTATAAACTCCACTACTGTCAATTTTCACACTATCAAAGCGGTGGCATCGCGAGTGCCAGCTACCACCAAAAATGGCCAGGCAAATGTGGCAAAGGCAAAGCCGCGCGCTGCAACAAAAAAAAAAGCTGAATAAAGGTGAAACAAAAATAAAGGAATTCCAAGTGGGGTGTGTGTGTATGTGCATGAAAAAAATATTTGCATTTTCGCGCATGCAAATAAATAAAGATTTCCATTTTTTCTGTCAGCGGAGTTGCGCTTGCCGCTCGTCCGGACGTCTGTTGGCTGCCAATATAATTGGACAAGATGTCGAAGTCGGCAAAGTTAACATTTTCTGCACACTCAAGCACATACACACACACAAATACACTCATATGGGGTACCTGTGTTGGCGGCAACAGTATCTAACTGCTGAAACAATAAGCAAATAGCTGAAGAAAAAGCACTTCTGAAGCAGTTAAGAAGTAAAACAAATAAATAAAGTTAAGCCTCGTATTTAACAGGCAGACGGCACAATAGAAGAGGCAGCTGCACTCATACATTACTTTGACTACGTATACATTACATTAGAGATCTAGGCACATAGTTTTAGGCTGTGGCAGGCGGCCCACTTGGGTGCCTCACTGCTGCAACGGCCCAACAACATGCAAAGTGGGCAAACGAAAAAGAGTTGCCAATGTGTTGCCACCGCCGATTGCATGCTAAATACTTGCGCGGTTTGCATGCCACATTGTTGCAGCGTTGCGCCGCAGTCGTCGGCAGTTCGTGAGACAGCGGGCGGCTATCATTGGAGGGCATCGCCGCCTCCAACACTGCTGGGCTGCCTGCCCAGCGCTATTTGCCAGTACACGCTGAGTGAAGGCATCGATCGACGCAGCAGCCGCGCGAGCGTTCAGTGTCAATATCAAGTTGGCGTGCGGAGATGTTGCGGCAGCTTGAGTAGCTGCAGCTGCGGAAGCACAAGTCACAATTGAGGTTATCATGCAGAGCGAGCGTAAAAATAAAATAAATTTAATAGTAAATATGGAAAAATATCTCTTATAAATATTTAATTTCTTAAGCGTTTTTCATATTTCTGATTCGCGTTGAATTTTAATTTTTTTTTAATTTTTTTATATTCAAGAAACAATAAAAAAAGCGAATGTGCACAAATACTCGTTGCGATTGTGATTTGCTATAACGGTAATTGCCAATATTAGGCAGATGCACGTCGCGATATGCAAATATGTAAATGTATGCCATGGTGAGCGTGGAAATAGCGGCTAAAGCAAAAAAAGACGAATATTAAGACATTTATTGTAGCCTAATCGTGATTAAATCTTTCTTAGTAGAACTCTTTTTATATGAAAATAAAAGATTTTATAATCGGTTTTTATACTGTTAATCGTTTTAGTGTAACTCATCAATTCAGATGCAAATTCGCACTGTAATTATCTGTCACATTGATAAAATACAATAGTAGTATCTTCCTTCCTCTGTTGCCTTTTCAGGCTCGTCTGTGAACCGAGCTTATCGAATCTAAATAGTACTATGATCAAAATGAATGATGAATTTTTAATTTATACTTGGGGTGTTTTTCAAATAATTACATTTTTTTTGAAGTTGGTAGTACTCTTAGTGTCATCTATGCTAAATTTCAGGTCAAACTATTCATAAGTATTTGAGATACGCGTCGTTTTGTGAGGCTCTAAAAGTGAATTCTTCGATTTTTACTATGTCTGTATTTATTGAACAAAGAAGTCCGTTAATGCACCATCTCATACTGCATTGGTTATTCGTGTTCATTTCGCCACATTTTCAACTAATATCGTGCCGCAACCACCGCATTCGCCTGATTTACCTTTGCGCAATTTCTAGCTAATCAGGAAATTTACATGATCACTCCGAAGATGCCGGTTTGATTCAACTGAGGATATAAAAGCTGAATCGAAGAAGGCTCTGATGGCCAACACGATGGAGGATTTTTCCAAGTGCTATGATGACTGGAAAATTTACCTTTATCACAATAGTATTCTCTCGCTCTTACGCTATTCAGCTGCCTTCAGCATTGATCCTGACTCATAAAAAACTGCATTTTCACGTATTTTAATACAAATTTTAACTGTTTTCAAAAAGGTTCCTGAGCCAAACAAGCATGCCAATGTTTACTTCAATTTTCCATGCACTTGTTATAAGCATCAGCTGAGATGGTCTTCAGTGTCATTCTTGCAAAAGGTTCAGGTATTTTGGTACGAAACACGAACCCAAAACATTAAAAAAAATGTGTTGGTCGATCCATAAGCTCACTTCTTCACTGTTGACAATACGACGATTTCTTTTAACATTCGATACTATCGTCATTATCGGAGATGGATGGACGACTCGAAATTGAGTTTTCGAAGATTTTATGATCTTCACTTAATGCTTTGTACAACGCAGACGTTTACTTGTGTTCGTTATAAAGTAGACTCCCTAAAAGACATCTGCAACATTTTCAACGATTCATTGGAACACAATCGCCACACAAACTTTTCGTGTCGTAAACAAATAGTTTTCAAACACACACTAGTTGACAAGTGGAGATCAAGCGCAAAATGGCCCGGTCCGGATCAATTTCGCAAATTCGTCGCTAATAATGTTTTCAGCTTGAAGTAATGCGAGCTCAAGCGAAAAAATGTACTAGTCCGGATCAATTTTGATCACATGGTACTTCATCTATTTTTAGTGGTATATTCGTCGCTGATAATGTTTTCAGCTTGAAGATATGAGAAAGACTATATTCTGTTTTCGGAATTTTAAACTTTGATCTTCGATATTTTTCTCCCAATCTTTTTTCGTACATACTTATATGATGTCAGCCCTTAATTGCTAACACCTTGTTTCAATCGAGCATATATCGTATATAAAACAGTACCAGAAAATAATAATATGTTATTAACTATCCAAACAACGAGTTTATACTCGAATTTTAAATGAAATTAATTATCAGAATCGACTTTCGTAGCAAAATGTTTGTTATCTGAGATCCCGAATTTGCACATTTTCTACGAATTTAAAATGAATAGCCATCTGAGCTTCACGAAAATTGTCTATTGTGGCACACCTACTACTAATATGCTCCCACGCTGTGTTAACGGTCAGCGGTCAGCTATGTTAATTCATCCATATGCTATTCTTGTTATTGCAGTCGCATCTTCAGTAATTGCAGAACGTAATGGAACAGTAAGGAGGCTTATGAGTTTCTAACGTTAGTGCATATATACAGTTTGCAAGAATTTTCCTGTTTTTCAACCACATATCCTGGTGAATCAGTTGATATTTTTCTTGTTTGACTCTTTTATAACATTTTAAAGTCTTCTAATGTCAACTGAGTCCAATTTTTTCAACTAGCTAGCAATATTTGCTATTTTAATCCGATCTGCTCGATCTGTCGATGTTTTCTATGGAATTACTGTAGAGGAATCAGTAAAAAGTTGGTCAAGGTATTTTTGATTAAACCACTTTTATGGAAAATGCAATTATTTGAGTCGCATTCCGGCTATATTAGCGGAGAAAATATTGAATGAGCATATGAGATTATATTCCAAAATGTCAATATTAGAATTAGTTTCTCAAAATCTCTCATGAATCATCTTAACACTTTTTACGTGTCGACCTAGTCTTGTGTATATCTTAACGACTAGTAATAACATACTTAAAAATTCTTAAAAAGATCGTTGAGTAGAAGTCATAAAGGCGAAATAGGTGAAAATCATTAATCAGTTAGATTATTCGCCGGAATTAGGTACAGGTTTTGAAAAGCACGTTTCTGCGTTCTTGTCTTATTATAGGTATATGAAAAATTGGGCGAAGCAATGTAATGTATGTATTGATATTAAGGGGTACATGGGTTTCCTCGGGTAAAAAACAGCATTTTTTTATAATTTTGTTTCTCATATAAAAAATTAAATATTTTATTAGAATTTTGTATTGTTACTAACATACATTATTAACAAAGAAGTTCTTAAATTTGTGAAAAAAAAATATTTTAAATTCGGTCATTGTGACGCCATATCCGGTGGCGGCTCGAAAAAAATGCGCACGCGTTGGATCATCTAAAGTGAAAAGATACAGGCTTTAGTTAAAACCTTACTTAGAACTTGGATGAAGGAAAAAAAACTGAATTTTGGATTTTTCGCAGACACTTTTACAAAAAAATAAAGGGAAATTTCAGTGAAAATTTTGCGACATTTTTTTCCAAATAGTTGTAATCGAAAAAAATGCTTCGTGCAAGTCTTTAAGAATTCCATTTCAAAGACCTGTGTAAAATTTCATGAAGATCGGTAAAGACGACGCACTTAGCCTAACTAGCCTCGAGCGCACAAGTTCTCAAGGCTGTATCTCCGAAACTATTAGTCGGATCAACTTGAACATTTTAACCCATATTCTGGAAGTATTGTAGAATTTAATAAGACAATATAAAATTCCCCCTTAACCCCTTAAAGATATTTCTGTATATCATAAAAAAAGGAAAGTTAATCTCCTAATCAGTTCGCGCCAAACTTCAGCAGATTATGGGTTGGAACATGAACTGATCAGATCAAGCGATTTGCGGTAATGGATAGGGTTAGGTGGGCTACTATAGAAATAGCCAGTGTTAGTGGAAGTGTTAGAGAGAAAAATATCTTTAACTCGTCATTCGATAGTTCAACATATACAGTGGTTTCCAACTCGGGTGAGGTATACACAGTTCTTAACTGACATTTTTGGTTAAACTTTTGGGGCTAGAATAGTTCGGTATTCTATTTATTATTGACAACATTTGTTCTTCAAAAATTTAAAAAGTCCCTTAATTTCAACTATGTCAGTGGTTAGAACCAGGTTTAATGATATTTTCCAACACTCTTCACCTCCATTAACTCTTGCCTACTACATATGCCCACGCCTAGTTTTTAGTGTCCCTTCAGTGGCACCTACGGCATAGTAGCAAAGGTAAAGGTACATTCGCGTGAATTTTGATAAGCTTTGACGCGCATTCGATTTCACGAACTGTCACAGAGCAACGAAGCTAAAATAGTAAAAAAAAGTTAACGAAAAGCGATAAGTGCAAAGCATTGGTGGCATGCTGCCGAAACACAGCAGACGCCCACATTTAATGCATGTTGCACACTCAACACATGCCATTGTGCATATAAAAGCGACTATGCGGAGTGCACGTATTGAATGGGCATGCCACCTAAACGATTGGGCGGGCGAGCGCTAACCGCGGCATGCAGCTCCACACAGCTCCACGCTGTCTGCCGCAACGTCGGCGAGAACGTAGGAAAATATAAATAATAGTGAACTTTGAAAGCAGTCACATTTGCAGGGAAGGCGATAAGCACGGACGGTGCCATTGCAATGCTAAGCAATGTGTATAAATAAAATAGATTTAATTTCCGCGCTGGTGTTTCTATATCGCTGAATGCACCCACATATAATTTACTTCGCGCGGCACCAACAACAAACATTTATGCTTACATTTATATTTATCAGCGCTATATAAATTTGCACTGAGTCACACATATTTATGCACATGCACATATACAATAACTGTATGCCTGTAGATAATTTCATTGTGGCGACATCGCATGCTGTGGCACACCAGGAAGCCATAGTGTCACCAATATCGCACATGCATGCGTCCCTGAAATGCCTTTACACTGCGAGAAATAGTGCTGCAGTATGTGGGCTGCCCTAAAAAGCGCTATGTCTGCCGCACAGTAGGCTATTTTACACAAACGATCGAATTTTTCTTCATTTATTTTTTTCTTGCTGGCAATTTATTGCATTTACGTGTGACACAATTTTGTTGCGGTTCTGCGGTTGCAGGCGCAGTCTTTTACTCGCGCGGCAACAATTTGCAAATGCGGGCGTTGAGTGGCAACATACAGTTTAACAAATGCTTATATTAAATATGTGAGAATGTATGTGTGTGTTGATGTGAAAATATTTCGCACCGCGGGGGCGTCAACGCGTAATGGGCGATTTGATATCCAGACAACTGTTAGTGGCGGGTGAGCAGGCAGACGGCTGCTTGGTTAGGCAGACAGCTGCGCTAAATGATTATGGAGAGAAAATTCGAAATGTGATATTTTTTGAAAAGAAAATTGACAATAAAAACTGAAACTGTGAGCAACCCACTTAGATATTGTGGTTTTTGGGTATGAAAGATGTGTGAGAAATAAATTTCTCTTACCAAGTAGGTTTAATAGATATGCAATTTTCAGGGTTTGTACTAGGTTTTATCGACGAGAAGAAATTTTATGTGATTTTTCAAAACTTTATATACCACATAGGAGTCTATTATATGTATATCTAAATGCTCTAAAGTTCAAATAATTTACCTTTGTCAACCACAAAAGATTTCTGATTTTGGTCGGTCGGTTTGTTTGACAGCTATATGCTATAGTGGTTCAATCTGAAAAAAATCTTCAAATTTTGCATCTTTGTCTTAGACAAAAATTCATGTTAAATTTCTTGAAGATATCTTGTTAAATGAAAAAGTTTTTCACACAAGCACTTGATTCCAAACGTTCAGTTTGTGTGGCAGCAATATGCTACAGTGGTCCGATCTGAACAACTTTCTTGGGGTTTGTAGCATTGCTTTTGGAAATAAACTGTGGAAATTTTAGTGAAGATATCTTGACAAATGAAAAAGTTTTCCAAACAAGCGCTTGATTCCGAACGTTCAGTTTGTTTGGCAGCAATATGCTATAGAGGTCCGATCTGAAGCATTTCATCGGAGACTGCACCATAGCTTTAGACAAAAATTCATACCAAATTTTTTGAAGATATCTTGTCAAATGAAAGTGTTTTCCATACAAGCACTTTATTCCGAACGTTCAGCTTGTATTGTAGTTATATGCTATAGTAGTCCGATATGAAAAATTTTCTCGGAGAATGTAGCGTAGCTTTTGACTAGAGTTCGTGGAAAATTCAGTGAAGATATCTTGTCTAAGTTTTCCTTAAAAGGACTTGATTTTGATCGATGTACCATATATGACAGCTATATCCTATAGTGGTCCCATATCGGCGGTTCCGAAAAATAAACAACAGAAGAAACTAACGTATGCAAAATATCAGGTCGATATCTCAAAAAGTGAGTGACCATATAATATACAGATAGACTGAAAGACGGACATGGCTTGTCAGCGTTACATATTACTAATAAACTCGGAGTTTATAAAAACAGCCCTTTAACTATCTTAAGCATCACTTTTTGGTTTCTCAGTAAACACAACTCGGATTGGAGACGAAATTTGGTTTTACTGTGAAAAAGTTTTCAAAAATTCTGCAACACGACATTTAAACTCCTAACTACAACATTTTTAACTCGAGTTTATGCCAAGTGTACTGTTAAATATTTTAGTTCAAAATCGTTTCAAATAAACCGGCCGGGTGAAAATCAAATATCTCATTGATTAACAATAAAATTAAGATTTATTTCCCGAATTTCCTCAGCCAGTACCACTCATCAATAAGTATATTGATTTCGAATTCACGAATGTGTGTCGGTAACATTTTATGACCCGCGAATTTTTCGTGTCACGCAGCACGATTTTTATTTCCATTTAATTACCGTTGTGGTCATTAATGTTGCGTGAAACACTTTTAGTGACTTTTGGCAATTTTATGTTCTCTTAGAATGCCAATATTTTAATAGCTATGCATGAGCCTGTAAACATTTTATGGAACCGTTGAAATCTAACAAGGGAACATGAGAGAATCGCTCATAGAGGTATAGTGAGAGGAAACGTTAGACAGGCGTGACTTTTATATGAGAAAAACTGTATAAACAGAAAAAGTGTACAAATTGAACCAAACCCTAAATTTTGTTGAAAATAACTGTGGTGTGTCACCTTTGTACAGCTACATATGTGCGAAAAATATTACCATAGTTGATATAATTCCTCTGAAAACAATTGGTGGCTAATTTTCTTCTTTACTGAAAAAATTCTTCGCGATCAGTTTTGAGCTATGAAGTGTTCAACTATTTTCCAACCAAAAAGATCAAGATCGTTTATTAAAACCATTGCTCATTCTCAAGTGTTGAGAATAATTCTGAAAGGGCTATGAATCGGCAATGATTTTAACGAAACTATGAACCAATAATACCGTAATCCGTTTCAAAGGAGTAAGTTAATCTTTCGTGGCATTATCATGAGTCCATAATTTCTGTAATTTTTTAATTTTATATATATCTAAGCTAGAACCTTCCAACAATTGCTGTTTAAAAATGTTCTTGGCAGAAAATATAAACCATATTGTTTAAAAATAGACACGGTTCTGGTTTTCTCGGGGTCTCTAGAGGTTTTGAGTGCATTCTGACGTGATTGATTTATTGTTTAGGTTTTCTACTGTAATTTGTGGTACTATTTTTTTAATGAATTGAGGTGATAGATCTTTACGTAATAAATATATACGCCGTAAGTTCTAGGAGCTCAAAACTTTCGTTTATAAAATCTAACGAATGCCAGCTCAAAGGACTGTGTGTTCGATTGCACTCGGATATATAGAATACATAATGCCTACAGTGATTTTTTTATTTTATTTTTCAGAAAAAAAGCCAATGTTACAGGAAAAAACTATACTTCCCACTTCCAATATAAACAAAAGTAAACACTGCCATTTTTACGCACGCAACTGCACACAACTGTGAAAACAATTACAGCAAGCAATTAAAACTCGATTGTCGGGCAACGTTCGCCACAATTTAATAGCTATTGTGTAGTTGTGTTGTTGTTGTGCGATAAAAGTTACTATTTCATTGACCGATTGACCGACAGACGCGAAATATTGTTGATGCGATAAAAAGTTGTAATAAAATAATTGAAAAATATTATGAGAAAGTTGTTATCAATGAAACATAAAAATATACACTCATATATACAAATTTACAGACATACTTACATACATACAAATATATAGTATGTATATACATGTCAATTGAAAAGTTAAAGGCTTGATACAGAGATCGCGCTACTACATATTATTTAGTTAGTTTAGTTAGTCCTCACTTTCAAACAACGCGTGTGTAATTATGACAGCTGTCAGATCATTACATTGTGAATTATGTCATTTCGACTGAAGTAACTTTAGTTATAATGAAAAAATTAATAAAAAAGAATTTCATGTCCTAATAAAGCTTTTTGAAGGAGAAAATACAGTTGAAATTAAAACTTGGCTTGATAACGAGGTTTGGAATACAGCTCCGGGAAAACAAACCATCAAGAATTGGTATACTAAGTTTAGATGTGATAAAATGAGCACCGAAGATGGTTAACTCAGTGCCCAAGAGAGGATGTTATCGACAAAAAAGTCTACAAAATAATTTAGGATGACCATAAAGTGAAGTTCTACGAGATAGCAGGTACTATAAGATATCAACTGAATGTATACATCATATCATTCACGAATGAGTATGAGTATGAGAAAGCTCTGTGCAAAGTAGGTGCCGCGCGAGCTGCCTTTTGAACAAAATCAATGACCAGTTGATAATTTGGAGCATTTAAGCGCAATAAACCTGAGTTTCTGCGTCGATATGTGACAAGGGATGAAACATGGCTCCACCTTTTTACACTAAAGTCAAATCGACAGTCATCCGAGTGGACTTCACACGATGAACTCGCTCCAAAGTGTGGAAAAACGCAACTATCGGCTGACAAGGTTATGGCGTCTGTATTTTGGAATGCGCAGGGAATAATTTTTATTGACTACCTTGAGAAAGGAAGGACCATCAAAAGCAACTATCACATAGTTAAACCAGTTGAAACCCAAGATCCGCAATTGGAGAAAAACAAAATGCTTTTTCTCTAAGACAACGCACCGTGTCACAAGGCAGCGAAAACGATGGCAAAAATTCATGAATTGGGCTTCGAATTGCTACCGCATTCACCATATTCTCTAGATTTGGCCCCAAGCGGCTATTTCCTGTTCTCAGTTGTCACAAGAATACTCGCTAGGAAGAACGAACGTCGAATGAAAAGGTGATCACCCAAATTGAGGCATATTTGGAAGCAAAGGACAAACCGCACTACAAAACTGGTATCGGAAAGGTCGCTATAATCAGGGTATCACTTGAAGGGAATTATGTTCCAAAACCTGTGTGTATGGTTGGCCGTGGACTTTTCAATTGACTTGCTTTATGAGTACATTGTGGTGAGGAACTAATCGTTTGCACTCAGAGGTTGCATAGACAGTCAGCAGACACGATCAAAAGGGTTATATAAAAGCCTTCAATTTCTAAAAATACATATGTACATACATATGTACGTCCATACTTACCTACTTACCCTAGGTGCAGACGTTTGCATATTTCTCACAACGGTACGTCATGCAGTCAGTCAGTCAAGTGTCAGTCAAAATGTGCCGCAGCCACTTAGCGTGCGACACGCCTGCAACTGCCACATCGCACACGCACACATATCTATTGGCCTTTGGGCTGTACACACAGACAACTCAACTGCTACTTGTTGTTGTTGTGCATGTTTAGTGTGTTTTTTGCTTATTTTGTTGCTTTGTTTAATCAGCTACATATTTTGGTGCACGAACATTTTTCGTCACACTTTTGTGGCGTCAGTGTTGCACACACTTTTCGCCGCTGTCAATTACTGTCAGTGACCGGCAATTGTTGTTGGCGTTGACAGCATGCTTTTTTCTATATTTTTCCGAGTTAAACTGCTGTTGTTGTTCATCGACTCTCACCGTTCGCATGCACACACATACAAATGTTTTTATTTTATTTGTGTGCCGCTATGTTGCAACCTGTCAGCGTCAAGCGTAACGGCTTAAAGCTTTCGGACAACATTGAGTGTTGTTGACAACGTCGTCCGTGCGCTTTCCTCTGCAGTTTGTTGTTATTAATGATGTTTTATTTCGTCATTTTCTTATTTTCGTCAGCCATACTAACGTCTGCGTTCCGTCGTCCCCCCGCCGCCTGTCTGTCTGTCATCTATTGATATTTAAATTAACATTCTTCGGCGCTGACATAGACAAGCGTTGCCAAAGCTTATTATTATTTTTCAGCTTTAACGTTTTTTTTTTCTTCTTTTCTCATGTATTTGCTTGCAGATTTCTTTATTCACTTTACCGTTTACTTAACTGCACGCATACGCACACACACACACACATACTCCGTAGCGCAGGCTTTTATGCATTTTCGTACGCTTTTACTGCCACATTGCAATTTATATGGAAATCAGCAAACACGGCTACATTGTATCATAGCTGTCAATGCCGCCGCCCCCGTGCAGCACCGTTGCTTACTCCTCATCCAAATCCATATATACATACGTACATATGTATGTGTGCAGTTGTCCGAGTGGCATGCAGCTAATGTTGACGTGATATTCTGTCAATAAATGCAAATCGTGTGGCAGCACTTGTTAATGCTTTTCACATTGTTGTTGTTATTGTTGTTGCTTTTACGTTTGCCGTTGCTATGGCTCTTTTCGCTCGCCTCATCACATTTTTTCGTCAGCATTTTTGCTTGTCGTGTTGTTGTTTTACCTCTTAAATGTATGGTATATGTAGCAAGTTATGTTGTTGTTTTGTCTCATGTTGCCGTTGCTATTATTATTGCAATGTGCTGATGCTATTTGCATGTAAATATGACAGTTGGAAGTTGTTTGCATTTTTATTGCATGCGATCAACATTACAGATAGGAAAATCTCTTCCCTCGACTCAGATCGAAATTTACATAGTGTTGATAAGTTGGCCTGCTGAGGTTCTGACGCTCGTTCCAAAGAAGAAGAGATGCTGTAATGGAGAACTGTAATGGAGCGGTACAATATGCTAAATGACTAGTGAGAGGGGGGAATTCGCTGGTTGTTTCGGAAAAAGTCTTACTTATTCCTACTTCTGATAAAATTTAAAGAAAATTTGTTTCCCCTCTTCATATTTTGCTTTCGTGCTTCTCGGATTTAAGGCTTTTTGTAATGTCGATAAAATTTTGCTACGAGAATGCCCTCATAACATCGTAACAACTGTTAGAAGTCCATATGTTATTACTGTTCTGTAGAGATCAGACAATTCATTTAACAAATTTGACCCGGACTGAAAAAATTTCTTATGAGCCAAGCATGCCTAAAATTAACCGAATATTTCATACATTTCTTTAAATTTTTTTGAAAGATGGCTTTCAGTGTCTTCGGTGAATTTTGCCTGATGCGTGTTTGGCTCATTTTTGGAGCGCAATTAGCTAGATATAAGATTGTTTCGACGTCATATTCATAATCCATATTCTCTACTGGACGCCCTTTGTAGAAAAGATTCAAATCTTGTGGTAAGATTTCATACCCAAAAATTTAACCAAAATTATGTTAAGTTGATTCATAAGAGCAGTTGAGATCCTCTGTTGTCTCTCTCTGATGACAATAAAATTTCATGGTAAAAATTGTCAGAAAAACAAACAGTGCCAAACACACACTCTTCCAAAAATTACCCGGAAATTGTGAGTAAAACGCAAAATATTTATTCATAAATATTTGGTCTACCGTCTTCAAAGTAATATGCACCAAATGTAATACATTTTTGCCAAGTATTTTTCCACTTTTCGAAAAACCTCTAACAAGCACTTTTTTAGATAGCCTTCAGCTGCTGCAGCAATATATCTTCGACTAAAAACGGGTTCCATTCCGGTGATGACACATCTTTCATTGGCAGTTATAATGCTCTCCATGAGGGTAGGATCGGAATTTGCACCATCAAGCATGTCCAAAGAGACTTGTTTACGGTACTCTTTTTCAGGAAAATTTAGCTTTATCGGAACGAGTTGAGCCAGAACGCATTTCATACTCAAAATATTCACCATAATCTTTCGAGCGGACTCGCGAAAGATGTCGAGCTCTCCTGTCATCTCTTTAACACTTACCTGACGATTTTCAAGCACTATATTTTTCACTTTTTTAATATTTTCATCAGTCAATGAGGTCGTCCAAGAATGTTTTCAAAGAGCTCTCGATCGTCTTTGAAGGTATTGTACCTCTCGTAGACTTGTGTTTTTTATAAAACGTAATCACCGTAAGCCTTTTCCAACACTTTTAATTTGTAATTTAAGAGCAGTTTCAATCTTATGGCGCACGACTTACTTGTATATACATACATATGTATATAGAAAGCATCGAAAACATGATGAACATTGGCAAACCCATTCATTGTCTCTTCGACGCTCTGGACAGAAGCATGGTAAAGAAAATCAAGCCCCGATGGAACGAGCCACCTGGGTGCATGACTGCAAAAGTCATGTACAAAACGGTAGATCAGAAGTACACAAAATTTCTATTGACACTCGATAGAAAAGACTGTAGGAACTGATCGGAATTCTAAGTGGTTACTGTCTGGTAACCGCAGAAAGGGGCTGACAGATCGAGAAGACTGCAGAAAATGTCTAGAGCAAGTCACAAGGGAAACAATAGAGCATGTCTTGAGTTCTTGTCCCGCATTTTCAAGACAACGCTGTAAGCATCTGTGGTGCGCACGGTATGACACACGGGAGGAGGTATCTGTAGTGAGGCCATATAGTCTATTAAAATTCACGTCACGCGCAAACATTCTAAAGGATGACCTAGCAACTTAACTCCATTTGGTATCGGACCAAATTGGGTCTATGAGTGATCAGATTATCCTAACTTAACCTATGCATATAGAACAGACATTTGGGTTAAATATTGCCAATAATGACTGTAGCTTAAAGCTAGAGTGTAGCAATACTGAAAAATCCACACATACAAAATTTTCAAAGCAGGTCAGCTAAACTAAAACTGAAATAGAGTTTTTAATCACCCAAAATTACTATAGTCAAAACTGAAATCGTGTGACTAAAGATATTTTTGCATATTTCTCTACTTTAATACAGTATTTGTGAGTTTTTATGCACCGCAACCCACGCATGCATATGCAACGCTAACCACAATTATTTGTAGCAACGAAAAAGTTGTTCCAAGGCGCACAAAATCCATCGCACACTGCCCACAACGGTAAAATGCCTGTATGTATTTGTTGAACGGACATGTTGCTAATAGTGATTATTTGTTGCCGCATACAAAATTGCTGCTTGCAGGTGTTTATTGAGTTATTAAACAATCACTTGCAACATTACGGAGCTACGCTTGCCACATATCTCTTATTTTTGCGTTTTTAGTGCAGTCCATTTCACGCCAGTCGCCACAAACAAACAGCTTGCACTGATGTGACCAATCCAATAGTTTTTTGTAGTTGTTGTTGCTTGTTGTTGCCATTCGGTGTTTGCGCTAAGTGCTGCTTTTGATGCAAAATTTGATAGCAAAAGTGGAGATTGCTATTTTTTGCATTAATTGGTGCCGCACCACTCTCACCGTTATTTCAGCTCAATGCATACACATTTCAATAGACATAATTTACACTCTGAAAGTGTTTGCTTTAGTGGCGTTCACACTGTATTTTTATCGCTAACCCACAATTTTGACTCAGAGAAAATGGACAACAAAAAAAACAGTAATAGGCGCCAGTCGGATTTTCTTTCTGAAGCGTGAGATAAGGTGAGTCAATTGGTGCGTTGTTTGCATTTATGGCATGCACTGCTGACGCATTTCAGCTTACATTGCATGCGAGTATAATTATGGCAAATTCACTTTCAATACTCAGAATGCTATGCTTTAATTGCCGGCAATTTGTTTCCAAGCGGAAATAGCTGAAAATTGCTAATCGAAACTTGCTTCCCTTCCTAGCTGAGTTGCGGAAAAAACTAAGAAAAGTAATCGCAAATTTATAAGAGGAAGTCATTGTTTACTTTGCATAGCTCAGTTTGTTCTGTATGCTAATGCAGTAAGGAGTTTTAGTGCGCGGCTGTCAGCTTTCATTATTTTGGATTTATATTATAATCAGCTCATATTGTTTATTGGATTATGAAATATTAAAAAATATAATGCCACACTATGAGTAATATTATTGGAAACAAGAAAAAACATTCATTTTAACTGCACCGAAGTTATAATACCTTCCACATGCTTAAAATTGCATAAAAAAGTGCAAGAAATCTTTGTCTTGATTTCGATCGATCAGCTTAAATGGGGGCTATATGTTATAGTGGTCCGTTCAGTACAATTTATTCAGAGTTTGTAGCATTGCTTTGAATAACAATCTGTGTCAAATTTTGTGAAGGTGTCTTGTCAAATAAATAAGTTGAACGTATAGGGACTTGAGTTTGATGAATCAGTTTGTATGGCAGCTAAATTCTATGGAATATGTTACTTTTTGGCATAATTACTACTAACAGAGTTTCTCCTTTATCTTTTTTTCTATAATATAGGGTTTTTCAATAGGGATAGATATGATTTTTAAGTATCGTTTCGGCCATTTTTAATATGTCATGATCGGTAATTTGTTTCATCTATATACTCAAGAAAATATACTCAAGAACTGAAGCCATTAGACCACCACAAACGTCGTAAGCTTGCTTTGAAACAATTTTTAAACGATGACAGCTTCGTTAAGAAAAATATCTTCTCCGATGAGGCTCACTTATTTATGAAAAACCATTACATTCACCCAAAGTGAGAGTTTGGTATGGTTTTTGTTCTAGTGGAATCATCACTCCGTACTTCTTTCAAAATGTCTGGCGACAGCGTTACTGTCAATGGAGAGCGGTGTAGATCGATGATAACCAACTTTTTTTGGCCGCAATTGGGAAGAAGTTAATCTTGATAATGTCTGGTTCCAACAAGACGGGACTAAGTGCCACATAACGCGTGCAGCAACCGAATTATTGCGTGGAGAGTTTGGAGATTCTATTATTTCAAGAAATTGTGACAGTGAATCGCCTCCAAGAAGTTGTGATTTAACACCATTAAACTAGCTTTGTTGGATTATTTCAAGTCGTTGGCCTTTAGCAATGAACAAGACTCTCTTCAAGCTTTAGAAGTCAATATTGAACGTGTTATACCTGACATACACTTGATTTAGTGGGAAAAGTATTGGGTTTATTCAATTCATTCCTGCAAAAGAAGTCGTGGAGGCCATTTCCATGATGCTCTATTCAGAACTTAATTGTATCGATTGTAATTCCCTTTACATAAAAAACATTTATGTTTCCTTAACAATTTCCTTTTTTAAAAGAAATCGTATCACTTTTGTTGACAAAACCCTGTTTGTATTGAAACCGGTAGATTTTGTGGAGCTTACTTTGCCTTACCGTATATTCCAAGTTATGTATCTAACTTTCTATGTTAACTGTGGCTCCTTAAGGCCTGATTTTGCTAATGATTGACGTGCTGTGCTAAGAAGTTATAATTTTACATTCTAATGAATCAGCTTCAATAGTTAAGGGGTACTGGATCTCGTAAGTACCAGTAAAAGTTCGCACAGTTCTACGTGCTTCATTAGAAATGTCGGAATTCGCAAAAAATGTTGTTTGGTTCAAATTACGTCCTTAAAAAATTAGTGCCCGCATGAATAGAAGGTTCTATCAACCAGGATAATTTAAAAGAGAGTTAAAGGTTTTATAAATGTATAGTGCTGTATCTTTTTCTGATTGATAGACACTATGGTTGTAATAGTCTCAAAACGGATGACTCTTTATTCGAAAGTTCTACTAAGAACGCTGTGTCTTCGCGAACTGGTCAACATTTTTCAAAATGAGGATACAATAGCAATGCTTTATGAAAAAATTAGGAAACAGTTATTTTAAACATAAATTAAACCGCAGTCAATGAAGAAACCAGTAACAGTGCGGCGATCGGTGCAACAACTACGATCTATCTTCGAAATTCGAAATAGTTGGTGATTTTCGAACATATTAGCTACTTATTTTGACATTGAAAATTCGTATTTTCTCTCCAAAAGAAGTCAGCATTAGTGCAGAGATCAGCTTGAGATCTATTGTCTATATTCGAAATTCGAAATTAAATATAAATTTAACACAAAGACAGTGATTAAGTGAGTAACAGTGCGACGATTAGCGTAAAATCAACGTTATATCTTCGAAATTCGAAATAGTTGGTGATTTTCGAAAATATTGGCTACCTATTTTGACTTCAAAATTTCGTATTTTTTCTCCAAAAGAAGTCAGATTTAGTGCAGAGATCAGCTTGAGATCTATTGTCTATTTTCGAAATTCGAAATTAAATATAAAATTAACACTCAGTCAGTGAAGAACCGAGTAACAGTGCGGCGATCGGTGCAACAACTACGATCTATCTTCGAAATTCGAAATAGTTGGTGATTTTCGAACATATTAGCTACTTATTTTGACATAGAAATTTCGTATTTTCTCTCCAAAAGAAGTCGGCATTAACGCAGAGATCAGCTTAAGATCTATGGTCTATTTTCGAAATTCGAAATGGAATATAAACTGAACACTCTGCCAATGATAAACCGAGTAACAGTGCTGCGATCGGTGTAAGATTTACGTTCTATCTTCGAAATTGGATATAATTGAGGATTTTCGAAAATATTAGCTACCTATTTTGACAACGAAATTTCGTTTTTTCTCTCCAAAAGAAGATTTGAAATATTCTGTTGAAGATTGAAATCTATTTTCTATCATCGAAATAGTTAGGATTTCGGAAAATACTTATCTATTATTTAAGATAAGTGTGCCGAACGACTTTCTATCTGTCAAAATCATTATTATTTATTGAAAAATCTACACTTCTTCATTTTGAACAAGTGATATAGCAGCGCCCCAAGAAGTGTTGATTTAACCTTATCTGATCGAATAGAGTGCTTGTAATTAACTGATTTGAGTGTGTGTGCTGTTATTATCAGTTCATATAATGTAACTACTTTGTTGGGACTACAGACATAGTATTTATGCTTTAGAAAATAAAGCCAGTATCAAATCGTGGGACCTCATAGACAACAGAAGCAATTCATTTATCTCACAACTCATAACTTTAAAGCTTTTGAAGAATTTTGCACTTTATTACATATATTTCCATAAATAGGAAATTGCCCGTAATCATTAGCAAAGTAATTTTCTTAATGTTCTCTCGATACACATTACTGGTCATCAGATCAAACGCTAATAGTCCGGGGAAAGCTATAAGGCAAGACGGAGAAACAGGATTTTTCTAATACCAATAAATTTCTAGCGAAATTTCAACCAGTTTGTAATGTAGCTGCTAGAAATTATGGCATTAATGCAGCGAGCAGAAAAATTGAGTTTAACTGTGACACAAAAACGTCACTGACACTTTTCACGCGCGTTCGCTTGCCGCAATACACACATGTATATTTATGGCGCACAAGTGGTCGAGCATGCAGACAGTTATGATTACATTCTACTAACTTATATGCCGAAGAGTAGTGTGCGCAAGGCGACAAAGGTGGCCACCATACACAAAACAAGAAGTTAGTTAGTTGCACATGCACCACGGAAACCTAGATTCCGCTGACCACTAAGCAAAAGCGATATAAACAGCAGAAGACAAGTGAAGACAAGGTTAGCCGCAGAGCAGAAGAGTAAATGCTATTAAAAGTGGCGGAGTGAAGGCATTGCGGCCGGCACCAGACAGACAGCCACAACAACATGACCATGTTAACGCACTAATTGCGCTTTTCCTGCGACTAGCGTTAGTGTGACTTTGGTAAAAGCGACTAAGCGCCCGAGCGACCGAACGTCAAACTAAGACCCAACTATGCGGCATGTGACCATGGCACTGCGCGCGCGCTGAAAATGGACACCCATTGCAGCTGAACACACACACACACACATGCATACATGCTTAAGCGCCGCGACGATGACGTTACCGCAAACGCAGTGACAGTGAAACGCGTCGAAGACGATGATGCTGATGATGCACCACTCAGGCTGTGCTCAGTGAGATAGGTGCTCCACTTAAGCGCTTTTGAAGCGCGATTGTGTCGCGACAATAAAGGCGGTGCGGAGTTTGGCGTTTGGCTGCTTCGTCTTGCACACTGATGTCACATGTTTGTTGCCAATTTATCAGTTTTAACTGAATTTCTGCATTCTACAAGTTGCGCCATGCCGGTGCCCACGGCCGCGACGCGCTGGTGCTGAGCCAGTGTGGGAGCCATAAAGCGGGCATGCTCTCTCCTCCTTTACCGGTTGTCAATGTCATGCAATGTCCGGTGGCGGCTGCGATACGCCTGCCCTTGCGCATCTGCCTCTCTGTTGCGGCGGCAAAGACTTGGATATCTTGCGTCATAAGCATGGACTTGCCACGGTGCTCGTCTCGTTGCGCTCGGCTGTATTGTTTTGCCTCATTAGTTGGACTTGGCCGGCAACGATTTGTTTGCACACCATATTTGGTATTTTTTGCCAATTAATCGCGCGCACAATTTTAAAAGCAGCAAACGATCATTCGAGTTGCCGGAGAAGCGGCGCGTTATGCGCAGGAACTTGCATTTTTAATGCCGCATCGGCGGTTACTTCGATCTGGTCGCACTCAGCTGTGCCCGCAGGCGCAAAGAAAGTTTTCAATTTGCGCGGAACGCTTTGGATTTTTCACTTTTCCACGCCTCGGTGAGGCCAGTCGCGTTCGCTGCACGCTGTTCGTGCGCGGCGCGGAGATTTTATTTTACTTTTAGTATTAGCAGTTCGCTCATTCTAAGCGCGCTTTCTTGTTTTTGTTTGCATTTGAATAGGCGCGTGTATTTTTTTTTGTTTTTGTTGCTATACAAATTAAGTAGTCTCTTTTTATTAGCGCTTTCCGTTTGCTTTCTGCACTTTTATTACTTAAGCGGCTTAATTTTTTATTGCGTTCTCACTGTTTATTCTATTTCTATTGCTTGTCCGAAGACGTTCCATGCCAGCGCCCGTGTCACTGTTCGCTTTCTTTCGTAAGTATGTATTTCTCTTGTTGTAGATACCTTAAAGCTGTTTCCTTCTTGGAGTATTTGGCCTCGTTAGCGCATAGTTTTGCATTGAAAAGCGAATTCCACTTCTGCAATTTTTCTTACCTTTTCTAACTCCTTTTATGTTCACGCTTTCCGCACTGATTGGATATCAATATTTTTTTTTCACTCTTGTCCTTTTTATGATTGTTGTCACATTTGAAGTTCCATCTCGTTGTTTGTTGATTCTGCTGATCGATTGCTCGTTAAGCATGAATTTTTAAGTGTCTTCGCGTGAAAAAAGAAGAATACAGTGGACGCTGTATGGCGTTTCTAAGGGTTTACTATAAAGTCAGGTTACAAAAGCAATCGCAGAGTTGCAAGCACACGTTCCTTCGCGTTGTTATTCCTTATTATTTGTGAAGTGATACTGGATCGAAGCCCCCGGACCTCTAATTAAGTTGCTCCGTGATCTAGATTTATGTATTTTCTCAGCGATGACGATAGCGATAACCTTTTTCTAATCTCCTTAACCTCAGATAACCCCCATTTTTCAAGCTGTTTTTCAGAGATATAATGACTTGAAGTTTTATTTTCCTTCATTTTGATTTTAAATGTTACTCTAATAGTTTTTGAAGCTTAAATATTTTGAATTTAATTTAATTCCCCAAACAAGAAAGCTTTGAAATATTCCGACTCGATCACCGCCATTATCTATTGATCGGTGAAAAATATAGCATATTGCTTAGAATTTTTTTTAGATTGTATTTATTTACATAAAAAATTACTCAAAAACTGTTTTTGACTTACCTATTCTTGGGAAATGACGAATCGAACACACAACTGGTATAAGTCGATTACTTTGAATGGGGCCAATCGAACACACAACTGGTTTAAGTCATTTAGTTTAGCATTATGAGATAAAGAATAATATCATGACAAAATATAATTCTAAGGATAGTATTTACATTTATCTTATATTTCTCTATATTAATTGCAACTCCAGTGTTAAGTCCAGACTTGAAACAGGTAGCCTTGACATCCTAAAGTTTCCAGTTTTTTATTTGGTGCCACCGTCTCTAACAAGGACTTATGGTTACGCATAAACCAAAACAGTTTTGAGTCAAAAGGGAAAAAGAACTGAAAAATGGATTTTCGGCAGAAATTTTTACAAAAAAAAAGGAAATTTCAATGAAAATTTCGCGACATTTGTTTTCAAAAAAACCCTTCGTCCAAGTCTTTAAGGTTTGTATCTCAAAGACCTGTGTAAAATTTCATGAAGATCAGTTGAGTAGTTCTCGAGAAATCTTGCCAACCGACTTCAGAAACATAGTTTCGAGAAAAACGCTTTTAAAGGCGGCGAACTTAGCCTAACTAGCCTCGAGCGCACAAGTTCTCAAGGCTGTATCTCCGAAACTATTACACGGATCAATGGAAAGTTTAAGACAATATTCTAGAGGTGTTATGGAATTTTATAATACAATAAAATAATTCTGTTTTTTGAAACCCGTAAACCCATGTAATCATTTAAAACTTAGCTGAAATTAATTTTTTCCAGAGCTACCGAATTGATTCCTTCATATTTGAAGAACATTTAAGGAAAGTATATTCACTGCTATAATTTTTATTCAAGCTCAGCTTGTACTAAACGGGTTCACCTTCGTTTCTGTACCTAGAATGTACAACTGTATGTTAGTAATGCTAAACATTCATTAAAACATTTTTATTTACACACAATACATCACTAAACCCACTCCTTCTAAATAACACTTAGCATAGTTATTGGCTTACCGATCGCGCACATCGATCGCAGTGAGAACGCGTAACTCCGCCAAATAAGGTGACGCGCCTGCCCCCAAAGCGCGATTTATTTCGATTTATTTGCCCAGCAGCCGGCCGAAACAAGCAACGAACGCATACCTACAAGTAGTAATACCTTCAGCCCACAGGCACAGCCCATTGCTGGCTGCTGTAATGGCAAGCAGCTAACCAGTTAAGGTTGTTCGTTTGCTGCGGACTTTTAATGAAGCTCTAAAAGTGTCATTGATGAAATGCTTTATCTCTCTACGAGAGTCTGTAGTCTTGCTGCTGTGCTGGGCGCACATCCTTGCCTTCGGTATTTACGGTTAATTAGGCATTTTCATCTAATTGGCTGTTGAAGTTTGACATACCAAATGTGGTCAGTTGCTCAGTAATGGGCGGTTGGTTGTTCGGTACGCCTATTTATGTAGTCGGCGGCAAAGCACATAGTCGTACTACATAACTAAATTGTGGAATTTATAAGCGTGGAATTTTAATGAAGGTAGTGAGTAATGAGCTTCGATTTTTTTCCAGAAAACTCAACATTTATTCAGACACTTTGTAATTGCATTTAAGGTAGTGCACAATTTTAATGTGGAAATCATTTGAGGTTCTATTTATAGGTATATCAAGTTAAATGTTGGTTCCATAATCGTTTTGGGTGGGCATTTTTCATAAAAAATGTTGTGGAGATTTTGTGCTCACTTTTCATAAATTGTAATAATGGAAGTTTGTTGGGTCTTCGGTTATTCTTTTGAAAGTTAAGGCGCACACCTTGTGTGATATTTTGAAAAGTGGATTTTATTTTATATTTCGAAATGTCAAACCTTTAAAAAACATAAAGAAAATTTCAATCGATATCCCAAACAGGTGTTACAGCCTTCTAAAATGCAGTCGCTCAATTCAAACAGCTCCAACAGTTTATCTTTAGATACGTTTTTCTTAAGACTACATTTTTCATATTGATTGAAGTGATTTCTTGGAGACATATAATCCGATCACTATCAGGGTTTGGCATGTTCTGCATATAGTTCTCTATATATTGATCCCTTTCATCAGATCAAAGACTGGTAGATCAATAATTCTGAATAGGTAGTTGACAGCTCGAAAACGACCAAAATTTTGGTAAAATTTTTTTTTTTCAACTTTTTTTGAAGTCCACTATTTATTTACGAAAAACCAGAACCATTGTATGGAACCTTTTTTCTTGTAGTAATTTCTTAAGAAAACAAAAAATCACTTGGAAAAATTTATTATAATTATTCAATATAGGCTTCGGCGGCTTTTTGTTTTTAATTGATTTTTTTAAAATTAATTATAGAAAATATTTTGTTTTTGTAAACTGTTGAACTATATAAATATGTTATTTCGTATTTTCTTACACTTTTTGATTATACCAGTTCATATAATTAATGCCAGTTGTCTGATCGATCCGTTTTGCTTTAATCCAATTTCTAAATTAACCCATTGAACTGCACACAAAAAACCAACATAAAATACTTTTTAAGTCCTTCCGATTATACCAGTTTATGCCAGTTGCCTGTTCGATTTGACATTTTCTGGGTTATCGTTTGCTTTAAGCAGATCGGTTTGATCCGAAGGCAAATTTCTAATTTTTTTTATTTAATTATTGGAATACACTTTCTAAAAATATATTTTTTGTAAACTAGATTTTAAAACTAACCAGTTGAATGAATAAAAAAGGCCAACATAACATAATATGTTGTCAAAAAAGTCTTGCGGTATTTTCGCTATTTCGCTGAAAGCGCCTAGTTCTAGTTTTATTCGTCGCATCGGGTCATGCTTTACCTTTTTGGAAAGCTCATTTCACGCTCTAACACATGTTTGATTCATTGTCGTTTCTTTTAAGTCATTCGTGAGTTATAGCGTCGCAAACATGGAGCAAAATAAAGAGAAAATCCGGCATATTTTACAGTTCTACTACGATAAAGGCAAAAATGCATCTCAAGCCGCCAATAAAATTTGTGCAGTTTATGGACCCGATACAGTTTCCATTTCCACCGCACAACGACGGTTTCAACGTTTTCGTTCTGGTGTAGAGGTGGTCGAAGGCCTGTCGTCGAAAATTGCGATAAAATCGCTGAATTGGTCGAAAGAGACCGGCATAGTAGCAGCCGTGGCATCGGTCAAGAGCTGGGCATGAGTCATCAAAAATTTATTTCAATTTCAATAAAAAAAATAAATTCAATAAAAATAAAAAGACTTTTTTGACAACCCATTATTTTCTAACTCTTTTCGATTATACCAGTTCATTTAGATTATTCATGTCGTCTGTTTGATTAGACAGTTTTCCAGTTTGGCCGAATAGAGAACAGTTATCGTTTGCTTTCATCAGATCGTTTAAATCCGAAGGCAAACAAACTTAACTTCTTGTTTTATGAGTTAAATTTATTTAAATTTTATATTGAATACCATTTCCATTCTTTGAGAAGATCCACAATTGATATAAGTATAAGTAATAGTTGGATTCAGTGCGAAGTTGTTATGCGAACGCTAATAATCTTCGATATCCTAAACAATTATTGTCGGAACAGCCGCACTGGAATCAATTAATTTTCATTGTTATCTTCTGACTTTTGTGCTAAGTTCCAGCAGAAAATTGTGAAACACATCACTAAGCCCTAAGATCCGCAGCTTGACGTCAAGGCCTTCGATAAAACAACAGATTACCATTGTTAGCCAAGAGGCAAACCATCCACACAACTTGAATGCAGACACCACTTGAACATGCCGACACAATTAATAAAGGAACACTATAATAAATCTTTACTTTTACTTTCAAAATCAAAAAAAGAAAATAATGAAAAACTGCTTGCAACAGACGCCACTTGAGTTGAAAAAGCGAGACGCTTATGATGGTACAAGTACGGAAAAGAAACATGCAACAGACGAATCTAAAACAGGAGCAATTGACCCGTGCCAAATGGCTGCAGGAGTCGCAACAACAAAGCCACAAAGACTAAAACAATAAATTCACAGCAAAAATGCTGCTTATCAGCTGATGCGAAAATATGGTAGGGAGGCAAACAAAGACGCCACACACAGATGCTGGCAACTGTATAGAGAACGCATATGTATGTATGTGTTTGTGTGTGAACATTCAGTGGCAGCTGCGCTCAGCTGGTTTGAAGTGTTCAAAAAGGATATCATTTCATATGTGTGAATTGTGTTTGTATGTGTGTGTAGTACTTCAAGCGAGTGTTGAATTTTTCATTGCCAGGGGTCAATTAGGTCGCACCACGTATGCATGTACGTATGTATATACATATGTATGTATGTTTGTATTTCTGCATGTGCATGTGAATGTGAGTTCGTGTGTGTAATTTGATATGGATTTCAAGCAATTCCATTATCCTGCCTTACAGAGCGTGTGTTAATTGGCTTAAATAAACACAATAAAAGAGCATTAAAATTTCAATGAAAATATGCCAAGATTACCAACGAAAAACAAAACTTAAAACAACAATAAAAACGACTGTTTCTGCAAAAATCAGCAATTTGCCAGCATTACATATACATACATACACATGTATTTGTATAAGGCTTTATGGTCGTTTACGTGATTTCTTGCCAGCTCTTGAGCGGCCACCAAATGTGCACATTTGCTGTGCGAAATCGAAATCGAAAACAACAACAGCAGCAACAGCGATAACATTTGCAATTAGGTCAGTTTATCGCGTCGACGCCTGTGACAGTCGCAAGGGGACTGACTGTTGCTTTGATAGCGCCGTTGATTGCCCAGCTGCCGCTTATCGCCAACGTAGTATTTCACTTGCAACAACAATTCATAAGCGGAAAATATGCTGAATTTTATATCATTTATTTATTATTTATTTAGTTCTTTATTTTTGTTGCTCCATAATACAATTTATTTATTTTCGTATTTCGAATGCACTGTGTCATATGCTATGCGCCATGTGTTAGCATATTTAGGGGCGTTTGAAGCGGTTTTTGGCGCAGAAAGTGTTTATCAATAAATCGATCTGTGCGGCCCCTTAATATGCGGCAATAACTATGGAAATAATTTATGCAGCTGTGAAATTTTTATGAATGCATTTAATTGTGTTAATTTTTCGCCAAAATTCAGTTTGTTGCTGGTTATTATTGCTCAATAAATTTTGTGGCTTTAGTTAATTTAATTCTGCAAATTTTTGTGAATTTGTGTGCTTTCGTTCATGCGGATAAGAGAGTTGATTCATAAAAATTATATACTATACCATTAATTACATACATACATATATACTAAGACAAATACTTTCGTTTACTTTAGAACATCACGTTCTATTTGCTTTTCTTGCTAAATTTATAGCGAGTCATTTAAGCGCTTTCACACCTTTTTAATCTCAACATAAGCATGTATGTCTGTATACATATATACATATGTATATACATTCACATAAACATATATATGCCTTCTTTTACACCAACAACATAAATACACAATGAAATTGTACTTACTTTAGTTAATTTTGATTATTCTTCTTTTTCTTGCTCTACCACTGTCTTCACTTTATTCCTTATATGAGTGTGTATTTCCGCATAAATATTGTCACAACTTGGCGATAAAAGATGCTTATTAGCACTTACTACGTTGTCTTTCATGGGAATTTTACTCAGTACAACTGATAAGTGCAGTTTTGTGGTTTCTCTTAGTACATTACCCCGTAAGCACAACAGCTGAAGGGCTGCTAATATTTTAGTAAGAAACTCACTTAGTTAAAAATATAACAGTTTGCTATACGAAAAGTGTGCTTTCGGAGAGTTCTTTTATTTAAAGTTTAAGATTTCTTTGTTCCCATAATTTGTTGTTAACTTCAAAACTGTCTAGATATGCCGCGAGTATTGTTTTCCGCATCAAATATAATATAATATAGTAACCAAGTAATCATTCTTAATTGTTGATATTTTCAAAGAAAAAGTTTTCTGTTAACAAAAATAACGGTGAGTGTCATTCGAAAAAACACTACTTAGCCGGCAATTTTTAATCCACTAAACCATGTTTATGCTTATACTTCTGGCTTTTTTTGTCAAGAGAGGACTTTACTACCGAATTATCTATTCAAGCAAAGCTAACACTGGCAATGTAATCTATATTGGTTTTCAAAATGAGATGTCCTAATTAATTAAGGTTCTGATTTATGTTGCACCTATTATACTTATATTGATTTGCCAGTTTTCTCCTCAATAAACCTGCAGCTCCTCTCTGGTTCAAAAGAATGTACATATGAAGACGAAAAGCATACAACCAAACTATCTATTTTAACTGTAGAAAAGTATACAAATGATTAATTTAATAAATTGGTTAAGCGCTTCAATTTCTATACATATTTATTTGATTATGCCAGTTTGTTTTATATCAGTTGAATAGTCTATTCGCCATAGACTAGTATACTACCTCCTACAACCATTGAAAGGTGGACCTTTACTTAGAGCGAATAGTTCCCGACTTACTTTAGGACAGAAGATCCCTACGACTGCACATCTACTGGCAGTTGTCCAGCGCTTGCTGAGATGGTCTGAGGCTCAACACAGTCCTGTAAGGCGAAAAGGAAGCCAACGGATTTTCTACCCGTTATCATTCCACAGTTATTGAGATTTAAGTACTTCTTCAGTCTAATCATATAATAACCTTCAGTAGTATTAAGCGCACAGTCAACGAACTCTAAGCTAAAATCGTTGCGCTACTATCAGATGGAGTTTTTGAGTTAAAGCCATCTAAAGAGTGGTTGTTTAGCTCTATCAGATCTGTGAGCATTTCAATATCTTTTAGCAAAGAAGTTTCCTTTTGGTTTTCATTCACGGAGAAGGCCGGAAGTACTGTAATAGCGGAGAGTCGGTTTTTAGCGCCGTCGGAGATCGCAGTGACCCAAAAAAATGTTGAATTATTTTTTTCAAAAATTTTACTGTGTGTTCTTAAATATGTTCTTAAATATGTATACATACATGCATATATACCAATACATTAATAATTTGAAAACAATTTTTAAATTATCAAGTCTCGTCTGTTTTGTGTCCTTGAAACACCTAAGTTAGAAATAGAAATTATTTTCAAATTCAAAATCCTAAGTAAAGCATTTTTAAACTCAATTTTCATATGAAATTGGTTTATTGAATCGTCTGATTCTTCAATTTTTGTCTGCATATAATACATATAATTGGACTTAAGTAAAGCAAAAACCTTTGCATGGAATCAATTACAAGTTATACATAGAAAATCGTAATTTCTGGAGAATGGCTTGTTTACGCACAAAATATCCCAGGAGTATTAGAGTATGTGAAGATTGGTAACATCTCTTAACAATTCATGCTTAATCTCTGCAACTTGAATTCCCACACGTTTCAAGATTATCTGTGCGCAACGCGGATACATCACTTAGAAAAAGAAACTAAGCGCAATCTCAACTTCACATCGATGCCATTTCACTAATACAGCAGCCACACTGCACCTACCACAGCAGAGATCCTTTCGCCGAAACGGTAGCCGCACAATTCACTTACTCACTGAAAGGTGTGTACCTTGCCTGTAAGACGAGGTGATATTATGAGTATCAACATACGAAGGCGCTGGAACGTCACTCAATTCAAATTGCATGATCATTAGCATGCATTTAAGTGCAGCATTGGTATGCGGAGCACGATTTCACTGATTGCGCGCCCAGTGCGACTGTCACTCTCGCTGCCACGCAGTTGATCTTATACATGCATATATACATACATATGTTTAAGTATGTAAATGTAGTAAGGGGGTCGAAAACTTACCTAAAAATTAAGCAATTTTCGGAACGGCTTAATACGGGAATTTTTGTTTTGAAAAAAATAACACAGGGGTAGATTTCGTAGGAAATTTCATGCTACACAATAATCCGCAATGTAAAAAATTTGATTCTAAACGTTTCGACACATATGGTATTTTTAATGAAATTAGATTTTGAAGTGTTACTCATAGAAGATGCTTTGAATGCGCACCAATACTTGATAAAGTTAAGCTGGAAAGTTTTCCTTTGGAGGGAATTTTTTTCTTTTTTTGTAAAGGCTATTTTTCACGCATGAAGGCAATAGGTTAGTTTATAGGTTATCTTATTCATTCCATTCATTCAAATTATTTCAGTAATGTTTTCTGCCGCTACAACAACAACCTATGTTAGTTTATTTCACACCCTAATATATACACACATATGTATATCAGAATGCATATTGCATATCCTCTCAATAATATGGCATAATACTGAAATTGGCGCAGCTACGAACACGTCTAAGGGAAATGGGTAGGTATGTGTACGTGGTTTTGACTGACAGGCGCTACAATTTATATGTATATTTCTCAACTCAAAAGACATTTCACTTGGCGCGCATTTTACTTTGTGTTTTGTTTTGTTTTGATTTTTTGTCGTTTCTGACATTTTTTTTCCCGCCTTGTGCATAATGCGCTGCTTGTAAACAAATATGTACTACAGGTATGCACAGAGATTTGAGTTATGTTTTTGTAGTTTTTTATTGTATTGTCGCAGAGGAAATGTCGCACCTACTTTTACCACCTTTTTACTCAACCAAACTGTTGCAGCTGCGGCCTTGTTGCACCAATTGTTTGTAAAATTTTTAGTTGCCTCTTTTTTCGTTTTTGTCTCCTTGGAGCTTCCTTTAATCTTTATTGGTTTCTACCTGCCTCAGCGGAGATATTTATTAATAATTTCAATATTTACATACAGCTTTTGTTGTCTACTTTTTATGTTTGTTTATTGCTCTTTTTATCATTTTTATTCTTTTAAATTTTGAATTCTTTCTGCACAGTTCTTCCGCTGTTGTATACATACATACATATATGATGAACTGACTTGATCTTTTCTTGAACGCCTAGGCGTATTGTAAGCCGCCTGTACTTGCACTCAATTTTATTTTTTTATTTTATTTTTTCGATTTCCCATATCCACTTTTTCGTTGGTTCTCAGGTTCTATCCTGCCTTCTGGTAGACATAATCAACTTTTGATATGCGAGCTCTCGAAGGCGTTCATAAGGATCTTATTGCGGTGCAATTTCAATGTGGGACTAAGAAATGGCGTAATATAAACAAGACAAAATAAAAAAATCAAATTAATGCAGATTTTTATCTTGCTTATGCTCAGGTATGAGTAAGAAACTGGTGTATAGCATATGCTAAGCATTCTTAATATATTGGTGAATATAACCACTTACATCCATATGGCATTTAAATATATGCAGATATAAATATAAAGGAAGCATTATTCAAGACGCCTTTTCCGCTGCGGATTTTTTAATGCCACAGCATGCAAACTTTTCATTAATGTTTTTTTTTTCGATCATAATTAGGTCGGCTGATATTAAATGCACAACCATAAGTGGCTTATGCTTGAATTCAGATTTAATGAGTTGAGTGTAAAAGAAGAATGCTATAATTTCCAAGATTGCAGTGAGTTCTGTTTAGCAGCTGTTTTCAGTGACAAACTCGCCATCAATCGAATTCGAAAAGTTTTACTCGTTAGATGAGAGCATAGTTCTGGATGTTATTATAATGTCGTAAAACACTCCGCAAATAATCGCGATAGCTTTTGTTGTATTTAGTTGGAGACTTAGGAGACGAAGATGGAGGATTTTTACAAGTGCTATGATGACTGGAAATTACGTTGGCATAAGTGTATTTCAGCGGGAGGGGATTACTTTGAAGGAGATGAAATGGACAAAATTCACCTTTCAATTTGATCACAGTAGTATGTAAATATATTTCGATTCCGTTTAGCGTTTTACATTTATGTGATCTGACAGTCGAATGTGTATTCATTTTCTGATATTTGGGTTTGGTTAGATTAGGTTAGATCGCTGATCTTTCAGCATGGTGGAGGAATCACACTGAGACTGTTATGTACAGTCCTTTGTGTAGCCAGCTATCGGCAAAATGCTATGAGCCTATCACTAATCTGCTTGATTTTTTATTTCTATTTTAGCTATTGCACCAAGTTGTAAAAAAGTATGAGATGCGTGGTGTTTTGACTTAAACTGACAAAAGCGAGACATTCGAAGAAGAAAAGTTGATATGATTCTATCTCATCTTCTTTCACGCAGCTAAGATGTTCAATCTTATCGCTTGAAAGCTGATCGGACAATGTCGAGTTAGTCCTCCGACAACTAATTAAAGGTGGACTTTTAGAGTGTAAAGCTCCCTGAAACTATTCCGATTTATCTTGGGACAAACAGACCATACCACTGCACATCTGTAGTTGACCAACGCTTGCTGAGCTGGTCTGAGGCCCAACAGTCCAGTAAAGCAAACAAAAAGCTAACGAGTCTCTTACCCGTTTTCATTCCGAAGTTGTTGAGATTGAAGTACTTGTTCAATCTAATCACAAAATAGCTGTATAATAAAGTAAGAAGTCGAGACATCCCTTCACTTGTCTTAAGCGCACAGTTAGCGAACTCAAAACTTATATCGCTGCCCTACTAACGGAGTGGATATTCACCATACTGATGAAGGCTGCGCTCCATAGCTGTGGGTCATTAGCTACTTTTATGGCAGCCACTTCCGGTTGGAAGACGTTGCAGTGGTCAGGAAGCCTAAAATTGGAGTTGATGGAAAGTACTCCTTCACCAACCCTCCTTTTGATCCGTCAGTAAAAAAGCTCACCTTCCTTCTTCTCCAGCGAATCTTCCTTTCCTATGCCTCCTTTGAAGGTATGTGAGCAGTGAAACGTCAGCAAGGATAAAATCGAAGACTTTGTAATTCAGCCATTTTTGAAGAAAATCAAAGTGTGCAGGGATTTTAAAAATATCTTTTACAACGTCTAATCTAGATTGTTTTTTTTCAAGAAATTCAGGACTTTTGGCATTGACTTCATTGCCAAAACATGAAGCAAAAAGTACTGAACCGATTCATAAGAGAAGTTGAAATCCTCTGATATCTCTCTGGTTCCAACACGGGGATTTTTCGGTGTGTTCATCATTTACAGAGGTAGATGTTAAGATTTCGTTGACTTTACGACCTTCATTGAATGATCTGTGTTACTCGAATACTTGTGTTTGGGATAAATTAGACAAAAGTGTTTTCTACCATATTTTCAGTGATTACGTGGCCGGGATTTCAGTGGTATAAACTTGACACAAACATAAAACTGCCTTGTACTAATCTAGCAAAAACGCGAATTTAATATGGATCAGTCGGGATTCATTTTGGTCAGAGGGTATTTGAATCGCCTTAGATTCACGATGTTGGATCCCAAATTAGCATTCCGGTGTTTAATGCTTTTTTGGACTTTCTGAACTCCTAATTCAATTTCATTTCTTTTACAATGTTATGACTAATTCCGCAAAGGATACTGTTATTGGTCTGTCTTTAAGATGTATAGTATATCGCATTTCCTTGCCATGAGCATCTGTAGATTGTGTTTTTTAGCTTATCTTTGAAAACCAATTTAAAACCAATCCGTATAACCCAAGATAAATGAAAGAACTTCTAACCTATACCAAGATATTATTCAATTCAGACGGAGAACCATCTTAGATAGTTAACTGTTAGATCTTGTCTCCTGCAAGCTGTACCTTACTAGGACACTTCATAGATAGTGTGAGATGGAGAGGAGGCTATCGTGAAGATGGTAGTGTCTGACATCAGCTCTGCTCTATTGACATACCGACTACTTAGTGTGTGCTCAGCTGATTTAGTATGCAAAACGAAACGAAATAAAATTTCCATAAAGAAACAAGAAACTCAAGATACACCAAGAAGTTACCAAGCAGTACTACAAACGAGTTTTAGTCACATTAAGGGGCTCTTAAAATGAAAATGGAACAAAATGAGGAGATGCAATGCAAGTTGCTCTCCAACGCGCAGCAGCAAGTGCATTAAGTGGAACATTTGACAGGCAACAAGAACCAACTGAGCTTACCCGGATGACTCTGAAAGCCGCCACGAAATCGACTGAATGTGCAACATGTGCTAGCCGCGCTGACTAGCTGTCTATTGCCGCAAACTGTTAGACATTGAACTCCAAACGCTGCTCTTCGCGGCGAGCAGTCCATAAATAAGCGCAAACAGTCGAGCGAGTTCGACGCGACAAAGCAGCATGACAGAGCCCAAATACGAAACGCTGTTGAAGCAATAAATAGTGTCAAAGCAACAACAATAATAGTACTAGCATTAAACAAGGCAACATTGACAAAAACAATAAAGCAGTTGCAATCACTTGCCGTGCCACAGGTGATTTAAATGGTCGAGGCAACCGTCGGCGCTGCGATGCGATGCGATAGTTTCGGAACTACGTTCGTACATGGCCACTGCCACCAGCACCGGCTGTGCGCATGTGTGCGGCTGACGAGTGTCATACACTTGTACTTGTTGTAACAACAAAGCGACAATTAAAACAAACAAACGAGCTATTGTTGTTGTTGTCTTTTTGGCTGTTGAAAACTATGTCATGCTCAGCGGTAGCAAGAAAAAATAATACCTCAGCCATGAGAGAAGGCGTTGTGGATTAATGTGTAACAGGCAGCAAAGAGCAAACAGCAGCATCATCAACGTCAGCAACAGCAACAGCGCGGTAATACTTTAAGTAAATAGGCAAACAGCAGCAGCAGTAGCAGCTCAGTCAACACAACTTGTTGCAACTTATGTAAAAAAGCAACAACGCACATAAATATTTATTGCACATGCAGCTGCGTTGCTGCAGCGAGAGCTGCAACATTTTCTATTTATACTCTTAATTGCATGGCTGGAAGATGTGCGCGCGATACTCGCATACATACATATGTGGGTTGTTGGTATGTACATATGTGCGCTGGAAAGTGCGCGGCGTGTAGTTATTATTACTAACAGCAACGTTGCGCAGCGAAAGCGTTACTCCACCGGTAGCTGACAGCCTTGTGGCAGTTGGAGTGGCGGTCGGCGTGGCAAGCGCCATTTTCAGACATTCAATAATATGATATATCGTTGAGAAATCTGTTCAAATTTAAATACAAACATTTAGCGTAGTGTAGTGTTGTTGTTGCATTTTTAAATCGAATCGCTTACACGCTCAACACTTAGTGCGAAGATGTGGGTTAGGGTGATGTGCTGCCAGACTAGCGCACTTGGCATTAGAAGTGGTATAGCGAAATTGTGCATTGAAATACAGTGGTTCATTAGTGGCGGCTTACCAGCTTAACTTACTTATTTCAAATTTAATTCTGTACCATAATCCTACTAAATAACTCAAAATTATGTAGTTGATAAATTGTAGGTTTTATTTAGCGTAGTATAATGATACGATTTAGATCAAATATATGTACGTCGTTTGGTTTCGATTACTTGTTAGCCATTTTGAGGCGACTTCGTAAAACCACTCTCGTAGAAACTGTTTTCCTTATCGGCAAGTCCTAATTGGTAGAAACTCTTGTTCTTATTACCAAAAAGCTAGCATAGTCCATTCTCAAAAGTTTCATTTGAGCCGACTTTTTCACCAGCAATGTCTTTCGCTGTAGACAGAAACAGTTATTAATCACTTGGTGTTTGGTTCAGACTAAAAGGTGGATGCTTTAGATTATCCCAACCAATCCCACGGCACTTTTAATCAGTCACTATCGATGTGTATGAACTGGCGTTGTTCTGAAGGCATACAATTCCTACGCTATTCGCTAGGACTGGGTGCTTCAGACGGTCCAGATGTTGATAGTACGAACCGAATAAAGGTTTGGCCGTAGAAGGGCAGCTTACAATCCATGTAGGGATTAAACATGTCGCAAATCCTTATTGACCGCGAATTTTGTATTGGCCTTTCGCACCCACTCACCGCGTTGAAAGTAATGGACCGAATAAAGAGTTTGGCCGTAGAAAAGCAACTCACAGCTAAGCCAATCCCTACAAACATGTAGCCAATCCTTATTGACGTAACATTGACAACAATATTACCAGAATGCTATCGACGAAACCAAACGTTCACGTAATGGGCTGTTACAGAAGGATTAACAGGAAAGTGATAGATTGGACAGTAATTCCATATTTAAGACATGGTGATTTCTGTAAATATTCAAATTTTTAAGGGGTTTTTCAGAGATTCCAAATTTTTATTATTAAGCCTCTAGCGGTAATATTGAATTTTTTGAGTAAACATATATATTTTGTTAATTGCGAGACTTCGTTCCATTGGCACCCATGAATAAAAAAAGTAGACCAGCGTCGTCCATGATTCCAGAAGACGGACTTACCTATGATTAAAAAAAATAAATTCATGTTAATCTGCAGATAAGTGACTATCGCCGGAAGTAGGATCTTTCATCATATCTTTCATATTCATGATTTTTTATGAAAAAAACGTTCGGTCGGTAGCCGTATGTATAATGAGTACACCATAAAAATGTTAAATGAATTTTGCGAAATCGTGAACGCCGGTTTAAAAAATGTAGTTTTGAGAAAAACACGTTTGCAAATGTGTTTCTAATTGAATCATGTACATATAATAAAGGTTGATCCATTTCAAGGTTTCCTACCTTTTTAAAGAAACAAATCAGAAACTTCAAATTTGATGGATAATGTTTATTATCATTCTAAATAATACTCTTTGGCATTTTTTTTTTGAAGATTATCTCTTTCAAATGTTGTCCGCGGCTACCTTTCAGATGGTCTATCTTTTCAGTCCAATTTTCGATGATTCGTTCGAGAATTTCGATTGGTAACTGGCGAACGGCACGCATGATGTTTTGCTCCAAGGCCTGAATCGAAGCGGGATTGTCCGCACAGACCTTTTACATATCCCCACAGGGAAAAGTTTAACGGTGTGAAATCACAGGATCTTGGAGGCCAATAAACCGACCCAAAATGTGAAATTATCTGCTCACCGAAGTGTTCTCTCAATAAATGCATTGATGGATGAAAAGTGTAGAAAGTGGCGCCGTTTTGTTGAAACCAAATGTCGCCGAGATCACGACCTTCAAATTCAGGCATCAAATAATCGATAACATTCGACGTTACCTTCCCACCGACATCATTTTAGAAGAAATATGGACCGATGATTTCACCGGCTCACAATTCACACCTAACTGTTGCTTTTGTGGATGAAATGACAGCTCTTGAATCACTTCAGGTTGCTCTTCATCCCAAATGCAGAAATTTTGCTTGTTTACATACCCATTGAGCCAGAAATGGGCCTGATCGCTGAACAAAATTTGTTTGGAAACGTTGGCTAGTTTTGGAACTTTTCAAGAGCCCATAGAGCAAAGTGATGTTACTTGGGAGTTCAAACGGTTTCAGTTCTTGCACAGGCTGTATTTTGTACGCTTTCAATTTAAGATCTCGACGTAGAATGTGCCAAGTCGTTCCATACGTCAGTCCGAGTTGCTGCGAACGGCGCCGAATCGACTCTTCGCGGTCTTCGAGCACATTCTCAGCTACAGCTGCAATATTTTTTTCACTGCGTGCTGGACTTGGTCTGTTTGGTCGATTATTATCCAGTAAAGAATGCTGGGTCTCAAGTTGTGTGATGGCGTTGGGAATAGTACGCTCAGTAGGACGATTATTTTGACCATAAGTTCGAAAGCACGCGAAACACATTATTTACAGTACGTGAATTTTGGTAACAAAGTTGGACTATTTGTACACGTTGTTTAAGCATAAGTCTTTCTATGATGAAATGCCAAACAATACTGAACAAAAATAATATGACAGCTTGACACGACACACGCGTGACCTGTCAAAAGAGCTATTGAAAAAAGTACCACTAAAGGATCACATGTTATGGTATAATATCAAATTTTAAGACATATTAATATATATATGTATAACCGAATAATAACGCCTGTCCGGGATACGAAATGGATCTTTTCTCGCTCTTCCCGAAAAAAAAATTCTGTATTAAAATTTCTTCAGTTTTTGAGGATTTGTAACTACAAGATCCATATTTATGTAACGAAAGTAAACGCTTAGGTTGTGGATGCGCTTTTATCATGAAAATGGTCCTTAAGAAACGAATATTCAAATAGATGTGAAACCTTTATGAAGTAAAATGATTGAGCTGATTATTACTTATTATGTCCACATGATTATATACTTGATAAAATTTGATGAAATGACTCACTGTGAGTAGCTAAGCAAATATGAAGCTACTAACATCATATTATTATTACTTTTAGAAAACCACCCGCCGCCCATCGTCCGCCCTATCCTATCAAAATATTGCAAACGCCACTTCAATCCTCCGTATATATGTATGTACGTACAAACCATTATATAACGACGGCAACCGCGTAGTAATACTCGTAAATTAAATTGAGGCGCACGTTCTGCGTAACGCCCCTTCAAGTGCGACCAAGCGCATTCAATGCTTTCCTCAACAATTGAAATGCCTGTGTGTTCTACTAAGTATGCTCATTCTAAGTGGCTATGTGCGTGTGCGCGCTCGTAAAATTGCCATCAATTTAAAATTCAAGTGGTTTGCATTTTTAATTTCTCCTCGCACACACAATTCAACGCAACTCACTTTAGAAGACGGCGCTTTCTTGCGACGCGCGACTTCCACCAATTTTCATTTGTGCATAAACTCCAGCAGACGCGCCACACCATCAAATACTTTGTTGTTTATTTAGTGGCCATTTCAAAAAATATTTTTTGACGCACTACATTCTTGTGCCTTCGATTCTGTTTCACTGTTTGTTCTGCATTTTATGACTTCTCCGCCGCAGAATGCAATGAACTTTTCAATTTCGTCAGTTACACAATCAGTCACTGAGTCAGCAAATGAGTCGAGCACTTCCTCATTACTTTTCGGAGCGCCGCGCATGTGCAGCCGCCTTTGGCCTGCCATTGCCGTTGAGGCGCATTCCCGAAATTCCAGCCGCGCTGCGGCTTCCACGTTGCACGCAATTTTATTTGAAATTTCGCCGTAAAAGTCATTTTGTTGTGCCACATTTTAATTGAAATGCGTTTCTCTTGCGTTTAGTGGCAGTCACAAAAAGATGGCTTTGTTTGCGGATGGCACATTCAAATTGCCAAGTCAACGGCTGCAAGTTGCCTCCTCAAGTCAAGCCACTCAATCACTCATTTTAACTTCTGTCAAATGTCTGTTGCTCGTTTTGTTTGCTCTGTCTGGCATGATCGGTAGCCTCAATTGGCATCTGCAGTCCAGTCGGTCCAGTCTGCATCTCCTAGAGTGACTTATGCAAGCATGGCGGGTTGTTGGAAGTAACCAAGTGTTTCTCGACTTCAATACTTCTTTCATTAGTTATATTCGTTTTTCATTGTTTTCTGCGAATTTGCATTGTTCTTTTCGTTTTCTTTATTGTCTTTAGTCTTCATTTGCTTATGAATTTTTATGTGTGGAATTTCTTCGTTTCCTTTCTGTAGCTTCAGCTCATCGTCTGGAGTTTGTTTTGTTTACCAAGTTGGCGTTTTTTAATTGCTTTGCCTTGACAAACAAATAAATGAATTAATTTACAGTTGGGTCAATATGTGTTTAAGACGCATGCCTGCCCTGTAGGAAAAGTAAAGTAGTAATGATGACATTAGACAATTGCGAAATGTGCATAGACAACCGTTTAGCATATAGTTATACAGTCGTTTTCATAAGCTTCTCTTGAGAAAAATAATTCTGCAGAGAAATGTTTCGTCATGAACAGAAGCTGTTAGTATTCACATGGCTACACATCTGGATATATAAGGTAATTGTTTCAAAGACAAGTCCGCGTAAAGGTTTGTCGGTAGGAAAGCGGCTCATATGAGTTGAGTTTTTGCAAAAAGAAAATATTTTCTTTATATATTTACGAAAAAATTTTCCCACAAGGCACATTTGCATTTTCAAGTCTTATGTGTATGTATGTATATATATATGTATATATATGTATAAAGCGCAGTATAATATTGAAGTGGTTGCAATTTCATTGCCATAAATTAAATGAAAGTGGAGTGCAATGCACAAACAACAGGCTTCCACTGTGTTTATGTCTTATTGAGATGAAGCACTTGTTCTTCTGAGTCATTTGCAGGAATTTATTATTGAATTCGAAAGCTCGAGTATCGATATGTTATACTGAAAAGGAAATAATTAAAAAAAATGTCTCGAGACTAAACACTATCCGATGAACTTACTCATTCTGTAAAACGAGTATGCAGTTCTGTACGAGTATGTATGTCGTAAAATAATCTTAGCAATCGGATCGGTCAATGCACTATGAAACGTGTGAGCTTTGCGCATGGCTCGAAGCGAATAGAATGCGTTGCATAATACATATGTATAAGAGTTACGAAAAGATGTTACGATTTTTTGTAAACTTAGTTCAAATCAAAGACTTCAAGAAAGCTTTCCGAAAGGTTTTCACAGATCATATTTCTTAGCATATTTTCACTTTTGCTGCCTACAATAGGTGACAACTCTAAAAAAATAATTAATAAACTAAAGACCTATCTACTAAATTACGGGTTAACTATCCAAAAGCGCTACCAGAGATTTATGGTAAAGTATCTATCCATGTGCTTGACAATTCTAATCGAAACTTTCATTTATGTATACATTTATATATATGTATGTGTATTTGTAATAGTTCATCATATGTGTTAGTTATCGCCGTTAATTCTTTCAATATTTGGAGATGGCAACAAATTTAAATTGAAGATTAAGTGGCAGACTTCCATAAAGTGTGAAACCGGATATACCTAATCTGGGTGCCGGGGCATAAGAGAGTAGTGGCTGACGAACTAGCCCGCTCTGTGTCAGTGTCCAGGATGATGCGGCCAGAACAGTGCATTGCAGTGGCGTCCCACACCATAAAGGAGCTGCTCCACATGGCGGAGAGAGTGGAGAGAGAACAGCATTGGCAGGGATACTTCTGGGAGGTTACAACCTTGCAAGGTTTAAGAAAATGATCAACCTCCAACGAGAGGAATTCCACGGGTGCTCTCTATACACGGCACTGTAGGCTTAGAAAGCACTTGTTCCACATGGGCATAGTCTCTTTCGGAAACTGGCGGTTTTGCGACATGGAACAGGAAACTCCACAACACCTGATCCTGAATTGCCCAGCTAGGTTCCATCTACGTGAACAGGGATCACATCACTTCGGTCGCGCTTTTGGAATTATTCAGGATGCTGAACCTTTGAGACCATATGTGATATGGGAAAGGCTTAATAGACCATAGGTTGCAGTGCAAAGCCTCATTTTTCCTATCTGTCTATTACCTTTCTTACTTGATTCGAAAAAGACCGTTTTAGTTCCCCAGCAACTACATTTAGATCCCTATACCGCGAACCAATAGAGGTCCAAAAAAGATTTCTGTTGATTCTTAAGTACGTATAGGCATTAAGTGAATAAAAATGCCCGTCATATTCAAAAAATATATACCGAGTCACTCAACTTAAAGGCAATTTAGCTGCACGTTTGCATTTTTCAACTTCAATCCCTTCTAAATGTAGGTAGGTTACTCCCATATATTTTCGAAACAAGTTACCACTTTTGCCCCGCAGCCAACTTCTGTCATACTAACGACAAAAAAAGGAACTGCAACTATTATTATACACATGCTGCCTGCAACAAGCTGTCCAGTAATTTGCCTATTCAACCTACCAACAACAACAAAAATCATGTGTCCTTCACCTGTAATAACTCAAGGTTTTGTGGGCTTTCAACTCAGCCACCACCACCAGCAGAACAGCCAGCACCGGTGAGCAAAGAGCAGAGCTCAATAGTTGTATGCGCGCACTTAAGCAGACTAAAATCGCCAAGTCATGCGTTGAGCGCGACTTTGAAGCGCTGTGCAGCACGGCTAAAAGGCAGAAGCCATCAACAGCGTATCAGCCAACGTTGTGTCGGGTGACAGTGATGCATTATACCCCTTTGAACAGCGATGACTCAGGCGCAGTTAGGCGAAAGGAAAAAAGAAAGGAATTATAAAATAAAAATAAAAAAAAACAAAGCGTCGAATGGGCGCTTCATGCTGCATGCAACAGCTGGTCTATCGTATGAAGACAAAGTGCCAAGGTGGCAAGGCGGCAAGGCAACTGTTGCAACTGCTAACTGATTTTAATAAATTGATCACAACTAATTGCTGACAGTTTACATGTTTGCTGCTTTGTTTTTATTATTCTCCGTAAATGTTGTTGTTGCTGTACATAAAATGCGTTTTTGTTGTTTTAACTGCTGTTGTGCAGTTGCTGTTACGACGAGCACCGAATATTTCCGTCGCCGGCACGCAAGGGCAAATGGGCGCGTAATAAAACTGAAGAAATAAACACGAAAAAACAAAAAAACAACAATAACAAAATTTCATATGAAACTAGCACAACAGGTGCACTGCCAACAACAACAACAGCATCATCACATCGCGTAGCACCGCCTGCGTCCAGGTGAGCGTGCGGCTTGCGTGCTTTGATGCTGCAACAGCGGATGTGTATTTGGTGCAGCTGTGCGTATGTTGTTGTTATTGTTGTGTTAATGTTATTAATAGCTGTTTTTATGAAATTTCATCGCAATTGTTGTTAGTTTTATGGCTGCTGTTGTTTTCTGATGATGATGCAATGCACAGTTTGTTTGCTGCTTTGTTTGCTTCTACATCGTCTGTCTGTCCATCCATCCATCTAACCATTCAATGGCGTTGCAGCGTTGATAGTGAATTGCGCTAAAGTAGACAACATTTGTAAGATTTTTGCCGTTGCACGCGCAGCCATCAACAATTGATTTCAGCTGTCAAATCAGTGAGGGTTTCGTGCCACATTTTCTTTGCAACAGTTTTTTTTGTTTGTATTTTTGACTTAGAGTTGCTTGTTGTTGTTTTTGCTTTTTTTCAGTCTGTTGCTAAATGGTTGGCATTGCGTGTGGTACGTAAAATGCTTTCAAACCTGTCCATTTCTGCAATTATTATTTCATTCAACTGTTACTTTCCTCCGGAGGCCATGCGTGCCACAAATTGTTGCGGTGAAAAAGTATGTGGCACACTTATTTATTCCAAAGTGGCATTTCACAAAGAAATTCTCATGCACGCTGTGCACTATTTTTTTATACAGTTTTGATCCTTTTATTGTTTCTTTCTTATTTCTCTGTTGGATTCTCGAAAATTTGTTAAAACATAAAATATGTAATTGTCTTATCGCGAATTGTGGCATGCACCATATGAATAAAACATGCAATGCGGTTATAAATATTTATATTTGAATTTCGATGATTTTTATACCCTTCATGGCATAGAATTTATAGCTGTAGAAGTCCAGACGCTGCACCCTTTTTTTGACGGTTTTTAAGCATAAATCGGCCGATACTGCCGCAATTTCACATTCGATATTCGTACGAAGTTCACAAATCGTTGCTGGTGGACTAGACGTAACCCACACGAAATAGCCTAAAGGCGTCAAATCAAATGACCGAGGCGGTCATTTACTGAGCCAATTCGTGAGATAACACGTTCACGAAACTTGGTTTTCGATAAATCGATTGTGACAATCGCTGTGTGGCTTGTTAAAACCACATATTGTTCAAGTCCATATTATTAAATTCGGGCCATAAATATTTTGCTATCATTGAGCGGTAGCGATTCCCATTCACATTAACGTCATTATCACTGAAGAAGTATGTCCCAATGACGCTGGCGGCCCATAAATCGCACCAAACCGTAATTTTTTCGACCAGTAATGCATATTTTGCTTATTGACGAAGTCACTCAGCCAGAATGCCGAATTCATGAACATACGACGATTCTGGTGCTCAAGCGGCTTCAGTTCTTACGTCAATTTGATTTTGTAAGGATGTAGGCAAAGATCTTTTCGCAAAATTCGCCACAACGACGTCACAGAGACGCCCAACGCTTGAGAACGACGCGTGAGAGACTGATTTGGGTCTTCCTCAATTGATGCGCTAACGGCAGCAATGTTCTCGACACAACGGGAACTTCTTTGTCTCACTGGGACGGGAACATTTTGTACTGTGCCTGTGGATTCAAATTTTTCCACTATACGCTCAATTGTTGATCTGACAGGAAAATTATGACGACCACAAATTGGACATAGCGCTCTTAAAAATGAGGTCACTGACACCAAATTTCTATATTAGATTTTAGTGATTTCGACTTGTTGTTGGATCGTGTATCTTTCCATGATGAAATGGCAAACCTTACTGAAGAAGAATGTCAAAAGAGCGGAAAAATAAGACGTCGTTTGCTGTCCCTATCGGTCTACTTTTGTAGCGTCCCTTTTGAAAAACCCGTAATATGTTTCTTTCGTAGTATTACGAACTCTTGTTTCCTTTATAAAGTTCTGGTAATAACTCCTAAATGTAGGTGACACTTTTTTCCTGAATAAAGACTCGCGACGCCTAAAGGTAGGCAATATTTTATTCTTATTGAACATATTTGAGTTTTATTTTCACAACAAATAAAGTTTTTCAAATTATTTTCATTTAAAACTCTTTGAATCTTTGAAAAGGAATATATTCCTGCAACTAAGAGTTTACTAATTTAATAATCAATTACTATATTAATACAATTTATATAAAATTTTTTGATAAGAAAATGTTGCCAACAATTAGGAAATTTTTTCCCGAAACACACACCAATTACCTAAAATAACTTTAAAGCATTAAGGTTTTGGAAAAATTTAAAGTTATTTTGAAAATGTTTATTCCTTCAAGTCTTTAAACTCAACATATATTATATGATGTAAAGGGTATTAGGAAACCTATGAAAGAACCAGAGTTCCATTTTTTTCGGCCTTTCGTACGTTTCTTGCCGCAATTCTCTTGTATGCTGCTTTCTGCGCCATTTGTCGCACTGTTTTGCCTGGTGGGCCAATTTTATTGGAATTTATTGCTTCCCTTCAGAGAGTAATTTATGCAATTAGTGTTTGGCAACACAACAATAAAACCAAAAACTTTTAATAATGACAACAATGCAAGCAAAGACATACCCACGTCTACATAAGTGCTATCAACGCTTCGATATCTGCAAAATGCATAGGCAACGCAGAGCAGCACAGAATAATTTAAGCTTTGGAAAAATAAAATAAAATGAAACGCAATGCAGCTGAAATCGTGAATCCTGGAGGATGCTGCTGGCAGCAGCCTTACATACACTACAAGTATGTAAGAGCTGGGCAGCAGAACGCTTACGTTGGCATGCGCGCCGCTTTTTCGCCCGTGTTGCATGCAAATTAAGCGCAAATGCGGCGGATCAGCAGTCATTTGTGCGATGTTGCAACAAAAGCGCGACGTTGATTGCCATGACTTACACATATCTATATACGGACACATATGCAGCAGCGTTTCACAAGTTCAATGTTCATACATTGACTTAATGACACAACAATGTGTGCAACATTTTGTTGCACTTTAGTGGTTTAGTGGCTGCGGCAGCTGCTGCTGCTTTTGCCTCGGGCAGCAATCAGTGTCATTTTCATTTGTTCGCAATTTTCTGGAATAATGTTACAACAAACACAATAATCAATATGCAAATTGCTGTTGCATGGGAGGAACAAGAGAGCGAGACTCAGGCGGATAGGAACAATACGTTCGGCATTTACGACATTAGCAGCGACAACAGCGCAATCGACATGCGAAATCGTGTCAAGTTATGTTGCACATTTCCTCAGGGCAAGGCTCCTGGCTGCTACCCGCTATAGTAGTTAAATACTAAAAGTGACTGCGACTGGATATGCTATATTCTTCTGCGCGTGCGCGTGCTTAGTTTGTCGATGAGAGTCGCATTTGTATGTATATACAGATCGGCTGTATATGTATACTGCAGATCGGCTGCAATAAGCTCTTCAATCAAATTTGCATAAACTGCAAAGAGTGATGCTGGTCTATGTTGTGTTGATTGGTGCTCTTGGGAGTATCTTAAGCGAAATGAAGCTCAAAAGTGGATAAATAAATGAAAGTTTAAGATTGAAAATTAAGATGCCGCTATTGCTGCTGTGGAGCAGAATATCAAAGAAGACTTGAATAAGTCCATCCGACATCGCGCGCAACAATTGGAGTTGTTCCCATCCACTTTATAGAATATTTTGGGGAAGGATTTTGGTTTTCCGGCTTACAAATTTAACTTGCACAAGAATTGAAGTCGAATGATCATCAAGCGCGTCGGATGTTTGGTTAATGGGCTCAAAACCAGATGGTCCCCTATTCCGATTTTCGCAAGAAAATTTTTTTAGCTGAAACTTACTTTTGATTGAATGGGTACGCTCATTAACGAAGTTGTCGGTTTTGGGGTGATGATAATCCACAAGCCATTGTTGAGACAACGCTATAGTGCCATGATTAATGACTTTTTCTGAATTAGAGAATGTTGATATGGAAGACCTACATGCCATAAATCCAGAAAAACTAATTTATTGGTGGGAACTTTTGGTGAGTGCATTATTTTGGGTTGTGGGTCTCTGGTGTGGCCTCCAAGATCGTGCGATTTAACACCATTGAACCATTTTTTTATGGGTTATGTGAAGGCACATATTGCCCGTGGACATTGCCGAAAGGAGTATGGCTGCGAAAGTTGCCATCAGACTCAGTGAGTTTGAGTTCTTAAAAGAACACCGGTCTGAACACTCGGAAATCGTCACTAACTTTGACTTCATACCAGAACTTAGATGATGGAGTCGTCAAACCACACTTTGGCAGCTCCTTCTCTACGGAGTGCAGCTTTTTTTAGAGAATGACCATCTACTCAGATAACAGAGCGGCGATATAAGCCTTGAACTTATTAACAGTGCGTTCAGGGCTGGTCAAAGAGTGCCTAACCTCGCTATCAAGAGCATCGAGAGCCTTTGTGATAACACTAATTTGGTTATCAGGCCACAACAAAATCGCATTCAACTGTAAAGTTGATGAAAAACTAAGAAAAGACACCCGAAAACCACTATCGGTAGAATGGGAGTGGATCAGGGCTTCGCGGTAGCTTGCTCTGCGCTGGTCCACCATCAGTACATACGCTGTCGTAATAGAATAGATATCTAGTAATCTCTTTTCTCTCAGTAAAGCTAGCCTCTATCTAGTTTCGGGGCTATTAACGGGTCATTGCCTTATTGGTGTCCACGCAGTAAGGCTGGGAATCCTACCAGTCACCATCTGCTGAAGTTGTATATAAGTAGACGATGTGGAAACAACTCAACATTTCCTTCTTGACTGGCCTGCATTTGGGAGGTCAAGACTTAAGCGCTTAGGAGCGCATACCTTCAGACCTAACCTATGTGCAGCTGCTTATCTAAGCAGATAAGGCCGAGACGATTGGTGTCTTGAAAGAAAATATTATGCGTGCTAATGCTGCCAGACAGCGCCAATTGCTGCAAAAAGTGGTCGAAATTTGAACCTGTCGGCTGGAATCTGTTGGCGCCAGCAACGGCAGTCACTTGCCGGAAATCGTTTTTAAAGTATAATGGCAAACCCTTATCTGTATAATGAAGCCAAAGGGTTGGTCATAAAATTTAACTATATGAATTTTATTTCTTCTTGAACATTACATGTCTAAAAGAACATCCTTTACTTCTATGAAATATATAAATATAATAATATATTATAAAGTATCCATATTTGTAGCAAAAATTTTAATGTTAGATACTCCAAAATCAGATTTTTTGTAATAAACAATAAAATTTAATTACTTTTTTCCTTTTCTCTTGCAGGTGAGTGACTTTTTAAAGCGCATGCGCACAATATTGTATATGTCAACGAAAAATATCCCCAAAACGGCTTTATAATTCCAAGAATCCCGTGAGTATGCTGTCATCTACATAAATGTATATAGTCTAGACAAAAAAAAAAACAAAAATCAGGATCGTAAAAATATTTTTCCAGTTCCAAAAAAGTATGATATAATTACACCTGCCTTTGTCTAGCAATGCTATCGGGTTCATCTAAATAGGGCACCTGCCGTCGCTCCAATCACTTGCCAGCAACGTGTCTGTAATTTTAATGCGTCTTCCAACACCAACTTTGGTGTCAACGCAGCCAACGCCTGTTGACCATTTCCATAGCCATAACCGATAAACATATATTTACATGCTAAATTACAGTATTTACAGTATTTTAATACTTATTGGTTTACATATTGGTTTTTGCATATGAAATTTGCTTTATGCCGACAACGAAGTGCTGCTAATTTTGGCCTGCAAACGCTCGTTAGCGGCACTAAAAACGCGCTTTTGGTTGGGGTTTTTGTTGCAGTTGTTGTTATTGCTGTTACCAATATTGGTCGCGTATTTGCATTTGCCTTCTATTTATCGATTTTTTAGCGTTACATTGCGTAATGCATGAGTGTACCATTAGCGCCTCGTTGGTATCTCGTTAATTTCCTATGCCGCAGGTGTTGGCCGCGCGTGGAATTATAATTTTTAAAAATTTTTACGGTTCTTCGTTTTTATCGTGCGGTTTTCTCGCACTTACATGCGAAAATTGTGCAGCTCATGTAAATGATTTCACGCCTGTTGAATTTGGTATGAGTTATAAAATATTTGTTTTTCTTGTGGTTTTGGAAAACAAAGTGCGATTCGGTGCTTGAACCTGGGTGTGGAGGCTATGATTCATAGAAATGTAACTTGGCCATTATTTAAGGAGCTAAGTCCACTTGTGAAATTCAAAAAATCGATTTTTTAGGTTATATTGCTGACGTGTATATATTTGAATAATTTTCCGAAATTTTATGTTAATCCGGCAGCAAGTAGATTATTTCTAAACTTAGTGAAATCGGCCCGCAAAACTGTAAGCATGTATTTCTCGCAACGCTGCTTTTAAAGTGAAGGTTGGAGGTAGACTTGAATGATCTTCTTTATTGGCGTAGCCTCCTCTTACTTGGTTATAGCTGAGTTTACTCGAAAACTCGTCCCGTCGACTCATCAGATATTGTCATCGTCCATACCTCTGCACCATATAACAGGACAGGGATGTGAGTGAGTAATAGAGTTTTTCTTCGTCGAAAGAGAACTTTACTTCTCAATTGCCTACTCTGTCCGAAGTCTCACCTGTTGACAAAAGTTATTTTGCGTTGGATTTCAAGGCTGGCGTTAATGTTTGTGTTAACATCGGTTCCAAAAAAACTAAATTATCTACGACTTCGAAGTTACTGCCAACAGCGACGTGGGAACCAAGTCGCGACTGCGACGACTGTTTGTTTGATTACAGAAGATATTTCGTTTTGGCCTCGTTCACTACCAGACCCATTTGTTTCGCTTTCTTATCCGATGTGGAGAAAGCAAAACTAACAGAGCGGTTGTTGAGGCCATTGATATCGTTTTGAAACGACCGGTACTAAATCACCTAACACTATTAAGTCTTCTCTGAACCATTCTGTGCTTCTGAAGAAGTGCATCAATCCAAAAAGTTTTATTTTTGCATCTTCCGAGACATTTTCAAGAAACCCTTGGCCAATAGTTTTGATTACTTTCCTATATAAAGGCTTGTATTCGCATAGAAGATGCTCTACCGTCTCTTCTTCTACTCTCTGATAGCTTCGACAATAGTCTTTATATGGTGTTCTCAGTCTGCTGGTACGTCTATCAATTAAACAATGATGTGTAGGAACTCCTATTCGAATTTATATGTCATTTATTATGAATTTTAATAGTCGGTATGTGCGACTCATATTCCATTTATGCCATGTTTGCCTGCTTTTTGAGCAAGTTAGGGATTGACTCCACTTAGACCCCGCTGTATCTATAAAATATTTGTAAATTAAATATCCTTCTTTTTCGGATTATAGTTGTAGGGTAGTGCCTGCTCTGGCTAGTTCACCTGCTTCACAGTTACCACGGACTCTGGAATGCATTGCAGTGTTATCGTGAAATACATTGGATGTTAGACTCACCAAGATATCATAGCATTCTTTTACTATTTTTGATGATTTTTAATGAAGTCATAAGAGAGTTCAATGATTTCAAAAGCGCTTGGCTGTCTGTATGTGGATTTATTTCTTGTTGTGAGCATAATATTTGTCAGAACAAGAAGGCTTACTTTAATAGCTGTGATCTCTACTTAAAGGGTTTACGAACTACCAGTATGGTATTTGTTTAGAAATGTATCTTTTTTGAAAATCTACCATGAAGAATAATAACTTCTCGTAAAAAATGGCACTAATATCACTATACATATTTTAAATAATTGAAATATCCAATTTAATAGTTCAGTTTGTGCGATTTGATCAATATTTCAATTAAAGCCAGTCACAGTCACACAAATATCCATTTACAGTCAAACACTTTCAAAACTACTTTATACACGAGTATGTAATTCTACCTGTGCTTTTCTGCTGACTCTTCGACAATCTAGTTAAAACACTGAAATGCAAATTTTTCGCTTAAATTTCAATACTCTCATTGTCGTAGACACGTATATGCAAATATGTTCACTCAGAGATCCATATGAGTGATATGTCCGTCTATTTGAATATTTGAACTGAATTGTTTTATATTCATTTGTTGAAGTCACGTGCATGCGCAAGTGGCGCTGGTTGATTGGTTTCATTTCATGCAGGTGTCGATTGTCGATTGTCGATACTTTACATATAACATACTTACCTGCAGTGTAATTGGTCACTGTGGAAAATGCAAGTAAATAGACCGACCATATAGGCACATAGTTAGCTGTTAAAATTGAATTATCTCGTTGCCACCGACAAAACTGAAATGAAGTTGACTAATGCAGTTTGCATGAGACAATTTCTGCATATTTTTATTGTGCTATCAAATTCACATATACATATGTATATAGTGAGTACGAAATCGATATGTTTTAGGAAATTTCAAATTATATTGGTTTTCAAATAATAAATTTTAAACATTTTTGTAAAGTAAGTTGGAGTAATAAACTGTTGATTCTATCCTACTTTTTCCATTCTCTTTAAAATATTTGGCATAACTACACATTAACATGCCTATTACGTATCTATAACAAGGCGAGTATAGTTGCCTTTCGATAATAATATATCGAAGTTTTTTTCACAAAATTTCCAATATTAATTCAAATCCTTTATTCTGAATATTATTCAATATCTTCGTTTTGAATGCTGTGGTATCGAGAAGCAACTGAACCCAACTAAAATGTCAGACCTTAGCTAGACACCTCTCAACTGACACAGATGGGAGCTTTTACTAGATCATTGTCGTGATACTGTGGTATCTATTACCAGGCAGCACCCTCGATAAGGGTTCAGGGAGAGATTTTTGTCGACCATAGAATACTCAACATGACAGCAACAGCAATATCTATACATATTGAGCTTTTAGAGCAATTTAAACACAGCTTTATGAGCTTTCATTCCAAGGCTTTAAAAAACCTGATTTCCCCTTGCTAGAACACTTTCTCTCCGATTAATTACCAGGTTAGTTAGTTGCCGTATCATTGAAAAAAAAATGTTATGAAAGAAACAAAGAAAAAAGTGTTTATTTTTCGTGCTTACCAGTTAATTTTCTTTGATAGCTTCAAAGCTCGACTGTACTGAGTAGACAACTTGCAAGGTTTAGAATTATACCGAAACACTTTATTGAATGATTTGTGATAAAATATTGTGCAATATATATTTATATACTATGCATAATTATTATTCCTTAATCTAAACAAATCCTTTCCTACAAATATAAAATGCAATTTTTTATCTCGAATTCGCATTAATGGCTAAGCTTTTTCAAGCTCTTTTGATTGAAAATTGCCAGCCGCAATAAATTAAATTTAACGATGTATTTGCCATTTACAAACAATACTAGTTTCTTTTTTCACTACTAGCCGAATTCCTCGCATTTTCAAGCGCTGAATGAGTTCTGCCAAATTAATTCAATTGAATTTGACAAATTCGCATGGAAAATTGTATAAAATTGCTCAGCAAATTAGCAAACAATTTCCGCACGTCAAAAGCGACAACAAAAAATGTTAATATCAAAAAGAAAAAAACAATGAAAAAGCACAACAATGTAAACCACAACAACAATTTAATAGGCGCAGAAACAATGCAGCAGCGAATTCAAAGACAATAACAAACCAGTTTGTGGCAAAAAAGTAGAGCAAAAGTTGCCGAGTAGTAGGAGAAAAAAATATAAACGCTTAAAAATTAAGTTAATTGTAAAAAATGTCGACCTACGCATTGGCACATACACACATATATTTTTTTACTTTGTTTCGAAGCTTTTAGTTCAGTTTGTTTTGGTTTACTTTGCGTGCGTGCCGCGTTACGCCCAGATTCACCATAAAAGGTTAATTGAATTGCGAGTTGTAGAGCAATGAATGAATGCGAATGAACTATATAAATTTACAAACGTGTCAAAAGTGGTCGTAATGAAGTCACACATACCCACAAACATATGTATGTATTTGAGCTTTAGTTGTTATTTATTCGTTCAATCAACTCGTTGTATAGTTCGCATAAAATGCTTAGCCTATCAAATTAGTCATTCGTAGGCGAAAACGCTAATATTGATGAATTTCATTTCCTAGGCATAGCGCCGATGAAATAAGTAAATAAGTTAAAGTGTAAATCTAAGACCTTACACTTATGAAAACTAAAAAGTTTTTGGAAACTTTTCTATTCATTGATTTCGACCAAATTAGTTTGTTTAAAATAACTTCATTTTTTATGAAGCTTTTTCCTATGAAAGCTTCCATTTATGAAAGCTTAAAAGGTTTCGGTGACTTTTATTTTCATTAATTTCGGTCGAATCGGTTTCTTTTAAATAACTTTGTGTACAATTTGGTATTTGTATAATAATATTTGCAATAAAAGCTTTTTCCTATGAAAGCTCATGCGTTTTTTATAATGTTTATTTTTAACAAGTTAAGCGCCAGAGAAATAAATAAATGAACTTGAAGATAAAAATGTATAAGCTTTCACTTATAAAAGCGTAAAAGCTTTCGGTAACTTTTACTTTCATTGATGTCGGTGAAATTGGTTTTTTTAAATAACTTTGAGTACAATTAGTTATTTGTATAATAATATTTTTAATAACAACTTTTTTCAATGAAAGCTCATGCGATTTCTATAATGATAATTTTTTATATATTAGGCGTCAGAAGAAAAAGAAAGTTAAAGTTGAAGATAAAAATTTATAAGTTTCCACTAACTAAAGCTTAAAAGCTTTCGGTGACTTTTCTTTCCATTGATTTCGGCCAAATTGGTTTATTTAAAATTATTAAATTTTTTGTAAAGCTGTTTTCTCATGTAATATCAAAAATGAATATGTTAATAGGAAGGGTAATAGGTAAATAAAGGTTAAATATAAAAGCTTTCACTTATGAAAGCTTCTAAATTTTTGATAGCTTTTATTTCATTTTGATTTAATTGCTTTCTTTTGAATAACCTTGAGTACAACTGGATATTTGTACAATCAATTTTGACATAAAAGCTTTTTCTGTTAAAGCTCAAACGATTTTTATAATGTATATTTTTAATATATTAATTCTGTTTTCAAGTTGAGTTAATTGTTGAGTAAATTGGTCTGTACACAGTATATACCTACGTTAAATACAGCTTTTAGCGAAAGCTCTTACGATTTCTTAACACAACTTTCAGAATATATTATTTTATTTGAAGATCAAAGCTGGTTTTGAAAAGCTTTTAAATTTTTTTATATTTGAACTTGAAAGCTGTTTTTATGAAAGCACTCTTTAAACTTTGTTCAATCTGTTTTTGTTGCATATTTCGTTACGCTTTTATATACATAGGTTATTCGAGATAAAGCTTTTATTTGTTTTATTAATGAAAGATGTCTATATTTCCTTTCAAAACTTGAACGTTTAAAACTGACCGATTCTGCATTAATTACTAAGGGATATAGTTATTTGGAGGCTTTTTATCATACAATATTTTTAACGCATATTTTTGGAAACGGAACTCAAATATATCATAAAAAGATAAAATGTCTAGACTTTTTCTTCCATTAAACACATCTCCGGAAAGCTATTAAATCATTTTATTTCGCCTAACTGTGCTTTAACGGAGTTCAACAAATTGTCCCAGCATGTCTCTAATTTTCATGAGTTTCAATAAGTTTTCTCATCATGTCTCCAAAGCATGAAAAGAAAATTTCCCCGTAAAAAGCAATAAACATTCAAAAGGTAATTAAAAACTGTTGCACGATTTCCGAAAATTATTTAATGGCATTTTAAAAATGTCACTTTACTACCGTGCGTGGGTTGCATTACAACTATGCTGGCTAACGACTTGCAGCAAAAACCCCAAACGCAACACGGCAGCGTCACGCAACCCAAGGCGGGCAATGAAAAGAACGAGGCGGTGATAAACCTGTTGCAACGGTAAAACAGCGAAAGTTGTCTATAAAAAAAGAAAAAAACCTATAAACAAAGAAACTAAACTAAAGCCACTTGAAAGCTACAGAAGACAGAAAAAAATTAAGAATTCAATGGGGCATAAAATGTTTAATGATTTGTCTTGCATAAAGCACATTAGCCTAAATAAGCGAGTAATTAATTATTATTCTTCTTAACTAAATTCAGCAACAAAGCGTTTAAGGTTTTTTTTCCAAAAGCGGTTATATGATGCAGGCGGCACAACGCGTACGCCCACACACAGCGTCAACAAAACTCAAAACAAAGCAGTCGACAAATCTCTTTGTTGTCGTTTGAGTTTTTCGAAAATCAATCGCTTTTCAAATATGCAAATCACGTCAACTACCAAATAATGTGCTGTAACAGCCCCTCATCACTTTTAGCCACTGACAAACCGCGCGCGTCGCACGCCCTCTCGAGTAGCTATTGGAGCAACACAATTAATTTGATGCGCTTCAATGGAGCAAATAAAATAGAAAAAAAGTAAAAAATGCAGCAAAGGTTCTTTGTTTGTTTTGGTGATATGAAAGATTCATTTAGTTAATGAATTTTTACTATTTTTTTTATTTTTTAATCGGTTTCAATGGAGATCTCCGCGAGATACACCTAGAGTGATACTTAGAAAGCAATTATAAAATTAGTATTCCTTTGGCTATTTCAGCCTAGTAAATTCTTTATACGAAACGGCTATATAATATATTATGTAAATATAAGTATAAAGTAGCTGTATGTGAGCTTTCACGCTTGAAAGCTTAAAAGATTTTGAACACATTTATTTCACAATTATTTTTCGCAGTAAAGTGTATAATATAAATATTTGAGGTAGACATGCGCGAGCTTTTACGTATGAAAGCTTAAAAGCTTTCGATCAATTCTTATACTTCGGACCAAATAAATATATTTGATTAGCATAAATTTTAGTACTTCTTTAATATAATATCTATAAAGCTTTTACCTATGAAAGCTCACAGGATTTCTTAATGACCGCCCTCTTATAAGTAATATCGATTTTGCATCAATTTATTCTGTATTATTATTTGAGGTACATATGTGCAAGCTTTTATGTACGAAATCTTAAAAGCTTTCGCCCACTTTTATTTTTTTAATTCTTCCAATCAAAAATATTTGATTAGCACAATTTTCAACACATTTCAGTACTATTTTAATATAACAGCAATAAATCTTGCACCTATGAAAGCTCACAGGATTTCTTAATGACCGTACTCTTGTCAATAATATTGATTTGTCTTCAATTTATTCTGTATTATTATTTGAGGTAAATATGTATGAGCTTTTACGGATGATAGCTTAAAAGCTTTCGCCCACTTCTATTTCTCTTAATCTTCTGACCAAATATATTTGATTAGCATAGTTTTCAGTACATTTTCGTAATAATTTAACATAATATCAATAAAGTTTTTACCTGTGAAAGCTCACATGATTTCGTAATGATCTTACTATTATCAATAATATTGATTTCTCTAGCATTTTTTCTTGTTTCTTAATTTCACTATATTCCCTTATATATTTTCTATGAATTTCTACTCCCATACCCCTTAACTGCACATCCTTCTTATTCTATCGAAGCTTATCCACTCAAGGATTGTAGCTACCACGCACTTGGCCGCCTTGCAACACACCACGCGTCGCCGTAAATTGCGAAAATCGCGCTGAGCGCCAACGCTTCAGCTCAGCGCATGCGCAACGGTGCCACGAGCAGCTTGCACCACCAGGTTCCGACGACGTGCTCTGGTTGCGTCTCCCACACATAAAAATGGAACTGACTTTTTATGCGACAGTTTGAGCCTTTTGATTTGCTTTAAATATGAAATTACGACACTTTTTTATTTGAGTTGCACAGGAACAAAACAGTTAAAAACGAAATAAACTAAAAAGTCATTGTTTTTGTATATGAATATTGTTGCTGTATGTTTATTGCACGAGGCATCTTGCTTTTACGTTCATTAGATTGCGCAATTTCGGCATATTGGTCACAGACACGCAGTGCTGCCAATGCAGCGTGAACTGTGCAACATTTGGTGGCAACTAATATTGTTTTACTTCAAAGCAGAATCTTTAAGAAAGCGTGTGCAAACGCTTACTTTTATTTTCAACCCATGCAGGAAGATAGCGTGTTGTAGCGCGGTAGCGCGGAAGTGTTGTTGTTGTCGGTTATATGTACATAGATAAATTTTATTTTTTTTTCTCATTACAGTTATAAACTTATTTTTTACTACCTCCGTTAATTTTTATTTTTGTTGTTTTTTTATATTTATTTTTAGAGTTTTTATTAGTATTGGTTGCCATTTTTTATATCCGTTAGCTTATTATTTCTTTATATTTCTATATATATTTTATGTTTATGGCTGTGATTTTATGATTTTTGTTTTATGTCTTTATGAATTTTCTCTTTTCCGCTACACAACGCAATCAAATTTGCGGCCGCGTCTGCAGCTAAGGTGAGAAGTCACGTTTAGTTATGACTTAGCGCGACACCTACGCAATGCGAAACGTGCCGCATGCAGCATGCAGTTTGCAACAGTCGCTTCAATTATACATACACACACACATTATATATACATATGTAGCATGTGTATGTGTGGCTAGTGCGGCATCGTTTTGGGCTTTAACTGTACTCTGTGGTAGTGGGTTGTGACCCAAAAAGGCGTAAATAAACGCGCTGCAATTATTTATGATTTCAATGAGATGCTTCATTTAATAACTGCATATAAAAGATGGAGGAAGAGGCTTATCGCCATTTTTTTGTTGGTTTTGTTTTGTAAATGTTGCAAAATTTTAGTTTGGCTGCAAGCAACACTTCAAATAACGCCGCATAAAAACTGAACTTACATAATTATGTTATCAGAATTCAGTTTTTCGCTTCTGCTATATTTTTTTTTTTTGCTCATTTGGCAAAATATTTCTTTATAAATTATAGATTTATTCGACACCAAAAACATATTTCATTATTTATAGAACATACTCCCAATGAAGAAGTTATCTTTGGACGCATTTTGTTTAACCAGGTTTCTAATTTTTTTTTTTTACATTTTTCTTAAAATTTTTTATCGAAAAAAATTTTTTTTAAATTTTTTCTCTTTCCTGTTAGAATCAAAATCATTAAAGCACTGTTCCCTTAACACTAATCCTGTTTAGAAGCATTACAATTAGTTTTTTGGAAACAATAAACTTTTTGTAAGACAAAATATTTGTAGAATTATATTTTCTATTGTCAGATGACTGTCCTAATTTATTTAAGCAGAGATTTGAACCCAAGTTCGCTCGCTAAAATATGAAAATACTTATTAGATGTTCTGACGCCATAAAAAGTACTCTTGTGGAAGCAACATTTTTTTTCAACAAAAAATATTTGTAAAATCACATTTTCTATTCATAGATGACTGTGCTAATTTATTTAGGCAGACATCTGAACCCAAGAATCATTCGCTGAAACACTCGTTTCAGTAGAATAAGACTTTTTTAAGTACTTAAAATCAAAATACTTGTAAAATTGAAAATTAGTTTGAAAACTCGACGAACAAATGTAAGAGTTACAAAAAATATCAATGAAAATAAAAAATATCCATTCCAAGATCAAATACATGCATGATATAGCCTAAACTCTCACGAACAACAATAGCATACATATTTCGAACAGATGTTATGAGGTCCTCATAGCAAATATTATGATACGGCAAATGAAGAATCCATTAAATTTTCGAGGCATAAACGCAAAATTTGAATAACGAAAGAGAAAATAAGAAATTTAGATGAAAATAGAAGTAGTCAACGATAACAATGAAATAATTTGCAAACATCTTACAAATTTTTCAGGAATAAAAGAGGCAAGAAAGTAAAATATAAAAATAAAATAAGAGAAAACGTCAAATTTGATAATATCGAATCATAATACCCTTCACAGGTGTATTTCTTATAACAGCTATATGTGAAAGTAAATATGAAAACGTAACTGGTCAATGGTTTGCTTTCAACGTACAAAGTTTCGTTAGTTCTTTCTGACCACGTTGCTTGATATATAGTATTAACCATTTTCAATCCTTCTTAAGATTAATAATAAGGAAAAAAATTATAAAGATATCATTTGATCCATCAATTTACTATATATGGCAGCTTTGTGCTATAGCTGTCCGATCTTAAAGGTCTGTGTAAAATTCCATGGAGATCCGTTGAGTAGTTCTCAATAAATCTTGTCAACCGACTTCAAAAACACAATTTAGAGGAAAACGCGTTTCAAGACGGCGCACTTAGTCTAGCTAGCCGCGAGCGCACAAGTTCTCAAGGCAGTATCTCGAAAAGTTTTACTTGGATCAACTTGAAAACTTAGGACAATATTTTAGAGGTGTTGTAAAATTTAATAAGACATTAAAAAAATTCGGCTTTTTGAAACCTGTAAACCCATGTTACCCCTAATATACTCACAGATAGTCGAACATAGGCAAATCGACTGAACTCGTCTCGTTGATCATTAGTAAATATACTCTACAGGATTTCCGAGTTTCCTTCCTTTCCTTTTAAAATATATTAAATTTTGAGACAAATTTGGTATATCCTATTCAGGGTATAAATATATATACATATATGTATGTATGTGTTTATACTTGTATAAGCAACCACTGACATCACGAGGCTAATAAACTCACAACAACTGACAATAAAGTGCAGTTGGTTCCATCATAGCAACAACACTTACAGACATGCCAGCAACATGTGCGCGCAGGCGAGTTACAACAACAACCGCAGCGCAATATTAACTACAAAAAAATAAAATGAAAATTATGTATAGCAAACAGCAATCGTTGCATAAATAAATAAATAATTGAAATCTGTTTTACGCCCATCACAGCATGTAGGCCCTTTATGCTTCAGCCAACCTCCACCCTCTACACTTTTTGTTGATTTTCGATCGCCACTTAACTACATATACACATTTATATATACTATGTGTACCGTCATCCTCAAATGCCGCCACATTGCATCTAGATTATTTTCGCAGCGCCTATTTGTTTACAAAGTTGTAATAAAATTATGATTTTCAGGCAGACTTTTCGCCGAGAAGCCGCGCAATAAGCGATTTTGTTTATTTTCTGGAGCTGCTTTCCATCGCATATTGCACACTGTAGTTGCGAAGTGAAATACAAAAAATACAAAAAGACTTCATGATCCTAACGAGCAAAGTATTGATGCTTTTGTTGTAAAAAATATTTATTTTTCTTTTGCACTTATTGCTTTTCCTTCCTTGCACACTTTTTAAATTGCAAAATTCTCCATTTCGCTTGATTTGCTTAAGATCTTCACTGATCTGCGCTGATCATCTCTGATGTTGTGTGCGAACCTTCGCCACAGCATTCAATTGCAATGATGCTTTGGTCGTTTGCTGCGCGTTGTGATTTGCCTGCAACGATAAAAAGTTGCTCCATAAATCTCACTTTGCTCGTAGGCCCACCAACACTCGTTGCGTTCGTTCTTTATATATGTAGTATATACACGCTTTTACTGTTGGGGCTTTTATTGTTCGACAGTGGTTTTAGCGGTTTCCTAGTGGCAAACGACGCAGATGCGCGTATTTTACTGTACAGTGATTCAAAATAAATGGAAAATAAATTTATTTTTCAACTATCTTATTTAGTTAACATTTTTCTCCATCAGCTAAGCTTTTCTTCAAAAGGAAAGTGGAGCTTATTACTTATTATTTTTGTTATTTTGGGCTCATTTAATATCAGCCTAAATATATGCAGTTGTTGCTGTGTGATATGAAAAGATATTAAATGTAATAGATGAGGCCTACCTTTAGGCGCATCACGAAATTTAAATTTAATGAAAATTTTGTTATTTAACACTTTGATCTGACAACTTCCAGTGGTTGTAGCTTATAACAACCAATTTTTTTCACTTACGTAAGGACCACTACAAAACAGACTGAAAATAATACATCTTCAAGTTAATAAAATTAGCTGCCAACCTATTGAATGGCAAATGATTAATCAAGAAGTGTCATATGGTATATACCTGTCTTATAATAAGTTATGAGGCAACTAAAAATATCTGTAGAAGTGTGAACTTAGTATTTTCAGTCCCTTGTTTAAAATTGGTCTCAGTAGCAAAGAAAGAGAGATTTTCAATATAACGTTGCCTACATTTAGGAGTGTGATCAGTAAGTTTTGGAAAAACTCTCAAATAATCTATAGGGACATAATGTCGTCAATAATTTTTCAAAACCAAATTTCGCTTCAATAAAGTGACTTCATTTTGTATACCGTTATCTTATATTAAGGTATAAGACTTCTTCGAATATGTGTGCGAGTCTTCAGTATTATTCTTTATTGAAAATGTAAGAAAAAAAATTTAAGCAAAGAGTCAATATTTAGGCGTGTTATCAATAAATATTGAAAATTATCGCGAACAAACTTTAGCAGTGCAATATTTCCGCAGTCAACACTCTACCAAAAAAATATTTTGCATTAGTAAAGTCAATACGTTTTCTACGCTGGTTTTTATATTATTTGTTGTTGTCTTCAGTATAGTATTCATAATAAGCAAGTTGGACTAAGAAATAATTGTGAAGAAATATTATACAAACCATTGCCTATACTTAGGCGTATCAGCGTTGAATATTGCAAATTGTCTCGAACAATCTACAACTGCTCAATATTTCTATAGCCTATATTTTACAGAGTTTTTTTTTAAATTTTAAGCAAAGCGTTGCCTACATTTAGGCGTGTCATCATTGAATATTGAAAATTATCTCGAACCATCTACACTTGTTCAAGCTGTTCTACTAACAATATTATACAGAAATTGTTGTTTAAGCAAAGCGTTGCCTATTTTTAGGCTTGCCTCCATTGAATATTGAAAATTATCTCGAACCATCTACAGCTGTCTAATATTTCTAGACCCAATATTTTGCAGAATTTGTTTTTTTTTAATTTAAAGCAAAGCGTTGCCTAGATTTAGGCGTGTCATCATTGTAAATTGAAAACTATCTTCATCAATTTATCTTCTTCTCCTTTACTTTTGCTTACTGTCAATACTTTACAGAAAAGCTATTTTGCTTCCGAAAATATTACCTTTTGCCCACTGTTGCTTATATGTTCATAATCCCAGCATATTTACCAGCTATGTTGCGGGCAACAAAAACGTTATACGATCAATCGATTCGTCTACGCATATCTGTTGCAGGAGCGTAACCAATGAGTGCGCCAATTTGAGACCGTCAATGCACTTTGAACGTCTGTTAATGTGGAATTCGCGCACGAGTAGATATGTATAACATTGCGTTTTTCGCTGTTTTCTGCCAACCCAGCAATACGTGCGATCGCTGTGATCTCATTGCTGATATAAGCATTGTGGTTTTCATTTACATACGCATGCTGCAACAACATTTCACGCACGCAGCCGCGTCTACATTGGCTTTCTAAATGCTGCCCTTCTTCTAGTTCTCGTTTTTGCAACCACTGCTTGTGAGGCTCCAGTCCTGGGTGCTCCAGCGAGTATGTTAATTTTCACTTAGGCTACAGGCAATTTGTCATTGGACACCAATGGCAATTTTTCTCAACCAGTCTGCGCATTTCAAAGCCATATTCATTCAGTTTCTGTTGCCTTTCGCTCTTTGGTTTGCTGTGCTCTTGTTCGTTAGTGGCATTTGTCAGGCGCTCGAGGCTTTTTGTTTCTACCACAATTTCATTGATTTATTGATTTGCATGAGGCAAGTAATAGTAAGAAAGAAGATCACTCAATGTGGTCTGGCAGTGAAAAGCGCTGGTTTTGCTGGCCAATATGTCGCTGCGGCATCCAAGCCAGCTGCTGGCTCACATTTTCCGCCGGCTCTCTACTTTTTCAACCGCACTGCAAAGTGGTTTTGTGGTCGAAATTATCGTGTTTCGTGGAACACCTTTCGGCTCTTTTCGCATAAGCTTTGGATTAAGTGCCCGCATATGTGCCTAACTTCTTCTAATTTGCTTACATGCATGTACTTTTCCTTGTATTTTACCTTGTACATGCATTAGGCTGTATTAAGTCACATGTAACTTACCAGTTTTCTGCTTGCGAACCACACACATTTTTCACCGTCGATACAAACATCGTTACAGTTTCGTGTTTCTGTCACGTCTTCTTATCGGTCTGCTGATAAATCTGCGCTTGTAATTTTAATACTGAACGTTGATTTACTGTTAGTGTTTATTTAGACATCCAACGCCTTATATTCGTATGTCTTTAAGTATATTCCTTGAAGCTGCTTACGACTATGGAATAATGCTCATTTTATTAGCAAAGATTTTCTAGGTATATACTTTGTTCATTAATCTTCTTGATTTTATAGTATATATTTTTTTATTTAGCATTTTTTTGTCTCAGTTCCATGTCTGATATTTTTGGCTTGTAAACTGAAGTCTTCCCAATACGTGGCCTGCCCAACTACTGCATAGATCTTTGTCTGCCTCAAATATTGTAGTTCTGAAATTTTTTTTTCTGAGAGTGAACTACAAGTTGCGTTCCAAAGTAAATAGGACTTTTTAAATCTAGTGCCGCCTGATGGCGCCATCTATATGTCGACTGGTGCGTTAGACTCTGCTATCTTTATCGATTGTTCAGAATTTCATGACATTTGTACTTTGAAACCTAGAAGTCGATATCTTCTTCACTCTTACAAAGGAATTATTTTATTGGTCTAGAACTTCCTAGAGGGATATCAATCAAACAAGCTGTCAAAGTGATTGCAATAAAGTGGCCATACGCTTAAAGATTATTTACGCTCTGTGTCAAGATAATAATACGCTTATGCCATAACATTTTCAATAGTTTTCTTTGATGGGTTTAACTTGTGGTCGCTAATTTCTTGAATATACTTGTATGACTGCCACTTTGTGGGTTTAGCCTTCAAATCTCATTTGAAACGAAAGAAATTTATTTATGAGAAAATAGTATTAGAGTTGTGATCATCCAATAGGTAGTCAATATAAAGTTAATCAGATTTTCAAAGTAATTCCGCGATTGATTATTGAAAACGTAAATTTCGTTCCTTAACGTTGGATTGTGAAAGATTTTAAAGACTTTAGTGCTAAAAAAAATATTTTATAATTTAATTGCTCTTTTAAAGCTTGATCATGTCGGCCTGATACGGAACCTCTTTCAATTTTTATTTTGCGTACTGGCATTTGCTCCTCGAAATCTATCACAAGTCGTACCATACTTTATATTTTTAATTTCAGTATGACTCGATGGTAATCTTATAAATTTATTATAAAATTGTTGCTACGCACACTGAAGTCTTTTGTAAAGGAATATTAAGGATCTAGTAAACCAAAATTTTACTGAAAAACCAACAAACTACCTATGAACTAGCCATCAAACGCGGACAATTGTCCAAATTGATGGCTACGCAAAAATATTGTTGAGGTTTACAGAGCCCACAAGGGTTTACGGACATCCGAAAACTTCCTGCCGACGTATGGTAGATGCCGCGCTGATCGATTTTGGTTCTGCGCTCCAGCTGGATTTAAAGGAAATATTGTTTTTGATATACATACAGTGAGGAACAAACCGTCAACATGTTTACTGAATGCGACTAAAGGTCCTTACAACTTTTTTTCTACTAACGGTATTGGCAACATTCATACACCGAAATAAAGATAATAATTCAATTTATTAAAAATAGAAAACAGAACAGCTTTTATTTATTCTTAAATTCAGTAGCTTTCTTTAAAAAAATGATGTTTATTAAGACGGTAACATTAGGTATTTTCTTGAGGCTCTCACTACAAAAGAAATAATCGATTTAGGATCTTTTTATTTGAAATTCTGCATTATTTTGCCATATATGGCCCGCAAGTGACTCAGCGCTATCAATAGTGATCAAGTTGCCTATATTTCGATTATTATTGCCTTTTCGTAAGTCTTTTATGAAACTATTATTACAAGCGCCTTTCCAACATTGTTTATGTACTAAAAAGTTGTGCAATGTTTTGAGCTTTTCTTCTGCGAAATAATTATGCTGTCAGTTCACCACTGACAGTACAAAGCCTGGAAAGTTAACATTTCCTGCTTACAATTTCTTATTGACATGACTTTAATGAAGCTATTTACAGGGTGGGAATAAATTAGAAAACGACCAAAATATTATAAGGACGACATATATAAATGTAAAGGGTGATCCATTTCGAGGTTTCCTACTTTCTTAAAGAAAAAAAACACAGAAATTTCAAATTTTAATGGAAAAGGTTTATTATCAACCAAAAAAACATCCCTTGGCATTTATTTTTTGAAGATTATCTTTTTTGGATAAAATGGCAGCTCGTGAATCTCTTCAGTGCAGTAATTTTGCTTATTTACATGCTCATAGAGCCAGAAATGGCTGAACAAAATTTGGCTATAAAACATCGGATCTTCTTTAAACTTTTCAAGAGCCCATAGAGCGAAGCGAAGTCGCTTGAGAAGGTCAAGCAGCTTCAATTCTGGCAAAGCTGTATTTTGTACGCTTTCAATTTATTAAGATCTCGACGTAAAATGCGCCAAGTCGTTCCATACGTCAGTCCGAGTTGCTGCGAACGGCGTCGAATCGATTCTTCTCGATCTTCGTGTGCACTCGCAGCTTCGGCTGGTATATTTTCTTCACTGGGTGATGTGATCTGCCAAAAAAAGGCTACTGAAAAAAGTACCTCTAATTGGATCACCCGTTAAATATGTAAATATATATGAGGAAGTAATGCCAGTTGGAGGGTAAAAAAAATATTGCACATACAAATACAACAACATTTATAGAGAAGGTGAAATTAGAAAACGCATTTATATATGCGAATAAATACCACCAAAGTGTGGGTGTTGCCAGCAACAATAATTTTTCCATTCCCATCAACTGTTTTCTGTGGCAAAAGTAACCACTTAAGCATAGCTAATAACAAGAACAAGTTGTTGTGTCTCTCAAATAAAATTTACAAAATAAAATTATAATAACAAATCTTGCTTCAAATGAAAACGATCGTGTTAAATGCGGTTTAAAGTTAAAGTTAATGCAGAAATGAAGCTGACGAGCGGCATTCGCTTGCAACTCGTTTTTGTTTTGTTTTTGTCTTTACTTAAGCTTTTAGTGTTATTTGCGAATATGTTGTTGCCTGCAGCTGCAAGCGTTATCCACGCCGCAAAGCGATGGCAAAGAGGCCGGGCAATAAATCAGACACCCACACTTTGATTGCTTTAGCATTTTGACATTAGCGCTGAATGCGCTGCCATCAAACTTACAGTTGTTTGTGTGTAGGATATGTGTTTGGGGTGTGTGCAGCAATGGCCAAATGATTGCCACAAATGTGTGTAAAAACACTGCAACACAGCAGCAATAACAACTAGTCGCATATATATGTATGTACAACGTGGAAAAGAGTGCCGCTACAATTGTTGCTGCAACAGTCAGCGACTGTAGTTAAATCGTCAGTTAATGTTGCTGATGTTGGCAGCTGATGTTGCTGATACCAACACTGATACTGCACAATCATTTTAATGTAATTGCTGTTGTTGCCGGTTTGCTGTGTGGTTTTTGTTTTTGTTTTGGTGATTGTGTCTAATGCTGCTGGTTTCGTGTCAGCTTTATGTCGGTGTCAGTCAAGCGGTGTGTCAGTCGCTTTGACTCATTAGCTGAAGTTCAGTTGCTTGTATGTATGTATGTCTATATGTGTGGGTGTGTGTGCCAATTTTGAGTGGCTGCAATTCAAAAACTAGTATTTTTTTAGCTATAAAATCAAGTTGTAAGCGAAAAAATATAATTATCAAGAATAGCGTATGTATCGGTATTAATTTTTAGAAATAAATATTTATTTATTTATGGTACATACGTATGTATGTATGTATTTTATATATTCTTAGTTATGTTATAGCTAAAAGTTGAGATTGTCTTCTGCTTGGAATACAATTTTGGCGATCGTTTCTTTAGGACAATCCACATCATCTTTTGGCACAGGCTTTAGTCTGCTGCACTTGTGGCCTCCAGACATCTCGGTCACCTGCGATTTCTCTAAAACTGTATGTACCAATCTTTTTTTATGCTTTCCACCAATTCTTTAATGCATATAGATCTTGGCCTGAATCTTGCCTTAGTCAAACAGTTCAACAATTTTCTTTTGCGTCCTCTTGGTATTGGACTTGTTAAATGGCCTAGATATTTTAGAATTGCGCTTCCATACATAAAATTAATAATGTTTAAACCTTTCAGTTGCTCTAGTTTATTATTCCACCTTACATGCCATGAGTAATTGTCTTTGACTATTTTAAAGATTTTGCTTAGCATCCTTTTTTGTAGATTAAAAAGGCGTTTTTTGGGAGTTAAAATTAAAATAATGTATCAATTGTTATAAAATTTTAAAGCCTTGTCGAAGGCCTACGGTCGCAAAACTTTGAGAATGGCGCCGTTTCAAAAAAATAGGGTTGAATTTCACCAAACATTTTGGTCTCTTTTGGTTGCTATTATTCCGTGATAGATCATTGTATAAAGACTTAACGTGTTTTTCAATAGGGATGCTACAAAAGTAGACCAATAGAGACAGCAAGGGACGCTATATTTTTTCCGCTCTCTTGACATTTCGTTTCAGTAAAGTTTGCCACTTCATCATTAAAAGATATACGATCCAACAACGATCCAAGTCGAAATTATTAAAATTTACTACCGAAATTCGGTGTCAGTGGCCTCAACTTTAAGAGCGCTATGCCCAATTTATGGTCGATATATTCGTTCTGTCAGATCAACAAATGACCATCTAGTGGACGACTTTGAATCCACGGGCACAGTACAAAATGTTCCGGTGCCAGTGAGACAAAGAAGTGCACGCAGTGTCGAGAATATTGCTGCCGCTGGCGCATGAATTGAGGAAGTCAGTCTCTCAGACGGCATTCTCAAGCGTTAGCCATTTCTGTGACGTCGTTGTGGCGAATTTTGCGAAAAGATCTTGGCCTACATCCCCACAAGATCAAATTGACCCAAGAACTGAAGCCGCTTGACGCACCAGAATCGTCGTATGTTCGTGAATTGGGCTGAGCAACAGCTTGAAAATGATTCGGATTTTCATCGAAAAATCATCATCAGCGATGAGGCTCAATTCTGACTGAATGGCTTCGTCAATAAGCAAAATATACGTTACTGGTCAGGCAGCAATCCACACCTACTCCATGAGTCACCATTGCATCCAATTACGGTTTGGTTCGGTTTATGGGCCGGCGGCGTCATTGGTTCGTATTTATTTCTGCCGTGATGATCAAGACCGGCACGTTACTGTGAATAGTAATTGTTAACACTCCAAATATTTTTGGCTCGTATTGGATAATATGGACTTAGACAATATGATGTTTCAACAGGACGGCGCCATAAGCCACAGAGCGAATGTCACAATCGATTTATTGAAAACCATTGATGAACCTCACGTAATTTCCCAGAGGCGGCCAATTGGCCTCGATCGTGCGATTTGACGCCTGTAGACTATTTCCTGTGGGACTACGTGAAGTCTATAGTCTATTTCAACAAGCCAGCAAAGTGAAGTAAAGTATCGGCCGATTTATGCTTGAAACCCGTCGAAAATAGGGTTCAGTGTCTGGAAAAATCGAGTTCCATACATATGGGCATCGAATGTACTTTCACAGAAACATTAAAAAAAAATTGTGTAGTGCTCTTATTGAGGAACATTCCTGATTTCAAGAGTAGAAACAAACTAGATATCATAAAATTCGAAATTTGAAACTACTCCTGTATGGAATAGCAACTCAAGAAGTAATACTACATCCTACGGCTTGAAAGTTGGAATTAGCGCAAAGAAATCAAGTGGGAGGCGTCACACGATCGCTTAAGATACTTCAGTGTCTACCAAATAAATCCTCCGAAAAAATTAATCTGTAAAGGATGACGCACATCATCGCACAGTCAAAAATTTTATGATTATCATTGCAATATTCTGATCTAAAAAAGTGTATGTAGATTTAAAAATGTTGAAGCATTTCATTATAGCTTTCCGGCCGTTCTCTCTCTAACGTATTTTAGCACTTTACGAAATTTATTTGAATCATACAAAAACTCACACACACAGAACAACATGCAAAATGGCATATCCAAATCCATTTCAACTGCCTACACGTGTTCATATTTCCTGTTTAAATTTGCGAATATTTAAAATTTGTTCTATAAAAATTTGTAAGTATATACACAACAGATTATATATCGCGTCATTAGCTAGCGCAAATGCTGCTGCTGCCATTTTCAGATTTTCTTACCACAACTAACATATTAAATTTTCGATTTCCTCGCACTCTTCCTACCACTTCTGTCGTCTATGTCTGGACATGCGTGCGGCATTAAGCACGCCAGAAAAATAAATTGCTTAGTAAATCTACACACATGCATATGTAAAATATATATCTGTATAACTGTATATCGACTAGTTTATAGCTCTGACGCGCCAGTTTGTTGTATTTGTATCACTTGTCTAAGTGTAGTTTTATTGCTTTTGGCACCGTTCGATGGCGTGTCTGTCCGCCTGATTTCTCACTGTTTTGTTGATTTTCTATTTTCGCTAGTTTCATTTCGCAAGCATAAATCGTTTGTTGACCTGATTTGTTTTCAACGCTATTTTGGCGCATCGCGTGCGCAGTTTTCCTTTCCGCCACCAAGCTCCGCTCGCCGTTGGTTCTTAGCGCCCGCACCAACCTATCGTTTGTTGTTTTAGCTGATGCTGCCGCCAATTTTCCGGCAACAAATATTTTTTATTGTATGCTTTTTTAATGTAGTGAAGGGGTGTTGAGCAAATTTCCTCGGCGTAAAAAGTAAACTTTTACTTATTTTTTTTCCCTTTTTGATTTTTATTATTCCACGCTTTTATAGCTTTTTGTGTTTTTATTGTCTTTCGCCTTTCTAGTTTAATTGCCTCTTTCTTTTTATACACTTCGCGCGCAATTTTATTGATCCGGAAGCTTTTTCTTAGAAGCGTTTGCCTGCCACTGTGCAGCCATAACTTTGCGCATTCTTTCGGATTCTTAGATGGTTGGAAAGAGTTATAAAAGTGGCAAGTTTGGAAACTTGATTATTTGGTTCTATGGAGTGAATTGGTAGGAGTAAGTGAAAATGCAGATTATCGCTTCCTGGTTTGATTTAAGGTCGTTTTCTCTGTATCTGGTTAGCAGCCATTTGTCGGTTAAGTTCTCGTCAACTTTGTCAAGACTCCTTCATGCGATAAAGAACCTAAATCCTACTGAAATCGAGCACAAGTCCCTTTAGTTCCTTAAGTTGTGGTTCTGGTTAACTTAACTAAGTATCCTTCTTTCGGTAAATAACCGTTTTTACCAAGAACTTAACTGAGAGATTACTACTAACCAGACATTGAGAAAACGGCCTTTAAAGTATTGACCATTTGGAATGGATCTGTTTAAAAAAAAAATTTGACTATTATATCAGTACAAGCTAAATTTAGCATTTAATATTGAATATTGTTTAATAATTTAAATTTTTAATAATTAAATAATGAAGTTCCAGTTTGGAAGAATCCATCATGAAATAGTCTTACTCAATGCGTCTAATATAATTTAGTTAAACGGAAAAAATATTTTAATTCAGTTCACTTAGAGTTCAAGTTCAAAATACAAACATTTTTTTCAAGTTAATGGGAATCAATTATATTCAGATTAATTAAAATTATTTAATTTTAATCTAAATCATTTAAAATGCATTGACATAATATATTTTAGTTAATTACAATTCAATTCAATTTTACTTAATTCTATTTAACTTGATTAATTTGAATAACATCCTTACGAAATAGTCCTTTTCAATCCCTCGAGCGTAATTTAATAAAATTTCCAAATATATATATTTAATTCATTTTTCTAATTTTAAGGATTTAACTCAAATTATTTCAATTCATGTAAATTTTGATTAGTGAATTGCATTTAAAATTAATCTAATTCAGTGCAATTCTAATGAATTAATTTTATTTTAATTCAAACAAATCAATTCTGCTGCCTTAATTGATTTTAATTATTTGTAATTAAATAAAATTATACTTAATTTACTAAACTGATTGATTAATAAACTGTATTTATATATAAACTGATTCCAGTTCATACAAATTAATTCATCTGATTTAATATATTTTAATCATTTGTAATTAAATTCAATCAGACTTAATTTACTAAAATTATTTTAATTCAAAGAAATATTGATTAATGAATTGTATTGAAAATTAATCTAATTTAGTGTAATTCTAGTGAATTAATTTTATTTTGATTCAAACAAATCAATTCAACTGACTTAATTTATTTTAATTATTTCTAATTAAATTTAATTAAACTTAATTATATATAAATTCATTAATGAATTCAATTAAATTCAATTTAATGTTTTATAAATAATAATTCAAGTCAATTAGATTTAATTCTATATAACATAATTCACTAAATTAAATGGAAGTAACTTTAATGCAATTTTTAGTTAAATTTCAGTTGTCAATTTAATTTCGAATCAGTCTAATTATAACTAATTTCCTTTAAATTAATAACGTTTGTATCTATTGGACTCAATTCACAATTAATTTAATGCAATTTAATGGCTATAACCGTGTAGCGGTGTCTACGCTAATAAAGAAAAGTAAGACTTGTGGCTCAGTCCAATTTTCCAACTTTCCCATTCGCTATGGAGGTAGCTACTTAGTTGCGGCATTTTTATTTATATTACTATTTTTTTGTTTTCGTTTATATAAGTAGACCGGTCGCTTCAGCGTTACCGATAAGCAGATAAGCCGCCCACTTTAGGTGACACTGTGGCGCCAAAATCCTTAAACACACTTACAAGGCAGCGCACTAGTGGAACAGATTGCTCACAATGTGTACTCTTACGAGTCCAATGTAAATGCGCCGCACTACGGCAAGGAATATTTAAATGTACCTATAAATATATATTTATGGGAGAACATATATGAAAAAGCTGAATATTTACATGTATACAACTTGTTTGCTTTTATTCAATATATCAATGTAGTTTAATGATAACATGATGAGAGTGTAATGCAGGTTCATCATCGCCATGACAGTTTTGGCCCGAGCTTGTTTGCTCTGAAGAGCGCACATAAAAGTCCGTTTTAAAATATGGGAACTAATCAGGTAGATCTTGAATAGTGTTTTTGGCGTACATAAAACTCGATGGCTTTTAGATACCAAGGTCTTTCCTTGGTATAGAAAGTCCTTGACTAAAATCTTTTGCCCAACATATTCAACTATAGATCTCATGGTCGCTCTTTTAAGCATTTTGAATATTATTTTTTTAAATATGCAGTCGCTTCGTCGTTCTATGAGGATCTAGTGATATATTTTTAGGAGTTTCCAAGTGAGATCCAGCGCTACCTTTAATAGGAGAATCAACCCTACGACCTAATCTAACATAAATATGAAGTATGAAAAGTACTCAAACTGTATCACGGATCAAACATGAGAGCCAGTTGATACCAGACTTTAGTCAATTTTCTGACTAGAATGTCTCTAAATAGAGAGCAACAAAGCCGACAAATTAAATTCTGGTGCTGAATGGCAAATAAAACCACAGAACTTTAAAATGTTTATTTGTGAGGCTCTGTGAATGAAATGCTGAATCAATAGCGAATCCAGTATCTCTTTAAAATTTTCTTTGTAACATATTTTTTAAGTCTTTAATACTACGTAAATTTTAATTTGAATATAATTCTTTGATTTTGGGGGGTTTTGACACCTAAAACCCCTTTTGGATCCGCCACTGCGCTGAATGACTTCTCATCACAAAAATTAAATTATTTTTTTATTATCAAAAAATTATTTTTTATTTTGAACGTTTCTCTTCCTTCCAATTAATTTTATTATTAATTTGCTTATGGCAGCTGTCGTCCAATAAACCAATTAATACTTCACCCATAGCCACTACACATTAAAATTTAAATCTTAAGTGTCAACCGCATTTTGATTTATGTCTACATTTTTATTGCCGTTACACCATTTTGCAACCGCTTTGTAAGCAACAATCTAGTTTTGCTTATCACTTGTCGGCGAGCGAGCTGATGGAAAAACTAACTATTAGTTTTTCCTAATAAAATTAAATTAAAATGTTTCCATGCCACTTGCGATCATAGCGCAAATAGCGAAAGCTAGGCTAATGTTGCAAGTTGGCGCCAAGCATATCGCTGCTGCGCTCAGATGCTGGCGATTTGCCTGCGCCGTCAACGAGTTGCACAATCTTTATTAGCGCGCAAGCAGCGTTTTGAAACCGAAAACCGGCCAGCAGTGGCACGAGCAGAAGTATAAACATAGGCGTGCTACCCAATTATTTTTGACATATCACACAGATGCAATGAAGCTAATATTTACAAGCGAACCGCATTGGCACGACTCGACACTCGACTCGCGGTGGCTAAACGTCGCATTTGTATGAGAAATGTCAAAAGTTATTCGTGCGCTTGCTTCATTCGTTCTCAGTGTTGTTGTTGTTGCGCTTATTGATTACTTAGTTTTGGTTTATGCAACATTAGGCATTAAATCTGCACATTTAGTTGGACAAGGAAAACTAGCTGATAATAATTATGGAGAATTAATGGCATGGACCCTCAGTTTTGACTCACATTTTTGGTTTGAAGAGGCAATACAAAAATAATGTAGTTGCCATATTATGCTATAAAGGATTACTTTACACTGCAATTTAATTTTTTCTGTAATTTTTATTTGCTGCCACACTAATTACCTGCAATAAGTGCAACAGATGTTGCAGCAACTTCGTGGCATACCTTCGGTGGGGCGTGTCGCACTAGCCCTGCTAAGGGCTAAAGAAAACATAACGAACTACAACCCACGAAAAATCCGTGAAGCAACCATATACAAGCGCTGACCTAACAACCATGTTGCAGCAACATTCCGCGCAGTTGTCGTTGGCTGCTTAAAAAATGCGCCACTAATGAGCTGTTGGCACGTTTTCCCGCAGTACATACATAACAGACAAGTCGAAGATAAAACAAAAAATAAGCACCCAAAAATAAGCACAATAAAATGAGCGAAAATTAAAACTTTACAACAATAACAACACTGCAGTGCTCAATAATATGCGCGACAACAACACTACACCACGTTCGAGCGACAACTTTTCCAGTTGCACATCCACACCACATCCAACTTTTGGCACCACCAACGACTTCGCGTCAAATAAAAATGTTCGCGCACATTGCCCATTTTTGGTTCTTCGTATTTATTCACTTTTAATTGAACGTGCCACAAATTTTCCAACAAGTCGTAGTGCAAAAATGTGGCAGGCAAGTGAATTTGGACAATTCAGTGGTACTACGCTAGCACCATTTTTGGCCAAATAGGCGGCTACGTTGTGGTGAGGAAAGAAAAAAATGCGAAAAAATTAAAATTGATTGTCAGCTCTTTGATTAATTAAGACTTCAGACGATTGAGGAACAGCAGCAGCGAAGGCAATTAAAGAACTGTGGCGCCACGGAGTAATGACAACTTGTCAAGTTGTAGGAGAACGCAGTTCACAAGAGTTCATAAGGCAAAAGTTTAAAAACATGTGAAACAGGAGTTAATTTAGAAAGCTTGGACTGTTGACCACATGCTGTTTTGATATTACGCCTAGCGCAAATTTGTGAGATCCCGAACTAACTAACTTGTGTGAAGCAATTTTTACAGTCGGAATACGGTCATTGAAATTGTATTTTTTTTTAATTAATTTAATTTAAACGATCTAGAGTGATCCAAGCCGGTATAACCGTTATTTTCTTAGAGAAGTGAATTAATGTCCGCATAATTTAGATCTTGAACAGATCTGATAGTCGAATTGGAGTTAGCTGTAGAATGTTTAGCTTTCTTTTCGATTACATCTGAATATTATCAACACTGGATCATTTAATACAGGTTTAAGTGAATCACAGAAGCTAAGAAAATCCTCACTTTTAACATTGTTTTTTGTTTTTTTTTTAAAGTGTCTTGTAGTAAGTGACTTACTATATTAATTATTGTTAGTAAAAAGGTTAATCAAGCAACTAGTGTTTCATTTATTTCTTATAAATACAATATCTAGAGATTTTAGTAGTAGAAATAGCAGTTTTTGATTGTATCAGGTACTCTTCCCAGTTCAGTCTCTCTCACGGCTGTCTTTATACCATGAATATAATATATATTACGTTTTCTTAGAAGTTTGTAGCGCGCAGGAGAAAACGTCGATGATCCTATAAAGTACATATATTTATTAATGATAAACGTGACGAACTGAGTCGATTTCGTCAGGTTCGTCGGTCTCTCGGTCGGTATATGAGCGAACTACTTTTTTTACTTTCACGAAATTTTGCACAGATTACTTTTCAAGGCAGCGCAAGGCAATCTCCGTAAAATTTGTTTAGATTCGACCACTATAGCATATAAATTCCATACAAACTGACCAATCAAAATCCAGATAAAGATCTTTGTATATCTTTTTATAGTACGCTATTAGAAATACACCTATGAAGGACATAATAGCTTCGGAGCAGTGAGAGTTAAGGTTTTTTCTAGCTTTGGCTAAAATAATATAAATAAGTAAGGAGGGTCTAAGTTCGGGTTTAACCGAACACTTCATACTTTTATACAGAGACATGTGAATGCCATGTGTTGGATTTGGTGGAAATCGTTCAAGCAGATAATATTTGATTTCACCTAAAAGTGAGCAGGGCCACGACCATTGTCCAGTTTTGACTCCGGCTCCTCTTCATAACATCCCGATGGTAAAATTTAATGTCTCTGGCGTATTTAATTTTTGATTTATCGGGCTTTTAGTAGTGTTTAACAGTACCGTTATATGGGGAGTGAGTGGGACTATGATTCGATTTCCTCAATTTTCACATAGTCGATATGGTTATAGGATGTATCTTTAGCGAATTTGGTAATTTTAGGAGGCGGGGCCTTGCCAAATTAAAATTATACATTTTAATTTAATGCTAAGTTATGGGCTAAGACTGGTTTGAGGCCGTGGCTTTTTCTGATTACGTCCATCTACGAACTCGTCTAACTTTTTTGTTAAGGAACGCGTATATCAAGCAAAATGTTGCAAGAGTATAAAAACGGTATGCAAAACCACGAAATTCTTTAAAATTTTTGTTGTATAAAATAAGATTAATATTTTTTTACTATCTTGTTTTTTCTTATTCTTGGTTTAGATTACTTCTGAATGTATGATGACACCATAATTTTTCCGAATTCTCTGATCTCTTCTAATCTCCAAGGATTTTCAAGACTTAGTTCTCCATTAGATACTTAACTTGCTTACAGACAATATGTGATCTAATTACAGTACTCAAAATATTTCTTAAGATATAGAAATGAAACAAAACTCTTTTACAAAAATAGTTACTCTCAACATTCTGATAAATTCTGTCCCATTAAGTTATTAGTCAATCGTTTCCTCTTCAAATATCAATTATTCAGCGCAAAAATGTATAGCATTTTAATTGTTAAATGATTCCAGATCTCGAGTCATATTTGCACTTAAACTTAACATGTAATTAATTTAAACTAAATATATATTATTATTATGTACACTTTTAATACAACCAGGTGAGATTACACTGAAAAAAACGCTTCAACTTTGCAATTCAAAAAAGCAGAAGAAAACTTTTAGTATATATGTACCTAGTCTTTGGACGATTTAAGGTCTTTGAACGATTTAAGGTATTCCTTAAACATTTGAGAAGTTAATTTCTCGATATTGCTATAGAATTTCTCAATGCAGTCTGTAGGCAATTGTGACAAATGTAAATATCTACGTGAAATTTTACTGACCTGTACCGAATTGGTACCAAATTTTTCAATACATTTTATTATTTATCGATGGCTACATAATACAAATAAAAAAATGTTGCACATATTTTCAGAACATCTCCATAATTTTCAGTTCACATCAATCAATCTTTATTTTTCTCAGTGAATTTTTGCTTATTCATAGTTAGCAGTATTAACTAAGCGCCCTGCCTCGTCTCGTGTGAATCATCATTGCTAACGCTTCAATGCTAAGCCACAGCACCTTGAGCGCACGCTTTTACCTCACTAATCGAGCAAAACATTAGCAGCGCACATTGAGTGCAACACCTTCAATTAACTTCTCCGACCGGTTCGTCCTTTCCAAACATTTCTAAATTGCACTTCCGTCAATTAGTACGACTGCCAGCGTAGTCGAGGTTTGAGACCGCTCAAGTTGAACTGAAAAATTAAGTGCATACATTTGCATTATCGCTAACTGCCACATATTTCTGTGATGTGGTGCAACAAGCGGTAATAATACGCACTAAAGACGTGCAATCAAACTGATGTACTTGCAATCGCGGCACTTAAAAAGCTTCTGCTCCGCTTAAATACCTGGTAGCTGCTGCCAAAGAGCGGATTTTCAAGTCTAACTCTAGAAGCAAATGTTACAGCGCTACTTTACATTAAATTTTGTGTTAATTATACAAGCCGGTTTCGCGGAGACACTGAACCCAACAGCGACAGAATTTTATTGCTGTGGAGAACAAATAAAATCTATGAGTGTGTAATAAAATTATTTAGTAGTCTGTGTGTAATAAAATTATTTATATGCCTTTGTGTATTGAAAGTGTACGAAGCCTTGCACGAGGTTGGCCGATAGGAAGTGCCAGTAAATTTAATAATTTCCGCGAAACAAACATAAATTCAATTCGATTATAGCTTCCTTTTTGTCCGTTCACTTTCAACACTTTCACAACAATTGATAAGCAGACGGCGAAGTGGTTGCCTTGAACATGACCGCCACCGGCGTAGTGTCCCCAATCGCCAACGATGTCGCTAACGAACACGAGTGTATGTATGTGCCACGTACGTAATGAAAAAATTTTTAATATTTTGCTGAGACTGGTGGTATAAGGCTACATATAAGGGTGGTCCGAGGCTTCGGCGGCGACTAAACAGCTGAGTAGAGAGAATTGCTGTAGTTTCCAACAAATATATTAGAAAAATTTAAACTGATTACTACAAAGCCGACTAAAAGAACGAAAGCGAAGACGTATTAACTTTAGTCAAGAAAGAAATGGTCGAACGAATGAGCAGCAACGAGGCAATTCAAACTTAATATCTCTCGGACAACATCGGTTAACGGTTCTGACAAGATCTTAAGCTTTCGGCGGGGTGCGAATCGAGTTATTACCTACCAGAACCCCTATAAGAAGGGCGCCGAGCCTTGCTGAGAGCCAGATAATCACGAAACTTCTTGCGAATCATTCTCGAATAGAAGGAACCAAGGACTTTGGGACTACATAAGTACTGGCAGTTGACCAGTTTAAGGTTGTCTTCTAAATAGTTTTTTCTCTAAATCTCGAATTCTCTCATCCATTTGGACGACACAGGAGTGCACTGAAATCATCATATTAAATCAAATCAACCCTGTATCCCAAAATTTTCAATATAAAATTTCCAAATACCTGCCAATATGGTGGTCATATTAATTGGTTTGCGACTCTACTTTATACTCTTTTATATGCCGCACAGCGTTTCATTTTTCTCATTTTTTACCGCAATTTAAGTGATCGTAAAAAATCAATTTTCAATGTTTTTATTGCCGGCAATTGAAATCTTAATCAGGGGCAATAATTCAAAACCACTCGGTGGCAAAACGGAAAGACACTAAAGTATAAGCACACGTCAATGACGATATTCAATAGAGTCGAAACGCTTTTACAGCACTTCCGAGTCAGTCAGTCAGTCAGCCAGCGAAGGCATGAATGACTGACAATTGCACAGTTAAACACCACTATTTTTACCTTCATTATGGATGCACCGTGCACCACGCCAACAACAATATCTGTGAAATAACATACTGCGAGCATAATATCGTTGAAATATTGGGTTTATAACGCGTGGAGTGTTCACCTCGAATATAATAAATGTACATATTGATTTTGTTTATATGTTTGCGTACTTGTGTGTGTCTGTGTTAGTTTTTACGCGCTTCAGTAGTAACGACTTGGACTTACACCAGACATCCTGCCATATAAGGCATCGTGCTAGGTAAGTGACAACGCTGTCTTCAAGCTTAGACTTGGCGTCTTTGCTTGTGTGACGAATAGAAAAATAAACATCTTGCTACAGTGGTATCTAAAAGTGGTGCTACGCTTGATTTAACAACTTCGAAACATACAAGAGAAGAAAAATGCGAAGGGAAACTGAAATTATGAAAATTTTGGTAGAGAAATATATAAATTTAATATCAGTGTTTATACTTCTGGGATGTTCTCGGAATTTAGACGTTTGTACTTTAAATCGTTGAAGAAAAAGTGACTCCAGGAATGCACTGTCTCTGCTTTGGGCTTAAAATACCTGGGACAAAAAATATATAAAGAGACTCGTCCGTGGGTTTAATGATCCTGTATATATGGTTCACTGAATTTTCTGAATAACTCTACCTAACCAGCCAATACTGTAATTGAGAAATAAAGTTCTCTCGGGACGAACAAAGACCAAACTCAGTAAATCACTCATTACTCCCGTAAGAGAAGTTTAAACTAAGGCTTACCAATCTAAACGGGGTTAGATCTCTGAAATAATAGCCCTTGGTCGGATAAAATCCGGGTCAAATCCGGTGCGTAGCACCGACTATTGTGGGAATTACTCTCTTCCTGCTATATAATATGGCAACGGCGAACATCGAATTCGATGGAACGATGAGCTGGATGAGTTACACGACGACATTAACATGGTTAGGCTAATTAAGAGACAGCTGCTACGCTGGCTAGATAATGTCTTCCGAATGGATGAATTTGGATCTGAAATACTTGCTTCGGCAAAAGAAGACTCCAACTATTTGTGGAATGTGTCTTGATGTATTCTCGGAGAAGTATAGCAAAATTAGCGCTTTCCAATATCTATTGAATTTTATGAGAACTTATTTATCCTCAATGATCTCCACAAAATTTGGTATGACCTGCAGCATTCGAATTTCTCAACAAAATCTTTCGTCAGCGTTTTAGCTCGTTGTATTCCGTTTCGTTCGTGTTATCCGTTTCTTTTTCATTATTTCTGTATCTTGTACAGCAGCTTCCTTCTTCGTAATGCGTACGAAATATTCTGAACATCCAGGAAGGCTGGCCAGTTTCCTTTCCAAAATGTATGGGTCTTTTTTGAGATCGATCACAACGTTCTTCGCCTCCTCACGATCGTGTGGCCCTTTCCCTTTGTCTGAACATTTTTTTCTATCAATACGTAAGTAGTACATTTTAGGTTTTAGGGTTAGCCCGTACCACTTTTGCAATTTTCTTAAAAGACTGCGGTTGCTTTTGAAAAATGTTTAATAATGTTTTCCTCTAATTTCTCTTAGCATGCCATATTCGCGCTTTCTTGGTCCCAATCTTCAAGTGGCACCTGTGCGTCATAAAGCTAGTTTGGCAGTAGTACTACAACCACCGCATCCTGCTCCCATTGCAATGAAGGTGTGGCCGGTGGAGGCACAGCAATCTTAGGAGCCTCGTCTCCCATCGACGTTTGGACTGATATCCCAGTCCGTTTCGTTCCTTTTCTGTCATCCATGTTTACTTCTAAATTCGGGGGTCTCTACCCCTAGCGTTTTATACCAATCGCCAGGTAACACATTAGCAACGGTCGTTGTACATATTACCTATTCACCTACTTTTGAGGATGCATGCAAAACAGTCCAACATAAAGAAATGATTGGGAAAATACGTCAGCCTTCGCTGGGAGTCGCCTGCCTGCAATGTAATGACTCTGCCAGGAGCTAAGTAGTTTGATATCATGACATTGTAAGCAGCGACACCCATTGCCCAGTCGACACACGCAAGAAAGTTGTTACGAATTATTATGCAAAACATTGCTATATTTATCGAATATATTGTTCAGATTGGAGCACTATAGCTTATAGCTGACATCCAAATTTTATATGTTATAAAAAAATGCTTCTTTAGGGGGTATTAATATGATTTCGGTGCTGCCAAAGTTATCTTCTTTTCTTTTTTTCTATAAATAATAAATTTATTTTCTTTCATTATCCAATAAATTTCATGCTTTAATTAAAATCAGTTAATTTTACTCCTTTTCAAATCTAATTGTATCACTACTTATCAATCATACTGTTCGCGTACGCGTCGGAGTGACAAATTCTCGCCTGTCAACGGCACATTCAATCGTTCGTTCGTTCATTCATGCGAATGGACGTTGGTGGGACCGCATTGACTGCCTACTTGATTGGCCATATGCGTCGATATGTCAACGTCCCACTGCCCCACCGCACCACAATCAATTCCATTTCCTTTTATTTTTTATACGAGCTAGTTTGTTTTGGTTTTCATATCTTTCATTCAGTGTTTTGTTTTTAATTTTTCCCTCGCATTGTTTTTGCAACATTGCGTGGTTGTGGCTGCGACTGTGGCTCCACATAGTCTGCCAGCGCAGTTGCCACCGTGATCGCGCACTAATATGGCGTATTTATACGAGAGCGAGTAGATATTTCTTTGTTATATAATTTATGTAGTGTCTCAAATGCGCCAACGTATTATTATGTAATTGCATAGAATCACACAACTAGTACTTTGATTTTTGTTGTTGTTTTTTCAAGAAGAGTAATTATTTCATGAAATTAGTATTTAATTTTTCTGTTGTGTAAATAATGAATCTATTTTATCTATCTTTATGCTACGATTATATTCGATTTTTATTAACAATATCCAATTGCAAATTATTGTGCAAAATGCATTTTCAGTTGTTTATCAGCGCGCAGGCGCATACATACCAACTTTGATCCACATAAAATCCACATAAACACATTAAATCTCTCAGAGTTGCGTGCGCTGCATGGCAATTTGTTTTGCTACGTAAACTGTTGTTGTATTTCATAGTGATTTGGGCAATTTGTAATTATGCATCGTTTGATTGCGACTTCGCGTACGAGTGGTTGCCCCGATGCATTGCAGCAGCTTTATATGTGGTGTGGATATCGGATTACCGGCTACTGCAATTGGTTTGAGTCTATGGTATATATGTACATACATACATACTACATAGTATATACAAATTTGGCTATTTATAATGCCATTCGTGAATACGAATTTGTATGTGGTCGCTAGCGCTCGAATATATAGCAGAATATGCTGGCGGTGGTTTCCCGAGAGCGGCGCGTACTTACAAATTAATTACGTGACTTCTGTGCATTGCGGTGAGGAAACGATAGTCCAGAGTCGATATCGAATTCTGTGTAATTTTTCATGGTTAATTTTATGCTATTTCGACGGAAGCAGTAATCTCTCGAAATATGACGAAGACCTAATAAAATATTAAAAAATTATTATTAATTTAGTTTTCTGCTGAAATAAAATTATTTCACAAAATTTGGAATATAAATATGTTTGTATTTTAGGAAATACCTCAATTTTCTCTAATTTACATACAGATTCCTTGCATACTTTTTAGAGACTTCGAATGGCGTAGAACCGCTTACGCGGTTATAGCTGAGTTTACAACAGCGCGCCAGTCGTTTTTCCTTTTCGTTGTTTGGCGCCAATTGGAGATTCAAAGTGTAGTCAGGTTCTTCACTACCTGGTCTTTCCAACAGAGTGGAGGTCTTCCTCCTCCTCTGCTTCCTTCGGCGAGTACTGCGTTGAATACTCTCAGAACTGGAGTGTTTTCGTCCATTCGGACGACTTGACTTAGCCAGCGTAGCCGTTGTCTCTTAATTCGTTGAACTATGTCAATGCCGTCGTATAACTAATATAGCTTATCATTTCATCGAATGCGATTTTCGCCGTGGCCAACGCCTAAGGAACCATAAGTCTTCCACTGAACCTTTTTCTCGAAAACTTGTAACGTTGACTCATCAGATGTTGTCATCGTCTATGCCTCTGCACCATATAACAGGACGGGGGTGATAAGTGACTTCTAGAGTTTGGTTTTTGTTCGTCGAGAGAGGGCTTTACTTCTTAATTGCCTACTCAGTCCGAAGTAGCATCTGTTGGCCAGAGCTATTCTGCCTTATATTTCTAGATTGACATTGTTTTTGGTGTTAATGTTGGTCCTAAGATAAACGATATTACCTAAGACTTCGAAGTTCTTACATTCAACAGTGACGTGGCAGCCAAGTCGCGAGTGCGACGACTGTTTGTTTGACGGCAGGAGATAGTTCGTCTTTCCCTCGTTCACTACCTAGATCTACCACTTGCTTCGCTTCTTTGTCCAACCTGTAGAAAGCAGAACTAACGGCGCGGGTGTTGAGGCCAATGATATCGATGTCATCGCCGTACGCCAGCAGCTGTACACTCTTATAGAAGATTGTACCAGCTCGATTAAGTTCTGCAGCTCGGTTAATTTTCTCCAGCAGTAGATTGATTAGAAGTCGCACGAAAGGGAGTCACTTTGTCTGAAATCTCGTTTGGTATCGAACGGCTAGGAGATGTTCTTTCTGATCCTGTCAGAAACTTTGTTATTCCTTAACGTCAGTATACACAACCGTTTTAGTTTTGTGGGGTACCAACTTCAGACATAGCTGCTTAAGGCAGTTGCTTTTCGTGCTGTCAAAAACAGCAAACAATCGAGGAACAGGTGGTGCTTGTCGATTCTTTTTTCAAGGGTCTTTTCCAAGATTTGGCCCAGGGTGAATATATGGTCAGTTGTTGATTTTCCAGGCTTGAAAGCTTGTTAATCGGTCCAGCAATTTCGGAGAAGTTCTTCTCACCAACTCTCTCGAGAGAACTTAAAGAAACCACAACTTCATTACTAATTAAATGTCATGTAGGCGCAATAAATTAAAAATATAAAATGAAAAAATTACTTTTAATGAGACCAAGTCAAATAATCGCAATTTCACATACTAACAACACCCACTTCCATTAGCAATTAGAAGAGAAAAGAGAAATATGTAGAGTACAAATTGTTGCAAAATGCAATGCCACCAAAGAGCCACACTAGAATGCGGCGCAATGCAAGCTTTCCAAGAGCATTAGTATACATAAATACTGCATAAATAGAAGCCACGGGAACCGGCGCTTTCCTTATGAAATGCGGATGCATTAGCAACAGAATCGTCACCACATTAGAGCACCCAACCACATAAAAATTCAGATGTAATTCTGTATGAGTGCAGCCGACCAGCAAAACATATAAACTGAATACTTTCGTGCGGTTGGCAAACGAGGCATGTAATAAATGGGCGCAGATGCCGCAAACTAATTTGTAAAATATGAAAAGCTATTTATGTATGTTTGTGTATATTGCATATTTGTAAAAATGGAGTTGGTGCAACGTGCATATTTACTGACAAAAGTCAGAATGTTAACAAATTGCGGCAAGTTAAGGTAATTTTTAATGGACTGGTAGGGAGGCATTTATAAGCAGAGAAGAAGTAAACAATTTTGCCTAATTACTGTATTCAGAATAGAGGACTAAAGATATATAGGTTATTAGAGGAATAGGAACATCACTTGAGAGTCTAAATGGCGATTTGTTCACTAATGAAGTATATTTAGTGAAAATGGTGATTGGTTACATTTATGTGGAATATAACAAGGTAAGCCAAATCTGATTACGTAGCGTTATTTAAAAGGTTTTTGGCGCGATACTCCTGAATTTTCTTACTTAATAGTCTGAGCCATTCTTTGAATTTGGCTAGAAAATAAAATAATTGGGATTCTATTAGAGCTTGATATAGAGAATTTGTTAACTCCATCTTCATTTTTAAGGTGAAGTAAATATTTGAGTTGGTGGTGAGTGGACACAGGTAAAATTATAGCACCGGTAGTCATATATGTAAAAGTTGGCTTAAAAAATGAGTAATATTGGGTAGTCGAAAAAGTCTTTTATTCTTTTCTTTGTCAATAGATGTCGTTGCAGTCGTATATCTCCAGTGCTACCGATCACATTGTATCGTACCATATACTGTTGGAAAGGTGAAATTTTAAGCTTCATTTAAATGAAAAAATATTAAATTCGGCAAAGTAGAAAACAAGTTAGAGCTGTTAAAATGAGTGAAAATATTGAGGAAATTCGCTATATTTTGAAATTTTTGGATTAAAAAGGGAGGAATGCCATGCAAACCGCGAATGAAATATGTGAAGTTTACGTAGACGATGCATGTTCATCAGTTCGTGTAGCACAATAATGGTTTTCTGGTTTGTGTTCTGGAAATTTTGAAATTTCGATTTTACTCTGATGAGAGTTTTACACTGATGAATTGGTGTCTCTGAGCGAAAAATAGCAAAAAATGGGTCGATCAAAATGGTACATATTTGTTTTTTTATTTATTATCTTTATATATAAAATGTACGTGTCACGTTGTTTGTCCGCGATGGACTCCTAAGCTGCTGAACCGATTTTAGCAAAATTTATCACACTATGTCCAGTTCGACCCAACTTAGAAGATAGGAAAGTAAAAAAATTCTTAAATGCAGAATATAGTGAAAGCTTTTTTAAATGGACGCCCTATTAAGCGGACATCTCCATTAACCATGGACTCTGTTGATTTTTATTATGTACAATCTATTAAGCGGACAACTCTATTAACTGGCCAGCAAGGCTGGTAACCAGACATTGAGAAAACAGCCTTAACCTCGTTATTTTTTCCAATGAAATTTTTTTTGTATGAACAAATTCAAAACAAAATCTCAAGTACAATCACTTGGATTCTTATACTGACAAGCATTTTTTCGCTTTTATGCATAAATAAATATTTGGGATCTCGATTGAACGAATGAACTTAATTGAATGTTTAATACAAAAACTATACACACAAAGGTCTTGCTTTTCTTCATAATAAGAAATATTTTGAATAAACCAGCGTTACTTTCGTACATATATTGGGTACAAGTATTGATTTTCAGAAGCTAAATATTTTTCTGAGAAAACTGAAGTATCTTAACATTTTTGCTTATCAACCAAAATAAGAAAGAATCGAATTTAAGCACAACGGTTATTACAGTCAAAAAAGATTTAGGGTTTGGCAAAAATCATTATTTGATTCTACTTTCTCAATATATGTACATATGTACATATATACCATAATAAAAATCGCGTATTAAAGCGTACAGCAAAAGAAAAGGCTGGTGGGACCACCAACCGAAGCCGAAACCGTTGCTAAATGATCGTAATAAAACTTAAAAAAGTACGCCAAACTAAAAAATATCAATAAAAACTATAAAAATGCGCTGTACACAGGAAGCAATGCGCCCAAAAACAAGCACAACCGACTTACGCCCAACAAAACGCATGAGCATTAAAATAAATAAATATAAAAAGAAAATGGTAAGTCAGCTCCTCAATCTTCCCAAACAACAGCGAGCCATTATGGCACAGTTAGTGTGCCGAAGAAGAAGAAAAAAGACAACAACAACAAAACAAAATCAGTTAACAACTAATGCAACGCGTAAGCTTCCTGTTGACGGTTTACCGCCTTTAGTGAGCGCTCGAGGAGCACCCACGTCGTCATCAAAATCAGCCTGCTTGACTGCCTGAAATTGCATGGCACACATACTCATACATATACATACATACATACATACATATGTACATGTGTATGTAAGGCAATGAAAAAAGAGAATGTTTTTGTTTGGTAGTTAATGTTCTCCATAGTCACTATGTTTTTTTTTTGTTTCGACGTTTTCTCATCGCCTCCAGCGTATTTTGACACGTCAGAAACGACATTACCGCACAAACACATGCACACATATGCGCAATGACAGCAGAACTGACAGCCAGTCTCGGATGCAGACAGTAAGAAACACTCCTGTAAAATTAGCAAGGAGAGGTTCTGCCATACAAACAAACACATCTAAATACATAAACATATGTATATATTTATGCTTGAAATATAAATAATAAAAGTTAAAGAAAAGCACCCACACACGCGCAAAAAAGTTCGAACATAAACATGTTTGCTAAAAAAATATTAAAACTCACATTAAGGCTTATGTACAAAGGCGTATGTACATACATACATATGTATGTACAACAGCAAACACGCCCAACTGTGTGTGAGAATATATAGATATATTTTATGACAGGATGAGCAAATAAAATTTAACTGTAGAATAATAACAAAGAGTGCTCTCTGGTTGTAGGTGCAAGCGTCTACATTTTAGTGCTTATATTTTGGCTATCTAACAAGTTGTCGAAAAAGTCTTTTCGTATTCAATACTATGCTATGCTGTCTTTGCAGTATTATAGTATATATGTATGTGCACATATCTAAAAATTATTATTTCATGTCATAAAATCGCACCTATAAACGTTTCTTCGGTGGCCATTACCATATTCTGCACGGTTCCGCTTTATGCTTGTTCTCTATTCATATACCAATACCTCTAGTTGTGTATACCCATATAATATAATTGACTTCCACTAATGCTGCCACACAGTCAGGAAGTTGTAAACTGAGTCCGTCATTGAGTTTATTTATTTGTTCTTGTATATTTTAAGTTATACGAATTTTGCAAAAAACTCCCAGTAAGCTTGTCTTGTCATTATTTTGAAATCTTATGAAGAGAGCTCTAATATTTTTTAAGAATTTGTGGTCTAAGATACTGCTTGCAGATAAGCTAATGTAGTAAGGACGATTAAAGCATCATAAACACCTTTCTTCGAATATTCGTAAGAGTTCATCTACTTCTTCTATCTTGGTGTAGACCCCGCTTACGCGGTTATAGTAGAGAGTTCAGACATAGCGGCATAAAGGCAGCTTCTTTTCTTGCTGTCTAAAGCAGCTTTGAAATCGACGAAGAGGTGTTGTATGTCGATCCTTTTTTCTCGGACATTTTTCAAATTTTGGCGCATGGTGAACATGTTGTCAGTTTTTGATTTTCCCGGCCTAAAGCCACACTGATAAGGTCCATTCATCTTGTTGACGGTGAGCTTTAATCTTTCACACAATACGTTCGATAGAACCTTATATGCAATGTTGAGCAGGCTTATTCCACGTTAGTTGGCGCAGATTGTGGGGTTTTCATAGATCAGTTTGCATGACAGCTATATGCTAATTTCTTCGGAGACGTGCCTTGGATAATAATCTGAACTAAATTTTGTAAATAATATCCTGTTCGTACTGTTTGTAGTGATCCGATATAAACGGTTCCGTTAAATATGCAGTTTCTTTGAGAGAAAAAGATATGTACACAACTTCAAATTGACATCTCTAAAACTGGGAAACTAGATATACAGATAGACGGGGATTGCTAAACTGACCCAGCTTGTCAACGTCATATAACATATACAAGTACATACGTATACGTTTTAGAAACTCTGACATTTCCTTTTGAGTATTACGAACTTGGTGACAAACTTCATAGAAAATGAGAGAGGGAACCATATACAGTTTTTTAGGATAAACTTTATTATTCCATAATTTCACTTGAACTTACTTTTCTATAGATCAGATTACATAAGAAAATGAGGTTTGGACCGCAACCTGGGTTACATTGTGCCATCTCCTAAGTCACAACGACTCATCTAGCCCCAGCACATTGATAAATTCCAATTTACTGCTTGGTGCTATTGAGACGATGTGATCACTATTTGCAAACGTGGATTCAAGAGCCTTTATTCTGCGCCTAGAGACTGGTGTGCAGTCAGTTAGCAGACGTTCTGGTGTTTCAGACTCCAAGTCGCAGAACCGGCAATTCGCACAAGAGCTATGGTCATGTTATATACTATACTTTTCTATTTATCTAAAATGTAAGACTACGTTTTCAGCTAGTAACAAATCTTTTAGAGGAACAAAGTTAGAAGTGTTTCGTAGATACTTCAAACCATATGCTCACCGGTACGGATCTGCTTCAGCACTCACATCTCTTATTTCATATTTGCCTGGATTTTGGGTTTACCCGGTAGGATTCTGATCGGTTTTATAGTGACACTGCGATTATGGTTTGCCCTTGTTTAAAAATGAAACTCATACTAGAACCGTCGAAGGCTCCTAAAGAAAAATAAAAACAAAGTACGACGTCAACTAGAACCACCTGTTATATATTTATATTCTTAAACCGTTATTATCAGTTTTTAGGAAAAGAGTAAGAGCTTTGGCTATCTCTCTTTGTCTTAATCATAACCTCAAAAAAGTCACCAAAAATAAAATTTGCTGCCTAATTTAAGGGGTTTTACCTAATATAAATACATAAGCGAAGTCTTAAACCTTATGATAAGGTGTAAACCAATTAATGGGATCAGAAGTTTACATTCTGTTTACATTTAGGAATATTATCTAGTTAAAGTTACAACCTTATACGATGAAAAAATACTTCCTTTGTAAAAAATAGAATTTTTGAGCTTGTATCTGAGTAAATAAGATATGCATATGATATGAGGTCTGACTCTCTCTTTTCCTCATTACCTGCATACTCACACACATATTGTACATATATATACATATCTATACATAAACGCCTGCGCTCATTAAATTAGTAATTATCCCACCCACATTAAAGTCTATATAAGATAAGTGGCCATCATTTGACCATCAACAACAACGTCGATGGCCTGCAGCCGCGTTAAGCTAAACTTGACAATGGCCAACACTTCACTGCTCACTGTCAATGTCGTGTCATTTCAGCCATTTTAAACACTTGAATTTATTTCTTAGCACATTTATTGCTTTTTGCGCTCTTTTGTTCGCGTTTGTTTCATTAACAATGCCGCAAATTGACCAAACACGAAATGCTCATAAAAAATCGTTTATTGGCGCTGACACTCGAGCAGACGCGAAACGTCAAACACATGGATATATGTATGTACCCACATGCACGCTTCCGGAGGCAGACAAATAGTCTGCCAAGCATTTAACTTGTATTGTTTGCCAATTTCGGCTTTGTAAGCCCGGGTTTTTATGTCGGTTGGACTGATCGTTAAAAGTGGCAGGGGTTAATGTGAGCGCTTTCAGTGATGATACAGACAGCTTCTTGAAGAATTTTTTAATTTTTATGTGAATAGCGGGGCGAAAATTGACAGCGTGAATGTCAAACAAATAATTTTTTAGCTTCTTAGTTATGTTGCACCAACGCATACTTACTACGCCACTCTAATGCAACTCTGCTTATAACTTTTCATCGTATAAAAAACTTATCTTAGACAACAACCACTTTGTAAAGCAATTTTAGGTCGATCGATGGACACCAACAACCCACTTCAATTCTGTGGCTCAACTATATTGAAGAGGTCTCCTTTGAGGTCGTTTTGTGGCAACTACTAATCCACCGTGTTGCTTCGAGTTTCTCATCAAACATCATTCCTTTGTTGATCACACGATCATCTTCTACCCATTGTTGATTTTGACAGATCCGTGGCAGCTGCTGTTGTGGCACGCAAATCATATTCGTGTTGCACCCACATAAAACTGTGTGCCCTTTGGGTCAACATGACAATCAGTGTAAATTACCAATTTGCCAATTTCTTGTAATTCTAGCGCCTTGTTGTTGCAACGCGGATTTTGTGTATCTGTGCACAATATTTCATACCTACGATCTTGTTGATCCTCTTCGGATAGTCTCCTGGCAACAAAATTGGTTCGTGTCACGACTGTGTAAGTTGTTTGACTTCAGCATTCACCATCCGTATATGTCGTTGTTGTTGTTGCCGCAACACGACTTTTATTTGCCTACTTGCAACATTTTGTACACTTTTCTGCTGCCACTTACAGCACTTTAGTGCTTTTTCGGAAAATTTCTTCGAAAAATTGTTGCTTTTGTTAAACCGTAGAAAAGCGCCTTCAACATTGCTTCCTTTTAACCCGGCAATGTAATGAGGCTGTGTTATTGTTGCTGCCACTGTTTCCCTTGTTAATCTTTAACTGCCGCTTCACCAATCGCTGTTGTTCTTATTATTGCTTTTCAATAGTCAAATTCTCACACCTGAAGCGTGATTCATACGCTGTTCCGTTGCGCTTTGTTGCACATTCTTCGAAAACATTCTCCTCTCACTCGCTTACAAACTAAGCTGCCAGTCTTGCCTCGATTGCTTGGTAAATGTTGTAATTGTTATTGGCGGCTATAAATGGTGTTGGCAGCAACATTGTGTAGTATGCCTCAGTTGCTACTCACGACCCAGTAATCGTTTATAGGTTAAATTCTTGTGCAATGTTTAACAGTAGGTGTAAGAGATAACGGTTTTTACTATCTCGCCTGGAATTTGCAAAGAGAAGGGAAGGTGGTAGAGTAGCAATACTTACATACAGGAGCTAGTTGTGCGATTTTTCTCGTATTCTCTTTTTTATAACTTTTTCGATCGTTAGTATCTTTATTTATAACTTTGAAGATGTAAGAATAAGGAAATTTCTGGCTCAGAAATTATTAGATTCAGTAGATGAATAATGCTTAATATTTTTTTGTAGACAGCCATTCAAGTTTCGGTACTTAATAGCTACCTAGTGTTCTCTATTGGGAGTATAAAACAGTTTCCTTAATCCCCTCAAGTTTGCTATGTGGTAGACCCATTATTAGCGCGTGTTCTTCAAATGCTAATGCCCCGTTAAAGTAGCTCAAGGTCTGTATAAACTTTTTCTGGAACCATTTATGGTACTAAGTCCTTAGTTATTGTCTTATTGTACTTAAATATATTGCAACTGGTTATAGATTTTTACCTCCTCTGAGAAATTTATTCAAATTGTGTACAAAGCTCTTTCTAATGTTGTTGTTGTAGCAGGTAACTAATCCCTGTTAAAATTAAGGATTAGATAAGTCATCGTCGACATTATCCAACGGTAGGCCCAGAAAACTTGCTGTTTCGATGGGGTTCAGACCAAAGGGAGAAGGGTGTCAGATGAGAAGAGTTGACAGGACATGAAAAGAGGTGGCCAGTGTCCGGCGGGGACACATTGCACGCTTGACATAAGATATGTCAGCGTCTATTCTGGATAAGTAGAAGTTTAACCTGCTACAGTATCCAGAACGAAGCTGCGCAAGGGTCACTCCCGTTTCTTGCGGCAACTCGAGCTTTCCATCTGCAATGGGTGCTGGTTTGACTCCAAGTACGCCATTCACTGACAGGGAGTCGGTGAAAGTGTTGATGGCTCCACTGTGAATGGCGATCAGGGCTATATGGCTTATCGGAAGTTAGTTACGTCCGAAGTCTGGTCGGCGTATTGTTTGATGTCGCTGACTTAGTTGAGGAATGATCTCTTGAGGCGGTTCTGCTCCAAGTAGGGGATTGGAGGGATGATTTCTGCGAAAATTTTAGGGTTATTGAATATCATCGATCTCAACTCCATCGACTGCAATATTAAAGTCAAGTCTGTACTCCTTCGTTCAGTTTGTGAATACGGTCGCTGTGAATTTAATGGGGGAGAGTGTACATTTTCTCCAATAAAATCTACCTTTTTTAATTCTTCTTGTCTTTTATTTATACGAGTATGTATATCTTTTTCTAAGTCTCATGGTGGTATCTAGGTTTAGTTATGATTTCGTTGTCTTACGCTAGTTAATCTTCTAACCAAATTCTAATTTTCTTTCCCTTTACAATGTCGCTTGTCCAATACCTTCAGGTTTTTTGACATTTGCGGTGCTAAACACGATTTCCAATTATTTACCCACAAAGGTATATCAGCGGCTTTATATGGGTTGGAGTTGATAAAGCCAATAAATCTTGTCGCCTAACTAAACATAGACTAAGCTTACAAGCAGTCAACTAGCGCTTAAATTTGTAAAGACCAAAACTACATACATACTACATAGTAAGTATAAATATTTGAACTTGGGGAGCCTAGTAGAAAAAGTTTGCTTATGTAGTTACTTGATTATGAAACCTGATTTGTTTAAGGCTGCTACTTAAGTCGGTACTCCTCAGTTGTGCGTTGCGATTTTGCAATGAAAAAAAAAATATCGAACAAAGAATTTCTCTTAAATTTTGTATTTTTAACCAAATTTCGAATCTGTCATCGTTGGGAATGTTGTAAAAAGCTTGCGGTGATTCAAAAGCACAAGCCTACAAATGGTACAAAGGCTTCAAATACGGTCGAGAGATCGTTGAAAACATATCTCATTCTGGACGACATTCGACTTCTTCAACTGATAAAAATCTTTTAAAGTGAAGGATATGGTGCTTGAAAATCATCAGGTGGGTGTTAGAGAGATAGCAAGAGATCTCGACATCTCTCGCGAATCCGTTCGAATGATTTTGGTGGATATTTTGGGCATGAAACGCTTTCTTGCTGGACTCGTCCCGATAAAGCTAAATTTGTTTCAAAAAGAGTACCATAAACAGATACATGGATAACATTATAACTGTCAATGAGACAGGGGTTTATGAGTTTGACATGCCAACAAGTCAACAATCATCGGAATGGAGGGAAAAAACTAACCGAAACCAAACGCCGCTCAAAAATCAAGGTGATGCTCATTGATTTTATCGACATTCGTGGTTTGGTGCATCATAAATTTGTTTCGGAAAGAGAGACGGTTAATAAGGACTTTGGTCGTTTTGAAGCGTTTGCTTGAGAACAGCCGTCACAAACGGCCGGAGTTGTGGAAGAATAATTCATGAACGATAATGCACCATCGCATCGAGACACGATTGTGACCAAATTTAAAGCCAAAAACGCAATGAATACCATCGATCAACCAACGTATTCAGATTTGGCTTCGTGTGATTTTTTTCTTGTTTCACAAACTGAAATTACCGCTCCGTGGAACCCGTTTCCTGTGGTCGGTTATTGCGTAGGTAACCTATTCTAGATATCGATTCAAAATTTTAGTTAGCTATTTTTAAAGTTTTAACGTATCTATCGAAATATGAAAGATATCTATTATTTTTTTGTTTTAAGAAATTGTAGTTGACAAAATTTCCTACAGGGCAGCTATGAAACTCTGCAGTCTAGCAAATATTTATTTGTTCGTTGCACAATTGATTGCATGTATTTTGTTATTATTATTAAGTAAGCACGAAGATTTGTTAAATGCCGCGGGCGATCGTCGCTTTTATCTATCCATCTGCGGCTATCTTTAGCATTATTTACTATTTCGTTATTTATTTATTTTTCCGCTTCGCGTTGCTTTTTTAACGAACGCTCTATTGGTTTGGTGTGATCGGGGCGTTGCTTGTGGGCCGCCGATTTCTGCTTGGTTTTTTTTTTTTGTTTTTTTTTCATTTGGTCAAAGTGATGCGGCGGCCTTTCTAGTTTGGCTTTGGGATTTAAGCTTTGAGTGAATGCGCTCGCCAGTAATAAAGCCGCCAGCCAATATTGCAGACCATAAATGTTAAGTGTCTTCCTACTTGCAACCGGCAGGCATAAAACAATTACAACAACAATTGCTAATAACAACAAGCAAACGCGGTAAAATAACAATAGCCACAGTCATAATAATAGTGTCGGTTATACACGTCGGCCGTTAGCCAGTCGGGCATAGTTTCGTGCTTATAAATGTTTGACGGAGATATGTATGTATGTTTGTATGCATATATGTTTGTATTACATATATAAGTGTAGGTGTGTATGTTTGTTTGTTTGCTTTCATTAACATGCAACACAATAAGGCTAATCTATGTTGCACGATTTACCGCCACTTTGGCTTAAATGCTACAAAATGTTGCAACAGCAATATTAACAATAACAACTACAACAACGACTTCTATAACAACAACAGTAGTAAGCAACTTCGATTCGCTGCATGATTTAGCACATTCCGACCGGCAATAAGCGGCTATTAGCGGCGTTAACGGCCTTACTGCTGGCAAATTGAAGCACACATGCATACATATGTACATATTTGGAAGCAACGGGTGGTCTTAAGGCAGCTTTCTTTATGGTGTAGTTAGTTGCAGGAAATGTAGCATGGGGTGTAAAATCGTTTCACACTTGTTCTTCTATAGCAATAATTATCGTTAGTTTATGGTGTCTAAAATATATTTAAGGAAGTCCTCTGAAAAAGCAGGATCTTAACCCACAAACGATCCGTCTCATACAAAATAATTTTTAGAGAGAAAGTTGAATAATAGTGTCGAGCTCCTTCGAGTGATTTCTGACTCATTCTTCCTCAATATGTCTTTATTAGAAAATCTTAGATCTAAAATATCTAATCAGCCTTTTAAAAAAATAATTGAATATCTCTATAGAAACATTTTTGTAGAAGGATCTCAAAACTTATAAGCTCTAACGAAAGGTAGAAAGGAAATGTCTCCATATACTATATAATGGGTTGTCAAAAAAGTCTTGCGGTATTTTTTATTGAATTTTTTTTCATTGAAATTGAAATTAATTTTTGATGACTCATTCCCAGCTCTTGACCGATGCTACGGCTGCTACTATGCCGGTCTCTTTCGACCAATTCAGCGATTTTATCGCAATTTTCGACGACAGGCCTTCCGGAGTGTGGCGCATCTTCGACCACCTCTACACCAGAACGAAAACGTTGAAACCATCGTTGTGCGGTGGAAATGGAAACTGTATCGGGTCCATAAATTGCCTTTATCGTAGTAGTACTGTAAAATATGCCGGATTTTCTCTTTACTTTGCTCCATGTTTGCGACACTATAACGCACGAACGAAAGAAACGACAATCAATCAAATAGTTCGTGAAATGTGCTTTCCAAAAAGGTATAGCATGACCCGATGCGACGAATAAAACTAGAATTACGCGCTTTCAGCGCCAACTAGCGAAAATACCCATTATATAGGGTAGTCGAAAAAGTCTTTTCGTATTTTTAATTAAATTTCAGCTTATTTTTTTATATTTACAATGAAATTTAATGAACCAAATATGAACTATTTTGATCGACCAGTTTTTGCAATTTTTCCGCTAGAGACATTATTCCATCAGTGTAAAACTTTACTGATTTCTCGTCGAAAATCTGCGACAAGTAATTTTCACAGGCTTATCTTGAAGCCAACTTTACTCCATTAAGGGAGTTCTGCATTGACCGAAACAAATGATAGTCCGATAAGGCAAGTCCAGGGCTATATGGTGGATGCATCAAAACTTTCCAGCCAAGCTCTCTCAGTTTTTGCCGCGTCATGAAAGATGTGTGTGATCTAGCGTTGTCCTGATGAAAGACGAAGCCCTTTCTGTTGATCTGTTCTGGCCGTTTTTTTCGATTGCTTGCTTCAATCGCATCAGTCGTTGACAGCAAAATGTAGAATCAATCGATCGACCAGGCTGGAGCAGTTCTTAGTGAATTATTGCTTTCCAATTCCACCAAACACTAACATAACCTCTTCAGGCGTCAATCCTGGCTTTGCGACCATTTGTTGAGCTTCACCACGCTTGGAACATTATCTTTTTCGGACATTATTGTCGTATTTGATCCAATTTTCATCTCCCGTAACCATTCGCTTCAGAAATGGTTCGATTTCATTTCGTTTCAACAATGAATCCCAGATATTAATTCGATTCAATAAATTTTTCACAGACAACTCATGTGGTACCCAAACATAGATCTTCTTTTTGTAGCCAGCCTTTTTTAAATGGTTCAAAACCGTTTGATGATGAATGTCAAGTTCTTTAGCGATGTCATGGCTGCTTATGTGACGGTCCTGTTCAATCTTTCCATAATTCATCGACTTTTTCAACGATAGTTCGACCAGAGCGAGGTGCATCTTTCACATCGAAATTTCCAGAACGGAAGCGAGCGAACCATTGTTGTGCTACGCGAACCGATACAGCATCGTCTCCGTAAACTTCACAAATTTCATTGGTGGCTTGCGTGCCACTCTTCTCTTTTTTATACAAAAATTTCAAAATATAGCGAATTTCTTCATTATTTTCACTCATTTTTGAACAGCTGTAACTTATTTCAACTTACCCGAGATCTATTGACAAAAGACGAAAAGACTTTTTCGACTACCCAATATGTATTCCATAGTACTGGATTTCAATTTAAACTATTCAAACTATTTTGTTACTGCAATTACTGTGAAGTAAAAATAGTTTGTTAAAAAAAGTCCGATAATCAAGAAAGTGTGCATACGGACCACCCTTTATATTAATATTGGTGCATGAAAAGTTTCTCATGTCCACCTACTACCGCGAACCGCCTTCAATACAAGGCGGGGGTTTCTCTAAAAAAAATTGCCTATAGATCTTTAAAGCCCCACCATTTAAACACTACGGGATCCCCACACACACTCGATATTATTCCCATTTGTTGAATGTGCAGCACTTCCACTTCGCACCCAATGCGAGTTTGCTTATTTGCCTTGCTTGCCCACTTTGCACCAACTTCACAGCCGCATTTGTCCAGCAACTGACCTCTTGTACCTTAAGTGCACGTCTATATGTACATATGTGTGTGTATACTCACATACATGAAATATCCCGATCCCTTTTTCTATTAGCAAACGCCCTGCCATAGCAAATTGCTCAGATTTAATGGCGTCAAAATATGCAAGTCTGCAGTACGTGCAATATGCCATTTATTTGCTCAGCAACGCCTTTGTTATTGTTATTGTTTTGTTTTGCAACGTTTTTATTTTCACTATCAACTCCACATTCCTCTTCGTTCGCCCCACGACACTGCACTAATTTGTTCTGTGCAGTACAGCGCGCGGTAGTCTTGAGTGTGCTCCCTATTCTTGTTGCTTTTGTTGTGCTTTATTGTACTTTTAGTCATGTTTTGTTTATGTACTGTCATCTCATGCAAAGTCGCCGTTTTTCTTGCCTCACCCAGCAGCTCCTTTGTAGCATTTTGTTTGGCTTGAACTGTTCTGCATTACTCATACGCCCCTCTCTCTCTCTTCGCTGCGCCGGCATCCTTTTTCCGCGTGCAACACTCCCACGCTGTGCGGTGTCGTGTCGCATGGCAAGTAACTCTCTTTGCCAACCGACAAGTCGCGAGGAGTCAAGTCTGTAGTTCATGCAGTGGCGTCATTTGTGGCAAATGAATTTCCAATTTTTATGTAAAACGTTATAAAAAAGATATTTGTGCGTATTTTGTAGCGCCTTCTTGTTACTGTACATTCGGAGCATTGTGGTCGGCTTCACATTTTATCTTGCTGCATAACTTCACATCCGCTGTTCGTGAGTTTCTAGTTTAATACATACATATTTACATAGAAAAAGCCATATTTACATAATATGCTGATAGTTATACCCTCAACAGGTTAACGAAGAAAGAAAGAAATGCTGAAAATCCTATAAATGATCAGGGTAACGAGCAGAGTCGATTTTTTCATGTCCGTCTGTCTGTATATATGCGGATTAGTCGCTGCATTTTTTAGATAACGATCTGAAATTTTGCACACTTCCTTTTCTTCACAAGAAACTGCCCATTTGTCAGAACCGCCGACTTCGGACCATTGTAGCATATACATAGTTGCCATACAAACTGACCCATCCAAACCCCGCCGACCAGACTTTCTACGCAACAAACTTCAGACTTGCACTGACCGCCATTCACAGTGGAGCCATTAACACCTTCACCGACTTTCTATCAGTGAATAACGTATTTGGAGTCAAACCACCATGCATTGCAGACGAAGAGCTCGAGTTGCCGCGAGAATCGAGAGTCTTGCGGAGTTTCGTTCTGGATAATGTAGCAGGTTAAACTCGTACTTATCCAGATTCGAGCCTGACATATCAAACATATGTCCAGTTTGCAACGAGTACCCGCATGACACTAGCCATCTCTTTGCATGCCCAGCTAACCCCACTCAGCTGACACCACTCTACCTATAGTCCGACCCCGTCGAAACAGCATGTTTCCAAGGCCTATCTAGTCCTTCCTACCGTTGGATGACCTCGATGACAACTTAGCTAATCCTTACCATCCCAAAGGGGATTAGGTATCCATTACAACTAGAACAATAACCGATCCAACCAATTCCTGTATGGAAGGTTCCCTCATTTCAATAATTATCTTCACGAAATTTGTCATGGATTATGGTCTAAGGCGGAGCTATAATTTCCGAATAAATTGTTCAGTTAGGGCTACCATATCATATAGCTGCCTTACAAACTGACCGATCAAAATCAATATTCAAATCATTTCAAACCCTTTTATGCATTAAGAAATGCATCTGTGAAGGGTATTATAACTTCGTTGCAGTCGAAGTTAAGGTATTTTCTTTTTTTTTATGTTCGCTTCTCTGCCCCCACTCCGCGCCTCTCTTTCTTACATTAACTTTGACTCATTCATGGCAACCTCATATTTTTCTAATTTCCGTTTTGCTTCTCCTTCCTCCACATCTCTGTTATTTTGTATAATATCATTGGCCTGTAAATTAGCAGCGCTTCACTGGGCTTGTTGTGCTTGTGTTATAATTTTCACTCTCCCTCTTCGTGTTTTTCCCACTAACTCCAAAAAGATTAAGCCGTATATATGTGTATGTGTATGTGTACGTTTCCACCCAAATTACTTACCGTTAATTTGCTCGCCCAAATGATAATCTCGAAATTTAATTGTCACTCACTGGGTCTATGCATTTGGTTGGAGCTTTTTGGTGTTGTTATTGCTTTTGCTGTTTGTGAAGCTGCATTATCAGCTGACAGGCGACCTTTGAGGTGAAGTTGTGCAGTAAAACATAAACGTGTTGTGCGTTGTATTAATAGCTTCAGGTATTTGGATCAAACAAGATAAAAATCCGGCGATAAGCTGACATGAGATACGTTGCAGACGCTTACGAAAGAGATTACGAAAATACACCGAAATGAGTTTATGCGGCGGAACTCTAAAGCGGCGTTTGTTTTTTCCCCCTTCTGTCGGTTCAACTCGTTATAATGCTGTTTATGTGTGTTGGTATGTGCAGTTGGTTTGGCTGCAATGCAGTTGTCGATTGCATAACCATATTTTCAGTAGTCACATTCGTTTAGTTACAAAATTAGTAGATTTATTTGAGAAACTAGGTCAATTCGTATATTTATTGTTTGATGCGCTGAAGAGGACAAAGTAACTTGAATGAAATTTGTTGTCGGGCAAATTTGTATCTATTTCACACAATACTACGTCTACTTGGATATGGTGGATAATTTTTTTGTACTGTTAAAGGGTAAAAAGGGTACAACTTTAGAAAGCTATAGACATTTTTTTAATGATGGGTCGAATTCGAATATTAGTTATGCTTAAATTTTTTTCTTCCCAAAGTTGTCGGCATAACTTGTTTCCTCTCTACTAAATCAAAATATCAATCAGGTGGAAATTATCGCTTTAAAACAGCAGTTTTTTTAACAAATTTAAATTATACTATGCAACATAACATATGGTTCATAGAGAGCGATACACCATTTTTAGCGGTCTTCCAACTGTTTCCCACCTTTTACGTGATAAGCATATGCTTAATCTTCTGTTGAAAAGTAGGCCTCAGTCTCGAGGACTTATTTCGAAAGAACATTCTCTTCAGATTTGAAAACAGGAAAAATTCGCTAGGGTCCAGTTGCGGAGAATATGGTGAAAGGCTAATCAATTCGTGTTCGAAGTATAATCGATACAATACAATTCTGAATATAACCATTAATATTGGGTAGTCGAAAAAGTATTTTCGTATTTCTAATCAAACTTACAATGAACGTCGAATCTTAATTACAATGAACTTTAATGAACTTAATACAATGTGTACCATTTTGGTCGACTACTTTTTGTCATTTTTCCGCTAGAGACATTATTCCATCAGTGTAAAACTTTTCTGGTTTCTCTCTCAATCAAATGGCCTCCACGACTTATTTTTCAGGAATGTATTCGTTGAACCCAATTTTTGAGAACTTTATTGCTAAAGACTAATAACTTCAAATAACCTCACAAGAAGTTGTCTAATGGTGCCAAATCACAACTTCTTGGAGGGCATTCAATGTCACAATTTCTTGAAATTATCGAATCTCCAAACTTTTCTCGCCACAATACGGTTGTTGCAAGTGCTGTGTGGCACGTTGTCCTATCTTGTTGGAACCAGATGTTGTCAAGATCAACTTCTTCCGATTGCGGTCATAAAAAGTTGGTTATCATCATCAACGGTATAGAGTTCTCCATTGACAGTAACAGTGTTACTAGATTCATTTCGAACCAAAAAGACCAAAAACCACTCATAAATGTAAATTTAGGTGAATGTAATGGTAGTTCATGAATAATTTGTGGATTTTTTTCGCACCAGAATCAACAGTTTTGTTTATTAAGATTATTTTGTTAAAAAATCGTTATCATTTTCAAGTTGTTTCAAGGTAAAATCAGCAATTTCACGACTTTTGCGGTGGTCCAATGGCTTCAGTTCTTGAGTGAGAGCAATTTTATACAAGTTGTGGTTTGAGACAGTCCCAATTCTTGAGAACATCTTGGAATCACTTCGAGTGATTCTTTGCCTTATTGGAATTTGAATATTATATAAAGAAAATATACGTTCAAAATGTTTAGCAGTTCAACGAAAACAACGGATCATGACATATTAAAAAAACACTTAGAAATTAAATCATCCCTATTGAAAAACTCGGTATATTCAATTTATTTGCCTATCCTTTTTAAGTAGAATTTTAGCTTTGTACGAAAAGAAATACTTTTTGCGCTGGTTTTATAGAAAAGTGGGATAAAAAGGTTAGCAATAATGACCAAATGCTATGACTGTTCAAAATTGACCCGGACTGACGAATAAAAAATTATTATCGCATAAAAAATAGACTTCTAAAAATCTACCTAAGAGTTGACCAATTCCAATTTTTCATATCTTTTTCAAAGGCTTCGGCTGAGATGGGATTCAGTGCCTTTAAAGAATTTGGTTTTTTCGGTTTCAACTCATTTTTAGAGCGTCATGCGCTAGATTGTTGGACAGTTTCAACGTTATCTACATAAGTTCATGTTTTATTAGCAGTAATGATACTTACCATAGGTGTAGCGTCGTCAGCTACGATATCAGGCATCTTGTAAACTCGTTTTCGCAAAGAATCTAGGTAAAAATTGTTAACGATTCGCTTTGCAGGCGCATTGTAACTATACTAGTCCCAGTCAAATTTGATCATATGGTATGTAGTAGTATAAATTCTTACAGAACCTAATATTTCTGCTAGATATTCTCATAAATTGTTTTCGTTATGGCATAGATCCCACATTATTGCTATTTACCCAAAATTACTCTAATTTTTAAAATACTTCCATACCGTAAAATAATTAGATTCTTCACAAATACTTTAGAGTAGTCAAGCCTTTGAAATATCAACAATACACACAACTGCTGGTTCCACAAATGTTCAATAGAATTTTTTACTTACCAGAACCCTTCAATTTTCCAACTCACCAATAAGCATCACTTAAGTGTCACTCACATTTATTGCATCAGCAATAATTTCCACTTGAACAAGGCAAGTGAGCATACCAAATATTAAAGTCGATTATTAAAACAAATGAAATGAAAGCAAAAATGCGGTGGAACTCCCCAAAAAGCAGCTGTTAAGCGGCTTAAAGTTTAATTACTCAAATACTCAACTCAACTCATCTCAAAAAAGCAACACCACAAAAATGCAAGCCACCAATTATGCCGATTACCATAAACATAACATACAAGACTTAAGAATTTAAGAATTTAACGGAATGCAGAAACCACAAAGCAGCCAAGTGAGCATTGCGCTGCTCCCCCACACTCTCCCTTGCCTTTGATATTAAGAAAAATGCACCGCTTTCTGTGTTGTTACTGGTGAACTCCACTGCAGAGGGGGACTAAGTGTTGCACTTTTATTGCTTTTGTGGATATTATGTCAAGAGAGCCCCAAACCAATTTGTAACGATTGCCATTCATAATTTTTAATTGCCTTTTCAGCCACTTGAGATCGTTAAAACAACAACTTCGTTTATTGGGCAGCAGCTGTGGCACACAAAGTGCTTTGATGACATTGACGTTTAGTGCAAAGGGGTGGGTGCTGGCAACGAAAGTGGTGCACATAATAAAATATGTTTAATGCAAACATATTTTCATAGTGCATTTTTATTGGTTTATATACATACATACACATAAATACATATATACATAAGTATGTACCCCTGTGTGCCCTTAATGAGTTTATTGCCGTAACAAGAACTTCTTGGCACTTGAATTGGCTTTGACGGGAAAAATGAGTAGAGCATGATAAATAGAAAATTAAATTAAAAAATATAATACATATTTATGCGAGTACCCAAATGCATATATACAAGTTATCTACTTTCATTTTCCATAATTTTTTTATACATTTTTTTCTATTTAACTTTTTTCTTTTTGTTTGAGTTTTCCATATCGTCAACAGGTTAATTTCTATCTCCAGCAAACATAGACACCCATACGCAAACACATAAAAATAGCGTTTCCGAGCCTATCGGACATTGACTGTAGGCCAAGTGTTGTAGTTGCATTAAACGTCAAAAGTAATGACGAAATTGCTTGACAGATAGTGTTACTTTGTAAGTTTGCTTTTTTTATATGCAAACATATGTATGTATCTGTGGGCTTATATACTACAAAGTACGAGTATGTTGCCACTTGGTTTGGCCCATAGAGTGTCATATTTATTTTTATCGAAAATTAAAAAAAAGCAAGAAAAAACGTTAACTTCGGTTGCTCTGCAGTTAATATACCCTTGACAAGTAAAGAAGTTTCCATACAAGAACAGGAGCAAGAAAGATCGTTCAGTTTATATGACAACTGTGTATATTAGGGCGGGTTGAATTTTTTTATACATAAAATAATACGGAGTAAATGTTCTTTAGATCATTCTGAACAACTTTCTCTAAGAGACTATGGCTCTAAAACTGCTTTTGATCCAACGTTTTTTAGGCGAAGTTTAAAAAACTGAAACATCGGTTGTATGGCAGATATGCTCTATAGTTGTCCGATCTAATCGATTCTGCCAAATGATCAATGAAAAAAACTCCAAAACTGACCAACCATACCTAAAACAATTCGCCTAAAAGTTGCTTCCTCGAAACCGGCCCATAGTTTCTTAGGTAAAGTTGTTCAGAATGATTCCTAGAACTCCGTAGAACTTTTTGGCTTCCTGAAAATCGTGCCAATCCAATATATCAAAAATAAAGTATATGCTTTAGTGGTCCGATCAGGAAACTTTCTTTGAATTTCATAGCGAAGTTTTGTATAATAATCCATGCTGAAATTGGTAAATAAATCTTGTCAAATGAAAAAGTTTCCCATTACTTTTGAAATAAAAAAAGTTTTTCAGATAAGCGCTTGATTCCGAGAGTTTAGTTTGTATGGCAATAGCTGCTATAGATGCTATAGTAATACAATCTAAACGATTTCTTGGGAGAATGCACCATTGTTTTGCATAACCACTCATGTCAAATTTCGGGAGAATTACTTTTCAAATAAAAAAGTTTTCCATATAAGGGCTTGAGTTCGATCGGTCAGTTTGTATGCCAGCTATATGCTAGAGTATTCCGATCTAAACATTCTCTGTGGAGATTGTAACGATGGTGTAGATAATAATATGTGCCAAATTTCGAGAAGATATTATGTGAAATAGAAGAACTTTCCATATAAGGACTTGAGTTTTATGGGTCATTTTGTATAGCATATATATCTAAATCGACTTGTTTTAGGTTATACATACAACCATTAGGTGAACAAAACTATTATACTCTCTAGCAACATGTAACAAGAGTATAACAAGTAATAAGTACAATATTCCAGTATCACTCACGCATAATAAAGCCACAAATGCAAAACAAGCGCTTGCGCCTAGCGGAAAACTCGCAATTTTACGCTTGACTACGATTACCAAAGAGTTTGACATAGATACATATATAGTATATGGTATATAGTTTTTTTATACTATCGTATCAGCTATTATCTACATAAATGCGTACATTTATCTACTCCGCGGCCTACTACTATCAGGTGTCTGTTGTTATACTGTTCATTCACCTGACACATCACGGCGATCAAAATAAAAAGAATCAATTATTTACTCGCCACTACTCAAGCAATGAGTGTTGACAAACAAATACACACACTTACACACATACATGCATATGCATGTGTCTACAACAATATCTCCATAAGAATCAGATTAAATTTCCTATTTAATTGAAAAGTGAGGGAAAACCAGTTCAACAACTTTATAGTATGAGTATATCATTGATTTGTAGTGGTTAAAATTACTCAACATTTGTGATAATTTTCTTTTACATATTTATTATTAATATAAATTCTATATACGTTTAAATATGCAAATAAATGCAGCTCATTTAATTAACACAGCATTAACACGTTTCGGTTAAACAGCTTACGTTTCGAAATCAGTAGTGAAGTGAGTGGTAGTAGTAAGAAAAACTTATTATGAACCAACTCGATTATCATATGCTGCCTTGAGGCTTCTTTTACATATTTCATTCTTAAAAAAAAATTGATGAAATTTTAATGATCAGATTATCACAGATAATATGTTCTGTTAGAAGGTGCGGTTGATAATCTGTAGATTATGTTAAGCTATGATACACTTTGTTCTTTGTAGTTGGTGTTGACATTTAATGAAATTCTAGGCAGATTGGCTGAAATGAAAAGAATTAGGTATATCAGTAAATAAAGTGTTGCAGTGACAAAAGTAAAAGAGTAAATAACTGAACTTTCTGGAATAAATCAAATCATCTCGTTAAATCCATTTGATGATTTGTTCTATGCTAAGACGACTGGTAAGGCCATACCCCAACATAATACTAATAATATTAATAAAATCTTCAAAAAATTATTAAAAGAAAAAATGTAAATAATTTCGTTCAATATTAAATCATATATAGATATATATATACATATATATATCGTCCCCTAAAATGAAATACAACGTATCACCAAAAAAATTTAAATTGAGTTTTTTATTGTTTACGATTCATTAAATAAAATAGCATACAATTTTCAGCTTCCGCTGTCAGATATAACCAGTATATAACTGTTTTATAACCAAAACTCTAATTTTCTTTGAATATGATTAGTTTCTAATATTATCGTAACGATGACGATATGGCTTTTAGGATTCATTGAACTTTCTTTTAACAGAAAAATTAATAACTTTTCAAATATGAACTCCCAAATTTTATGGCATTTACTATTTAAATATATTTCTGCCGATCCTTTCTCCCAGAAAACGCACAAAAATTCGGTATTAAAATAGTCAGCACTTGCCATAGCGCATTTACTTGACTTACCCACATGAGATATGTGTTATTCTAACAAAGCCGAATCGTATGATCTGAGTGCCCAAAAGACATTACCATTTCTTGACTTAATTCGTTAATACAAAGTTCGTTGTAATGAAGTAATGGTTTTTCTCCATATTTGACTTACTTTACCATGCTGTTGGAACTGTTTTGCCACAATTGATATTGAAATGAATAAATGCCGAACTAGGTGTGAGGTCCAATTACAAAGACATCTCATCGTCAAAGGTGGGTATGTCGAAGTGTGAGTTTGAATTTATCTTGCAGATTTCCACCTAGTCCAAAAGTGTTCTATTGAGATGATCGGCGTCAAGCACGATGTCGTCAAGATTGTATGAAGGCTTTTACTATATTTTTGCCATATCGTACTTTGACAAAAAGTCTGACGACTACCCTTATAAAAAACTTCATACTTCAAGAAAAGACCGTTCACTATTTAAATTGAATGACCATAAAGGGAACATCTAGTATGATTTTTAATAAAGACTACCGTTTCAATACATGATTTAAGGAATTACATGAGTTTCCTCGAGTGAAAAACCGCCTTTTTCAACTATTTTTTTCTCATATAAAAAATTAAATATTTTATTCGAACTTTTTATTGTTGCACACAAACACTATTAACAAAGAAGTTCTGAATTTTTTGGAAAAAAATATTTTAAACTCGGCCACGCCTTTTTCGGTGATCCCTCGGAAAAAAGATGCGCCCCCGTTCAGTCCTTACAGTATCATCTAAAGTGAAAAGATACGTGTTTTACTTAAAACACTAACTTAGAACTTGGACGAAGGAAAAAACTGAAAATTATATTTTTGGCGAACATTTTTACAAAAACATAAAGTTTCAGTGAAAATTTCGCGAATTTTTTGTTTTCAAATAGCTGTAATCGAAAAAAAAATCCTTCCTCCAAGTCTTTAAGAATTATATCTCAAAGACCTGTGCGAGAAATCTTGCCAACTGACTTCAAAAACATAGTTTCGAAAAACACGCGACTCGAGCGCACAAGCTCTCAAGGCTGTATCTCCGAAACTATTACTCGGATCAACCTGAAAATTTAGGAGAATATATATGTTGCAGAATTTAATAAGATAATAAAAAAAACGATTTTTTGAAACCCGTAAGCTCATGTAACCCCTTAAGAACACGCAGAAAAAATTTGGAAGGAAATGATTTAAATTTTTCGAGTTACACGTGACTTTAGACAGAGCTAAAAAACGTATTCTGCTACAAAATAAAAATTCACTAAAAATTTGGTGTTTTAAAAAAACAGAAGACTAGTCTTGCAAAATTTTGGTAGTTTGCGATGCGAAACAATTTAATAATGATCGGATAGTTTGAATTCGAGTAGCAAAGTGTAGAATATAGTTTTGGGAAAAACGCATTTAAAGAAGATGGTTCTGTTTGACTAAGCGGCTACACTGTACAAAACTCTAACTAAAAAACTATTTGAAATAACGATTTGAAATTTTATCATGTTATTTTCAAAGATTAACCTATTGAAATATGAGAAAACGATCTCTTTATTTCAATAAGGAGGACACCCCTTAATTTTCTCGTAACCTTGAATTTTTCAACGAACCCTTCAAATATTATCACTAATTTAATTACTTTATTTATTTACTTAATAGAACTGTTATTAAACTTATGTTTCTTCTCTTCTCTACTTACAGGCTATTAGTTGGTGCTCCTTTAGATAAAAACCTCCAGCCTGGTACGAATCAAACCGGCGCGCTATATCGTTGTCCGATTACGCAGACGTTCAACGACTGTGAACAGATCATAACCGATGGACGAAGATGTAAGTTTTATGTGATTAAATATTTTAAAACATTAAAAAAAATATTTTTCCATATAGTTATTTATTTAACTGCTTCATAGATAGTTTTTCTAAGTAAATAAAAATTGTGACTACAATCGATAATTGAAAGAAAATCTACAATTAAGAGAAGATTTGTGTTTAACTTAAGCGAAAATATCTTATTTACTATCTGTTGCTTATATAGTTATTATTTTTGTTTTCTTACTTATATATTTATGCTGACATCTGGTGAAGGTTTTCATGTTTCTTTCAAACTATCGCATAGATATTTGTTTTGTTTTGTGACTGAAAAAAGTACAAGAATTTAGTTAGAAAAAATATTTTAATAAAATTTAATTGTAAATAATTATTTTTCTTGCTCTATGAGAGGAATAACGGATAGTGTAGTTAGCGGTCTTGGTGCTAATTTACGTAAATAACCGAAACTTTACTTGATTTGGCAAAAAAAAAAAAACAACACATATAGAGTGTTTGTCAATTAATCTATTGGCAAGTGTGTATATTATAAAAATCGTTTGCTTAGTAAAAAAATTATATTTTTCTTGTACAGTGAACTATCGGAGAATTGTGACTAAAATTTGCGCTAATAATTAGAAAATTTTGTAAATAATTATTTTACATGTTTATATACATATTAAGGAGCAGTTAATTATTTTGCTATTATATGTTTATATAATTCCTTATATTAGGGGTGTTCTTAAATACATATTTTTTTATTTCGAAATACATAAAAAATTAAATGTTCTGATTGTTCATTAAAAGTCCGCAGATTTTTTCAAAAAATATTGAAATATTGTTTACAAAATAAGTGAAATAGCAGTACTTGAGTATCAGTAATTTAATTATTTATTCAATCAATTTTATACATTAGAAACAGTAATGATTATAAAATGTTATTCTTACTAAAATTTTTATGAATTACTTGATAAAAAATAATTTTTTTAATAAAACATTATTTTTTTTTATTAAAAATTATGGAAAAAAGAACTTTTTTCAATAAAAACATAATTTTTTTAATAAACTTATTTTTTTAATAAATAAAATACGTGTGCTCTTCCGATCTATACAAATATTTTTTTTTATAAAAATAATATTCATTTCAAATAATTTTTCCTTATCTACGGAAAACCTACTACTTAGATATGCTTGATAATAGAATTTCGTTAAAAAAAATTATCAAATTTTTTAAAATACTCCATTTCAATTTGTAATTTAGAGCACCCCTAATGTTAATATTATATTTATTTACCTATAAATTTACATATTTCAATTGCTAAAAAAAACCTTCCCTCAATTGATATCCTACAATTATTCCCTCTTACCTACCACAAAAGTATATATTTATAAAATTTTTATTTTTTCTCTTTTTTTATTTTCTTCCCCTTTTTATACCGAAACCAATATGTAAAAACAAACAATAATTGGTACGCCATGGACTCCTTTACATTGTAATATATACATATATATATATTTAAACAACTCCAACGAAAAAAAAAAAAAACGTGCTTACTTTGTAGCGCCCGAAGGAGTTTATGAACCTAGTAAGTGGTATGGGTGCTTTACTTGTTTACAGATTTCTAACCAAGATTTGTTTTTTTTTTATTTGTAATGCATATTTTCGTTGTTGTTTTCACTTTTTAACTGCTCACATGATTTTGTTATTAATTCTACTTTTACTTTCAAAGAAATTTGCTTGGTAAATAACACAAAAACAAAACAAAAAACATTAATAAATATGCACTTACACAAAAAATAATTAAAATTTGCTAAATGTAAATATCTTTAAATACATTATGTATTATACACATGCTCAATAAGGCTTAACAATTTGTAAAACATAAAAATGTATTAAATAACAAACAAGTAAAACCGCACTAACCACTATTCATGCCATAAAATAATGTTGGAAATTCCCTAAAATGAAGCATACTATTATTTTTATTTATTTTTTTTTTTTTGTGCTCAAAACTCCCGCATTCTTAGATGATGATTTAGCTAAAGAGAATTGCAACTTTTCCGGCTTTTATTTTCTTAATTTTGAATATTTTTGCAAATAATCTTTCGCCACTCTGAGTATATAAGCACCCTAAAAATCAGCTTGGCGCTTACCGAAAATTCCTCTGTGTGTATTATTTGATGCGTTGCGTTATTCTAGACGCTGCTGTTGCGCCTGGCCGGTTTTGTGGCGTTGAAAAATTTATTTTTTTATTTTTGCTCATTTTTCTTTTGTATTGTGCTATTTCCAAATTTCCAAACAAGTCACGTTTCCATGGAATAAAATGAATTTGTGACTCATTGACAGATGTTTCATAACAAATTTATAAGTAAATTAGTCAGTTCTTGGTAAAGATAGAGACTCGGAAAGCTTTAGCTATGAATAGCTCCAAATGCTTTTGAAACTATAATACCGATTTCACTGCTTTAATGTATTGCTGAATAATAAGCTTTCTATTAAGAGTTCTATGGAGCTTTGATAGTTTGTTAACAAAAGCGTGCCAACTCTGCAATATACATATATACCCCTGTCACGATACATTAAACCACATTTTAAAGAATGTCTTCATATACTTTTCAGAATCAAGATTTAAAAATAATAATTAAGAAAGGATATAGAGATATCAATGATTAAAAATACCTTATCGTAACTGACAATCTGTTGAATTGATCTAAATTCCTCAAAATTCAAAACAAATAATTTTTTAAAAATGTTTTATAAGTTAAATCGCGGTAATTGCAAAAATACCGCAAAAAAGGGGTGGTAAGGTTTGCGTGGCCATGTATGTAAATCTAATATCGTTAACCTGTACAAAACTTATTTTAGGTATCGATGATCGCTGCATTGTATTCTTAATTATCTATCCTTAAAGGCATCCTTTGATCTTCCTGATGGAGTAGAATTATATTATTATGCCAACCGTATGTTCTGTAGATTTACCCTGTACCCACTTTCAAAAGCATTTATCTCTCAGGATCATTGTATCTCCTTCTAAACATCATTTTGCTACCATGGTCTTATATTTATTGTCAATTATCTCGAAAATCCACTGTTGCTATTCAAATAATTGGTTTTCTTATTGTAGCCATAGAAAACATTCTTCAAATAATCTTAAAAAATGCAGCCGAATTGACCTGTCCTTGGACGAAAAAAAATTTGATGTAGTTCCATTACGTTTACCCGATTAACCGTCGTAAGAACAGCTGCTTTGTTAAAGACCTCAACTGTTTCTATTGGACTCTGAGAATCTGAGTTCTTAAAGAAACACGTATCTGAACACTCGGGTACACGCTTAGACTTCATACCGAATCACTTGGATCATATAGTCGACAAACCAAACTCAAGCGGCTCCTTCTCTGCCCATACGAGGTGTGTTCAAAAAGTATCGCGACAGTTTGCTGACAGTTTTCTACGATTGCAGGGGCGTGCTGCATCATGAGTTCTTGCCACAGGGAAGAACGGTCTATAAGGAATATTACCTGCAAGTTATGCGCAATTTGCGTGAAAGAAACCAGAAAACGCCCGGATTTGTGGAAGAACAAAAATTGGCTTTTGCACCACGATAAGGCGCTCACACATCGTTGCTTGTGCGCGACTTTTTGGCCAAAAACAACACACTAATGATGCCGCAGCCACCGTATTCCCCAGATCTGGCCCCCTGTGACTTTTTCTTGTTCCCTAAACTGAAGAGGCCCATAAAAGGACGACATTACGCTTCTCTTGACGAGATAAAGACGGCATCGAAGGAGGAGCTGAGGAAGATAAAAAAAAATGATTTTTTGAAGTGCTTCGAAGATTAGAAAAACCATTGGCAAAAGTGTATAATATCTCATGGGGATTACTTTGAAGGGGACAAAATAGATATTCGTGAATAAATAAATAGTTTTTGAAAAAACACAAAATTCGCTATAATTTTTGAACACACCTCGTATAGCCGTTGGAGGAGAGGTGCAGTGACCTTCTTTACAGTTGGGCCAAAACTTAGGGGGAAGATTGGTGGAAAGCTTTACTGTCGGGAGCTCTCTATAATCTTTAGCTTCAGACCTTCTTCCAAGCTAAGGCAGCCATTAAGGCAGCAGCAGATCTACTGCTCCGGAGTGTAGCCTCCTTCAGAGAAGTGACCATTCACTCAGATAGCAGAGCGGCGTTACTAGCGTCATTAACCATGCATTCAGGGTTGGTCGAGGAGGGCCTAACCTCGTTATCAATAGTATCGAGTGTCTTTGTGATAAGACTGGCATGGGTGCCTGGGCTGCACAGTTGATAAGTTGGCAAGGAAAGGCATCCTAGAACCGCTATAGGTAGAACAGGAGCGGATCGGTGCTCCCGCATCCTCTTGTCTTCTACTACTAGATATCAGGGAATTCCTACCATCATCGGTAATTTTTTAAAATATAAAAAAAAATTTAAAAAATTAGCAAGTTAAAAAAAATGTAAAAAGACTTTCATTATAACTATTTAGTTCCTATAAATAAAGTCTGACTGCGTAGGGCTTACGTAGAGCACTCCACTTCCATGAATATTTACTAAACAGCGCATAAATTAACATAGGTACATGAATTTCCACACATTTTTTGTTGTAATACGCATTGCAAACTTGTTGTTGTGATTTCCCTAACCGTGTCTTACAACCATTCGAACATGTGTGTGTAATTCTTACAACGCTTACGCAGATCACACATAAATTTCACACTTAATGTATGCGACCATATGACCTCCAGAACACGCATGGCGGCACTCCTTCGTTGACGGCAGCCACTGAGAGCCACACTGATGCTGTGAATGCTATTGCTGCAACACAACATTGTACATGCCACTTTGCGTTGAAACAAACAGACCAACACACATATATGGACTATTCAAAAGACTGCGTTAAACATGTGATTATGTTAGGGAAACTCGTTAAAAGTCAGTCGCTCGTTTGATCGGCTGCCTTTTGGTTTTCATCACCCTCTCGCCCCCTTTACGCCACACGCTCGAACGCAAAATGTTTCAGCGCCACTTCGGACGCATTTTTATGTACTCCAGTGCCCATTAGCCGTTTCATTGGTTCCACATTCATTTCGTCTTTTTCTGCTGCGCCACACTTTATTTGTTGCTGTTTTGTTGTGCGCCCTTTTATTTGTTGCGCCCCATTCGAGGCGTTTTCGCGTAAATGATCACATTCTTATTTTAGAAACATCATAACTTATGCTGTCGCTGGAAGTCTGCCTGTTCTTCTTCTTCTTCATCAGTGCCAGTGATTGTGCGTCTTTCAGCGCCCTACGCAGCCACGTCGCTACGCCTTCAGCTCGCTTTGACTTTGCCATACAAAATGCGACCGCTGCTCTTTGGATCTTCAGTCTGTAAGTTCTGTTGTGCGCTCCAGTCGGCATCGCAGTCAGTCAACCACGCAAGTGACAACAACATTTTTGCCACTCGTACTGGCAACCCCAATTCGGCGTTCTGCTCATTGCCATGCTTTCGGGATTTTGAGATTTTGATGTCAGTGTCGGTTGGTGGAGCCGCCAGCATGTGTGTGCAGCATAAAGACCGCTTATTGTTGTTTTTGGAGTTAGTTTCGTTTTTTCGATCTTTCACATTGCTTTTGTTATTATTAATAGCCATAGCTTTTAGTTAAAGCAGTTGTTGCCAAGAGATGTTTATTTTTTTGTTTTGGAATATTTGCGTGGATTAATGCCTGCGTTTTCGCTTGCGCACCCCGCGCGATCACCACGATCATGCTGCAGCCAAAGCTTTGCCATTTTTATGGGTTGGGTCGATAATATCCTCTTTTCAATTTGGGCTTTCGCAAACCGTAACCCTTTCATGGCGTTTTATTTAGCTGTTCTGAATTTTTGTTGCCTAGCCCTCAACGAATTTGTTCTGATTTCGACTTTTTCCACTTTTTTGTGCGTCTCTGCACTGTCGCTTTCAATTTCATTGCGATTCGCTCGAGCGCACTTCAGTTTTCTTAATTTACTTACACTGCTTTTGTTTTTGTTATGCCATTGTGGCTGGTATTTCACGCATATTTGTCGCGCTTAATCCAATTGATGGCTCATTTAATTATAGGCATTTGCTATCGAAAGCACACAGAATGATGTCTTTTTGTATGTCATGTAGGGTCCATGAAGTTAAGCTGAACCACGTTTCACTACAATCTCGATCTATACAAAACCTTGAATTGGTCTTTATATTATTTTAATTCTTAGCTATGATATTGCAAGAAATGTTGGCAAAATAATAAATAATGCCCAAGAAATTTAGTTTTCCAACATTTTTCTTGTATAAAAAATTGTTTCATATCACTTTACCCTCGAAGTTCTCGGGATAGATAGCTTTCAGAGAAGGGTTTGAAATATGTACATACATAAAGAGCATATAAAATTTGAAAACTCTCTGAATCAGTCTAAAACTGAATACTCAAATAAAATGACATAGTATTTAAATACAGCTAATGTGAATCAATTCCTTAAGACATTTCTTCTTAAGGTTGATAAAAAGAAAAGTCATAAAATGTGAGAACCCTCATATGGGCACACGTGATTATAGAACGATTTAAAATGGAATAGAGCTATTCCTATAACTATGAAAAGTATAGTCTTGAATTTCCAAAGAAAAAACAGGTGTCATGTAGAATCCAATCCAATGGTGGAATAATAAAGGGGTTTCAATAAAATAAATAAAACAAAAACGGCTTGGGATAGCAATGAAATTCTTTATTCCTGTAAAAGTACTTTTGATGCCATTATGTGTGGAACTCGATTTCTTTTGCATGGCCACCACGGGCGCGCTTGCAGAAGTCCAGACGCTGAACCCAATTTTCGACGGTTTTCAAGCATGAATCGGGTGATACTGCTGCAATTTCACCTACGATATTCGTACGATGTTTATCAATCGTCGCTGGCTTGTTGGCGTGGACCATAGACTTAAGGTAGCCCCACAGGAAATAGTCTAACGGTGTCAAATCGTACGACCGAGGCGGCCAATTGACTGGACCATTTCGTGAGATAACCCGTTCACCAAACTTGGTTTTCAATAAATCAATTGTGACATTCACAGTGTGGCTTGTGGCGTCGTCCTGTTGGAATCACATATTGTCCAAGTCCATATCTTTCAATTCGGAACAAAATTATTCGGTTATCATACTTGTAGAGTGGTAGCGGTTCCCATTCATAGTAACATGCCGGTCTTGATCATCACGAACGAAGAACGGCCTAATGACGCCGCTGGCCCATAAACCGCACCAAACCGTAATTTTTTTCGGAATCCAATGGTGACTCATGGAGTACTTGTGGATTTTTGCCTGACAAATAACGCATATTTTGCTTATTGACGAAGCCATTCAGCCAGAAATGAGCCCCTTCAAGTTGTTGCTCAGCCCAATTCACTAACATTCGACCATTCTAAAGCGGTTTCAGTTCTAACGTCAATTTAATCTTGTAAGGATTTATGCTAAGATCTTTTCGCAAAATTCGCAACTACGACGAGATATCCGCACGCTTGAGAACGACGTTTGAGTTATTGTTTGGGGTCTTCCTCAATTGATGTGTTAGCGACAGCAATATTTTCGACATTACGGCCACTTCTTTGACTCACTGGAACGGGAATATTTTGTTCTGGATTCTAGTTTATCAACTAGACGCTCAATTGTTGGTCTGACAGGACGATTATGATGACCATAAATTGGACGTAGCGCTCTTAAATTTGAGGCCACTGACTCCAAATTTCGGTAGTGAATTTTAATAATTTCGAAATGAAATTGCAAATCTTACTGAAGAGAAATGTCAAAAGAACTGGAAAGAATTTGTTATCCCTATCGGTCCACTTTTGTAGCGTCGTTTTGAAAAAAACTAAACAGTTATACCATATGTGCTCAAAGGCCTTTTACAGTTATTCCGTGCCTATTTTCGACGATTAGTTTTTATTGTGTACTTTCTTCATAAGTAAATTATATCATATTATATTCCTGATCCTCAAAAATATATCTGATTTCCAATAATTAATTCAACATAAATCGTCTCTCTTAAAGATGTATGTACTAGATCTTATTCACTCAAAAACGAAGGAATAATAATATTATCTTTGGTACTTAAGATTTTTAAGCTGCCTTTGTTAATCCGATTTTATCGAAATAATTATCGATGTGACTTTTTTGAACGCCTCGACAGTTTTATATCATTAGTATTTTTGGCATGAAGGTGCCGGTACTGCATACTCACTAACTGGCCATTTGAAGTCTGAAATTGAAACCTTTCGTATTCTGATTGAAGAGCTTCGAACTTTAATTTACAAGAGCCTAGAAGAATAAGCAAATAAATATGATGACAAAAAATATGGTACCAAATATTACAACACTCATATTCTATCTATATTATATATAAAATTTTCTTAGATATTATCATATACATATGTACATATAAGTAGTATGCATTCCTCTTTCAATTTCTGTAATTTAACCTACAAAAGTGCGCTTTGCAATCGAGAATATCTGCCGCGCAGTCAAAACAGCTATATAACCAATTTAAATGCAATGCAAAATTCAATTATAAGCTCTTAGAATACCGAAACAATAAAGAAGCCGACACAAATTTTTTAAAACAAACACTTCAACGACAAGTAGACACACGCTGTGTGTTCTACCTGTACCTGTGGAGTTTCTGACTCCAGTCACAATTTGCGTTGAAATGGTCGAATGCGATAGGGGACTTGTACAGTGGTTAAATTTTTTTCTAAAATATAAAAAGAAAAATTTAAAGTATTTATTTCTTACATACCTCAAATTGTATCGTTCTGAATTACAAAAAAAAAATAATCCTTCATTTTACAATATAAAAAAGTTTTACATTTTGAAACAAGCTTTAGAGTTCTAACATAGATGGATATTTTTATTTCAAATTGCAGAATTCATCAATTCAAGAGATTCTTTTAAACATACCACTAGATATATGTAGGATATAACGTTGTCTCTTAAAGAGAGAAAAATGTTCTTTTTTGCTTTTACTATTTCTCAACAAATTGTTAGCAATTTTGGTCTTAAGGGGTTACATGAGTTTCATCGGATAAAAAAAATCTTGTTCAAGAAGTTTTCTTTTTCAAGAATTTTTTTTTCATATAAAAAACCAATTATTTTATTAAAAAATTTTATTGTTACAAACATACACTATTAACAAACAAATTCTGAAATTTCGCCATTCCAGTGAACCCTCGGATAATAGATGCGCCCGCGTTTGTAGAATAACTCCTTAAAGAATCACCTGAAGTGGAAAAAATACGTGTTTTAGTTAAAACCTTAACTTAGAATTTGGACAAAGGAGAAAACTGAAAATTCGATTTTTCACTGAAATTTTCGCGATATTTTTTTTTCAAATAGATGGAATCGAAAAAACAAAAAAATTCTTCGTCCAAATCTTTAAGAAATGTATCTCAAAGACCTGTGTAAAATTTTATGAAGTTGAGTAGTCCTCAAGAAATCTTGCCAACCGACTTTAAATACACAGTTTCGAGAAAAATGCGTTTACAGACGAAGCACTTAGCCTAGCTAGCCTCAAGCGCACTAGCTCTCAGGGCTGTATCTCCGAAAAATATTCGGGGTTTTTTGAAACCCGTAAACCCATGTAACCTCTTAACTATAAAATCTAAAATAAAGCTGTGTTTATTAAGTAGTAATACGAGAAAAATTTCAGCTTAGTAGTTTCTATATTCATAGATAATTTCTTGAAATCAATTAGACATGATATTTATCATATACTCTGAAATCGACTTTTCAAGGTATTGTAATATATACATATTTTTATACCCTACACATTTATATTAAGTTTGTCTTAAAGTTCGTAACTCCTACAAGGAAGCGTCGGAGACCCTATAAAATACATACATATGTATCTAAATGATTAGCATGAAAAACGGAGTCGATTCCGTTTGTCGTATATGTGAACTAATCTCTTTTTGAGATATGAACCTGACATTTTGCACACATATTCTTTACCTCCAAATAAGCTGATCATTTTTGTTGTTGTTGTAACGGGTACCTAATCCCTGTCAGGATGGTAAAGACTAGATAAGTTGTATTCGACTTCATCCAACAGTAGGTCCAGGAAACGTGCTGTTTCAACGAGGACGAACCAAAGGGAGCAGGGTGTCAGATGAGGTTTAGTGGGGCATACAAAGAGGTGGATAATGTCATGCGGAGACCCATTACAAGCTGGACATGTATTAGATATGTCAGGGTCTATTCTGGATAAGTAGGAGTTTAACTTGCTACCTGCCTTATCCAGAACAAAACTCCGCAAAAGTCACTCTCGATTCTCGCGGCAACTCGAGCTCTTCGTCTGCAATGGGTGGTGGTTGGACTCCAATTACACTATTCACTGAGAAGGAGTAGGTGAAGGTGTTAGTGGCTCCACTGTGAAAGGCGGTCAGTGCTTGTTGGAAGTTAGTTGCGTCCGAAATCTGTCGGAAACGCTAATATCGGTTCACCATAATCTACAACTTCAATACAAACTGATCGGTGAAATATAGACGAGACAAAATTTGGCTTATATTATAGTCCAAAGCAACGCTACAATATCCGAATACATTGTTTTGATCGAACCAGTTTAGCATATACCTGCCAAGCTGGTCGATCGAAATCAAGATAAAGATAAAGATCTTGGGTATAAAATATCCTTTAATGCTGTTTTAAATCAACCTGTTAAGGGTATTAAATCTTGTTTATAATATAATTGAATTGAAATATAAGAAAAAGCACGTGTGTTTAAACTAAATGTCCCACTGTGCGTCAACATCAAAGTGTTAAGTATGCATATTTTTGACTCTGCGTCGGACGTACCACTCAGGTTACCCAAGTTTGGCGGTTTGTACACGTTTTGGCTTTCCGTTTTTCTTGAAATTATCAACTAAGGAATTTGTTTTATTTGCATAAGCGCGCACATATGTATACACATACATAAGCTTGGTTTTTTTTTGTTGTTATTATTATTTATATTTTTTTATGTTGATTTTTTGCAACAACTGTTGCAACTTAAATTTCGGCTACGCGGCAGTTTGCTGATTGAAATTTACTTGGACGCGAATTACGTATAATTAAACTCCGGTTTACCGTACTGAGCAGCTTGCCGTCCAGTTTATTAATCATCATTTTATTCTTTACCAAAAATCTTATTTCCTAAATTTACCTGAAACCTTTATAAAAATCTTACTTGCTAAATTTACCTGAAGCCGTTGTGCTGACTTGACATTCCTCAGCATCAACGACCCGGCATATCTTATATTACAATTTTATATGTACATATGTATGTAGTTGAATCTGAAGATTCAACTTACATTTCAGACAAATACAAATATTTAAAAAATACTTGTCTTTTTTTGTGTGTCGACAAGTTTGACAGTGGTGGAGTCGTTTGACGACGCAACTCCCCCAGCGTTACTGTTTGAACTCTCCTGAGTTCTTGTATTTACAATTTTTATTTTTGTTGTTTTTTTCTTTAATATTATTACTAGGATTGCTACTACTACCATTACAATGATTATCAATGATATATTAATACCATATGATACATTTTTATGGTATTTTAATTCTGCAATTTCTTTTATGTTTTCTATATTTTTTATTGCAATATCATTGAATGTTAATTTTGGTGTGTAACTTTGGTTTAATTTTTCGGCAGGGTATATAATTGTATGAATATATTCTGTTTTATTATTTTTAAATTCTTGTTTTAAAACTTCCATTTTACAATTTACAAATTTGATTATATAGTTATTTTTTAATACAATTTTTCTGTCATCGCAGTTTTGTTTTATTACATCATTTTTGCATTTCTTATTAATATTGTGTCATCGCTTATTTCTTGTATTGATGTTTTGTTATTATATTTAAATTCGCAAGTATTTGAAAATATGCAGCTTTTACTCAATTTTAGATTTTTAAATGCTTTATTTTCTACATAATCAAAATAGTTTTCGCCAATTTTTATAACGAATTTTTCTTTTTCAATAATTTGTAATTTATTTCTATTTGGCATTGGGGTTATTAATTGAATCTTAGTTTGAAAAAATGTTCTTGGTATCTGAATTGCAAATATTATTGTATCGTTTCTGTATACTACTACTCCTACTTTTGATAATTTTAGTTTGTAAAAATCAATCTCGTATTTTTCAATTTCTTCCCTAGTTAACATACTTGGATGTACCATATTGTATTTAGCCGCCGCTATATTATTTTGTATTTCTTGAACTTTACTTTCTATGAATTTTAGTTTATTCATTTCATCATTATACAAAATTTTACTTTCAATTCTATTTTCCTCTTTGTTTATTATATTTAAAGTTTCTATTATTTGTTTCCTATCTGATTCTATAGTTCCTTTTAATAAGTTTAGTGATCTATTTAAATGTTCATTAATTACTATTTGTTTATTTAAATTTACAATGGCATTATGGCCATTTTCTTCAATAATTTTTAAATGGTTCAAAATGTCTTGTCTGTCATCATCATCCATGACTCCAAACATCCATTTATATGCTATTCCTCCTATATTTATCAAGCCTCTTTTATTTCTCTTTTTGATATTCGGTGTTATTGATGTGATTTTTGCTTTTATATTTTTTATTTCATCAAACAACATTTCTTTATTTTCAATATTTAGTTTTTCAATATTTTCTTTAACCTGATCAACTATGTCTGCTATCTTGTTCGGATTTATAGTATGTATAACTGTACTTATTTCGTTAACTATTTCTATGTCCGCTGTTTGTATAATTGTATACCCCGCATCTTCTATTATTGGTGTAATTTGCAAAAGTGCTGTCACCAATGATATGATTATTGTTAAAAAAATAATTATTATCGTCATCTGTAAAAGTAAAAATGTATAACCGTTTTAGGTTTTGATTTAAAAAAAACTTAAATTGGATTTTAGTCGCCTCTTACGACAGGCATCTCTTACCATGGGTATATTCTAGAAAGACCCCTTACCCACTGGGGTAAAAAAAAATCATGCATATATATGTAGAAAAAAAAAAATTAAATGTTATTATCTCCATTAAATGCCCTTAGACTGAATGAATCGTCATCATCCTCATTTGGATTTTCTATGTTTGCTAATTTCATTGGTCTTTTTATATTTGCCGGATGGACGTTTTGTAAGGAAAATATTCTGAAATATGGTTGATCCTTATGCCGTACTCTTTTGTAGTTTTTAATTGGTCCTGTTTGTCTGTTTTCTATATATTCTTCTCTGTTTTGATTTAATTTGGCTATTGTTTTCTGTTTTACTGTATTTATTCTATCTTGTAATATGGATGGACAAATGTTTTCTTTGGCGTCCCTTGGAGAACATTTGATAGTTGAGTGGTACCTATCGTTATAGTTGCATATAACAATTTGTATCCTCATTTCTGTTGAAAGACTAGAGTCCTCAATTCCTGTTAGTTTTTCCAACAAGGTTGAGTGCAGTCTCTCAATGTCTGCATTTCCTGTATGGCTATTTGGTTTTGTGTGATGGACTTCTACATTTTCGGCATTTAAATATTGTATTAATTGTTCTGCTCTATCATTCAAAAATCTCTGGAAAGTAGCTGGGGCATTTTTCAACCCGAAAGGCATTCGGACGTATTCATATAGTCCTGCCGGAGTGACAAAAGCTGTTTTCTGGATGTCCCTTTCTGCCATTAAAATCTGATGGTAACCTTTTGCTAGATCTATGGTGCTAAAGTACTGTGCTTTGCCCAATTTATCTAAGATTCCTTCGATATTCGGTAGAGGATACTTATCGCCTACAGTCAATTGGTTTAACCTCCTATAATCAACCACTAGCCTGAATTTTTGTATTCCTGAATTATCTATCTTTTTCGGTATTATAAGAATAGGTGAGCTATATCTACTGTGACTTTTTCTAATTAGATAAGTTTATTGAAATGCTTTAATAATTTTTTCGATTTCCTTTTTCTCATTTGATTTTAAATGATCAAGGTTGATGTTCTTTACTTCACTTATATCTAATGAATAAACTTGCTCTTGCATAGTTTTCATATAGAATGGAAGATTCACACCATTTTTCAAAATTATTGTCATTTTTTCGATATATAGATAAGTTTATTGAAATGCTTTAATAATTTTTTCGATTTCCTTTTTCTCATTTGATTTTAAATGATCAAGGTTGATGTTCTTTACTTCACTTATATCTAATGAATAAACTTGCTCTTGCATAGTTTTCATATAGAATGGAAGATTCACACCATTTTTCAAAATTATTGTCATTTTTTCGATATCAATGGTTTTAACGCTTTTTAAGAAAAGGAATCATTTCCTATTAACGAATCATATGGTTTATTAAAAATTACCGTAAAGTTCTACAAATTTCGAGCTACATAGATACAATTCCAAAGAATTTTGTTTCAATTGAGATGTCTTATTAAAAATTTCATAAATATTTAAGATACATACAATATTTTATTAATTTTTATTGATGTCAGCACTTTTGCCACCTTCGCTCACTTAAATAGCGATTATTTCGAGTAGCATTAAGGATTTCGGATTGCACTTAACCCTCTCGTTCGAAAAGCAATAGGTGTGTTCGACCAGCTTCTATCCGTCTATTAATGAAATTATCACATTCACACTCGAATATGGCATTTCGTTGCCATAAACGTAATTCTTCCGTATTCATTTGAAAATTTGTTTCAGGTAGAGGTTCAAACAAAAAATCCATAATTTCCCTTAAAAGTAGCTTTTATATTTCATATATATAGTGCTATAACTTTACACACATAATCTAAGTACGCAATTTTATATTTTAAAGGAATTTTAACAAATTAACTTCTGTATCTACTGCTGCTTTTGTTTTTCTTTTCTCGTTTGTTCGTTTCTTTTTCTAATGGTATTGTTTTTGAATTGATTGAAACATTTTACAAAGAAAGTATTGGCTTCAAATAAAACTACTACTTAAATTAGTAAATTATTAGTTGAATAGTATTTTACCTTGCTGTTGGTGCTGCTCTTGCTTTTGTTAATGTTGTTGTTGTTGCTTTTTGTTAATGTTGTTGCTGTTAGAAACTTCTCTTCTCCCTGTTGATCATAAATATTTCACTTTCCTTTTGCCGCTGTCAGTAGCTTGAATTTCGTTCACCATCCTTCTCGTGGTTTTCGTCGCCGCCTTCGTTTCCGGTCAGCTCCATCACTTGTAATACTGTTCTGCACTATAGCTGCTGCTGCTGTTGTTGCTGTTGATGTTGTTGTTTTTTTTTTTTTTGCTGAAGATCTTGCTGCTGTCTCCGCTGTTGCTGCTGTTTATATTGCTGTTTGTTTTTTTTTTTTTTGTTAAAGCTGGTTCTGCTGTCTCCGCTGTTGCCGTTTTAGTGTTTTCAACAGTTTTCTTTATTTTTTCTCAAAATAATTTTTGTTTTGCTCTTTTCACAAATTTTTTCACTTTTTGAATTATGTTTTTGCTTTTGCTATAATTTTCCAACTCAAATGTATTATTTTGTTCTGCTTTGGGATTTATATGATTAGCTGTATCTTTGTCACTTTTCTTTTAATAATGGTACTTTTGTTTAATAATAATTTATTTAGCTTTTATTTAGCTTTTCTTTGCTAGCTGAGCGAAGCTGAGAGAGAATATGGAACCGTTCCGTTCGACTGCGCCAATTACGATATAATAAAACTCCGGTTTACCGTACTGAGCGGCTTGCCGTCCAGTTTATTAATAATAATTTTATTCTTTATAAAAATCTTACTTGCTAAATTTACCTGAAGCCGTTGTGCTGACTTGACATTCCTCAGCATCAACGACCCGGCATATGTATCTTATATTACAATTTTATATGTACATATGTATGTAGTTGAATCTGAAGATTCAACTTACATTTCAGACAAATACAAATATTTAAAAAATACTTGTCTTTTTTTGTGTGTCGACGAGTTTGACAGTGGTGGAGTCGTTTGACGACGCAACTCGCGTGTCGTACATTTGCACGCTATCTGCGCCATAGATCTACAACAAATAAGAAACCGAAAAGCAATATTCAAAATAAGAACAACAACGACAACAAGTTGGCAATTCAGCAATCAGCGGCCGGTGAGCGCATGTATCGCACGAGTTTCAAATTCGAATTTAAATTTTTCACACACACACTTGCGCGTGTATTGCAACAGTTGCAACGCGTTCGTGTGGGCAGTTGCAGAGGTGTTTCGTGTGGCAACAATGTTGGGCACTTGAGCGCGGCGGTGCGAAAGCCGATGACTGCAACGTCAACGCTACCACGTGTTGGAGTTTTTTAATAAATGTTGTTGCGGCAGTTGTTATTGGTGTTATTGTTGTTGTTGTTGTTGTGGTAGTTGTTTTGGTGGTAATGTTGTTGTTGTTGTTTGACTACAGGCGACAACTGTTGAATTGCATTTGCATTTTTTCGCTCAACAAATACAATTTTAGCTTAATTTCATTAGTTGTTGTTGTTGTTACCAATTTAATACAAGCTCGTTTGCCATTCACGGCTGTCGTGTGGCAGTTAATCCACAAAAACACTGCACTTACAATGTGCAGTTGATTATTGTCTTAGCTACAAGTGGTGGTACTAAGTCCGTTATTATTATGATTATTATTAGTTTTGAATTTTTCATTAATAAAAATTTGTATTATTCACCCATTTAGATAATGGCAATGGGCTTGGCTTGACAACTTGTGGCATTTGGCACTTGTTTTTCGGCTTTTTGGCTTTTTTGCTTTGCTGGTGGTCCATTGTCGTCTGAAATTGCATTGGCGCGCATACTGATTTGCATATGTATGTGTATAAATATACAGGTGTATATGTATATAGGTGCTCCTATTGCACTTCCAAAACCCATTAAAAATTAAAGTTTTGTTGTACTAAATTCGTTTTGCTACTGTTTGCACAGTTGAATCAATAAACGTTGACCATTGTTGAACTGAAGCTGTGAGAAGTGCAAAGTTGGCTTTCATTCATATGTAAATCGCGGATTTATAACTTAATTTAAGCTGAGCTTCGCCTTTAAAGATTATGAAAATGCAAATTAAATTAATCTGTTTGGCGTTTGAGTAAGTTGAGTTAAACTTATTGAGCAATGAAATTAATTTTATTGATTTGTCAACAGAATTAGTATTGACTTTTCTTTAAAAACTACACCCAAAAGTTAATGAATGTCATTTAGAGAAAAAATAAATAAATAAAATTTAAAAATTTGATGAAGACATTTTCATGTATTTTAATAGAAATCTGTATTATCGCCTTTAAACTAGGCTCCTCAGCCAATATAAACGGTGGCATTTATTTATATTTTTGTACGTGACATAATCTTATTTCAAATATAGTTGTTTATAAGCCGCGGCTGGGATCCCCTTCAGCGATTTTTTTCGGTTTTGGCTCATTTTTAAAGCGCCATTCAATATATTAATTTTAAGTCTCGTTTTTTATTGTTATCATCATTAACATACATTAATATAAAGTAGACTCTCCAAAACACAGCTGCAACATTTTCCATTGAAAACAAAAAACTGTTAATTTTTATATTCATGTTAAAAATCGCTTTAGAATTTAGAAACATACTTTTAATCGTTTCACTTTGCACTTCCAGTTTATGTGTGACCCTGCAATTTTTTGATGCCACTTTTGTAGTACGATTTGCTCTTTGCTTCAAAAGCCTCCTCAATTTCGCTGATCACTTTTTCATTCAACCGAAAATTTCTTCCCAGCAAGCATTCTTTTGAGATCTGAGATCGCTGTGAGCCAGATCTGGAGAATGTGGCGACTGCGGAAGGATTTCTAAGCCAAATTCATGTATTTTTGCCATATTTTTCACTGACTTGTCAAACGGTGCATAGTTTTTGTGAAACAGTACCCTCTTTTTCCACAAATTTGACCGTTTTCGGCGATTTCGACCTCCAAACTGTCCAATATCACTATGTCTTAGTCACAGCTGATGGTTCTTCCTATTTAAAGGCAGCCAATAAAAATTACTCTTGTCTTGTTACTCTACTTGTTAGCCGACTGTTGCGTTTTTCAACACTTTGGAGCGAGTTCATCGTGTGCAGTCTACTCGGATGACTGCCGATTGGACTTCGGTGTAAAATGATGCAACCATGTTTCATTCAAAAACTCGAGTTTATTACGTTTGAACATCTCCAAACACTGCTCTGAATCATCAACCATGCGTTGTTTTTGGTCAAAAGTGAGCTTTGCACAGAGCTTTGTCATACACAAATATTAATGAATGGTAGGATGTACACGTTCAGCCAATATCTTCAAAGTACCTGCTATCTCGAACAACTTCACTTTACGGTCATCCAAAATTTCTTTGTTTACTTTTTTTTGATGTTTTCGTCGGTAACAACCTCTTTAAGGCGACCACCTGCCTACATTGCCTGGTGCTCATTTCGCCTCGTTAAAATTTAGTAAACCACTTTTCAGCGATATATTTCGCTCATGCAGAGTTTAAATAATATTGATCAATCCCAGTCTTTTGAAGGCCAGGGATAACTACCCCAAGGAAAATATTATGATCATCATTATTTACCAATATTTATGTATAGAATTATTTGTTAGAACCAGTTTCACAATACGAAAAAATTTCGTTATCACAAAATGTTCAGTCAAAAAAGATGCTTTACAGAAATTCGTGTATTTTGCAGCATATCGAGAAGAAAAGAAAGTTTCAATTATATAAAATAAGAACAGAGAGTATATCGCCATATCTTTTCAATTATACGAGTAAGTGCTGCCACTCTGATAATGGAAGAAACTATGCCATTAGAGTCTGTTGTTGAAGTCTTATAAGTGAAGGCAAACATGAAGAATTTTTAAGAGAAATTTAAGTTCGACCTACCTTATATTTTCTGGTCTGGACTCATCACGGACTGGTCATATTTTGTGCAGGACTAGAATAAAAGTCATTAATTGGGTTAACATTTAAAATGATTGGAACTTCAGGCCTTACATCTACTTGTAAGCCAGAAGAAACGCGTTTTTTATGAATTTGTTTCAAGAGGCATTTTATTCAAATAAACAACAAAGGTGCATTTAGAAACTCTCATGTACTTTAATAATTCGCGACACATTTTTTTTAATTTTGAATTTGTTCCTATAGCCAATCTCGAGGAAGACCTCCGCAAAACCTTCTCTGGTGGCTAGCATGATTTTTCTGCATAAAATTATCTCAAATCTAAGAACCAAACAAAAATATTATTAGTATATATGTACATATAAGTTAAGGTAACAAGATCAAAGGACTAGTCAAATTTTTCCGTTTTTGACAAAATAGAGATCTTCGTAAAATAAGGCGTTTGTTCTGACAGAATTCACAATCAGAGTGGCTTAAAACATTAAAACTATAGACATATTCTTATTGCTTCGAATATTATCTAACAAATGTATCAAAAAAGTGGTGTGAAAAGTTTAAGTCGATCGGTTCTACCGTTTCGAAGAAATTTTGCTTTAAAAACAGCGTTTCGAGAAAATAGCGATACAAGTTTTGGGAGCCATTTACACAACTTAAACAGTTCTGTAAATAATAAATAAGCCCACAAGTCCTATGTATATTTGGGAGATTGTTCTCAAATATACTTAATGTACATGAAAAAAATCGATTCCTTGAAATCCACAAATTCATAAAAAAAGCTTTACACAAAGAAGCTTTCAGCTTACAAAAAAAATAATCACATCACATTATAGCACTTAAATAATTATACATATGTATAATAGCTTTCTGCTTATTTATATTATTTCTAAATTGTACAGACAAAAGTAGTGGCTTTTACTAACATTTCTTCAAAACTACTAACACACATCCGAATAGAATAGGATTAAATGGTAACAGCTATTTTTGGAGTAAGAATCACACGAGCTAAAGTTATAAGTATTGCAAACTGCGCCTTTGGTTTTTGCTAACATGCAAACATATTTACACATACAACAAATATTTTTTATTTATTTTTTTATTTCATAAAGTTTTTCGATTTCTTTATGTACACACACACCATACATTTTTTTTAATTGTTTTTTATAAATATTTTTCATTTTCTTGGAATAAAATTTTCACTTTTCTACATACGCCTTAATAACATACATATTTACATAAATATATTTATTGCGAGGCACACGTATTTGTATAAGTATTTAGTATGTAGGCAAATAACTTTCAATTTCATATAACTGACATATTTATAACAACAAATGTCTGGATGATCGGCTTACAAGCAAATGCCGGCCATTATTTACCGAAACGCCTAGGCATAAGCAAATAGACAGAAGTTTGACACTGACATGTGTTTGTTGCACACACATACATATGTACATATGTATAAATGTATGTGTATAAACATGTTGCTGCAGTTTGAAAACTTACAAGTTGCACGCCAACGTTGAGTTTGGACGCTGCTGCAACCTCACCAATCAGTCAAACCTGTTGTAAAGATCACTTTTATTTATTTATCGCCAACGAAATTTGCCTCTGCATCTTTAGATTTATTGCGCACACTTGCAACATCATGTGTAGCTGGTACTGTTAGGGTGATCAATAATTGTGGATAAATAAATATAACTTCAAGGATAGTATACCCCTTTGGTTTTGCTATCAATGCCACCTTCTCTTGACATCAGCCATTCTAGGTCTATTTGATCATATTCAACTTGATATCTAGTCCTCAAAGTTAGTACTAAAATAGAGATAAACGCAGCATGAGGAGTTTTTCAACGAATACTCCTTTATTTTTTCAATCCTCTCGAACTGATAATGGTATCTCGAGCAGCATAGAAATGATTTCGACAAGAATATTTGTGTTCAATTCATTTGTTTCTCAAACTGAAAAATATAATAGAAAAGATAAGTAAATTCTAGATTGGCTAGTCAATGCTACCTTCTTTTGATATCAGTCATCCTATCTATTTTTTTAGATTTGGTACAGTTAAATGGCGATCCAGAAAACGAATCATATGTATACATATATATGTATATCAAATACCTAAATCCCCTTAAGTATTGATCGAAGAGATTGTCAAAAAAAGATAAAACGCTTTGAGCCTGCCACAAATTTATTGAGCAGAGTAATAACAATTCTGGCCAGATATCATATTTCACCAGGTTCGTCGAAGATATAGCTGCCGATATGTTTCAATCTCAGTCTTACAAAAGCTTGACCGTGGAGGAGAAAGTGTCTGTATGTTTAAACCACACCTTCCTCCTTAGAGAGCTAGTGCCCTGAGAGCAAGTAGTCCAGTGGATCTCTTGGGTTCGGCACTAGACCAGAAAGATTATGCAGTCACATAGGAGATTTGTTTTTGACCAGCGCCTGCTAAGCTCAAACGAAGACCAGAGGTTTAAGGATAGAGAACAACGAAGACCCAACTCATTCCCAAAACGAATGTGATCGGACTATTTTTTATGAGCTCAGCGGCTTTGCAGTTTCCAGAGATTCTGCTATGACCCAGAACCCAAAGAAACTTAATGTTATCCCTAGTGAGGATTGACACTCCTTATCTAACTTTGTGCTTATAGTAAATGAGTCACTTTATTGTCAAAGTAAATGTTCAAAGGTTAGTAAATGCTAAAAGATTATGAGGGTATAATAGGGTGCACCATCTCTGTATAATCAAAAACAAATTCGGACCCTTTGGTTCGTCCATTTTGTTTTGAAGGAAGTACAGCTTCACCAATTCCGCCCGGGAGCAACATTTTTGCGACTTAGCACACCTCCAATTACCGAATAGTTAATTCTGTGGTTAGATTGAAGTTGTCACCCTAATGTAAATAGGTAACCATGCCTGTAGCAGTATGTGCGGCGTCTCTGTGTGGGCCTAAGCGCAGACTTAAGTTGACAAAGTCACTTCAAAACAAAGACTATCTGCATAACAAACAATACAAACAACCATGCAGGCAAACAAAGTTAATCATTTTGTGCAGCGCTTTCACTTAACATAATTAAATTGCTGCAAAAGTGCAGCTGTTGCGCTATAACCACATGAAATGTGAAACGGCAACAAGATGATGATCCGATCGCGCCCACACAAGCTCAACAAAATAAGCAAGCGTAGTACTTAGATACACATACTATATTCACCAACGTGTGTAAACCTACAAGTCGGCTGCTGCACTAATATAAATTTGTATGGCTGCATATATGTATGTATATTCATTAGGTGTCTGCTACATTTTAAACTGCATCAATTGCGGTTCATTTCTTTATTTTCATTTTTCACTGATCTTTCATTATGAACAACTTTCCAGCAAAATTATTGGCTGTCGGTTTTATGTTTGACGCTCACACTGCCCACCTATCGCACTTTCTTATGTTTGTGGATCGCTCATCGCCCCGGTTTGGTTGCTTTGTTTCTTCAGTCCTTAATTTCATTTTGATTGTTTTATTAGTTCCGCTGTAAGCCGATAATCATTTATCATATAGCTCTCGCTCTTGTGCGCCATCGATTGTCTACTGGTTGTATGGTCTAATGGCGTATTGACTTTTCAGCGTTTATGGTTGGCTTTAGAGCCTAATGATGGCTATTTATTCGTGCGCTAATATCAACAAGTGAATGGCAACAACAAAGCAATTAATTAATATTTTTCCTAAAGCCACTTTCCTGAGTTGTGTGTACTTATTGGAATGAAACAATAACGCATTACCTAAAAAGGATGGATAATAATGGAAAACTTTTAGTCCTGGGAGTTGTACTAAGATCCCGAATATATTTCAATATTAATCATTCGTCACTTTCGCTTTAATTTAAAAAAAAAAAAAAAATATAATAAGATCCTCTTACTTAAAACATGTTTTCAATTGAATATGCTCCGATCCAATAAAATGGTCTCTAGATGATGTTGGGATTGATACAAACAATTTGTCCGTTTTAGGCGAACTTTGTACCTCATAAGCACAAATTCATTAAACACAAATTCTCACTGTTGTAGGTTAGGTTAGGCAAAGAGGCAATGGACTAACTGGGAAGAAACAATGTGAACATCATTTTCAGTTCCCATTAATTTAGCTAACAAAAGTGGACAAATTGACAGCTATCGGAGAGACGTCCATCTTAAACTGCTCAAAATGCTTCCGAAATTATGTCCGGAACATTAGATTTTGTGAAAATAGTCTTTCATACAGGGGCTTGATTTAGATCGATCAGTTTGTATAGCTATAATAGTCCGATCAGAACAATAAAAATATGAAAATGAAAGACATAAAAAATTTACATATAAATGTCCGACGTTTCCCTTTGATGTAACAAACTTCGGAGCAAACTTAAAATACCTTGTTCAAGTCATTATCTGAAAAAATTGATGTTGATGAAAGACTCTGTAATACTGAGGGTTGTACTAAGATAATTGAAAAATGCTAAAAAAAATTAATTGAACAAGATTCCAATTCAATAATAAATAAGTCTCGTGATTCTAGTTGTCGGTTTTGTAAGCAGAAACGTCAGTCTGTTTTTGATTTTTTTCTCTCATTTTGAAGTGAATGAGTTGATTGGGTGTCTGAAATCGTAGCATAGTACTTGAAATCTTGAGACAAAGAGTTGTCAAACTTTATACTCATTGAAGCTGTGACTGGTATCTGATTAAGCGTTAGAGAAGATTGCAAAAGATTTCTTCGTTTTATCTTAGCCTGAATCTATAGTTTTCATTATCACTTGCAGTGAGTTAACTTTGTGTCCGCAACAGCTCAACCTCATTTCGAACAACAATTTTCAGATGACCTGTCATATAATGGCCACCATATCAGTATGTGAGGCTTCTTTTTTACCGCATTGGTGTCCTTTTAACTATCAAAACACATTGTTTCATAATTTTCATCTGCAATCTTTTTATAGCTTACCTCTCTCTATCTCTCTTTACTGTTGTGCCACATTTCTCACTCGAACAACGTTAAAAAAAGTAATTGTCGTCAAATAATTGTCAGTGTCAGTGTCAGTGGTGTCATAAAAACTTTCGAGTTCAAACCATCTTCATGATCGCTCTATTGTCACATTTATAAGTCATTGTTCTTTTACACTACTTCTTCCACATTTTCTTTAATATTTTTGTTTTTGTAATTAAATGCATTTAAGAGTGTTTTGTTTGACATTAAATTATCGTGGTTCTTTACATTTTTCATTCTTTTTGTATATTTTCTTTTAACAACTTTACTTCGAGCATTAAATTTTTGCATTTTGGGTTAATATTTCTTTCACTGTTATTTGCATTGAAGTTTTTTAAATATTTTAATATTATGAAATTTCACCACACACTTCATTTGCTTTACTTTTCTTGCATTAAAAGTTGTTGTACATTTTTTCTTAACATTCTTCTTATTATTTTCATTTCTCGAAACGTTTCTCCTTTCACCGTTATTTATGACGTATATAATCCTTTTTTAATACATATTATGTTATTATTGTTGTTATAGAGTTCTACGTTTGGTTATTATTGTTGTTGTGTTTAATTAATTCATCACCATGCAACCAAAATGAACAAAATTAAATTAATTAACTAAAATATTTATTTATAAAGAATATTCGATTGTTAACTAATATGTGCTCATGCATTTTTCTTTTTTCTTTTCTCTCCTCTCTTCCACAAACTCTCGCTGGTTTTTTTTTGTATGTTTGTATGTGTTTGTTGCACATGTTCTTTTGTATTTGTATTGGTTCACAACATGCTTTATGATAACAGCATACGATAGCGACGACATTGAAGAGCTGCAGGAACCATCGGACGATGAGATCAAGGAGGGTCAATGGCTCGGCGTGACAGTGCGATCGCAAGGACTCGGCGGCAGGGTAAATATGCAAATTATCAACTTTAATTTAAGGATATACTTTCATCTTATTGTAATAAACTTCATTTATATAGTGTTAGGAAACTAGGAAGGAGACCTTTCTTAGAAAAATATTGATTGCTGTGCGGAGCATTTTTAAATTTTTTTTGCTTCAAATTTTAAATTTATAAATCTGGAAATTTTTTCAATTTTCAAATTAAAAAGTGTTTACAGTTAATTAAAAAATAATAATAATAATACAAATATTTTATATATACAAATTTACTAAAATTAGTCTTATTTGTTTTTTTTTTTTGTTAAAATTTAAATTTAAATTTTTTAGAGTACAAAGTATTTTTAGAAAACCGAGAACTATAGGGTTATATATGTATATAATATATATGTGCATTAACGATCAGAATGACGAAACGAGTGTAAATCCGAGGACTGTCTGTCTGACAGTTCATCCATACATGTAAGCTGTAGCTTGAGTGTAAAGTGAGATATCAGAATGAGAGTACGCGCGATCCTTGGCAAAAAAGTTAGGTTGAGTTCGTAGAATGGTTGTAATCGACCTACGGCAACGCCCACAAAACGCCATTAACTGGAAACATATACAGGACCATACTAAGCATTAAATTAAGATATAAAACTCTCATTTTGCGAGTGGCATCACAGTAGCAAGGTCCACCCGTGGGCAAAAATTTAAAAAAAGGTGCGTGGCCCCGTCATCTAATAGATTTAATATATGTACATATCTCTCAAACCGTTCAAGCCAAAATAACTAAATTCACTTAAGATAAATTCTATAAGTACCTTATTGACAGTGCGAAATTACTGTAATCGGATGAAAACCCCGTCCAATCTCCATATAACGGTACTGTTAAAAACTACTAAAAGCGTTATAAATCAATAACTAAAAACTCCGGAGGCATTAAATTTTACCCCCCAGATGGTATTAGATAGCTATATAAGTTTCGGGGTCGAAACTGCACAATGGGCGTGTCACTGCCCACTTTTAGGTGAAATAAAAATAAATAATAGATTAAATAAAATAAAATATTTAAATTTTATTTAATGAAATAACATAATTTTCGTTTTTTAGAATAGAATTTTTAGAATTAGAATTAGGAAATAATTTTTTACTAGAAATTAGTTTTAAAAAAAACTATTTTCTTTTTCGTATAAAAATATATTTCATTAAATTTTATGTTAACTTCTTTGTATATTTTCTTTCCTTTATATTTTCTAACTTGTATAACTACAATATAGAATAATCGAATATATAATATAAAGTATATAATATAAAATATATAATATAAAATAGCTAAAAGTTGGAAAATTAAAAAAAAATGTTGAATTTCTTTCCAAAAGCTTATAAATTTAATGAATAAGAAAATACAATGCTACAAATTTATTACCGCATAATTCTTTAGTTCTTACATGCGACTTAAGCCACCACACAGCAATATTAACAAAAATTATAAGCACATCTATTGGAAATACGCAAACCCTTTCAAACACATTCAATTCACAACTAACATTGAACCGTTCAATGACCCAACAAATACTTAACCTTTTGACCATAGAATTGAAAACCAAAAACCGAAATCATACGAAAGAGTAGGAAGAGCGACCAAAACCCATTCGCTCACCAACTAGCTGGTGAGGTGTGTGCCGAACGGTCATTTACGTCGCCATTATTGTTGTTATTGTTAACATAAACATAAATCGTTAATGACTTAATTAAGGTAAACAACGCTGTCTTTAGCCGCACTGGAGGCGATAAATCACATATTAGTTCTAAGCATTTTTCCCAACTCATTTTCTTCTGTTATGTGAACTGAAGTAGCTCCTGAGTGTGAATTATTATTTTTTTGGGTGGTGTCTCCTCTATTTCCAAACACAAGTGCCATTGTTGCCACATAACTTTTTTCTATTATGCTACATTTATCATCTATTATTGTTCGTTTCTTATACCTAAATTCTTTGTCTTGTTTATTTTTTTGTGGTTCCATAGGCACTCGTGTGCGCGCATCGTTACGTCACCAAAATGATGGAGAATCGCTATGGCCAAGGGCTCTGCTATGTATTGACCAACGAATTGACTTATGATGAAGTGTATGAGCCGTGTAAAGGTCGCACCGTGGCGAGGTGGGTACTCATTTGTGTTATATAATATTTTTTTAAGTGATTGCTGTTAAGTTAAAAAAATATGGTTTTGGGTGGATATACTAAGCATATACATATTTTCAAGTGCTTGCTTTTACAGTCACCGGTTTTTTGGTGCATATTCTATGTTGTATTTGTTTGCTATAATTTTATTGGCACTATACATTATTTCTATGAACTGAAAAAAATTGATTTGTTCCATATTTGTACCCTGTACCAAGTACGGGGTTTTTTTCAAAGGGACGCTACAAAAGTAGACCGACAGGGACAGCAAACGATGCCATATTTTTTCCCGCTCTGTTGACATTTATCTTCACTAAGGTTTGCCATTTCATCATGGAAAGATATGCGATCCAACAACGAGTCGAAATTATTAAATTTTACTACCGAAATTCGGAGTCAGTGGTCGAAACTTTAACAGCGCTACGTCCAATTTATGGTCGTCATAATCGTCCTGTCAGATCAGCAGTTGAGCGTCTAGTGGAAAAATTTTAATCTACATGCGCAGTACAAAATATTCCCGTACCAGTGCGACAAAGAAGTGCCCGTAGTGTTGAGAATATTGCTGTCGCTAGCGCATCAATTGAGGAAGACCCAAAGCAGTCTCTATGAACGCTGGTTCTCAAGCGTTGGGCATCTCTGTGATGTCGTCGTATCTAATTTGGCGAAAAGATCTTGGCCTGCATCCTTACAGGATCAAATCGACGAAAGAACTGAAGCCGCTTGACCACCAGAATCGTCGTATGTTCGTGAATTAAGCTGAGCAACAACTTGAAAATTATGCGGATTTTCATCGAAGAATCATCTTTTATGATGATGATCATTTCTGGCTGAATGACTTCGTCAATTAGCAAAATATGCGTTATTGGTCAGGCAGCAATCCATACGTACTCCAGGAGCCACCATAGCACCCTGACAAATTGGTTCGTATTTCTTCCGCGATGATCAAGACCGGCACGTTACTGTGAATGGGAATCGCTACCGCGACTTGGACAATATGTGCTTCCAACAGAACGGCGCTACAAGCCACATAGCGAATCTCAAAATCGATATATTGAAAACCAAATTTGGTGAACGTGGTAACTCACAAAATGGCTCAGTCAATTGGGCGCTTGGTCGTGCGATTTGCCGCCGTTAGACTATTTCCTGTGAAGCTACGTCAAATCTGTGGTCTATGCCAACATGCCAGCGACGATTGATGAACTTCGTACGAATATCGAACGTGAAATTGCAGCAGCATCGGCCGATTTATGATTGATTATGCCATCGAAAAGTGGGTTCAGTGTCTGAACTTCTGGAAGCGTGACCGTGGTGGCCATGCAAAGAATACTTTTGTAGCGCTCCTATTGAAAAACCCGGTAACTTCCATACGACCCATCAAAATCAAGATAGAGATCTTTTTAAACCCTTTTATGCATTTTTATAGCCTGTATATAGCAACCGTGAAGGCTATCAAAGCTACTGTGCAATCGAGATTAAAGTTTTTTTGTTTTTCATTCAAATTCATTTATTGAGAATTCAAGCGGCTTATAATCATATTTTCGCCATTGTATATATATTTTGTGCCCATAATTATAGCTAAGCATGTGAGAGAGGACTTATTATTATAAAATTATGAGCTATTTTAATTTATTTTTGTTATTTTAATGCAAAAATTCGCTCTAACCTGGTCTATAAAGACGGCTTGCCAAAAAACATTGTCTACCCATAGGCGTGCGACCTTCAAACATACTTCAATTTGTGTGTGTGTGTTGAAGCTATATTGCCGTGTGCTAGAATGCAATCATAAATCACACCAAAAACTGAAATAATACCATACCCAATGGGACTTATAATGTTCTAACTGACCTTCTCACACCCCGATATGAGACGACCGTGAAGCTTATGAATATATTTCACGCCAAATTGATTAAGAAATGATAGCAATATACTATATATAAAAGCACAAAATGTATGTTAAAATAGTATATTATGAAATGAGGCCAAAACTGCTTTGCATAATTGAAATCACATTCATTTATCATAAACGTCACTAAACGTGTCACTAAAGGATACACACCTATACATACGTACTATAATATGTGGTCTATTTAAGGATACCTTTTTGTAAACAAAGCAAATATGTAAATTGATAAACACTGAACATTTCACAAACACATATGTATATAGAAGAAAGCAAAAGAAGCAACGAAAGTGGAATAAAAGTAAAAAAGCGCTGGAAGAAAAATATGTCAAGGCAAAGCAGCGGGTGGCAGCGTGCTGAATTGTTTTTTATGACTTCACGTCACAGGAAAATGTGTGGAAAAAATATGTAGCAAACAGTGTAGTGAGGGTGTGTGCCCATCTCGATTTCTCATAGATAAAAATATGAAAAAAAAGTTACTAAAATATGCTTTGTTTTGCTTTGGCTATGTGTGGGTGCGTTGTGCGCACTGTCTTACTAAGCATAGCACAAACTACGCAGTGCCCCATTTGACAGCTGACCATACCCACGTTTTGACCCGCTTTCACTGTTTTCCATGCAAAAGTGAGCAGTTAGTTGGCCTTTTTTATTGTTATTAATATTTTTGTTTCCTTTTGTTCAACGTCATAGCATGCCTGCACAGCTACAGCTTTTGTTTACATAATTTTTCACTTGAGTTGCATGCAAGGTTTATGAGTGGCTGGGGTGGCAAGTCGTCGCGACTTACGCAGTTACGCATAAAGTCAACTCATTATCTCATCGTCCTTGCTGGTTAGTTCCTTTGGTGTTCGCTATTTTACATATTTGTGCATAAGTTATATTATCTAACACTTTGATGTGTTATGTTCAGTTATTATTTTCTTTCTTCATAATTTGTTACGTCATTGGTTATCGAAATTTCCAGATCGGAAATGAGCGAACCGTAAAGTTCACAAATTTTTATGAAAAAATCGATTTTTTGAGCCCATCACATTTGATGACCTCCTTCTTCTTCTCCTTCTTCTTCTTCTTCTTCTTCTTCTTATTTATTATCGTAGATTCCAAATGTAGCAAGGTCCTTCTTTGCCTAATCTTTCCAATGGAGTGGAGGTCTTCCTCTTCCTCGGCTTATACCGGCGGGTACTGTGTCGAATACTCTGAGAGCTGGAGTGTCTTCTGCCATTCAGACGACATGACCCGGCCAGCGCAGCCACTGTTTTTTAATTCGCTTAATTATGTCAATGTCGCGGTATTTCTCGTACAGCTCATCGTTCCATCGACTGCGGTATTCGCCGTGGCCAATGTGCAAAGATCATAAATCTTCCGCAGAACCTCTTTCACCTCTTTCATCTTCGTCCTTTCCTCTGCACCATATAGCAGCATAGCATGATGATGAGGGACTTGGGGTTTGTTCATGGAGAGAGGACCTTACGTATCAATTTCCTTCTTAGTCCGAAGTAGCATCCGAGGCTGTTTTGAACTTTTCATTGGGGATTTTTTTACGTGGTGGGTTCCATATCCAGCGCACAACTCAGTGGATCGATGATTCGCCTTCTCTCTTTAGGCCGACTTCAAACGGATGTTTTTCGGCTACTCAGAGGATACTTGGTCTAGGACCCGTAGACGTGAGCTGCTTGAGCCATATGCAAAGGAATAATTTCTGGCCACTCCCAAGTGAATAAGGCTCTGAGAACTTTCCTCACTTACAATAACTTCTACACATGGCTTCATCCACTTCCTTAAGTGGAGAAAATAATAGCGGTCAGTTTTCACCACGATCTGTAGCATTTTCCCGATCTTCCCATATTTTCTATCAATTTAAAGACAGCGATGAATGTTCACTTAAACTCAAAGCTTTAAAAAACGAATGAAACTTTCGGTTGTTGGTTGAACAGCATAATTACCTTCTTCATTCTCATATTACTGAAACCAAATGTCAGATGTTACAAGTCAACTTAGATTAACTCATTTCGCAATGTCTTAGATTTGAACCGCTACCTACTGTTTGAATATACTCGTATGTTGTAATGGATATTTTCTAAATGAACATTTCATACTAGAAAGAACAACAAGAAAATATGAACAAATATGTTTAAAGGTATAGGAGTCCCTGCGATATTCAAGGAAAATGTTCTAGCGGTGTGCATACCATAAACTATTATCAGTTCACCTCACACACGACGACCTTGTGCTACACCCTTTGAGCTTTTTATCAAAAAAGAACTTTAAATGATTGCACCTTCGCGTGACAACATATTGTGTGTGGCGCCTCATTGAAGGTCGCGTCGCATCCCGCTGAGAGCACTTGTCATTATCCCTTATTGCAGTACAACAACAACCAAGCGAAAAACGTACTGTGCATAATTAAAGTAAGCACTTTAACGCAGTAATTACACACCTTAAACCGCTCGCTTTTAAAGTAAAGATCCGTAAAACGATTGTCGTTATGCCGCCAGCTGACGGCGTTCAGTTTTCGTGCGCTCGCAATGAGGTCAAAGACACCATTTCGCAAATTTCGTGTATAATTTGCGCAAATTAATTTCAGCACTTCTACTAAGCACACAGGCGCTCGGTGACAATATGCCACATAAATCATTACAGCTTGCCACATTTAGTTGAAAAATATACATATGAACATTGTAGATACATATCTACATAGTAGCCTATCGGTGTCCAGTGGCATAGCCGCAACAAATTTGGGGCAAGCAATTCAATTTGCAATGAAGTCATTACAAAGGCATTTGCAACAGCAATAAACATATAACAACACAATAGACAAACAAACATTGCCGGCAAACTCCAACCAGTGGCCGAAACAACAATAGTTGAGGCCATTCGGGTGAGCTGCTGTTGTTGTTGCAGCCATTAAGTTGGAATTGTTTAAATTTATAACCATAAAAAATCACCGGCATGCCCACTGTTTGGTTGCCTTCCTATGACCTAACCTGATCGACTGTCTATTTCATTTTATGCAGCACTATTTTAAATTTCATTTTATTGTTAATCCTGAACTTAATATAGCCTAAGTTTACCACGAAGTTTATAAAACCCAGAAAGAAACGTTGGATACCCTTTAAAATATATTGAAATGATCAACGTGAGAAGCTGCGTCGATTTTGCCATGTCCGTTTCTCTGTCTGTCAGTCCGCCTGTATATACGCGAACAAGTCACTCAGTTTTGTAGATATCAAACTAAAATTTTGCACGCATTCTTTTCCCCGCATGAAACTGCTTTTTTGTTGCAACCACCGATATCGGGCCTCTTTGAGTTATAGCTGTCGTACAAACTAACTTTTTCTGATCTATCAAAATCAAGCTCTTGTATCGAAATCTTTTTTATTTGGCAAGATATCTTCACAAGATTTGGCTTAGAATGTTTTCCAAGGAAACGAACAAACTGTTGAGACACTGCTGCAATTTCACGTTCGACATTCGTACGAAGTTCATCAATCGTCGCTGGCTTGTTGGCGTAGGCCATAGATTTGACGTAGCTCCACAGGAAATAGTCTAAAGGCATCAAATTGCACGACCGAGGCGGTCAATTGACTGTCGGGTCAAAAATATTCGGTTATCAGCGATTCCCATTCACAGAAACGTACCGGTCTTGATCATCATGGAAGAAATATGGTCCAAGGACGCTGCCGACCCATAAATCGCTGAAGATGATTTTTTCATGAAAATCCGAATCATTTTCAAGTTGTTGCTCAGCCCAATTCACGAACATACGACGATTCTGGGTCAAGTGGCTTCAGTTCTTGCGTTCATTTGATCTTGCAAGGATGTTGGCCAAGATCTTTTCGCAAAATTGGCCACAACGACGTCGAAGAGATGCCCAACGCTCGAGAACGAGTGGAGAGACTAGTTTCGGTCTTCCTAAATTGATGCGCTAACGGCAGCAATATTCTCGACACTACGGGCGCTACTTTGGTCTCATTGGCACGGGAACATTTTGTAGTGTGCTTGCGGATTCAAATTTTTCCACTAGAGGCTGAATTGTTGATCTTACAGGACGACTATGACGACCATAAATTCGATGTAGCGTTCTTAAAGTTGAGGTCACTGACTCCGAATTTCGGAGGTAAATTTTAATAATTTCGACTCGTCGTTGGATCGTATCTTTCCATAATGAAATGGCAAACCTTACTGAAGAGAAATGTCGAAAGGGCGGAAAAAAGTGTGGCACCGTTATTTCTGAAGGGTATTCCAGCTTCGCTGCAAACAAAGTTAACTATTTTTTATTATTTTTTTATTATACTTTTAATTTATATTTTTTCTAGGTTTGGCGGCTACACTTTGCAATTTCCATTGTGCTGCACACATGCAAGCATAATTTTTCATTTATTCAATTATTTTTATTTATAATTTTAATTCACTCGTCTATCTGCATATTTTCCTTTGTGTCTATGACCACTCCAATATTTTCCATTGTCGGCTGGCGTTGGAGTAATGTACATTTTTCATTACCCCAAAATGGCTTTTCGTGTTCAAACATACACACACATACATATGGAAAACGGGGTGTGTACGCGTGGGTGGCATGCAACCTGTGACACCTACACAACTGTAGTTGTGTACTTGTGGCCAGTGCACGTAATGAATTAATTTACTCACCACAATGTTCACCCCGAACCCCATGACCTGACTCACTTTTGCCAACTGCAGTTCTTTTTGTTTTATTTCCCACTTTATTTCCCACTTTATTGCTAACTGTTATTTTTGTACTTTTTTCATTTCGCACAGAGAACACGAAGACTACGGCTTTTGTCAGGTGGGCACTTCAGGCGCGCTGCTGGATGACAACACCATGGTGCTGGGCTCCCCAGGACCCTTCACATGGCGCGGCACTGTGTTTGTTACGGAAATTGGCGGTGAATATCTGGAGCGCGATAAGACGATGTACTATGGTGATCATTTGGAAAATACATCACCGGTGGACAAATACAGTTACTTGGGTAAGTCAGCACTAAAATAGATAATATTAAGTAATTGGCGAAAATGATAATGAAACACTGCTGAGACCATCGATATTCCTAATATACATTATTTAAGCATACCACGAGACGTGCTTATAATTTAATGAGCTTACAGCAATTCCTCAAATCTCTACGAAATACTTTGCCTACCTTGTTGTCTTAACTGAGCGCATAAATTCCACTCGTGGATTTCTACATTCAAACAAGCTAAAAATAGAGAAAAAAATTTTATATTAGCTTCAGCGCCTCAGTAGTTTATGTCTAACCTGCCCTCAGTAGCAAATGTCTAACCTTCAAGTATATTTTTTACAATAAAAACTGTTTAAAATCTCAATCGCGGCATTCTTGAAATGTTTTTCTAACAAGAGTTGAACTCTATCATCACAAAAATCAATCAAAACTTGAAGACTTACTTCGAACAGCGGCGATACTAGCGTTGAGCTCGCAAACTGTGCGCTCAAAGTTAGTAAAAGTGTGTATGCTCTCACTAGCAATAGCATCAAGCTATTTCATCATTGCCCTGGAACTTTGGACCGCGACCACCAGTTTCTGTGCTACTGCGAAATCCTTCTGGCCTAGAGTAGAACGTAGAAGATCGACTAAACTGGTTTCCTTTAGCAAAGCTCATTTAGTCGCGTTCGTTGGAGTTCTCGCTGGACATTGTCCAACAGGCATTCATGGGCTGTAAAGCTGTAAATGCAGTCGGAAGAAGGTGAGATGGAAACATCCAGGCACTTGCTCCTTCATTGTTCAGCCTTTACAAGACTGAGATTGAAACATCTCACCAATCATACTTTCGGCGAATCAGGAAACAGAGCCGTAACTGACTTTAGCCCCCTCAACAAATTCGTGATCATGGCAATTATTTCGAGAATCTTGTGTGAATCGTTTTCTCGTTCCAAGTGTCTCTCAAAGTAGGTTTTTATTAAAGCCATCGATAATATGACCAATACCAAACAATTTTGCTAAAATAAAAAATAATCAATATTTACAAAATCAATCAATAATATATACAATGTCCTGAAAAATATACAGTTTTATATAAAAAAAACTCGGAAGAACATCGACTATTATGCTGGAAGTCATATCCTTCACTACCGGAAGGATATCGACAATGATCTACAAAAGAGGCCTTAGGATGTTCTAGCACACCTTTACCACCTGATTTTTGCGATAAAATTGAATTCTGATTATTCTATTCGGAAAGCAAAAATTTTCGAACTTTGCTTTCTCTACTAATAACGAAAAGATATGCCATTAAATTCGTGTATCGGCTTCCGTGCCGTATTACGTAAGATCATTTGTTCTATTGCTTATTTTACCCAAAGCTAGTGTAGTCTGCTTCCGAGTGTTGGATGATTTTCATACAATTATCTCAACTTTCATGTTTCAAAGGATGTTCGGTGAGCTCGAAATGAGTTCTCAGTGTGATTTTCTAAATTAAACATTAATTATTAAGATTTCTTTCACAAACGGATGCTTAATTTTACGTTTTTGGTTTACAAATACAACATTTCATCAAGTACAAATAATAACTTTCATCTATTACAAAAAAAAAAAACTATTTACCGCAGGCATGGCCGTCACTGGTGGACGTTACTTTGGCGATCGTATGTCTTACGCTGCTGGAGCGCCGCGTTCCAATGGACACGGGCAAGTGGTGATCTTTAACAAAGCCAATACTAACCCCATACCCGTTAAAATGATACTGGAGGGAGAACAATTCGGTTCAAGCTTTGGCTATGAACTGACCACTGCCGATATTAATGGCGATCAGAAACCGGATCTCATCATTGCCGCTCCATTCTATTTTAATAAATCCGAAGGTGGCGCTGTTTATATATATCAAAACGATAAAGATATGCTGCCAGAGCAACCGACGCTCAAGCTGACCGGCACTATGGAAAGTCACTTTGGATTAGCGCTCGCCAATATCGGTGATATTAACAAGGATAGTTGTGAGGATTTGGCTGTGGGTGCACCTTACGAAGGTGATGGTGTGGTATATATCTATTTGGGATCACGTACTGGTTTGGTTAGCAAACCCGCGCAACGGATACAAGCTTCAGATCTTGGTTTATTGCCACATCCGCTACATACATTCGGCAGTTCGATAAGTGGTGGCACCGATTTGGATGGTAACTCTTACCCGGATATAGCTGTCGGCGCCTACAATTCCTCGGCTGTGGTTATGCTACTCTCACGACCGATCATCAATATAGAGACTACAGCGCGCAGCAATGAATTACGGAATATTGATCCGGCAAAACCGGGCTGCTTACATGATGCCTCAACAAATCTTACGTGTTTCACCTTTGAAGCCTGCTGTTCGATTGAACCTTATGAGCCGGCGTCGGCTAATAAGGATTTGCGCCTACTGTACACAGTCGAAGCGGAAACTTTTGGTGGGCATAAGAAATTCTCGCGTGTATTTTTCGATCGTGAAATTAAGCATAGCAATGTGGTGAAACGTGAAGTTACCGTGCGTACCAATGGACGCCAGACATGTCAGCAAGTCACCGGTTATATCAAAGAGAATACCAAAGATATACAGAGTCCGATTAAGTTTCGTTTGAATTATACAATTGTGGAGCCGCGGCTGCCACGTTCCGGCTTGGAACTATTGAATCCAATTTTGGATCAAACACAGGCTTTCGCTGAATTCGAAGGTACATTCCAAAAGGATTGTGGTGATGATGATATCTGTGAGAGTAATCTAATATTGAACGCCGAATTGGATTTGAATATGGAGAGTGAGTACATAATTGTTAATATGGAAGCTAATGGTAGGAGAACTTTTTTCGAAAACACACCTCATTTATTTGCAGATGACAATTATGCTTTGATATTGGGCGAGAAGAATGAGACGCGTGTCAATGTAAACGTATTGAATAAGGCGGATTCGGCTTATGAGACACAATTGTTTGTCGTGCATCAAAAGAGCGTCTCATACATAGCCGCCTCACGTACGGTGAGTCCATGGGAGTTTTAACAAATTTCATCGACAAAATATTTATATAATTTTTTTTCAAAGAACTCTGTAACCTGCAATCGTTTCAACGACACGGTGGTTGCCTGTAGCCTTGGCAATCCGATGAAGCGCAATACGGCTCTTTACGTCTCGCTGCGTTTCGATCCCAGCGGTTTGGAGAATGATGAGCGTAAACTTACTTTTCACGTCTTTGTCAATACGACGTCGCAACATATTGGCGATGTGAAGCCCGAGAAAGAGTTAGAAGTGCGAGTGGTGAAACGTGTTACACTAACCCTGACTGGTTACGATAAACCCGAGCAGAGCTTCTACAGTGGCGAGGTGAAGAAAGACAGCAAGGTCATGCAGATGGAGGATATTGGCTCGCCCGTAATGCACACTTATACGGTACGGAAAAAATAAAAATAATAATTTTCGGTTCAATTAAAAATATCAAATTTGGAAAAATTAATTATATTTGAAATTTTTTTTTTTCAAAATTAATTCCTATGGATCTCATTAAATTTTTTCTGATTTCATTAAATTTTATCAAGTAACTTTTCCCGCTTAATTTACTTCATTTATTTTCAATTTAATTTTTTAAAATTACTTATTTCATATATTCAAATAATTTACTCAATAATCTAAATAATTTCATTATATTTTGTTGACTTAAATTTTAAATATTTTATTAAAATTATTAAAATTATTTGAAGTTTTAATCATTTAATTATCGCAAATTAATTTGTGGAATTATAAAATTCAGTTAAATTAAATTGATTCAATTAAGGTTAATTGTCTTGAATTTTACTAGGTTAAACTTGGTCCCACATATTTTTTTTTAAATTATGGCACTTCATTCCATATTCGGTTTAATTAATTGATTTTTATCTTAATTTACTTCGATAAAAATAAATTAATCGAATCATGTAATTTTTTTCAAAATCATTTTCATATTCAGTTTCATTAAAGGATTTTAATCTTAGTTTAGTTCGATAAAAAATAAATTAATATAAAGCCTAATTTTTCGGGTAATGCCTTAATTTACTCAATTAAAACGCTTCCTGTGACAATCGCTTAATTTAGTCAATCAAAAATTTCCCGCTATATATGTGTAGACAATTTACTAATTGACTAAATTAAGGCACCTTTTGAAAGGACTATTCAATTAATATTAATGATTTCGTTTAGTTTAATTAATTTCGTATTCAACTCGAATTCAGTTAACTCTTGAAGTAGTTTGACTTGTAATTGTCTATAGAGCAGATTTTACTAAGTATCTAATTGAAGTGCGCTTAACTAAATTTAGCTCGAAAAATTTTATAATTTTTTTCTTTTCATAAGTAAATTGTAGTGACATTTAATGACTCAATTAATAAGTTATGTGATGAAGTTCAGACAGCACCTTAATTTAGTCAATTAGCCACTTAATTTAATTAATCAGAAATAGCACGCTATACATATATGAGACAATTAACTAATTGAATAAACTAAGAGACCTTTTGAAACGAATATTAAATTAATATAAACGATCCAATTTATTTTCGCATTCAAATAAGTCACAATTAATTTTTCAAATTACTTGAATTCAATTTAATTTTAAATTGCCAATTATGAAGATTTCACTATTTAAGCTAATTAATATTAGTATAACTAAATTCAACACCAAAAATTTTATAAATTTTTTTATGATATTTAAATTCTGGTGACATATATTGACTCAATTAATAAAACCCGCTTAATTTTTAAGGTGGTTTTGGTAATTAAACTCTACTAAAATTAAAAACAAAAATTTCGAATGAAAATATATAAAAAGTGGCATGAAAAACCCCATAATAATAAACCTAAAAATCCTAACCACATATTTCTAACGAAGGCCTAACTAAAAAACCCTAAAAATTTTTAATTAATTAAAAAATACTTTAATTTCAAACTAAAATATATGAATAATCGAGATATTATTATAAAACAAAAAAACAAAATACGAAAAAGGAATTTATATCCAAATCCAATCCAATCCCACCCACACAGATTTTTAATGAAGGGCCCTGGAAGGCACCGAAGGTCCAGCTCACCATCTACTGGCCACATCAGCTGACAAGCGAAAAGAGTAAAAAGGACAAATGGTTACTCTACCTGGAGGCTATGCCAATTGTGGAGAATGCCGAACTTAGCGAATGTACCGTGGGACCCGACCACATTAATCCACTCAAACTCACATCGAAAACGAAATCAAATGATCTACTTAACACACTGCAAATGGCACCGGCAGCCTACATGATGCGTCCCACCGATAAAACACAATACTTTAGCCGTTACAGCACGTACAGTGAGAAGAGTGTCTATAAGAAGCAAAAGCCCACACAACGGCCGGGTCCACATGACGAGGACGATGACGACGAAGAAGGACGGTATTTGAATCGTGTGCGCCGCAACACATTCGAACGCATCATACGACCCGAACGTTTCATGGACAACGGTGGTGAGCACACAAATCGCAAACGTGACATTGTCGAATTGGATTGTAACAAGGCGACAGCGACTTGCGTTAAAATACAATGTGATATTTACAATATTGAAGCGTTCACCGAGGCGTCCGTGCATATACGTGCGCGTCTGTGGAATTCCACGCTTGTATCGGAGTATCCACGCGCCGATTTGGTGCGTATTATGTCGCGAGCGACAGCTAAAATACCGCTTGAGTTTTCAGTGGAGCACACGGAAGTGAATTATCTGGTAAGTACACTCGTATTCGTTACATTCTCTTAAAAGTTTTTCACTAAACTCTTGTTCTTTTCGTTTTTTTTTTTAGGTGGAGACACGCGCCTATCCCGAACTACTCGATCAACAGCGAGAGCAGCCGACATCCATATGGGTTTACATTGTAGCCATAATCTGTGGTCTGATCGTCTTGGCTGTGGTCGTACTTATTCTTTGGCATATCGGTTTCTTCAAGCGCCGACGACCCGATCCAACGCTAAGCGGCAATCTGGTTAAGAGCGAGGAGAAACCATTCTTGAATGACGCAACGAGTAATGGTCGTGGCTTCTAACAAGAGGGGACAGTCGGGTGGGATATCGCACAGCGCGCGCCTCCTAAAGTACAACAAACATGCTGTCTAACACTAAAGCAACGCGTCGAACCAGCTGTGATCTTCAATGCCGAAACTGCCAACAATAACAATAATGCATACTACAGCAACAATAATAACAATAACACAAGCGGTGGTACCTCGTATAAACCAGCTTGGGCTGGTAATGGCCAAACGGATGTGGCAGTCATCGATTGGGGTTCGCATTGGTAGTAGGTGTGTGTGTGTGCTTCGAATTAGTGTTATGCGTGACGTGGCATGGTGTTAGTTGGGTGGCAAAGCGTTATGTGTCGTCTTATACAATATTATTATATTATATAATATTTTCTAGGGTGGTAAATGTCTGTGCCATTTTACTTAATTTAGGCATACAAATGTATAAATAAATAATATTGCGGTTCATTTTAGGTTAAAATTTTTAAATAAATATTTTAGTTAGTGAAACCATCCGCTGCTGATTATCGATTTGTATAGCAGCAAATGACAGTTTAACGGCATTTAATGCACAGCATATTGTTTAAATTTAGATTTAGGTTTTGAAAAGGCCTTACTTGTGTAGGATTTAAACTGTAAGCGTTGTGTAAAGTTCACTAAAAGACTTGCTCGACAAGCAAGTTGCGAAAAAAACTAATTAAGCTAGAAAATATTTATGTAAAAAATAAATAATTCAGCGGAGAACTAATTCCAAGAACACAAAAAGAAAAAAAAAAATAATGCAGAGAAGCCGCGAAGCCATTAATCATAGCGACTGAATTTCTTATATATTATATTATATAAAATTTTTTAGAACGATATTTTAACTATTAATATTTTTTATGTTTTAAAGTAATTGGCGTTTATTTTATTAGTTTTGTTTTGTTTTTGATTTTATTTGTATTTATTTTTTTATTTTATTTTATTTTTTAATTGTTTCAATATTTTTTTATTTTGATTTTATTTTTTTTAATTTTTCCATTTTATTTTTTATTTAATTTTTTTTATTTTATTTTGTTTTGTTTTTCTTATTTAATATTTAAATTAATTTTAACTTTATTATAATTTTTTTGTTACTCAGTTTTATTTAATTGGAGTGTTTTAAAATATTAGCTTTTATTACGACATCAATTTTATTTAATGCCCAAATTTTTTAAAATTTATTTTATGATTTTTTTTAAATAAAAAATTTATTAATCTATTTTTCTCTTTTAACATTTCTTAACAATTTGTTTTCATTGCATTTTTATTTTATTTTTTATTTTTTTTTGTTACTTTTCATATTTTTTAATTTTTTTTAAATTTATTTTTATTCCACTGTTTTTTGTTAATTATAACCTTTTGTTTTTTTTAATTTTAATTTGTGTTTTATTATTATTTTTTTTTTCAAAAGTAAAACTTTAAACAGTTGCTTTATTATTATATTAAAATTTTATTTTTTTTTGTTTTTGTTACTTATTATTATTTATTAATTTTACTATCATTTTAATTGAATTATTTTAAAATTTATTTTCTAAACAATATTTCCTTTTATTACTACATCAATTTTGTTTAATACTTACTTTGTTTTAATTTATATTATGTTTTTAATGAAAAATATTTAATAATTTTTTTTATTATTTGTTTTTATTAAAAAATTTGTTAATTAATTTTGCAGTTTTAACATTTCTAACAGTTTGCTTTTATTACATTTTTATTTTATTTATTTATTGTTTTTTGTAAATACTATTACTATTTATTTATAAAATTTTAATTTTTCTTTGACCATTTTAAAATATTTTATCAAAAGTATTTGCTTTTAAACCTACATACAAATAGGTACATATGTATATATTTTGTTTAATATTTAATTTTTGATAAATATTTTTTTTATTTTATCTTGTTAACAATTTTTTTTTTATATTTTAAAACAATTGACTTTTATTTTATTTATATATGTATATATTTTTGGTTTTTAATTTATATTATTTTTGTGTACTTTTTAAATTTTTTTTGTTTTATTTTTTTTTAATTAAATTTATTTTATGTTATTTTAAATTACAAATTCTATTGGTTATTATAAAATTTATATATTTTTAATAACTGTAACTATTAATTCTTTTTATTTGTAATGCTCATACATATTTGATTGATTTGAAATTTAGTTTTTTATATTTTATTGTATCAAATTAAAAACTTTTTAAATTTTAAAGTCTATTTTATTATCTATTTTGTTAATATTTTTTTGTATACCAATAATATTTATTTTTTTGTTGTTGAAAAAATAATACATATGTATGTATGTATGTATGTACACATGTATATATTTTATTTGAGTTTTAAATACATTTTTTTTTTTGATTTTTTATAATTTTTTTTTTTATTTTATTACTTTTTTAATATTTTGTTAATTTATGTTAATATCTTTTTATATTATTTTATTATGATTTCAGTTTTAGTTTATTAATTTTAAATAATATTTTATAATTTAATTTTTGTCTTTTGCTATATTTTATATTTTTATTTATTTATTTTTTATTGTTTATTTATTTTTTTTATTCTTTCTTTTGTTTTTTTTATTTATTTTGTTTTTTTTTTGTAATTTTGTTGATTTTCCCTTGATGTAACTTTGCTCTCTGCAAACATTTTTATTTTATTTTATTTATTTTCTATATATTTGCCATTTAATAATTTTTTGAGGAGCTCCTTACCGAAACCCAACTTTTTCCATCAGTGTTGTTATAATTTCGGCGCCTAAATGAAAACTAAGTTAAAAAATAATTTTTAGCAATAAAAATCACATTTTAATTATTGCATAAAAGCATATGGAAATGTTTGTCACTTGTGAGCGTTTAGTTTTTCACAGTATAGTGCGGAAATTTCTTTGAAAATTTTTTTTTTTGTAATTTTTGTATTAGAACAAATCATAGCGCAGCTAACTTGGCTCAACTGCCGGGTCTATGTTTACTTATTTAATCATTTAATTAACATAATAAAAATAAAAATTCTAAACTAAAATTGCATATTAGCAGAAAAATATAAAAAAAACTGAAGTAAATGACATATATAACTTTATAATATAACCTTAAAAGAGAAAAAATAATAAAAATTACGAAAAATAATAAACACAATCAATTGTAAATACGTAAATGTGTGGAATTTGTAAATTTTAACACTTGTTTTTAGCAATAAATTCCATTCACTATATTTTAACATAAATATATACATATGTATATGAGTAAATACTACATATGTACATACATATATTTGAATATATGTATAGTAAGTGCATATTTAAGAAATCGAACTCGAACTTCTTTTTGTCTTAAACTTAAAGCCGTAAAACAAATAATCTTTGTATATAAATCAAAACCGCTACAATTGATTAGTTATAAATATATATACATATTTACGTTTAAGTGTGCATGTATATTATGGAAACACCGCTATAAAGTGTGCGTGCAGATATTTTTTTTATAATGTTCTATAAATATGTAATTTTAAGCTGTTATGTCTTAAGTTATTTCTAATTTATTTTCTATTAGCTATATTATGTAATTAATTTCGTAAGGTTTAAGCAACTGCAATTGAGATGTGACAAAAGTTGTGAAATATATTTGTCTAAATATATATAAATTTGTAAATATTTAAAGAAAGTTGTGTGTTTTTTACCTGCTTGGGCGTGTGGGGGTGCGAATTTTTTGTTGTAATTAAAATTAAATAAGATCTGAAGTAGATCAAAGGAATGATTATATTTAATATTTTTTAACTTATGTGCAGGGTTGCCAAAAATGCATTAAAAAGGAATTGAATTAACATTTCATCAGTTTCTTATTCATTTCTTAATCCCACAAATCTTAATTAAAAATAATTTTTAATTTTTTGATCCCAAATACCGAGCTGAAAAATTAACAATTATTAATTCCAAATAACGGTATGAAAAATAATGAAAATTTGTAATTCCAAAATTATTTAATTATTAAAATTTATTTTAATCCTAAAAATTTTATTAAAAAAATTTATAAAATACTTTTTATTATATATTATTTAAATAGTATTTTATAATTTAATTTTCTTTAATTTTTTTTCCTTTTTTTAATTTTTTATTGTTTTTTATATTCTTATTTTTTTATCTTGATACTAAAATCTATAGTGTATGTAGAAGCTGCATAACTGAACCCTTTTCTTCATAAAATGAGACTATTCAAAAATAACGGCGATTTTTCATTAAATTTTTATTTTTTTCGACTTTTTCAAATTTCGGTATTAGAATTAAATTTTTATCATTAAATGAAATTTTTAATTTTCAAATTAAAAAAATAAATTTAAATCTTTAATTTCAAATATTTAAAGAACACATACATACATACATACAGAACATTTTGCAATAAATTTATTTTTGTTTTAAAATTTTTTAATTAAAAAATTCGCCACCTTGCTTATGTGTTATTTCTTTTGATAAAACAATTTCTGAAGTATATAAATTATATCGTCGCGGCTTTTTTAAAATTATCAAATTTTGTTAGTTTTGCAAATTTATAATACTCACGCATAATAATATCAGCATCCTTAAAAAATTACATTATTATTCCTGTATTATTTTACTAGAAATTCAGTCAAAGATAGTAGTTTCTAAACTTTTTAGTTGCTTTCAGTAAATAATGGTTCATAACCTCAAAGTAAGTTTGTAGTTGATCTTACATACAAACATTCATACATACATACAATACGTTAGTCTTTGGTTATTGTAAAGTGAAGCTAACAACGAAAACATATAATAAGACATAAAATGGCCGATCCCACGACAGTCGAGTCGGTGTATGTATGTATGTATGTATGTTCGGAGCGAACTCGGATTTTTATCCAGCCAAGGACCTTTAACTCGACATCATTTCTACAAATTACTTTAGAAATGTTTTCTACTGCCCCAACAACTACAACAACCAAACACGACTTCCCCCAATTTGCAATTTTGTTGAAGAACTCTTTTTCTATAACTTGAGAACGCTAAAAATATCTGCTGCAGCATAAATTGTTCTTATTGTTGTAACAATCTAAACTGCAAATTGATCTCTTCATGCTCCCATTGTTTGCTATTAAAGAATGCTGTGAGAAAGACAATACATACATAAGTATGTATGTGCAAGCATACAACTAATAAACGAACAAAAATAAAAACTTTCGCACAATTGTGAAATACAGCACAATGGCTTCTAAATAACAACAAAAAATCAGCCACGCTAAACGTTGTTAATCAAAAAAAAAATCAAGTCAGCGTTTTTTAAATAACAAAACCAATTTTGTAAAATTCGGCTTTTTTATTTACTCGTGTTTTGTTTTTTTTTCTTACGTAAGTTTTATGCATATATATTTATTTATATACCTTGAGTTAATGCAAAAAATGTTTGGATTGAGAGAAATAAGAAATTAACATTACAATCAAAATATATTGAACTAACCAATATTTTTAACGTCGCAATTCACATTTTTACATGACTAAATTCAAGCATTTGATTATAAATTGTTGAGAGCGGTTTGTTGTTACGTTCCACAGGTATCTTAAGTAGTGTCAGCGCGCATTGCACGTCTTTCAACAAAAACCCGCTTGCACCCATTTCTTGTGAAATGCAGCGCTAACACAACTTCAATCCTGTTCGTAACAACTTCACTATTACGCATGCCTCCATGCTTTGTTGTTTTCTTTTATGTGTTTTAATACGATTGCGTGTTGTTTTTTTTTTATATTATTGTTTAATATAAGCTATCAGCATTGGATGAACGTGGTTTCTTCAGTTTCTCCAAATTTTTGATAACGATGTCATGTAGCGATGAATAACGATTTCGCACTTCACATACAACCAACCACAAGCTTAAGTATTCCTTCTCATCCAACTCCACCACTGCCCGTCGATAATCTTCGATATGTGGATATTTCGCGACTTTAGAAACAACTTTGGCGCGTGATAAGAAATAACGCGAAATTTGGTCGAAGAATGCCGCAGCTTCGGATTCAACAGCTTGTATTTCAGCAAGCGTATCTTCCTGCACAGATACACCGAAATTGTTGCCATCCTCAATTTTTGGTATCAAAAACGAAATCCACATTTTTAACAAATTTGCTGCAAATAATCAAATGATTAGCAATCACTTTTAACATTTTAAATTTACATATTGCGTTGACATTACTTACAATCTTCCACAAGTTTACGAATAATTGGTTTTACGATTTTGATCATTTCGCAGAGTGGTTCATTGCAAGGTACAGAACCAGTAGGCAAGCACATAACTTTGGTGCCAGGCACAAAGTGATCGGTGCGTGGTCTTTTTGCCGCCGGCTGGTCGGCGTCACCACCGTCGTCGGTCGTTTCAGCATGATTGTTCACCAAAATTGGATCTGGCGTTGGAATGTTAAGGTCTTGATGCACTTCATTGAAGTTGCGATCGCTAAACATAGGTGTTGCGAGGAGTTCATTCAATTCAACAATTTTTTCTGGAAAGCCCTGTATAATAAGCTGTTCTGCTTTTTTGATTAGCGAATCTTTGTAATCTTGAACTTGCTGTAAAAATGTGAAGACATGGCATTATAAATATATTTGTTGCGGGAAACAAGCAGACTTACCTTGGTTGTAGTGTCAGCTGGCATTTTGTGCTGTTGTTAAATTATTTACTTGCTAAATTGTTAATTTGAATAGTCCTCGTGGAAGTTTCTACAATTACTTTTAGAATTGTCAGTTGAAAGGTAGACGATTTGCTTGTAAACTATTGAAGTGAACACTGGTGATGCTGCACGCTACAGGGTGCTATGAGTGAAGCAAATAATTTATCTGTGTGCGAAATACTTTGCAAAAACCAAAAAATTTCTTAATTGGCACAAGCTTCACCGTTTTCAAAAACCACATTTGAATGGCATTTTCGGCATGCTTATATTTCAATTAGTTCTTACTTATGAAGAAAAAAACTTTTTATTTATTTAGAATTAAACTTTCATTTTTCGTTTCAAATATTTCATTCTGTTCCGTTTAATCACTCTATTTTATGCGACATCTACCGAGCGAAACGAGTAACTTTGAATTGTTGGTGGAGAATATGTCATGAAAACTACCGCTATTTTCGTGGCGTCTATTTCAATCGCCGAAAAGTTTGTGTTAAATTGTAAGTGATTTTATTTTGTGAAGAAAGTGGTTTAAAATCAGTGAAAAGTGCTTAAAATAGTTGAAATGTAAAGTGCGACTAGTCGGTTGTGTGGAGAATATGAAATTCGTTATGTGAAGTTAAAATTAAGTTAAGTGCTACAATTGTACTTTCGGTCTCGTATATGTGCGGTCTAGTAACAGTGAACTTAGAATTTACTGAATAAATTATTGCCTACTGCCGGCAACGGATGCCATTGAAGTCTGCAGTTCCGGCAACTGGTAAAATCCAATCAGACGGCAGCTACTGTAAAGTACAAAACTTGGTAGCGTTTTGGCACAGGTAAGCTCAATGCAATCTATATAATTGTGGTTTTAGCTATTTATCTTATATGCTTTGTGAATTAAAGGCTGGGCTGAATGTCGGATTAAAATTACCATAATAGAAAATATCTTTCAATTTGTGTATAAATACATACATATTTCTGAGGTAGTCTAATAAGAACCAACGCTTGTGGAGCGCCTAGCAACTGAGACACTTATTAGATTTTTTTGTGAAATTGGTTTTGCGAAAGGTTTGTGTATATGCTACGATAATGGCGCCCTCTATGGCACTGCGCCCCACACTCACCAGAGAACGTATATCATACGATATATCAGAGAACGTATATTTATAGAGAAGGTTCACGATGACGAAAATTTAGGGATATTTCAATTTTGGGATATTTACTGTTTTGGATGAGCGTGTTTCACCACAGAAAATTATTAGCGTGTTTCACCACTTAACATCAGGGGACACGAAAATAGCAGAATTGAGCATTTTCAGTGTTAAATGAGAAAAATAATAATTCCAATGTTAAGGAATGTACGCTTACAGATTCGCATATTTACTATGCGCAAACGATGCTGCATATATGTATGTATGTAATTTATAGATCGGTATACATATGTTTGTATGTATGTATATTTGTTATGGAAGCACATAAGTATGTACATATATATTTTAAAATTGAGCTATTTTATGATGAATTCCATAAAATCTTTGCAAATATATAATTCAATAAGATTTGTATTACTATCTAATTATGCATTTTATATACATATGTAGGTTTGGTACGACATTCATATGTATAATAATATACTGAAATAAATATTTGCTTTCGTCAATAAATTTTTCGATATCATGTTAAATGACCAAGCGGTCGCACATTTGCCCATATAAGTATGTATTATTATGTGTGCATGTCAACAAATATAAGAACCATACGCATAATGTTCGTAAATTTGTCTACATGCAACAAATGTATGTAAATATGTACATTCAATGCTTCATGCGAAATTTCCGTTGACGCGAACAACCAATGGCGAAGCTCATATTTTTTGCTTTCAAGTCAAAGAGTCAAGTGCTGAACACAATGAGCGCGACAGACTGCAAACGACATCTGCCAAATATTAGAATACACATGTTCTTATGGACACAGTTATGTAGCTCTGCAGCTGCTTCAATAACTGTGTCCATAAGAACGTGTGTATTCTAATATTTGACAGATGTCGTTTGCAGTCTGTCGCGCGCATTGTGTTCAGCGGTTCAATGTGTCGAAAGACTGACGCGTCACAACATTGCGTTGTTGGTAGAAAATCCGAGCTGTGCCGAAAACACTAGCGAACGATCGCCAATTGCCACTGCTTCCCTTGCCGCTGTACCAGCTTCGCCGGCAAACCAGCGTAGATATGTATGTTTGTGTGTGAGCTTGCATACATATCGACGCAGATTTTTGCGAGTCACGGAAAAATATTTTAGACAAATATTGTAAATCGACAACGGCTATGTTGCCACTTTTGTCACTTCTTTCTGTGAAGAAGCATCAGAAAGTTGTTCAATTTATGATTTTTAGCTTTTGCCATCGTCGCGAAAAGACGCTTGTGGGCAAAGGCATGCTCGGGGAGATGTTACGGCGTCTGTTTTTAGGAATGAAGCAAGTTTGCCGGTTGAAAGTGCGCTTGGGTTCATGAATGAAAATAGTGTTGTTAGGTGTTTTTCTACAAATTTGAGCATCGACTATTTGGCTGCCATATTGACTTGTGACGCTGCTGACGCTATTTGAAACCATTGTTGTTTTTGTAGAACAATATTTGTAAGTTTTGCGGTGACATATCTACATGTGAACGCATATAAGTATGTATGTACATATGTTGTGTATGCATTATTCGTATGGGAATGTCATATGCATGTAAGTATGTATGTACATATAGAGCAGCGTACGCATATTATGTTACTGATAAATGATATCTTGATTTGAAATTGATTTGTACGTAAGAATGTATGTAAATACATATCTGCAGGATAGATGTGTATGAAAGTTTTAAACGATAAAAGATGTGATTTATATATGTATATTATTGTTGTAATATATTAAGTTTTTTAGGATATTATGATAATATATCATATACATATGTATGTACATATATGCATAGATATGAAACTATATTACATTATCAAAGATAAGAAATATTTAAAAAGTAGCTCAATTGCCCATTAACTATAAATATTGCTTGGCGAATTGCATAGTTTAATAATAATGCTATCAATTTTGCATGAATCCACAAAAATTCGCAAAATTATATTCATATCAATTGATATGATAGCATGTAAACGTATAAAAATATACGCCAAAAGTCCAACATGCGTCTGTAAAAGCAATGTATATTTCTGAGCATAATTTTCATTAAATACTCAGCTCTGTTCACGCGCCACTGTTAAGATTTCTCCTTCTTAGCTAGCTGTGGTGAAACACGCTCATCGCATTTTGTTAGCTTTTGACAGTTTACACGCTTGTCCGTTGTTGGACCTTCTCTATAAATATACGTTCTCTGGCCGAGGTCAAATTTTAAGCGCCAAGCAGAGAACGTATATTTATAGAGAAGGTTCACGGCGCGGAGAGCGTAAAAAATATTTTTGGCTAACAAAATGCGATGAGCGTGTTTCACCACAGCAAGATCAGAAGGAGAAATCTTAACAGTGGCGCGTGAACAGAGCTGAGCATTCAATGAAAATTATGCTCAGAAATATACAATGCTATTACAGACGCATGTTGGCCTTTCGCTTATATTTTTATACGTTTACATGCAATCATATTAATTGATATGAATATCATTTTGCGAATTTTTCTGAATTCGTTCAAAATTGATAACATTATCATTAAATTATGCTATTTTCAAAGTAATATTTGTAGGTAATGTACAAATAAGAGATACCTTTTAAAAATTTCGTATGTTTGATAATATGTATGTATGTATGTATATCATAAATTCACAAATATGTATGTACATACATATGTATGTATGTGGATACGTTATATATATTTATGAAATACTTTCATAATATCCTAAAAAACTTAATATATTACAAGAATATTGGCTGTAAATTACATTTCTTCATTTAAATTTTCATACGCATCTACATATTACCATATAGTTACATACATACATATGTAAGTACAATTCAAATTCAAATCGTGATATTATCATTTATAAGTAAAAAGCGTGAGGGAACTGCTCTATATGTACATACATACATATGCATATGTGCACGACATTGCCCAACAAATAATGTATACACAAACCAACATACAAATATGCGTACACATATAGATATGTATGTCACCCGCAAATATTACGAATATTGTTCTACAAAAACAACAATGGGTTTAAATAGCATCAGCGGCGTCATAAGTCAATATGGCAGCCAAACAGTCGATGCCCAAATTTGTAGAAAAACACCTACCAACAATATTTTCATTCATGAACGCAAGCGCACTTTCAACAGGCAAACTTGCTTCATTCATAAAAACAGACGCCGTAACATCTCCCCGAGCATGCCTTTGCCCACAAGCGTCTTTTCGCGACGATGGCAAAAGCTAAAAATCATAAATTGAACAACTTTCTGATGCTTCTTCACAGAAAGAAGTGACAAAAGTGGCAACATAGCCGTTGTCGATTTACAATATTTGTCTAAAATATTTTTCCGTGACTCGCAAAAATCTGCGTCGATATGTATGCAAGCTCACACACAAACGTACATATCTACGCTGGTTTGACGGCGAAGCTGGTACAGCGGCAAGGGAAGCAGTGGCAATTGGCGATCGTTCGTTTGTGTTTTCGGCACAGCTCGGATTTTCTACCAACAACACAATGTTGTGACGCGTCAGCTTTGGGCACATTGAAGTGCTGAACACAATGAGCGCGACCGACTGCAAGCGACATCTGTCAATTATTACAATACACACGTTCTTAGGGACACAGTTATTGAAGCAGCTGCAGAACTACATAACTGTGTCCTTAAGAACATGTGTATTCTAATATTTGGCAGATGTCGTTTGCAGTCTGTCGCGCTCATTGTGTCAGCACTTGACTCTTTGACTTGAAAGCAAAAAATATGAGCTTCGCCATTGGTTGTTCGCGTCAACGGAAATTTCGCATGAAGCATTGAATGTACATATTTACATACATTTGTTGCATGTAGACAAATTTACGAACATTATGCGTATGGTTCTTATATTTGTTTACATGCACACATAATAATACATATATGGGCAAATGTGCGACCGCTTGGTCATTTAACATGATATCGAAAAGTTTATTGACGAAAGCAAATATTTATTTAAGTATATTATTATACATATGAATGTCGTACCAAACCTAAGTATATAAAATGCATAATTAGATAGTAATACAAATCTTATTGAATTATATACATACATATGTATTTGCAAAGATTTTATGGAATTCATCATAAAATAGCTCAATTTTAAAATATATATGTACATAATTATGTGCTTTCATAACAAATATACATACATACATACATATGTATACCGATCTATAAATTACATATGTACATACTTATATGCAGCATCGTTTGCGCATAGTAAATATGCGAATCTGTAAGCGTACATTCCTTAACATTGGAATTATTATTTTTCTCTTTTAACACTGAAAATGCTCAATTCTGCTATTTTCGTGTCCCCTGATGTTAAGTGGTGAAACACGCTAATAATTTTCTGTGGTGAAACACGCTCATCCAAAACAGTAAATATCCCAAAATTGAAATATCCCTAAATTTTCGTCATCGTGAACCTTCTCTATAAATATACGTTCTCTGGTATAAGTACTTCCTAAACTTTTTGCGACCTCTAGTTGTGGTATTTAAATTGATGTTTCATAAATTCTGTTTTCATAGATTTTCCGATGACGGATAACCATTTTGTGCTCCAAGTTTAAAAGTTCTTATTTTTTAATTTTTCGGTAATTATATAATTATTTTTAGCAAAAAATAAAGCTTTAAATATTATATTTGGCAACATTTTATTATTTGTCACTTTCTTAATCCAAGCCATAGTATTAGGGTATATGTTCACTAAATTTAAAATTAAAAAGATCAAGATATTATGGATTTTGCTTATACTTTAAAATAAGAATTTTTTGTCAAAAAAAAAATTAAAATGAATATCTGGCCTTTTAACGTTCGGATTTGAAATAATAGAAATTCTATTAAGGCGTTCAAGAAGTCAGTAATTCAATTTTTAAACTTCTGCATTGGTAAGAATTACCTTTTTTAGATAATTACCACCATAAAACAATTTTTTGTAAAATTCTAACCTCTTGTTTTGTTTTATAATATTGATATGATTTATTTTACGCATATATTTATTTTTTCTTATTTAACGCTTATTTAATTTATACTTTTTATATTTTCTCATTATTTGACCTAGATAATGTTATATGGTACTATTTCCTATCCATATTTGTTTGTTAATGGTTTTATCCTTAAAACCGTACGATTTATCTAGCCTTATGCTATATATACCAGAGTATAGGTTATTTCCGAAGTTAATTTTTTGTTGCTGACGTCTTCAGCATCATCATCTTTTAGGATGCCTGCGCTTGACGCTAATTTTAACAGACTCACTATCGATATCTCCTCTAGTGTATCATACCGTGGGGATCTCAGATGCTTACAGCGTAGTCTTGCCAACGCGGGACAAGTGCACATGAGATGCTCCATTGTTGCCCTGGTGCTTTGCTTTAGACATTTCCTGCAGTCTTCTCGTTCTGTTATCTACTGTTTTGCATATGATCACGTTTTCGTGTTTTAGCCGTACACTATTCTTGGCAATATCGTCAACTATTTCATTGCTCTCGATGCCTTTGCCAGTAGAAGTGAAGTTACTTGCTCCCGGCAACACTTTTCACTGCTGCCCTGCTTCTCAAGACACTTCTGGCTGATATGCATTACGAGGTTATTGCCTTGATTACTGTTTGACTATCTACGTATGTAGATGTTGACTCTGGAATTACCTGCAGGTGCATTAGAGGTTAGCTCCGCGGCTTTCGCAATAGCAAAGACGTAAGCTTGAAATATACTGTAGTGTTCCGGCAACTTAAATGTTCTATCGTCCATTTTCGAGCCATCCATATAGATGTTTAGAGCGTTGCGCATAGCTAACATACCTTTACGCCAGCCATCCTTTTCAATGTTTATTTTGAACCTTCTTTCCCTGTTGAAAAGTGGGATCATGTAGTCACCATTACCCACCGAACTACGCCCGAAGGATCTATATGTAAATTCACCTGTAGCCAGTAGTCGTCCCCCCATTTTCCTGCGAAGGTTTCAGCGTAGAGGTCTTGAGGTCAGGTTTAGTACCAGTTCAAGAGCAGCCGTTGGAGTTGTTATTAAAGGTCCTATTAGGCACAACATAGCGAGATTCTGAACCTTTTCCATTGGCTTTCGGTAGTTGGATTTCCGTACGCCTGTCCACCATACTACTGCACCGTACAGCAGAATTAGTCTTACAGTGAATGAGAGAGGGATAGAGTCCTCAGGTTGTGCCGAGCATCTGCTTACACGCATTTAAAGCAATGCTAGCTTTCTTCACTCTTTCTTCTACGTTCTGCTTCCACAGAAGTTTGCTGCCCAAGACTACCCCAAGATACTTGGTGCGGTCCTTGAGAGAGTTGTGTCCTATTTGTTGAAGGGAAGCTTCATAGATGAATTTTGCGTTTTCTTGTGAACACAAGCAGATCCATTTCCCTGGGTTTAACCCCAGACACGCTTGCAGTGCCCAATTCTGGACTGTATTAAGAATGGTGGTCATAATACTGCTAATGGTCTATAGACACCTACTCGTTATTAAGATAGCAATGTTGTTCTTATATGCCACTATCTTAGGAGCTGCCGTCCAAGTTCCTTAGCAGTTTATTGATCACAAATGTTGATAGAAGCGGAGATAGCACTCCACCTTGCTGAGTACCTCTATAGACTTCCTTGATCATTGTCATTTTAGCGTCATTCCATTCTGCTCGAGAGGTTTCTTATTACATTGTAGAACTACAAATATTTGCTTTGGCGGTAGAATTTTTTCCTTTGTAAATTTCTATATTGGAAAAGTAAAATGAGTTCGGCATGATTTAAATTTATAATAATCATATGTACATATGTACATATATTAGGGTGGATCAAAAAACGAATGTTTTTATTTCGTGCTTGGTGCTCTGGAAAATTATTTAGTAGGGACCTCTAAGAGAGCCTCTCCAAGTATGAGCTTCTAAATGTAACGTAAAGAATCTCCTCCTCATAATTATCTATTTTGTTCATATCTATATATGTATGTATATCAACTACTTGGGGATTATAAAATTGAATGCTCTACAAAATGGTCTCTCACAATTTTTTCTTAAACCTAGCCTATTAAAAATTACAGATCACTTTTCAAGCGCACTAAATTTCCTACAAAACTTTTAGTTTTGCAATTTAAATATTTTTATACCCTGAACAGGGTATATTAAGTTTGTCACGAAGTTTGTAACACCTAGAAGGAATCGTCGAAGACCCTATAAAGTATATATATAAATGCTCAGTATGTCGAGCTGAGTCGATTTAGCCATGTCCGTCTGTCTGTCTGTCCGTCTGTCTGTATATATACGAACTAGTCTCTCAGTTTTTAAGATATCGATTTGAAATTTTGCAAACGTCATTTTCTCCTCAAGAAGCTGCTCATTTGTCGGAACGGCCGATATCGGACCACTATAACATATAGCTGCAAACAAACTGAACGATCGGAATCAAATGCTTGTATGGAAAACTTTCACATTTGACAAGATATATTCACGAAATTTGGTATGTTATTTTCTAAGGTAAAAGAGTAATATTTGAAGAAATTGTTCAGATCGGTTAACTCTAGCATATAGCTGCCATACAAACTGAACGATCGGAATCAAGTTCTTGTATGAAAAACTTTCACATTTGACGAGATATATTCACGAAATTTGGTATATGTTATTTTCTAAGGCAACAATGTAGTCTCCGAAGAAATTGTTCAGATCGGTTAACTATAGCATATAGCTGCCATACAAACTGAACGATCGGAATCAAGTTCTTGTATGGACAACTTTCACATTTGACAAAATATATTCACGAAATTTGATATATGTTATTTTTTAAGGCAACAATGTAATCTCTAAAAAACTTGTTTAGAACGGATTACTATAGCATATAGCTTCCATACAAACTGAACACATAGTTACTAACAGAAATGCACCTGTGAAGGGTATTTAGCTTCGGTGCAACCGAAGTTAACGTTTTTTCTTGTTTTTTCTTGAGTTTCAAAATTCAAAAGAAAAAAAAATTGCCTTAAAATAGTAAATAGCTAGGTTTACGAAAAAATCGAAATGTAGCTTCTTTGAAGAGCAGTATATTTCCTAAAACCTGTAAAAAATAAGTGGATGCGTTATATGAATCTTTCTATTCGATAATAAGAATAAAATAAATGACTGAATAAAGATCTCATACTTTTAGACCCTTTTTAGAGGTGTCTACCAACCACTTTTTCAGCGTGCCAAAGGAAAAATTCAATATTCGGAATTTTGACCCTCCCTAATGTACTATACTTGAATACTGTGTGTGTTCGTAAGCTTAGTTTTGTTGTGCACCCACAGCTCCGATTGCTTTAATTCCATTATAATAAAGGCTTGACTAAATTGTTGTACATCGCTATTCAATGCATACATACATACAACAAATCCATCGTCTCTGTTGTACATTTGTATCATTTCAATGCTTCACCACTTTACTCCATCAAATCTTTTTAACAAGTTGTTAGTGTAATCGACTTTAAATTTATTGTGCTTCCTCCTTTTGCTTTCGTTCGCAGCTGCTTTACTCTTTTTGTTTTTGAATTTCTGTGACAGCAAATCTAACAAAAACAATGTTTCAATTTTCTTGCATTTTATACTGTCAAATACAGTCCAGTAGCGTGAGCATCGACGGTGGAGCTTCGGAGCATTATTTCCTGTTTCCTTATTATCAAAGTGGGTGTGTATAAATATACATATTTGTATATGCATATGTATGGATGTATATAAGTAAATTGTGACATCGCTTGGGTGCAAGGACGATTAAGTATTGTGGTCGCCGACTGCGAATTAAACAAACTTAGCAGATTGCTGGGCGTTGCAATCATTGTGGTAATGTTAGAGAGTGTTCATTCTTTTTGCTCAAATTTAGAAATGCATGCATTTAATTTTTTTTTTGTCGTTTTTAAGCTGATTTTGCTAGTCGATACGCAAAGTGAAGTATTTCATATTTAATTAAATTAGTTCCTATTTTTGGATCAATTGTTGCAGCTCAGAGTCTGTTTTTTTTTAACTCGTAATACCTCTATGAGCAAAAAATAGTAAGACTTTATTTATAATTTTAAATTTCTCAACTTATTCTTGAAAATATATATTGTCCCCCTCAAAGTTATCCCCCTTGGCCCCATTACACTTGTGCCAACGTTTTTTCCAATTCTCGAAACAGTGAATTTCCGGAATAGTCTTCAATACGCGTAGCGATCCACGTTTAAAGTCCACAATTGACTCAAAACGGTTTCCGTGGAGCGGTCGTTTGAGTTTGCTGATTAGCCACAAGCCACATGGAGCTAAATCCAGCTAATACGGTGGTTGTGGATAAAAACTTGGCGTAAAACTCACGAAGTATCAATTTAGTATGAAACGGTGCATTATCGTGGTGCAAATACCAAAAGTTGTCCGCCCATAATTCCGGCGAAAATGCCGCATAACACTTAAATAGTGTTCCTTGCTGACAGTTTGGCTGGTCGGAGAGAATTCGGTGTTTATCACACCTCGACAATCGAAGAAAACTGTTAGCAAAACATTAATTTTTGATCTGCTTTTACGTGGTTTTTTCGTCTTCGCCTCACCGTTACGGCCGATTGATCGTCTGTTTCTGGGTTGTGAGCATAGATCCAAGGCTCATCGCCAGTAATAAAACAGTAAAATAATACATGGTAGTCGGAACCCATTGCTTCACAGATGTTAACGCGAAGCTGCTTTTCGAAAAAATGGAGTAATTTGGGAACCAAACGTGCTTTCAATTTTCTTAGGCCCAAATGATCTCTCAAAATGGTTTTCACTGCACTTCCGATATTCCGATATTCCACCGATGAGATCTAATTCTCTGCTTGTTAATCATCGAATCTCAAGCACCAATTCTTTGATTAATATTAATCAATGTTGATGGCCGTCCTAGACGTGGTTCGCAACTTGCAAGGATGAAAACGGGGGAAAATTGTTTTTCGAATTTTTATAATATCTCTGGCAGGTCGATATTTTCGGTAAACATTTTGCAATAAAAACTGTTGTCCACATATGCGGTAACTGGGGGCTTGAATAATTTAGGTTCGACTGGGATAAAGGAAGTGGCCACCTCAAAGGCACGATTCGTGTGAAGTTTCTATTCCGATATATTAAGTGTCTGAAATAAGTTCAGTTCACTGTTAATGAAATATTTTTAAATCGAAAACGTCCATAAGAAACTTCTGGCAGAAAAAATTATATTGATATTGTAGTTGCAGAAAATTTTGTCCAAGTAGATTTGTGGAATACCGTCGATTTTAAAAGATACAAATCCGGGTCAGTTCCGGAACTCTTTGTCGTAGAAATACTTTTATTTTCTTAGTTCTTCTACCTTGTAAGCCTAAAAAGTAACATCTAAAATCTTTCCTATAAATCTTAGATATAAACACTACCAAGATCAAAAAACTATGCCCAAATGCTTCGAGATATTTTGTTATTTAAACAATAACTTAGTTTTTACAAGCACAGGCATTTATATAATATAAAAATGATATTCAAATTTATTAAGATAATGTCAGGCCATCCCCACTCACATATATACATGTATGTGCATATATAACCCAACAAAGTGTTATGCTTCATCTTTTCTCTATCCAACGTTGAGGTGCATAAATTATACTTGAAATGTACCTAAAACAAATTTCGTTTCTCTTTAGGTGTGAGTAACTACAACTTATGAATATGCAAATTATATCAAAAGTTATGCCAGCAAAGATGTTCTCAACACGTTTTGTAGATTATCCCAAAACACCAATATATGGTCACAATCCACCCACACACACTATTCCATTAACTTCCAGTACACCTCGTCGTGTAGATATTCCCTTTAAATACTTTCACAATTTTTGTGGGTGTGCATTTGTTAGTCTTAGCGCACCTTTTCGCAAATTGAGTCAAATGCAAGCAATTGAGGGTCAACAATGTCAGCAATTCACTTAACAGCAGCACAAAGTTCGACTCACCTATGCAATTTAAAGCCAATAAAATTTCATATTAAATGAATGCATGCAACATTAGGGTGGTGCGCCGGAAGTAAATGTTGTTAAATACAAAAATAATTTCAGTATTTAATTTATATATATTTAGTATATGTATGTACAATGTACATACATGATACGTACATAGGTTGCCTTTTATATTTCGGGATTTAAGAGCAAAAACAAATTTTAGTCATCGAAAATTACTTTATTGTTTTTAAAAATATTCTCTATTGAGATCTTTATACCTTTGCATGGGTTTGAACGAATTGTCGAAGCTCTTTTGCCACTCTGTTTGAATTATCTACCAAACATGAGTTCTGAAGGATTAAGCCGCCTCTGCAAGAGTCGAAAACCATTGACCGCTTAGTTTACTCTTTACGAACGGGAATAACAAGAAGTTATTCGGCGCCAAGTCAAGACTATACGGATGATAACTCATCATATCGATGTTTTAACTGCTCAAAAATGAAGTTATTTCAGTCGATGTGTGAGAGCTAGCTTTCCCGTAGTGGAGAGTGACTTTCCTGATTTCTTGAAAGACAACTGACAAACAAATGGTTGTATACCACTCAGAACACTCACTATTGTGCGTTGCTCCAGTGATATGGTTGCGACATGTACAGTTTTTCCAAAAAAAAAAAACAGGCAACCATTTGCTTGGAACTATTTCGTGTGAGAATAACTTTTGTTGGATTTGGCAAATCTTGAAATACTCATACAGTCGACTGCTCTTTACTTTCGGGTTCATACGTGTAAATATACGATTTATCACCTGTCAGGATGTTATAGACGTACTTCAAAGCACCGCTTTCGTACTTTTTAACATTCCTATCGACCAATCGGCAATACCTTTTCTTGCTATTGGAAATTTTTTTAATACAAGGTGAAAATGTTTTGTTTGCAGTCAAATATTCATGCAATATTGAATGTATGCTAGTCACACTAATGCCCACAGTTGTTCCAATCTCACGATAGGTCACATGACGATCGTGCAATATCAGTTTGCGCAGAGCATAAATAGTTTCCGGAACAACAACTGATTTTTGACTACCTTCCCGAAATCTATTTTGGAGGGATCTACGACTTCGATAGAATTCACCATACCATCAATAAGCACTGGCCCTAGATGGAGCTTCATCATCAAAAATTTAATTAATTTCATCGATGCACTCCTTATAAGTCCATAATCCACGTCGAAAGTTTGTAAAAAAATAACCGCAACAAAATGTTCGCGACTTAATTCCATTTATTTGTACAGAAGAATACTTTATGTTACTGTAAATAACACAAATAGTGCTCAAAATGTACGAGATTAAAAATGTCAAACTTAACGAACGATAAAATAATGAATTTCCAGATTGCAACACTAGTGTTGCCTAGTCCCGAAATATAAAAAGCAACCTATGTATGTTAACATATATAGAATATTTACTAATATCAATAAAATTATATATGTAAATTATATTGACTACAAAATTCAATAAGTCACCCTAATGAATATGGCATCCCTTATACTTTAATTCATTTAATTTTATGATTGGCTTGTAGCCCTTCAGTCACTTCACTCCATCAAGGGTTAAAAGCTAAGGTGAAAGTCAATCAATCAATATATATATATATATATATGCTTTCTATGATTTTGTCATTATATTATTGAGTATTATATACATATGTATATAAACTTTCAGTAAGTTTAACCTTCCATTAAATTTCTATTCAACTAAATGTACTTGTTTGTGCATTGTGGAAATCAATGTCTTATGTTTTTAAGAAACTTTTCTCTTTTTACTTATTTTCTATTTTCAACATCATTGGGCTTAATTGGTTTCTTCTCCTTGCTCTTTTACCACCTCCAGCTGGTCGAGTGTCTTGAGTCTAAGTATGTTAGAGATAAATTTTCGTTAGGTTGACTACTACTTAAATCCCAAACAACAATTTGGTGCCAAGTTTAATATAATACTAAGTTAGGTTGACATTCCTTTCGGTGTTTATGCTGGTTCTAAGATATATGACAATGTCAACAAATGCAAAGTTTTGTCTCTCAATCGTGAAGTGTTATTACTTCCCAGCCGCATCGTATTCCTAATTCGGTAGAACGAGGCATAACTAACGGTGTTGTCATATCTAATAAGAGCTGTATTCGATTCACTGAGCGTTGGAGACTAGCGAAACGAACAAACTATACCAGATGCCCAAAAAAAGGGGAATTACTTATGGTGCAATTATGCGCTAACATGTCTTCGGACGCTTGTGCAATAGTGTTATGATTCTTTCTTAGTGGAGAAATTCTTTTTTCGCTTTAAAAATCGTTGCCTTGACCCTCTAGTTTTGTTTACTATAAATTAAAATTGCTTATAGTATGTCTTAAGATTTAGAAATACAAGGAAAAATTTGCTTTTATTCATCTATTAAGCCATTCACAATGGTCAAAAGTATACTATACATAACTTGGGTGCATTGAAGAGACTATATCACTACTATATCTCTTGTATTTTTACGTATTTTATTACAAATCTTTATTTTCGCGTTAAAAATAATCTCGTGAGCCAATACAAGCATCGCTTAATGCAATACACTTATATTACTTATATTGCTTTGGCAGGAGTGGCCTTCAGTGCCTTCAGCGAATTTTAGTTCCTTCGGTTTCGGTTGATTTTTGAAGCGCTATTCATTAGATAGGTGTACAGTTTCGACGTCATATTAATAAACCCCCGTCTCGTTAGCAGTAATTATGCCTTTGGTGAATGTAGGGTTCTCAGAATCAGAATCTCTCTTGCGTTCTCTACTCGACTTCGTTTTGGCTAAAAATTTAAGATTTTTAGTATGAGTTTAGTATTGACACGCTGCATACCCAAAACATTAACCAAATTGTGTGGAGTCGCTGGTCCTTGACTATTTCTCATCACGATTTTTAGTTGCCGTTTCTTTAACTCTTTCGATGTTATGATTATTAAGAGAGGTTGATGGATGACTTCAAGACCTTCACTGAATACTTTGTACCTTTCAAATACTTGTGTTAGTACTCGTAGACTCCTCAAAACACTTCTGCAACATTTTCTAAGATTTGGTAGCCGTAACTCTATTTTAAATAAAAAAATTTAAAGTTATTTTTTTTTTTTTTTGGGTAAAAATGGCGTAGTAAAGAAACCGTTAAATACGTTAAAAAAGGTTGTAACAATTTAGGTAATTTTTTTTATTGATTTGGTTTCCACACGCAGTTTATTTGGTCCAGTCCGGTAATTTTTGATAAAATTGTATTAGGTGCATTTCTTTATAGCTCGCACTTCAGCTATTGAGATTATTTATCATACCCGATAATATAAAGAAATAATTCATCAGGACTTTCAGCTTGGAGTGATGGGCCTTGAGTCCAATTTCCTATGACTCGTTCGAGCATTTCGACTGTTAACTGGCGAATGATACGCGTCTTGTTTTGCTCCAAGGCCTGAATCGAAGAGGGATTGTCCGCTTGCACATTAGACTTTACATATCCACACAGGAAAAAGTCTAACGGTGTGATGCCACACGATGTTGGTGGCCGATCGACCGGCCTAAAACGTAAAATATCTGTTCCCCGAAGTGTTCTTTCAATAAATCCATTGTTTGATGTGATGCGTGGGAAGTGGCGCCGTCTTGTTGAAACCAATTGTCGCTGAGAACATGAGTTTCAATTTCAGGCATAAAATAGTTGGCTGTCATGGCGCGATAACGGCCGCCATTGACGGTTACGTTTTCACAGGCATCATTTTTGAAGAAATATGAACTGATGATACCAAACTGTTATTTTTCTGGATGAAACGACAGCACTTGAATCTCTTCAGGTTGCTCTTCGTTCCAAATGAGGCAATTTCGCTTGTTTACATACCCGCTGAGCCAGAAATGGGCCTCATCGCTGAACAAAATTTGGCTAGAAAACGTCGGATCTTCTTGCAACTTTTCAAGGGCCCATAAAGCGAAGCGTTGACGCTGTGTTTGTATGCTTTCAATTTGACATCTCGACTTAAAATGCGCTAAGTGGTTCCATACATCAATCCGACTTGCTGTTAACGGCACAAATTCGACTCTCCACGGTCTTCGCGTATACTCTCAGCTACGGCTGCTATATTTGCTTCACTGTAAGGCTATTGAAAAAAGCACTTCTACTGGGATCACCGTTACTATCTTTACACCATTTCAATATTTCGAATTTGTTTGGTGGATACTTTTGTGATGTGCTTCAGTCAAATTTAAAGATAAAGGATAAGATCCTAAAACTCTTTATTACAGTCCTTCTTGATTGATTTTTATAAGAATTTTAATTCTCTGAAAGTTTTCACATTGGTTTATGCTAGATGACCTTCATCCAGACATTTTGCTCTATGCTATGTAATTATTTCAACTTTTTAAACTTCTTTTTGAAATGCTCTGTTTTAACCCACAGTTGTTGCACTTATTTGAATTCCCATTCCTTAACAATATATAACATATCTATATGTATATATATATAGTATGTATTTAGCGCATACATCATATCGCAAAATATCGAAATTTCTGATTTTGATTGACTAATGACAGCTCCGCTGAAAGCTAATTTGCCATTATTTGTTAACCACTGACGCGTCAACACATATTTCTCCTTGCATAGGAGCCTTTGGCGTGGGAGAGCGCTTGCAGACATAAAACGAACACCAGTGTAGCGTGTTGAATGAATAATAAATGCATCGTGATGTATTAGGAGGGGCTCGGGCTACTATAGTAAATACATTCAAACGATCAGCACTGAAGTGAAGGTCATTAAAGAGTTCGCATGTGCTTGTGTGTACGTTAGATACACACATATGCAGACATATTTACATATAAATATGTGTGTGATTATCCTTTCTCCGACTTGTTTGTTGTTTGTGGTCATGTCAATAACCGCATTGTGTCATTACTTAATCGATTTTACTATTTTTATCAATTTTCTTTCTGCTTCATTTCGCCCTTTACTTTGTCTACTTATTTATGTACATTTTCTATTTGGTGCCTTTCATTTTCGTGGTATTTGCGCTTTTCACTTGCCGCTTATTATTTCTGTTTACTAGTTTTAAGACCTTGGTAAGCAGATTAGTATAACGGTAGTATTTATACATGGTGTGTGTGCATTGCACTTGCAGTGCACTTTTCAGCAGCTTTTTGTGCAGAATTTTAATGATACTTTCTGTTCAATTATGTGTTATTTACATATTGCAGAAATTTTAAGTGCTTTTTTGTTAAGAGTATTAAACTTGATTTGCATTTGTGGAGCAGTGATCTCATAAAGAAACGTTTTTATGCTGAACATAAATGATTTATTATTAATGCAGTGAATTTTATGCTTACACTGTTTTTGTTAGATGGTAGCATGCATCACTACTCAGAGACTGGCTTCCATCCCAAAGGAGATTTATTTCAACAAATATATTTTCTTCTCATAAAATCCATCAGGCGGTATGTTTAAACTTTAGTTAATCATTTTGATGATATTCAAATGCCAGGCAAACTTTTTCAATAATTTTGATATTTTTTTTTATCGTATTGAGTTTGAATATTTTCAAGTCGAAAGTTGTAAAATATCGCGCGAAAATGTTCCCGACTTAGTTCCATTTTTTGGTCCAGAAGAATATTTAGTGTTACTGTAAATAACAAAAATAAAAATTATAGAATAAAAAAAAATAAAAAAATAAGAAAAATATAGAAATCTCGAAATGTAAAATGCGACCACGGATGGGTTAAAAACAACGAACATTTTTTCGCTTGGTACTTTGAAAAATAGGTTCTTCGACACATTTAAGAAAATATCCCCAAATATGCACTCTTAGTTGTTATGAGAAGACCTCGGCTTTACAGTTTTCTATTTTTTTTATTATCAGATCGAAAGTTCAAATATCGCTGCCAACTCCATCTTCTTCTGAAGTTTCGTAAATACCGTTCACGCGGTTATAGCCGTGATTACAAAAACGCGCCAGTCGTTCTTCCTTTTCGCTGTTTGGCGCGAATTTGAGATTCTTAATATTTCCAACAGAGTGGTGATCTTCCTCTCCCTCTGCTTCCCCCGGCGGGTACTGCGTCGAACACTTTCAGAGCCGGAGCTCATAGTTCCATCGATTGGGGTATTCGCTGCTGCCAATGTGCAAAGGATCATAAACTTTCCGCAGAACCTTACTCTCGAAAACTCGTAACGTCGACTCAGATGTTGTCATCGCCTCTACAGTACTGTATACCAGGACAGGAATAATGGGTGACTTACAGAGTTTTGTTTTTGTTCGTCGAAACTTCCCAATTGCCTACTCAGTCCGAAGTAACACCTGTTGGCAAGAGTTATTCTGCGTTGGATTTGAAGTCTAACGTTGCAGTTTGTGTAAATTATCTACGGCTTCAAAATTGTGACTGTCAACAGTGATGTGGCGGCCAAGACGCGACTGCGTCGACTGTTTGTTTGATTACAGGAGATATTTCGTCTTGCCCTCATTTACTACCAGACTCATTTGTTTCGCTTCCTTATCCATTCTGATGATATCAATGTCCTCGGCGAGCGCCAGCGGCTGTAAACTCTTATAGGAGATGGTATCTCCTCTATTTACTTCTGCAGCTTAAATTATTTTCTCCATGAGTAGATTAAAGAAGTTGCTTGAAAGGAGCTTCTTCTCTGAAACCTCGTTTGATATTGAATGGCTTGGAGAGGTCCTTCGCGATCCTGACGGAACTTTTTGTGTTGCTTATGGTCAGCTTACACAGCCGTTTTAGTTTTGCGGGGATGCCAAATTCAGACATCGCGGCATAAAGGCAGCTATTTTTCGTGCTGTCAAAGTAAGCAGCTTTGAAATCGACAAAGAGGTGGTGAGTTTCGATTCTCTTTTCGCGAGTCTTTCCAAGATTTGGCTTATGGGGAATATCTGGTCAGTTGTTGATTTGACAGGTCTAACCGATAAGGTCTAATTAGTTTGTTGAGGGTGGGCTTTCATCTTTTACATAATATCCTCGATAGAATCTTATACGCGATGTTGAGGAGGTTTATCCCACGGTAGTTGTCGCAGATTGTGGGGTCTGCCTTTTTGTGGATTGGTCAGAACACTCTTAAATTTCAATGGTTGGGCATGCTTTCGTCCGTCCATATTTTAGAAAGAAGCTGATGTATACTCCTTATCAGTTCTTCGCCGCCGTGCTTGAATAGCTCGGCCGGCAATCCATCGGCCCCCGCCGCTTTGTTGTTCTTCAGACGGGTAATTTCTATTGGAACTTCTTAATGGTCGGGCAATGGAACGTCTAGGTACGTTCAAGCCCCTAGGTACCGAATATTTAGACCCCGGAATCTATAGGTGACTTTTGATCGAAAATGTCAGTTAATACGTCATATATAACTGAATTTAAGGGATAATCCTTCTCTTATAATGGTATGTCTGTATGTCAAAATTGGGTTGAATCGGAACAATACTTCCCTTAGCCCCCATATACTTAAAATTAGGATTTTTCGACTTCCGGGTGACTTTGTACCGCATATATCGGCCATTATGTGAGTTTTTTAATTTAAATGAAAGAGCGTGTTTTACACATAACAGTGTATCTTTGTGTCTAAAGTAGTTAAATTTGAGCGAAAACTTGGCCTTGTCCCTATTTAACTAATATCTAATATAGGTATTCAGTTATTTTAATTTTGCATCGCAATTGGTATTATTATGTGAAGTTGATTTTTACCCCACATTTTTCGATATACTATTTTCATTTATTATAGTCTTTATTGCCGTCTATATTATTTATTAAATATACAATTTAGCACCATAAATGCCTATAAAATTAGCAATATGTATGCCTTTTTGTATTGAATACTTCAAGGTCCATATTAAGCCAATATAAATAAATTGCTTTCTCCTAGTCATTTGATGACCAAATTTACATTCAATCTTTCGTTGCGGCAGCAAATAAGCAATTGCATTTATCTCTCGTTGTGGTCCATTAATTTTTTTCGCACTGAGACAGCTGACCAAAAGCGTAATTTCTTTTGCTGCAAAATTTATCTTTGACCAAACACAAAAACCCCCAGTTGACATTCAATCCACCAGCTGATGGTCAACCTCAAGGTGTCACAGCGTAGTAAAACGCTTTATAAGCAAATACACATTCACACATAAGGAGGGACTAAAGCGTGAAATTGATATGAGATGCGCCAAATAGACAAAATAGACGCGAACTGCTCAAGTGTGTGAGAATATGGTTAGTGTCAATGTCAGTGTGACATGGCAGAAAGACATGGCTGGAAGGAGCTTATATGGACTCATGGTGCTGACAGCCACGCATATGGTCATAACACACGTCCTTGTGGCTATACGTAATGTATATGTACATATATTTAAATATATATCATATACATATATCTATGTATGTGAAACAACTGCCTTGGTATGAGGGCGCTGGTGCGTGTAAACACCGACAAGCCTGCCTAATTTATCAACCATCAACATTGCAATGAAGTGTGAACACAGTGGCCATTACTTAATAGACATTTTCCGATTTACTTGTATCTCTGCATAAAAATCGGCAAACAAACAAACAAAAAATGGCTAACGACCAATGGTCGGCGCTGATGGGCCATACCAACTAACTGCTTCATTTATTTGCCAGCGATTTTGTACCAAACGCGCATAAATTCTGGTTGTGAGCGGTGTGAGAGAAAAAGTAAGATTTGAAATGTGATATGAGACTATCAAGCAGAAATCTAGGTCAGTCCAACGTACGTACATATCTGTAAATTTGTTTAGTTCTTGTTGACAGTGTTGTTGTTGATTCCTTCGAGCGGCTGCTGTGCTGTGCTGTCAGTGGCTCGCAGCTGCATAGTGCTTAATAATAACGGTTTTTTGGGTTTTTGTTGTTGCGGTGTTTTCGGTTGGCATTGTTGCTGCTGATTGCAGTGATTCTTTTCGGACGATAAAACCATATTTTGACCTTCATCGTAATTTTCATCAGTTGCGATTGTGTTGGCTTCTGTTTTATTTGCTTTTTCTTCCCTTTTTTGATGATACTCGTAGTACTACACATGACTGGATGGCAACAGCTGCACACGTCCGCCTTCTCTAACTTCTGGTATTCTTTGTGTTTTTTTTTTCTGTCGCAGTTTTTGCACATTTTTTATATTTTCCATTGTCGCTCCCTTTGTTTTTATGCTGATATATGCAATTCTTTTATTGTTGCTTTTTCGAATGACCATAAACATTGATGACATTTGTTGATGACAAAACCAGCGCGCCAAAACTAAATGTGGCTACAGGGCTCGGAGCTACAGGATAGTTATAGTGAGAGGTGGGGAAAAAATAAAAAAAAGTTAAAACTATTTCTTAAATGAAAAAGTGAAAATAATTTAGTGGCAAAGTGTGAGTAAAATGTGACATTTTCATGTTCTTACCCTTTTTGTTTACATTAGCTGGATTTTTATAATAAACATCTTTTAGGGGTAATTCCAGTTGCAAGTCAGAAAAAAGACATATAAACCAGTTTAATCATAATTTAACTCGATGCTAGATATAAGGAATCAAGGTATCCCTTCACTAGTCTTGAGCAGCGAACTCAAGGTCAATAACGCTGCCCCACTATCGTGGACAGTCAATTTCTTGTTACTTTTACGACAACCATCTCGTTTTGAAGACGCTGCAGTGGTTGGGAAGCCTAAAACTGGAACTGACGGAGTCCTTCCCTCCCGTGTCTCCCTAAAAGATATGTGAGCAGAAAAACGACAGCCAGTCCTAGAGGATCGGCGACCGTATAATGCAAGAACTTTTGGAATAGAATCAAAGTGCACGGGAATTTCAGACTGTCCAGGCTCGCAGTCATCAAAGTATCCAGATTCTCTGATTCGGAGAGCAATTTTCAGGGCCATACACCTTGCTGCTATGTCCACCAGTGCTATAAGCTTTCAGCGCCGTAGTTGGTGGGTTCGATAGTTTAGTTTCGAACCAAAGAATCAACTTTGGTGAGAGTTATCACCTTTTGCCAATGGCTCCCATGCAGCAATACAGGGCAACCGTTGACTCCCTTTCCCTTTCCCCGATGTTGGGTTTCCGTGAGGTCTTCCTGTATGTAGAGGATGAGTCCTACGTCTTTAATTCTGACAGCAGGCCAAAGGCATGTTCCTCCCATAAATTTGGTCTTGCTAGGATTTATGGAGAGTCCGTTTTTTAACAGCCCAGTTGCTCACGATGCTAGGTTAGATTAGATTAGTTAATCTGGTGGGTCAAAAAGCCATGCAAAGACATGTTTGGTCCTTTGTGATACCAGATGGAGCTCAGTAGCTACGTCCAAAAAGGGTAATGATCGCTTAGTATGCCTGCGGTTGGCGCAAATTTTAACAAACACTGCGGCCTCACTATCGATACCTCCAGTGTATCATACCGTGCGAACCCCAGATGCTTACAGCGTAGTCCTTCCAATACGGGAGAGGTGCACAAGAGATGCTCCATTGTTTCCCTGGAGCTTTGCTTTCGACATTTCCTGCATTCTTCTCGTTCTGTCATCTACTGTTTTGCAGATGATCACGTTTTCGTGTGTTAGCCGTACATCATTCTTGGCAATACCGTCAAGTATTTCATTGCTCTCGATGCCTTTGCAGGCTGTAGAAGTGAAGTTACTTGCTTCTGGCAACACTTTACACTGCCGCCCTGCTTCCCAAGACACTTCTGACTCATATGCAATACGAGGTTATTGCCTTGATTACTGTTTGACTATCTACGTAGATGTTGACTCTGGAATTACCTGCAGGTGCATTAGAGGTTAGCTCCGCTGCTTTCTTAAAAGCAAAGACCTCAACTTGAAATATGCAGCAGTGGTCCGACAGCTTAAAAGGTTGCCTTAGGCCTAACTCTGTACAATATATTCCCGTACCAACTCCATCATCCATCTGCCAGCCATATTTTTCTATGTTTACTTTGAGTCTTCTTTCTCAGTTGAAAAGTGGGATCATGCACTCGGTGTTTGTCCAGCCGCCATTACCCACCAAGTTATGCCCGAAGGTTCTATATGTAAATTCTTCTATAGTCAGTAGTCGTCCCGCCTCAAGGTCTGTGTCCTAGTAGGCCATATGCCTCATGCCTATTATACTATAGGTATGTGGTAGTATATCTGTATTTATATTTGGCCCTAACCCATAAAATATTTTTTAAAAATATTACCATATTTTAACTATTTTTGAACTTGGTGGCATCATATCTGCTATCGAAATTATATTTTCTAAATAACATGCTATACATATTTGGAAATTTGTTCAAAGTTAGCATCACTAGCTCTCATAACTGCATTCTAAGTTGTAATTCTAACCAACTTTATACATAGAATATACATATGTGTGAATATTCTTCTACATTTCATAGTATCATATAATATATTCTTATATACATACATGTACGTATGAATAAAAACCACTAAAATTGTGCTTGCAGCCATCATTTTCATACAATGGCAATCATTAATCAAAACACCAACTATTATCTTGCGAAGAAACCCATCGTTGTATAAAAATGAAACGCTTTCACTCAATTTCATCCTTTTTGATGCTTCCTTTAATACTTCTACAACGTAACGTAGCAGTAATGTTGGCTGTGACGTGGGTTGTAAGCATTTGTTGTATCATTGTTTATATCCTTGAAGCAGAATGAGAATGAGCTTGCGCGTGGGTATAGACAAGCTTACAACCCACTAACAATTTTGTGGCTACAGAAGTTTATAGACGTGTATATATTGTGCCCGCAGAAACTGATAACAAATGTATGACGGCGAAGAAGGTCAAGTCCATGGCGAATTCATTTCTATAGCCAACAACGAACCACAAAAACTTACTTAAATGTTGGTTCGTCTATCGCCAGCACGTAGGCCATCGCACGAACTTCATTGCAATGAAACCCATGCGTCTGGCGTAAATTGTCCACCAAATAGTGTACAAACGCCGCGCAATTGTCTGCTCAGCCGCAACAAAGTTGTTATTCTGATGACTCGCGTCGCAGTAATAGTGCGCGCAGTTAAGTACTAATGCTTTGGTTGGAAGTCAGACAGGCTAAGTCATTCATTCAATCTTGTCGTAGAATGTTGGCCAAAAGTTCAGACGACACAATTGAGTTGTTAGATGGCGAAATGCATCTGTATAGGACAGTTCAGGCAAAGCAAATTAAATTTTTGCTATTAAATTATGAATTAAATTTTTAAGGTTTTGAGTTAAATCACATAAATTTTTCCAAAACTTCTGAAATGGTTTATAACTTTTAATTATATCAGACTAAATTAAATGATTCAAGAGAATAATTTAAATTAAATTGAAATAAAATAATTAATTTTATAGCGTTGCCTTGGATAATATTATATGTCAAATTTCGTGAAAATATCTCGTTAAGTAAAAATCTTTTCCATATACAGACTTAAATTATAACGAAGTGTGTTCAGAAAATAACGAAAATATTATAATTTAAAATTTCGCAGGTATTTGGAGACTCCAATTGCCAACTTTTTTTTCTTGTCTCTAACATCTATCTGCTAAGTTTAGACGTGATTTTATGAGCTTGTAATAACCATTTTTGTTAAAAGAAAAGGAATAACGAATTTGTCCAAAAAATACTGTAACGTTGTCCCAGCCTTCATATTCGCCAAACATGGCTACGTGTGACTTTTTCTCTATTTCTGAGAATAAAGAGAACCTTAAAGAGCGTCGCTTTCCAAATATAGATATATGACATTAAAGGCGCATCGCTGAAAGAGCTAAAGGTTATCCAAAAAAATCGAGTTTGAGAAGGGCTTGGACGATTTCAAGAAGCGCTAGCATAAATGCATAATACGAATGTACTTTAATAAAACCCAGCGAACATTTTCTTTATATGTAGGTTAGGCAAAAATAGATAAAATCGGGTCGATACTAAGTATCCCACCTCCCATATATTGCATTTAATGATTTTCGTTTTTTTACAAACTGTGGGCAAAATATAATGCGATTTTTTAATTTAAATTTCGCTCGAAAACTCATTCGTCGAAATACTTTTTTTCTGAATTGGTATGACTGTCAGTGAAATCTGTGTCAAATGTCACATCAAAATAATTATTAGTGTTTAGTATTACGCCTGTCTTTCTGAAGCACATAAAGTTCCTTCGGCGATTTTCACGATGAGTGAAATTATTCAGCAAAGAAGTTCCATTAAATTTTGTATGCTGAATAAAATTTCTGGTGCCGAAACATTCAGAATATTGGGAAAAAGTCTTCGGTGATAATTGTTTATTGTCACCAAGTGTTTTTGATTGATACAAATTATTCTAAGAGGGTCGCGTTCACGACGAATTACGTCCAGGACAGCCATTGACAACAACTGATGATCAACACGTCAATAAAACCAAGGAATTGGTGCTTCAGAATTGACGATTATCAGTCAGAGATCTTACTGGCATCATTGGAATATCGGAAAGATCAGTGAAAACCATTTGGAATAATCTTTTGGGCTTAAGACAATTAAAAGCACGATTGGTTTCAAAATCACTAAATATTTTCGAAAAACAACGTCGTGAAAACGTTGTGAAATAATGCTTTCCGACGACCAGGATCTAAGGAAATTAATTGTTACTGGCCATAAATCTTGGATTTGTGCTTACGGCTCGGAAACACGCGATCGATCGGCCGAATATCGTTGCAAAGATCAGCCGAAAACCACGTCAAAGCGGCTCAAAAAATCAAGGTTATGTTGACAGTTTTCTTCGATTATCAAGGTGTGATGCACTCCGAATTCCTTTCGACCGGTCGAACTGTCAGCGAGAAATACTATTTCAGTGGTAGACGTCGTTTGCGGGAAGCTATTCGTAAAAAGACGTCGGAATTATGGGCCGCCAACTCTTCGCATACTGCATGATACTTTCTGAGTTTTTCGCTAATATCGCACCGCAATAACGTTTACGCCGGATTTATCTCCGAATTTTAAATCTATTAACAAAAGTCTTCCAATTTTTTGTTCATAGGAAATAGTATATCATATTGCTTGGGTTCCGGTCCTCTGGTTGACGTTTTACACCTTAAGGCATTTCCCTGGCTTTGATTCTTGCAAATTGCAAAAGTATAAAATGTTCGATTAAATCCGAATTTAGCTCTTCTTTACTTGTTTAATAATATTCTTGTTCTCCGCAATACGTATACACCAAACTCTTTAGTATGGTAGCGTGACCAAGCTTTTTAATTGAAATCAGTTATTAACAATAGCTCCATGAAGTGAAATATTTACAAACGGCCTCGGAGTAGCTCATTTAATTTTGACATTTCAGGGAAATTTCAAACCATTTCAAAAAAAACTTTTCAAGGGACATAGTATGACGCCTTAATAAATGCGATTTTTGAGAATTAAAAACCTACTTTTACTCTATTGGTTTCAAATTTTAAGCCTTTACTTCTATATATATTAAGAATGGACAGTCAATTTTTTTAAGAAAAAAGGTATTGTTAGAGTTATTTACCTGCGTTTTTTACTACTGCAGTAATTCCGACCTTCTCCGGGGAAGAAACTTAACAAAATTTCCGACTAGAAGATATTGTCCGCGCCTACGTCGAAACAAAAAAAAAATTACAAGATGGCGGCATTGAAAGTTTAATTTTATCCATTATTTTGCTTGTTTTTGGCTTGCCAAAATTTAATTGTAGCTTAGAACCAAAAACTCCGAGGTCATTTTTTGGACCTAACTTAACCTACATATGTATGTACAAAACATGCATAAAAAATTTGATATTGGTCGGTTCATTTGTATCTGAAAAATGTTTTTTCGAGAAAACACTTCTTAAAGATAAACTGATTGTGTAAATTGATAATTGGTACACGTTTAAGTAACTCAAAAAATATTTGAAACATATTTTTGTAAATTTTAGAATGTTATTTTTGATAGATATAGACTATCGACATATGTAGGTTTGACCCTTACTATAAAAATTAGGTAAGGTGGTCTCTATTAGAAAGTCGAACATCTAAGTAAAGTCCTCATAAAATCTTTCGAAACTTTTGAAATAAAAAATGTTCAAAATGGTGATCTCGTTTTATAATAACTAAAATCGGTTTGAGCTACCATCAAAAATAAGTAAGCAATAACAATTGACAGTGGCCAACAAAAAAAATCCCTAAAGATGTATTCGAATAAGCGAAATTGATGGTTTGTTGACACATCCATTTACGTTTTGCCTGGACTAGCGACAGCAGGCCGCCCAAGAATTTTAACTTTTTTCTCCGCTAATAATCCGTATCGGCTCATTTGCTCATTTCTACGCGCCTTGAGTAATTTTAGTGTGTAAAGTGTCAATTTCAGACGTTGTCGCCGCATTTACTTGCTGCCTGCTTTTCTTGTTCTGCTTTTTCTTTCACTTTAGCTCCCTTTGTAATTTGTGTTTACCAAGTGAGTGACTTTGGCTTTTTCCTGCGCTTGACAGAAACGTTCTCATATTCCTTCATACTTTATTTTCTCGTTTATTTGCTTATGTTTTGTCATATACTTTGTATATATATGTACTTCTCTCCTCTACAAGCGCCGCTGTGCTGCTCAATTACACATCCATCTTCTGCGCATAATATTGATGAAATGTAGACATTTGTTTTTATTGATTATGTTGATTTAATGCTGATTTAGTAACAGCACGACACAATGATTGACTTCTAATTTAATGAAATCGGTGTGAGATAGATGAGATTGGGTGTGAAAGGGCGAGAGCACTACTATACATTTAAATGCATGTATATGTGTGTAACTGGGTGGAACGTCAACAAAAAAATTGTTGTGGTAGTGTGAGCTGAATGAATACTTCTTTGAAATAGATCGAAATCAATTTGCTTGAAATGAGCACGCACAGCAAATACTAAATTTAATGGGAGTGGTTTGTTGACGATTTCTCTTGTTTGTTTGTGCTAATGAAATTTTGGAAAAAACTGTTTTATTTACATTGAATAAAAGTATTAAAATGTAAATGTGAAAATGTTCGAAATATAAATGCAATGTAGACTTGGCAGAAACTGTTGTAGTTAAAAGAAAAAACAATTGTAAAATTCAGGAAACTTTAATGGTTGCATTGCCCTATTGAAGCCAGTGATTTTAATTTTTTTATTATAAAAAAATATATTTACAATGTCAGCCTGTTTCATTAGAAAAGCGTATCCTGCATGATTTTCGTTTCGAAAACGCGGTAAATCTCACTTCAAGAGTCTGCTGTTTATGTTATTTCCGTCAGGGTACCACGTCGTATGAGCAACATACAATTTATAATTCACCAGTATGAATGCTCAGGTCATTTGATGTATAACTTTTTTGTTGATTGGAAAATTTTGTATCAGATTTTTTTTTCGAGGTTCTCAGTTTATTTGCTAAATGTAAAATATTCAAAAATTGTATGTTATATGACTGGGAAAGGAAATGCGATTTAAGAACGATTTAAAGAGGAAATAAAGAGCTTCCTCAAATTGTATATTTTTTCTAAGGTAGACACTGAAAAAATTTAAATTTTTTACGACGTTTGTCAAGTATATCTTTGCGAACTCTCTATACACTCGATTTAATTTTATTTGTCGGCCTAAGAACAATTTCCACAATTCAGTGAAAATGATACGGTTATGGGCATGACTATGCTCACAAATGCATGAAGCTTAAGTTCTTATAAACTATTTAAATTGAAACCATTACATTAACTTGAAGTTACATATTTGACACTAAATCAGGTAACGTAAGCACGAAGAAAATTAGAAAATTGTGGGAAAATGAATTTAGCAGCTTTGTTATCAACAATTTGTGATAACAGATTGCAGAAATCGGCTCTTACTTTTCCTTAGAATGTCGAATATTTTAGTCTCTCTTTGTTGGATTTATTTTTTGTATCAAATTGTTTATTGGTCAGAATAACAGATTTCTTAGAATAAATTACATGAAATCGGCACAGAAACAAAATAGGTGAATACAAACCAATTATTCGTCTATCCCCGATATTGACTATAAAGATTACCGCCCCTTCCATTCATTGCATTCCATGCTCAATTTATCACCTATATTTTTTCTATAGATTCTAATGACTTATAGCTAATGTATAAGTAACTGGTCAATGGATTAGTCCCCAGCCTAACATAGTAAAATACATTTATTTGCAAAACTCGATTGTTTATTCAACATAGTTCCTTTCAAGGGTGATACACTAATTATAGTGACTCTCCAACTTTCGACACCACTTTTGTGGTACGATTTGACCTTTCCTTCAAGAAAGGCCTTAGTTTCCGTGATCACCTCTTTATTCGACGAAAAATTTCTTCCCAGCGAGCATTATTTAAGATATTTAGGATTTCGTCCCTCGATCGGTCCAGTAACGCTATGTAATAGTCGCTGTTGATAGTCCTTCCTTTTTCAAGGTAGTCAATAAAAATTATTCCATGCGCATCCAAAAATATAGGCGCCATAGCCTTGTTGGCGGACTGTTGTGTATTTCCACGTTTTGGAGCAGTCATTGTTCTGTAAATGTAAATAAGGGTTGCTGACTTGGCTAAATTAAAAAAAAAAAGTTGTGGACTTCCCTAAGAGTTTAACCTGAGATTATTGGTAGACAAGAAATACGTTCACTTACCATATTTTTACTGCGCCATAACCTCGCCAGTCGACTGTTGCGTTTTTCCACGCTTTTTGTTCCCTCGGATGACTGTCAATTGCACCTTGGAGTGAAATAATGGAACTATGTTTTATCCATTGCTACATATCGGTGTAAAAACTCTGGCTTATTATGCTTGGACATCTTCAAACACTCAAATATTCTTGAATGATATAATATACACGAACAGTTGATATCTTTAGAGTGCTATCTCAAACGACTTCACTTTACGGTCTTCCAAAATAATTTTGTGGACTTTTTTGATGTTTTCGTAGGTAACATCCTCTTTTGGGCGTCCACCGTTTCCGGTACCCATTACCAACGTCTAAACTTAGCATACCAATACTTGATGGTTTATTTTCTTGGGGTGGTGTCTCGAAACTCGTCATAAAGCCAAATTTGTGCTTCAACTGTATTTTTCTCCTTAAAAAGCAATATTTTATCAATACTAGGAATTTCTTTTTTTATTAATTTTTTCCATAATAACAAATGTTTCACTCAAAATGATATTATTCACAAAGTAATGATCCGTCAGTTGTCAAATTCATTTGTCAGGCCGGGTACTTTTCAATTGGCCTGATACGGATATATCCATACTAGCGCGTTTTTTGTTTTTTTTGGTAATTTGATCTCAAATTTTTTAAATGTTTTCTGGCAGTTTGGTGATTCCATTCCATAAGAAATGCGTCAGCTTGACGGCTAAGAAAGAATGAAGTCAACTTTTGATACCGATACTGTTTTGTATCGATCGAAACTAATAGTAATCAGAATAAACAGGCTATGGGCTATAAGACGAGAGAAGCAAACTTTCCAACCTTACGTCTATTCGCAAATTTCGGTCGTTTTTAGGCACGTTGTTGTTATAAATGTTCGGTTTTCCGTTGATTTAGCTGATTGGTCTGTTTTCATATATGTTTTTTATACTCTCGCAACAATGTTGCTAAGGAGAGTATTATAGTTTTGTTCACATAACGGTTGTTTGTAAGTCCTAAAACTAAAAGAGTCAGATATAGGGTTATATATACCAAAGTGATCAGGGTGACGAGTAGAGTCGAAATCTGGATGTCTGTCTGTCCGTCCGTCCGTAAAAGCTGTAACTTGAGTAAAAATTGAGATATCATGATGAAACTTGGTACACGTATTCCTTGGCTCCATAAGAAGGTTAAGTTCGAAGATGGGCAAAATCGACCCACTGCTACGCCCACAAAATGGCGGAAACCGAAAACCTATAAAGTGTCATAACTAAGCCATAAATAAAGATATTAAAGTGAAATTTGGCACAAAGGATCGCATTAGGGAGGGGCATATTTGGAGGCAATTTTTTTGGAAAAGTGGGCGTGGCCCCGCCCCCTACTAAGTTTTTTGTACATATCTCGGAAACTACTATAGCTATTTCAACCAAACTCTACAGAGTCGTTTTCTTCAGGCATTTCCATATACAGTTCAAAAATGGAAGAAATCGGATAATAACCACGCGCACCTCCCATAAAAGGTTATGTTGAAAATCACTAAAAGTGCGTTAACCGACTAACAAAAAACGTCAGAAACACTAAATTTTACGGAAGAAATGGCAGAAGGAAGCTGCACCCAAGCTTTTTTTTAATTGAAAATGGGCGTGGCGTCGCCCACTTATGGACCAACAACCATATCTCGGGAACTACTCGACCGATTTCAATGAAATTCGGTATGTAATATTTTCTTAACACCCTGATGACATGTACAAAATATGGGTGAAATCAGTTCACAACCACGCCTTCTTCCAATATAACGCTATTTTGAATTCCATCTGATGCCTTCTCTGTATAATATATACATTAGGAACCAATGATGATAGCGGAATAAAACTTTACACAAATACGGTATTTGAAAAATATGTTAATGACGGATAATGAAATCTCGATTATCACTTTATCGTGCGAGAGTATAAAATGTTCGGTGACACCCGAACTTAGCCCTTCCTTACTTGTTTTCATTTGGGATTGTCATAATGCATTTTTTTTTCAATACCAGTCACAATCGGATACAAAACCCACTAAGTTTTGTTTTTTTGTGTATCGGACATGAAAAATTGTTTTTCAAAGTCTCCTGGCTTCAATTCAAATGAGACCGAATTGCTTTTGAATGTATCCGGTTGGTTTTAAAGACTGCTTCTCAAAGGTTCTATGAGCTCTTCTATCATCAATATACTAGACTTTCACCAAAATACGATGACTCCCGGCTGATGAGGATTGATTCATACCAACGAAATGAAGAACTTCTCGCTCATTTTTACTAAACCCTCAACAGCTAACCCAATATAAAGCTGCTTATACGCAAGGTACGACCGCATTCCCAAAACTTTGATTAATGAGCTTAAAGCGACCTTTCTTTGAAATTCAATTTTAAATTATCTTTTATTCACTAGAACTAGCTTTTTTAATATACCTACATAACACACATTCACATTAACGTTTACGTAAAACTTTAAGGTCCACCACCAGCCGCCAACGGCTAACCAGCTCGAATTGGCGTCATCAAGTGGCAGCACGTGTTCGCAAGTGCACTCTGTTGTCTGCTTAATCCATTTGCTTAATGAATTTTTCTTTTAACACACCGCCTGCAAACCCCTTAGGAAAAACGAGCTTCTCTATGTAGGTATGTAAGTTCTGCAAACACGCAATAAAAGCAACAATACTGCATTGAGATCATGCGAAGTTTTTCTCAATTATTTGCTGCTTCTTCTTTCCCCTGAGTTGATATTTGTATTACAGTTTGCTTTGTTGACTTCAATTAATCATAATTTGTGTCGCCGGCGCTTAGTCCGGCTTGACAGCGCTCACTGCTTTCGTTGCTTCTCCATCAAATCGCTGACAGCAAGCGGCCACCGGAGGATGTTGGGAGTGTAGAGGAAGAAAATGGTATAAATGCACTTTCGTTGTTATTTTTGGTTTTGTGTTGTAAGCTGCATTGACGCTAGTCGGTTGGCATGTGGTTTACATTTACACTCATGTATGTATATATACCTTTATATAAATACAAATTTGAGTATGTATGTATGTGTTTCTTTTTGTACACTCATCGATTATTTCGCGTGTTATTTAGAACAATCAACTTTGAACTGTTTGCAGTTGAATGAAACAATGCCATTGGAAGCTGTAACCGATTTGCATTGTTTTAGTTGTTATTGTTTTTTCATTGCTTGTTATCTTTGTGTGTGAAGAATATAAATATTTGTTTACTTCTCGATGTGTTGTCATTGCATTAAGGGATAAAATGGCAAATACATATCCATATATCATTTGTAGCAAAAGATTGATGCGTGCAATAATCCGCGCTTGAAGTTATTGGCAATCATTTATCATAATGAAAACACAAACAAAATTAAATCTGTGGAGATATTACAAGCAAAGTTAGAAAGTCAAGATTTACGGGCTGTATTTATTTGTTTATGTTACCCTTTTTAGGTTTCGTAAATTCCATAATCCATTATTGATGCTTTTTTAGATTAGCGAAATCTAGTTATATGTGGAACTTTACTTAATACGGTTACGATTTGGAAATAAGGGATTCCTATATTTTACTTCTTTTTCTTTAGTGTGCTAGACACCGCTAACGCAGTTATAGCCGAGATTACAACACCCGCTATTTCCAACACAGTGCAGATCTTTCTCTGCCTCTGCTACTCCCGGTCTGTACTGCGTGTACTACTTCCAGAGTTGGAGTGCTCTCCTAATTCGCTGAGCTGTGTCGATGTTGTCGTATATCTCGTACAGCTTATCGTTCCATCGACTGGTCTGTAAGTCTTCTGCAGAACCTTTGTCTCGAAAACACGCAACGCCGACTTATCAGATGTTGTCATCGTCCATGCCTCTGCACCATATAGCTGGACAAGGATGATGAGCGACTTGTATAATTTGGTCGTTGTTCGTCGAGAGAGGACTTTAATTTTCAATTGCCTACTCAGTCCTGACGTTGTTGTTGGTCCTAATGCTGGTTCCAAGGTAGACGAAATTTTCTACCACTTTGAATTTATGACTGTCAGCAGTGTCGCGGGAGCCAAGTCTCGAGTACGACGACTGCTTGTTTGATAACAGAAGATATTTCGTCTTGCTCTCGGGTCTAGTATTTGCTTCGCTTCTTACACCGATAGTACCTTCTCTGTTCAGCTCTGCAACTCGAATTACATATTTTCTATAGCAGCAACATAGAAGTTTAACAATAGGGAGTCAGCTTGTCTGAAACCTTGTTTGGTATCGAACGGCTCGGAGAGGTCTTTACCAATCCTAGCGCAGCTTTTGAGATTGATCAACGTCAGTTTACACAACCGAATTAGTTTTGCGGGGATACCAAATTCAGACGTTCCGGCTTAAAGGTAACTCGCTTTCGTACTGTGAAAAGTATTGGATTGCGCAGAGCATACTTAAATTTCAATCGTTGGTCTGACCATATTCTACAAAGAAGCTGATGCATGCTTCTTATTAGTTCTTCGCCATCGGCTGGTAATTCATCGTTCCCCGCCGCTCTGTTATTTTTCGAACTGCTTCAGGATCAGGCAATGGAACGTCCGTTCCATCGCATTGATTAGGGAATTGGGTTCGCCGTCTATGCCTCTACTGCCATTCAGAAGGCTGGAAAAGTGTTCCCTCCATAGTTTCAGTATGTGCGCGGCATCAGTCACTAGATTACGGCTGGTGGTTCTTCAAGAGTATGCTTCAGTCTTGAAACTTTCTGTTAGTCGCCACACCTTTTCGTAGTAATTTCGTGACGCGCGATTTCCAAGCATTGAAGGCGTCGCGGAAGGCATTCTTCTGAGTCGTCTTGAGAGCCCAGGTGAATGCTGCTAGGATCCCCTCTGTCGTCTCAAAATGCTTGCCTTTTATCGGCCTTTTCAGGACAGAAAACAAAAAAGTCCAGAGAGTCCGCATCTGGTCTGTAAGGCGGCTGCGGAAGCATTGGGATGGTTAGGTAGCTGTTCACAAGAAAGGAGGTGTGAGCCGGGGCGTTGTCGTACTGCAACTTCCAATCGGCTGCGATATCTTGTCGAACCCGATTGACCCTTCGTTTGAGTCTCTTGAGGACTTCCACGTAAAACATTGATGGGTTGTCCAGGAAGAACAAATTCATTGTGAACGATGCCTTTGATGTCAAAGAAGTCAATGAGCAACGTTTTCACTTTGGATTTGCTCTGTTTAAAGTCCTCTTTCTTTAAAAAACTCTTTTGTTGTTGTTGTAACGACAGAAAATTATTATTATTTTCGCTCGAAAGAAATTCCAGTTAAAATTTAATTTTCGAATAAATTGCAACATCTACATGAGTTTGCATAAATAATTCCATGCGTTTTCTGTTACTCTACCCAAGTACTACGCATAAAAAAAAGAAATATTATCGCTAGGAATGCTTTGAGATTTAACTCCGCTTCAAATATGCCAAAGAATGTAAAAGAATAATTGACAAAAACATTTTCTGATTGTGGCATATGGATTTCGGCTGCAAAAAATTGTTGTGCGTCTGCAAATTTGCATGTCTTCACACGCACACACACATGTCACAAACTCGCATGTAATATAACACGCATGTTACTCATACGCTCTGACACACGAGCAGTGCGCTGTTTATGAAATAAATCACTTTGACGAAGAGCAAAAACCAAATTTGAAGATTTGCATGATTATATTATATGAGCATATGCGCATTAATATTGTGTGAAAGTGATTAATTATGCAAAAGTCTGTGAGAATTTTATATACATACATTATTTATACGATACGAGTATGGAGGTCTGACAGTTTGAAATAAATTTGATAAAATTAATCAAATTATTTTGGAGAAATGTTAAGATTTTTGTAATTTCTTTCTTAAATTCTTTGTCATCGATATATTCTTATTTGAAATATTTTATATATTTTTCCCTCTATTTTGCTGCTTTGTTCCAACTCTCTTTCAATGTCGCACACACATCCTTTTGGAATATAAATTGAAACTTGAACGCCGATTGAGTTTTCTGTGCGCCAACAATGAAATTGCAAATGCAAATATAAATATGTATACACTCAAGTATATGTTAGTATGTGTGTGCATATGCGCACAATGGCACGCAATTGTTCATTCGATTAAAAATCCAGTTAACTAAGTGGCTTCCTTATGTTTTGCTTGTGTGTGGTTTGTGCTTGTATTGGCCCAACAAAGTAATTGGAAAACAAACTAAAAATATTAGCTATGTACAGTTAAAAAATACTGTGTGTGAACGCAAGTAGCGGGAAATGAAATTGAATTTATCGTTGATTTGTTCCATTGAATGGAATTTGAATTTGCACTTGGGACTTTGCAATTGCGCAAGTTATTGGAAAAGTTGCCCGCTTATTGTTTTAAAGTAATTATTATTTCCGGCGAATTGTTTTCATAATTGAATAGAAGTGTCGTGCTGTGAACTAAGTTATTACTTGTGGAACTTATATGGCACTTTAAGAGACGAAGACTTTTCAGCATTAGAATAATACAAAAGAGCGTGCAGTTATCGAAGTCGTGTGTTTTGCTTCAATGTGAAAAGTTAAATTTACTACACATTTATGTTGAAACTTAGAGCTCTATATTCACAGATTTTGAGGGTAAAGGAATTTCCTTGAAGGAGTAACCTCGCTTAAGAACTACTCCGATTTTCTTTTAAAAGCCTTAAGTAAATACTTTCATGAAAATTTCTTTTGTATTTGTTACAGATGTTTGAGTTTTTAGATTATTTATTCTAACACATGTAAACAGAGACAATGTGAGTCCCTCCTGTGCAGTGTTTATGCTTGCCAGACTTGAATCTAAGATAACAAATTATTTAATCTTGGCAAAATACTTTAGTGAAGATGAACCGTTTTAAAGCTTAACTCTTGTAGAAAGTGTGCAGGCACCTGGAGTTCAAATTTCTGTGAGATTATCATAAATCATATACGTAAACTAATATTCATACGTACATATGTACATATGTACATAGTATATGACATTGCTTTTGTCATGTTCATTCGCCCATCTTAGAACATATTTGGATAAGCTGCTCTTCCCTGTAAAACTTTCATTGACTTTCGAACTAATCCTCAATAGTAGAATCCCGCATTTCTAGAAAATAAATTATTAAAAGTAATTTAATTAAGCGAGTATTCCAGTCAAAGGCATGAATTTCATATCGTAAAACGGGTTTTAATATTTTTGTAATCCATTTTGTTTATTAGTTAACTATCAATATTAGAAGAATACAGGAAAAAACTTCGAAATTTCAAAAACAAGCAGCTGATAAAGAGAGAGGGGGAATGCCAAAATTTTGTCACTTGATTCAACTCTTCTAATAATTTGGAACAAAACAACAAAACAATTGTTAATCTAGAATAATGTCGCCATGTCCAGTTCTACGGAAAATTAAAAAAGAAATGTCGTCTGCATGGAAAACAAAAATATTTGTAACACTTGTTTTGACTCGGGATATGGATAGTTCCAGACACAAACAAATCTATATACAAAATTCTTTTCAGGTAAATCGGTGCAGTAAAATCTGAAAAATCGCGGCTATCGTTTTGAAAAAGACAGTTTCGAGAAAAACTGGTCTAAAGTTCCGCTTAACGGATTTTTGAAAATCCTTTCGTAAATATATTCTGTAATAGTTCAACTTTGAAAATATAAAAAAATCGATTTTTTATTTCTATTATTTCTAGACTAGAATATCCCCTTAACTTAACTCACCATGTAATAACGAAGTTTACTCTAAGTATTTTCTAAATCAAAATAAATTTCTTGAAAATGTTTTCCTTTACAACATAATATATATTCTTTTGAGTATCGATATACTAGTTGGCCTTCTTATGGGGTTAAATGGGTTTCCTCGGATATAAAACAACCTTTTTCAAACAATTTTTTTCTCATATAAAAAATTAAATATTTTATTAGAATTTCTTATTGTTAGAAACATACACTATTAGCAAAGAAATTCTGAAATTTTTGGAAAAAATATTTAAAAATCGGCCATTGCGACGCCATTTCCGGTGACCCCATGGGAAAAGATGCGCCCGGGTTGGTAGGATAACTCCTTACAGGATGATCTAAATGGATTAGATACGAGTTTTATTTTAATTGTATATCAAAGACCTGTATTAGTATTCTGAAGGTATATTCTATCGAAATATTAAAAAAAATCAAAATTTTACACTAGGTTTGTCTCTTAATACATGGCATTTGTTACGGCTCACTAAAGTTGTGTCAGCCGCAAAAGTTGATCTGCTGTATATATTATGTATAAAGTTGGGCCTAAAACACTGCCTTGTGGTACATCAGCCCTTATCTGTCGTTCATCAGATATGAAATCTCCTGCTTTAACCATAAATTGTCCATTTTTTAAATAAGACTCCAAAGTGTTATACAATTCTAAGAGTAAAATGGTTTTAGTTTTATATAAAAGGCCTTTATGCCAGACATGTCTAGAAATACATATAAGGTGTGTTCCAAAGTAAACAGTACTTTTTGAATCTAGCTAGCATCTGTTAGTATGTATGTATGTATGTTTGTGTTATCGGTGCGAAAATGAGCTTCGAACAAAGAGCCAACATTAAATTTTGTTCTAAAATTGGTAAAACTTTTACTGAAACGTTTCAATTGAAGAAACTTGTTTCTGGCGATGATTGCCTATCCCGTAGCAGAGTGCACGAGTGGTTTCAACGTTTTCAAAGTGGTCGTGAGGACATAAATGACGATCAACATGTGGACTAATCAAAAGTCAGCCGAAATCATCACTAAAATTCATGGAATTGAACATCTCCAAAACATCAATTTATCGCATATTGACCGAACATTTGGGCTTACGAAAGGTGTGTGCACGGGTTGTTCCGCACAAATTGACTGACGACCAAAAATTGCTCAGAATCCAACATGCGAAGAACGATTATTTGTCCAAAAATCACATTTTAACCATTACCCACTCCCCGTATACACCTGATATGGCACTGCACGACTTCTTTCTTCTCGGATAGAATATAATAATAGAGGCCATTCAAAAGGCTTGCACCGGCATACTGGCGACCATACCGGCCAACGAGCTAAAATGCTCGTTCGACATGCTTTTGGAGCGTGTAAAAAACTGTATTGAAGCAGAAGGAGACTATTTTGAATAAAATAAATTGATTTTGCCGAAAGACCATTTGTACTGTTTACTTTGGACCTTGTATAGCTGAGCAGTACTATCAGTGCTCAAATACTTTCTTCTTTAGTAATTCTATTTACTTGCTTATCGTGCTATTTTTTCACGAAACCCGAATTGGTGCGTTGTTATAATATTCTTTTCGGAGGAAAGGAAACATCTTTGATAGTAACACTTTTGCAAATATTTTAGAAAGACAGGGTAGAAGACTGATTGGTCCATAGGAAGGCGGCTGTGCTTAGACTGTGTTCTTGAGATATCGATCTGAAACTGATCTGTATTTATCAAGGTGAAAATCGTTTTATATCCTTTTATGGCATAGAAAACACATTTTTCTACTGTTTTCTCTTGTTTGCATGGCAATAATCAACAGGAGATCATCTAATGTAATTATGTACATAAGGTACATGTTTCTTCCAAACTGAAACTGAAAGAGCCTTAAGTTGAGTAAACAATAGTCGGCCTCTGGAAATAAGTATAAATCAATGACAGCCTCACAATGCAGCGGGGGGAATTACTGAACAACTAAACCCATTAAGATTTTTGAAATGAAAGTTTTTTCCTGAACATAAACATATCCAATTAGCGTCTGTTCTGGAAATTGTCTATGAAAACGTACACTATATGCCTGATTTTCAGATTCCAAGGAATATGTACAAATTTGACGAATTCTTAGAATCTTTTTACCGCAATGAAGTTTAACCTTCTACCCATTTTTACTACATTTGATAAACATTTTCTCTTTGCATTATTTTCCAAATATTTGCTTCTACTTGCCACACTTTGACATATTCCGCAAATTGAATTTTCTTTCTCAAAGTCAAATATTTCAACATTATTTCTTCCACTTGAAGAGTTAATAAGCCATCATTACGCGAAATTTGCTCCCACCTGTAATATAAGCACATACCTCCGTACATAATTTACACGACGCTGCTAAGCCAAAACGTTAATGCAAATACGCCGTCACTCACTCGTGCTCGCGCTGCAACCTGATTAGCTGGCGCTAAGTTACAGAAACTTTGTCTGGTTTACTTTGCACTCATCAGCCAGGCAGTTAGCGAACACATTCAGAACGCCTTGGCTTTGGCTGAAGTGTGTTTATAAAAAGCGTGTTGAACTGCAAAACTTTCCTTGCATAATTAATTACGCCGGGGCATACAAGTCTAAGGACTTATATACATATACCCATAAAGGTAAGCGCGCCAGCATAAGTGAATTGCAACATTGCAACGGCGTGTGTCTGCCTCATTTCGCACACATAATTAGGTATTCAAGTAAACAGACGAAAGTGAGGAGGCGCAGCTGCTGAACAAGCGCCGACTTCAAGTTGATGAGTTTATAGCCGAGCGCGCTTAAATTAAAAAAAGGAATATAAAAATAACCGTTATGCCACTCAAACACATAAATTGCCGCAAAGTTAGCAGAACTCATAAGTGCCGTTGTTGTGTTCAAAGTCTCAGTTTACATGCTTATCCGTAGCTATGTTTGAAAAATTGAGAAACTTTCAGTCATACGCTGCGTATGAGTAACATTTAATGGCTGTTTATTGCGTGCGAAAAAAAGAGAAAGTAAAGAAACGCTTGCATTGAATTTGTAATGATTATGCAAACCATTTTGTAAGTGCTAATTATATAGAAATACGTTACTTTTTAAACAGCTGCACAGCGTATTGCAAAGTTTCCACTTACAACATATAACTTGCTGCAGTGCGGCGTTGCTCGCTGCTCGTATGGATCTGCGTTGTTTCACTGCTGTTGCTGAAAGGCAATTTCGCTTTCGCTTTGGCAATCAGTGTCTCAATGGAATTTTCACTTTTCAATCTCACTGCTGTTGCAACTGCTCATTTTCCTCTCTCATCCACATGTGCAATCAAACTTTGTGCAACTTAAATATTTTATTTATACACTTTCGTAGTCACACATTTAAATATATATACATACGAACTCATATGAGCAGTCCTCATATACCCTACATAAAATGTTCATACAAACATATGGACATTTAAATATACATACATATATAGAGGTAGACTAGGCATTTCTGCTGATGCACAAGCAAGTTGGAATGCTCATATAGTCGGTAGTATATGCGCTTTTGCATTTAATTTGTTAGGCAATTTCGCAATACTTTACAACTGTCGACTACTTGGACTACTTGTTGAAATGCTGCAAGTTGCTAAGTGTCTGTCACTCAGTCTATATGCTCGCTTGTCTACAGTGTGAATATCTTGAGATATGCATGCATTTTTATACTCTTGCAACATGTTGCTATAGAAGATAATAGTTTTGTTTACCTAACGCTGGTTTGTATCACCTAAAACCTAGTTGCTAGGTCCAAGAGGAGTAGCCATCCTTTAAAATGTCTGCGCTTGAAACGAGTTTTAACATAATCTACGGCCTCACTATCTATCGATACCTCTTCTGGTGTATCATACCGTGGGAAACCCAGATGATTACAGCGTAGTCTTGCCAATGCGGTACAATTGCACAAGAGATGCTCCTTTGCTTACCTGCTGTCTTGTTCTCGACATTCCTGCAGTCTTTTCGATCTCTCCGTTGTATTTTTTTTGATGTCTCAGTTAGTATTTCGATCATGTTCCTAAAGCCTCTTCTATCGAGTGACAAAGGAATTTTGTGTACTTCCGATCTACCGTTTTGAACATGACTTGACAATCCAATGTTCTGGTGTGAAAATAAACGAAATCGGATTACAATCACGCCTACTTTCCACATAACACAGTTTTATACTTCATCTCATTCCGTCACCTTCTAAAATGCAAATAAAATACCAATAAAGATATCACTATAAAACTTTTTCCAAATCGTGCATTTAACATAGCACCTTATGGCCAAAAAGTGTGCAATTCGGACCAAAACTATTCAAGTCCTCAGATACCAAATACGTGGACAAAGTTCCAATTGCTGACTTTTTATTGAAAACATCGGTCAATCTGTACGATACATATATTATTGAAATTCAGAGAGAAAAAAGGGTTCAATCGGCTCAATAATTTCTTTAGCTCCCATAAATCTAATAGAAAAATTTTCCAACTTCCAGTTGACTTTATAACGCATAGAACGGCCAATGCATGAGTTATTTTAATAAAATGTGTTAAAGTATTTTTCTAATAACGGTACATTTTTGTGTCTAAAATGGATACAATTGGGTGAAAATTTACTCTAGACCTCATATGATTTAGAGACCTCATGCACCTGAAGGTACTTCCCTGGCTTTGATCCTGGCAACTTGCAAGAGTATGAAATGTTCTGTTACACTCGAACTTAGCCCTTTCTTACTTGCTATCATATGTTTTTTATATTAAGCACTTTATGTTTGTGTGTCGAATTGCGTGAAAGTAATATGCTTTCGTTTACTGTTTCTCTAGTCTTTGAAAAGTGTTTCAATTTTATGTGGCAAAACAGAAGTTGAAAATAATAAGGAATTGCTTCTAGTAATAAGTAAGTAAAAGTAAAATTCGAATGTAATCAAAGACAATATTTTAGAATGTAGGCGGTGTGAAATATATGGAAATATCTTCTAAGACTTACAAGAAATTGTTTCATTACAATATAACTGAGGCCCTACAATCATCAAACGCATTATTACGAGTTGTGGGTTTATAAATATGACGCTAAAATTGTACAACAATCTTGCGAATGGCATTGCAAATACGAACCGAAACTGCAAAAAGTATAATAAAATTCCAGAAGGCACTGAAGGCCATTCCAGCTGACGCTTATATAGTATATAACAAGTGTATAAAAAATTTGATTAATTTTTGGTATGCTTGTAATGGCTCAAAAATAGTCTATTTTGAAGACGATAATCAAATTTGTATACGAGAAATACGAGAAAATGTAACTTTTTCTAGTCCGGATCATATTTGTTCAGATTTGCAACAGAGTTCTTTTCATTGTCATTTTGTTCCAGATATTAGGGAAATAATTATATTTGAGCTATGGGAAGATTTAAGTCTGTCTATTCTTTATTTTATTACCAAATTTATTAAAATATCTTATTCCCGACCATGTGCGATTGAATTTAACAGAATGATTCCATATCTAAGCTGTAGACTAATTTTATTAACTTTTTTACGTTCTCACACGATCTTAAGCTTAACTGTTTTACGTAGTTTTATAAAGGATCTGGCTGAAAATTACGAAATAAAGTCAACAGGGAGGGGTCAATTCATTATATTCGAAATATAGAGGCTAGAAAAGATATTGACTTATTTTGAACCCTTCGGAAGTAAGGGTTTTATAAAACGGTGTTACAATATGTACACCTTCATGTTTGTTTTAATTTTTAAGTAAATTAATCCGACGCTAACAGTTGTTCTTAACTTGGAGGTTGGCCCTCAATAATGTGGTGCGGGAGTCGATGGATCAAGCTTTGAGGTGGAATTGAACCTGTAAATAAGTAGAGTCTTCTTTGCGATAGAATGATCGTAGGGGAGAGGAGTAGCGCACAGGCTTTACGAAAGGGGCCCCTTGTCAAGTGCGGTGCTTAGTCCGCTGCTGTCAAACTTGGTTTATAAAGGATCTATTGAAAGAAATGGGGGGCTGTCGCCAGGCAACTTAAATTTGTAACGACCGTTTACAATCTAAGCCTATGGAACATCAACGTGGTATACAACTATCAAAACAAGGTTCATCTTTCCGCAATCTTAGGTGTTCTTACTCGATGGGGTTTAATAGGCATTCATGACACAAATTTTCAAAGTGTATGGAAGAGGGTGAGGGTTTTCTCCTCCATTGCCCAGATTTGGCAGAACCGAATTTGAAATATCTCCGGAGTCATATTTTCGGTGAATCGGGAGAGAAAGCCGAAAAAACTTTTACATTTGCAACAAATTAATATTGCGTCAATTTCACAGCCTTTTATTACATTTTTCCCAACATGAATTAAAGCGCTTATTTTAGTACTCAAGTACTTTTGAGTACAGCCCCTCAAAGTAGTATGAAAAAAGCAGAAGCACATTGTAAGTAGCATTTTATGAGTTTACTCGTCAGTCATTAAAAATGTGAAGACTGCCGTTGATGTACCTTTTTCATGGCCACGAAACTCGTTATATGTCGCGAATAAAAAGGGAAAACATTGGTGGCTATGACATAAAAATGCGGTGCTGCTGGCAATGACAATGTAAATACCCTGCAGCCAGCAGTAACCAGCAACCAGCAAAGGCATGCTCATTAATTTTGCGTTTTACGCTGCCACTTCGGGGCCAAAAAACAACAACATCATATACACCGCCTCCAACCGCTACGTGTGGTGCCATCAAAGTAATATCGCAGCAGCAAAAAATCAACCAGCGACGCGCATAAATCACGGCCGTTTTGGCATTTAAGTGGGATTCCCCGAAAAAGTAGCAATGAGTGGCATTTGAAAGTCATTTTTATTACCACTAATACCGCTGCAATGACACGTAGGGTAGAATTAAAGAAATTAAATTGCGACAGTTTAAGTGTTGAAGCACGTTTTAAAAGAGTTGGCAAGTGTGGCCGAATGAGGTAGTGAGTAAAAAAGAGTGTAAAAGTATTGTAAAAGAGTGTTAATGGTATTAAGTGTCATTTCAGACAGGTAATTGCATATTAAATTTTAATTTTAAAGTTCCTCGTGGCTTCCTATTTCGTATTACTGCAATATGATATGTCATCATAGTTGGAGTATGTCTAGAGCGTGGTTGTTTTACAGACAGCAGGAAAATCAGCCAGCATCAATTGTATGGTTTACTTGTGGGTAAAACAAGCACACAGTTAATTCGAGCAGAAAATCGAGGGTTCAAAGAATTATTTTCTCAGTTTTATAATATTTGTCGAGTATTCTTTAGATTTTTGTTTGGTTATACCATCTGATCAAATTTGAGCCGGACTCACAAAAACAACATTTTCAAGTATATTAATTTAAATATTTATTGTCTCCTTCAAAATAGCCACCTGAGCCAATACAAGCAAGTCAGCGCCTATCGAGTTTTCAATACATTACTTATAAGTTCCGGCTGGGATGGTCTTCAATGACTTCAGTGAATGATTTGTATTGGTTTTAATGGACTTATTCCAGGTTGCGGATTTTTCAATTTCAGAAAAAAGTGACAGGCAGTCAAATCTGACGCAAAAAGTCAATACTATTATATATGATTATATGTGACGGCGGATTATGCCCTTTAGATATGAGTCTATCCTTAACATGATTCATACCCAAAACATTAACCAAAATCTGTTAAGTCGATGCATACGAGATGTTGAGATAATTTGCTACTTTTCTGATGTCAACACTATTACTTTCATGCATGCATGTTTCTTTAAATTTTTCGATGTTATCGTGATTAATGGAGTCAAGATCTTCACTTAAAGTTTCGTATCACTTAAGTACTTGTGTTCGTAGTAAAATATTCTTCTCAAAGCATTGCCGGAACATTTTCAACGATTCCGTAGCCGCGATTCCATTGGAAACACAAAATTTCAAACAAACTCGTTGTTGATTTTTTTGCGTTGTAAAAATCGGCTGACGCACTTTTTGCGTCGTAAATAAACAGCTATATGTATATATATAGAGCTGTTGACAGCTAAATAGAAACGACACATATTTTGAAGTAAATGATGTTATTTTACAATAAATCACTTATTTTTTCTGGTTTTTCACTCATTTTATTGAAACTTACGTTAAACTTAAATTCCAATAGTAAACATTTTAATTAAGAATCCTTTTTTTTGAAGATTTTAACAAAAATGTGTAGAATCAACGATTTGAGTGCGCCAGCTAATTAAAATATTTTATAAGCAAAAAATACTGTTGTTAAAAAAAAGTTGCTTACTTTTAGTTAATATTTTGTTACTTAACCCTTTTACTTTAATACTGCTTCACATCGATTGCAAATTGACATTATAAGACTCTGACAGCGCAGCACTAGTGTTGATTGCCATGCCGTCCTAATTTCATCAAAAAGGACATCCATATTTGTGATATTTTTGGTACCGACAGCTTTTTTGACATCAAAAGATACTATGTGTTCTCTTCAGGCCACTCCAAAACATTCATCGAATTTTCAACAAAAAAGTTTTGTGTCAACTTTCCCGTATGTTTTGCAATGCAATTTTTTTGGAATTTACATATAACAGGCAAATTTCTCAATAGTTCATGGCAGAATGACATTTTTGAGAATGTCGACGTATTTCTCCTTTCTTAAAATTACATCAATCGTATGGAATAGACCTCCAACATTCCAGGGAAAAAATTCCCCACCATGATTGATCCTCCACCTTGCTTCAGTACGTGTGAAACATAACGAGGATCAAATTCTTGATAGATTGGTCGGTGAACATACCTTCGACCATCAGGATCTATGCGATTAATTCTGGTTACATCGCTCCAAACAACATACTGCCATTGATTTGTTGTCCAAGATCAATAAGAGTGGGAAAAGTTTACGCGTTATTTACTTAGAATTTTAGTCAGAAGTGGTTTCCTGCGTGCTGTCCTACCGTGAAGTCCAAATTCGACCAACGCCGGGAAATTGTTTCTTTGTGTATTTGGCCATTATATTCGTCTTGAGTTTTATAATGTCAGTGGAACTCTTTTTTGGGCCTCCTCGGGCGATGCTAGTAATTCAGCGGTCTATTTCTGTTGAAGCTTTTAAGGTTATTCTTTGCGTGTAACATTGGAAATAGTTTTAAAATTCAGTATATGTTAAAGGGCATTGAAAACGATTTTTTTACCTGATTCCAAATTTCTTTGTACGTCTTTCCAGACTCACGAAGGTCAAAAATATAGCTCCTTATACATATAAGCACCTTCGGTATATGTATGTATAAGCAGTTCTGCTTTTTTGACTGTCGCAACATGTTGCACTGAGTACAAATATTTTTTCGACGGTTGTTTATAAAAGGCCTGCGTAATTCCATTTTATAGTGGATGAGACAAGGGTGTCATTTTCGTGCTTTTAATTTTTTGTGATAAAAAAGCACCCAGAATAAAACGCAAACTATTGAATTAATCATCAATATTTATTTTAGCACCTTCAAAGTAACCACAAGACCACTTATGCCACCGATTTATCTAGTCCTCGCAACATTTTTCGTACTCATTTTTGGGACGGTATTCAGCGAATTATTTTTTATCTCTTTGATCGCCTGAAAACGGGTTTCTCGGAGCGGCAATTTCAGTTGGGAGATCAAGGCAAGATCGCACTGTTTCAAATGTGGTGAATACGGTGGTGGTTGATCGAAGGTTTTCATTGCGTTTTGGGCTTTAAATTCGGTCACAATCTTAGTTCGATGCGATGGTGCATTATTATCCTGTAAAATCCATGAATTGTTCTTTCAGAATTCAAATAACTAAATAAATTTCCGTCTGTCCATGCGGAACAAATTCATGATGAACCAAACTACGAATATCGAAAAAAAAACAATGAACTTCAGCTTGATTTTTGAGCGGCTTTGGCGTGATTTTTATTACTGGAACATATTCTAATGCCCTAAATGCTTCGATTTGAAATATTTAATAACAACCATAACGGAAACATATAAATAAGAACGTGAGATACTACATTAGCGATCCCGAAGATTTTTATATTTGAACTGCTCGCGACTTATGGGTATATTTCTCAACCTATTTAACTAATTTTAACAAAATTTGGAATGTATCCTTGGCGTGATGACCTATTACCGCTTAAAAATAAAAAAATATGCGAAGTATACCTTTCTTTATCTTCGAGGTATATTTACGAAATTTGCTAAGCAGATTTCTTGCATCCTACAATTTGGGAGAAAGCACCATTTTCGGCTGCATGTGAATTTCGGCCTTCCGTACTTGTTAATATAACACTTACATTAAAGTAAAAAAAGAGTGAAGTACGATCTTGGCATTCGCAATGAAGCATAAAAATACCGTTAAGCGAAAATATGTCAAGCATAATTTGGCATGCAATGAAGCCGAAGCAAAAATGACTGACAACCCGCTAATGGGCATTTGCATGTCACATACACAGACATATATACATACAAAGCAAGGAACGCATTTTCCTGCGAATACTTTAATAGTCATGAGCATAGCTTGAGCGCAGGTAATTTCAAGTGACAAATGAGTTAAGCATTGAGTGAGAAACATATCAGGTGCCAAGAAAGTAATTCGCGCATAATGAAAGGAAATAAAGGAAGGCAGGTGAAGTTTATGAAACTTAAGAGAAATCGAAAAAGGAAAAAATATCTGCCGCTTACATTTAATATTTGCACTTGCTATAAAATACGAAAGAGCATGGTATTGTCGGCGCTCACGCTATCTCCATATGGCATCGTGTGACATGGCGTATACGCAACATAATTGTAATTGTAATATTTAATATACATGTTGGTAAATATGTACTAAACATATGTATGTTGTGCTATGTATACATATGTCCACCGTATTATTTACATTTTTGCGCATATTTCCTGTGTTCTCCGTATAAAAACACAAAACAAAGGACATGTGAGCCTACAACAATTGTCCTGCGTTTGATTGTGTGCCATGATTGTGCTTTGATATTAATATGCACATTTACAAGGAATTTATGGTATACAATAAAATATTTCACCCACTAGGATATTTACAAGAATCCAGAAAATGCTTACTTTACTTAAATATCATTGTTGGTTTGTTTCGTAAACGAATATACCTATGTGTGTATATACTTTTCAATGGTGAAAAACATGTTGCCAGATATTTGGAAATTAATGAAATGAAATGAAATTTTACATCAACATTTTTAATTATTCCTTAATGTGCAAAAATGAAAAATTTGAAAGCATTTAATTGTGTTTCTTTTGCTTAAAACGCCATATATTGGTTGGGAAACATTTTGAGGAGTCTGGCAACAACGAAGCATGTGAAAAACGATGTGTAAAATTGAGAATAGAATTTGCACGTTTATTTAAGGGTTTTCATAGGTTCCCTCGGGTAAAAAAAAAAAACATTCTTTCAAAATTTTTTTTCTGGTATAAAAGATAAAATATTATATTAGAATTTTTTGTTGTTAAAAACATTTACTATTATCAAAGAAATCCTGAAATTTTTGGAAAAAAAATATTTTAAACTCTCTCGTTGCGACGCCATTCCCGTTGATCCTTCGGAAAAAAGGTGCGCCCGCGTTGGCAGGATACCTCCAAGATCATTTAAAGTGAAAAAACGTGTTTTAGGTAAAACCTTAACTTAGGACTTGAACGATTGGATTTTTAGCAGACATTTTTACAAAAGAATTAAAATTTCAGTGAAAATTTCGCGATTTTCGTCTAAGCCCTTAGAAATTGTATCTCAAAGACCTGTGAAAAACTTCATGCAGATCGGTTGAGTAGTTCTCGAGTAAACTTGTTAAGCGACTTCAAAAACACAGTTTCGAGAAAAACGCGTTTAAAGACGACGCACTTGGCCCAGCTAGCCTCGAGCGCACAAGTTCCCAAGGCTTTACTTCCGAAGCTATTAGTCGGATCAACTTGAAAATTTAGGACGACATTCTAGAGGTGTTGTAGAATTTAATAAGGCAATAAAAAAGTTCGACCCTTAAACCCATGCAATTCCTTTAGAAAAACATGTACAAGATATAATTCAAAGTATAGCGATTCTGATGCTATAACATTTTCCCATATTTTTGGTAATTTGTGGATTTAAACCCAAAAGAATTTTGGCGGATTGGCGGCCAAGAACGAAACATTGTATTCCAGTGACGATATTCTGCGCCGATTGGAACAATTGGTATTCAGAAGGGAAGCAATTTAGGCTATAAGGCGAGTGAGGCAAAACTTCTCAGCTGCTGTTTTCCAAGTAGTTTTGAACCGGGTTTACAGTATGAGCCGAACGTTGTCACGATGGCATTATTGCCTCGCATCTTGAAAATCCCAGACGTATTCTGCAATAGGTCGCTACAGTTTGATGACTTTTTGTTCGTAGCGTATTTAAGAATTATATAATACAACATTCCCTACTGATAGTACCAAATATATATAGGGCTTGTTTTTATGCATACGAAAATTGAGCACAAGCTCATCGAACTTAGTTCGAACTGAGCAAGACGAGATCAAACCTGAGCAGTGAGTAAAAGCAAATACATCAAATTTTTTTATGCATACGACAAGCACCTTTTACTCAAAAAATCGAGTCCGAGCACAAGCTCACGTTTTATGCATGAGACCCATTGTCTGGTTGGCCAAGATTCACATATTATTTTTTATCCTTAAGGACTATGTTATGGATCAATTTTTAACCATTAGTTGCCGTATATGAATATTGGAACAATAAAATGATAGCGAAGTTATAGACCCAATGCTAAAATTACTATATTTTAGCTTAATACTATGAGGTGAGTACTTCTAGTTTTCTCCATATGGTTAACCTTGCCAGAAGTTATGTTTCATACATAAAAGCATATGTGTATATCTTCACATGTATTTTTATGGAATGTTATGAGTACGGTTTAACTTGGTGGATAAATATTTGCTTTCATGTTTACTATTATTGTTTTTGTACCCGTTGGTGGTCTCTCAGGATGCAAGACAATTTTTCCCATAACTTAAATAATTAATGCATGAGGTAATATTACTGAAGAACTTCACCTTCAGTTCTTCATGCATGAAATTCAGTTCAAGTAGCGCCGAAATTATGTGAAATTGATTTCAATTGTTGTGGTAAGATTTCTTGTAGCTTTTTAATGGGTTGACGGGTTTAGAAAAATCAAATTTTTTTATTGTCTTATTAAATCCTACACTACCTCTAGAACATCTCAAACTTTTAAGTTGATCCGAGTAATATTTTCGGAGATACAGTCTTGAGAACTTGTGCGCTCACGGCTAGCTAGGCTAAGTGCGCCGTCTTTAAACGCGTTTTTTCTCGAAACTGTGTTTTTGAAGTCGGTTGCCAAGATTTCTAGAGAACTACTCAACCGATTGTCATGAAATTTTACATACATAGGTCCTTGAGATACAATTCTTAAAGAGTACTACTACTTTACTACAACTATTTGAAAAAAAAAGTCACGAAATTTTCATTTTTTTTTTAAATTCAATTTTAATTTTTTTTTCGTCCAAGCTATAAGTTAAGGTTTTAACTAAAACACGTATTTTTTTACTTTACATGATCCTGTTAGAAGTTATCCTGCCAATTTTATTTTTTATATGGAAAAAAATATTTAAAAACGCCTGTTTTTTACCCGATAAAACCCAAGTTACTTCTTAACAATCCTAAACGGACATTTTGCTTTTTAAATAGTCCCACGATTGCAAATTCGTAGATGTGAACCTCTCCTTGAGATTCAGAGACATTTTCATTAAAATAGTGACGGTCAAGGCCTTTTCTACAGCCAGTACATGGCGTAAGGCTCTTGCCTGTTGCAAGAAACAAAGGATGGTTTCTGTAATCGTATGGATTTTTGTGTTTCTGAAATGGTATCCTTTTGATTTTTTAACACTAGTTCTGCAGATAATATGGCACTTTAGGCGTCTTCGATTCGCACTTTTTCTCAACTCGTTCGATATACAAAGTGCTTTCCAAAGTAAACAGGACTTTAAAAACAAAAACAGAACAAATGGTTTTTTTCGGCAAAATCAATTTATTTTATTCAAAATAGTCTCCTTTTGCTTCAATATAGCTTCTTGCACGGTCCAAAAGCATGTCGAACAAGTGTTTTAGCTCGTTGGCCGGTATGGCCGCCAGTATGCCGGTGCAAGCCTTTTGAATGTCTACGTCTCCTCTGCGTCTGCATAACGCTTTCCTTTCATGAGCAAATGAATTTTTCCGAAAAGGAAGAAGTCGCACGGTCGTCAGTCAACTTGTGCGGAACAACCCGTGCACCCATCTTTCGTAAGCCCAAATGTTCGGTCAATATGCGATAAATCGATGTTTTGGAGATGTTCAACTCCATTCCCATGAATTTCAATGATGATTTCGGCTGATTTTCTTGAATTCACGCACAGTTTCGATGGAATTTCCGCTAATCACGGATTTTGATTGGCCCACATGTTGATTGTCATTTATGTCCTCACGACTGCTTTGAAAACGTTGAAACCATTCGGGCACTCTTCTACGGAATAAGCAATCAACGCCATAAACTGGTTTCATCAATTGAAACGTTTCGGTAAAAGTTTTACCAATTTTAAAGCAAAATCTAATGTTGGCTCTTTGTGCGCAGCTCATTTTCGCACCGATAACACAAACATACTGACCCTTAAAGCGCAATAACTTCACTTCTAATATATGAAATGTCATGAAATTCTCACTGGACAATCGATAAAGATTGCAGACTTTAACGTACTAGCCGACATATAGATGGCACCACCAGGGGGCGCTAGATTCAAAAATTCCTTTTTACTTTGGAACATGCCTTGTACATTAAGAAACTAAAATAAAAAATCGATTTTTTGAAAATTCTAACTATATATAACCGCTTAATATTTCATAAACTTTGGTATCACATATTTCAATGAGTAGTTGCTAGTGATGTCCATGTTACTGTATGTAAATGTTGTTTATAAATATTTGTTTAAAATTTATTACCCATTCAAATTTTTATTTAACATAGCCTCTTCACTTAAAGCCTAGCACTTTAAATCAGTGATTTCATATGAAATGCTTTGCTTCTTCCTTATTTTTCTAACCTAAAATATTCATTTAGCTCTGTACAAATGCCCGCAACAAACACACATCTAAACTTTTCCATCAGGGTAAATTGATATCAAACAATTACATACATGGCTTCCGACAACAAAGCATCGGTCAATGCATACATTTATGTATACATAATGTGCAGTATGGTCCATTAACCAACCCGAATAACCAAATTGTGGTTTGAATTGCCAACCAAAAGCTTTTGGTATTTTGAAATGCGGGCATGTGATTGCTTCTTGTACTATATATACATATGTATGTATGTATATATTTAGTGTATGTTTTGGACGTTTTTGAAAATGAACATATTTTTGAAATATTAGCAGCTGTTTGGTTGGGGAGGAGAGTGATATATAATATGTACAAAACATAAAAATGTTGTACCGTGAAATATGTGCCGGCTTACAAAATATTATTTATGAATATACTCGTATAATATAAAGTATGAAAATGTGATTGAGTATATGCATATACGCTTGTTTAATTATGCGCATAACAATGGTCAAGCGTTATGGAATGATTGCTCTCTCACAAAGTAAATATGTCCTTTTTTGTATTTTATGGCGGTGTAATCGAAAGAAGGGCGCTGTGGTAGAGTTAACGCTAAGAGAGAGAGCAAAGATTTTGTTTTCAGTACTCGAACAATATACACATTTTTACAGTCAGTGTTATTTTTCTGGCAACGTTAAGCTGTGATGAGGTTTCTGTCTTACGTTAGAAAGTTGAGATTTTTTTACTGCTGGGTATTTTTTCAAAGTTTCTTGAAACACCAAATCAAGGAATACAAATGTAACTGTATGTATCTTACTGTATCATTACGATATTAATCCTAATTTTATTTAACATGATTTTTAACAGTCCATTTTGTATTTGGCATATCTCTGCTCATTTCACTTCTCAAAATAAACTGTTCTTTGTAAACAGCTTGATAGATTCGCTAATATTTAAACTATGCTGGACGCAAGATTCGAAATAGGATTGATGAATATAACGATGAACTTGACAGAATGATCCCTTTTCCGTAAGTTGCCTTTTATTTTTCGGGATTTGGCAACCCTAGTATTGCAATCTGGGAACCCATAACTTTATCGTCGAATTTGACATTTTTAATATTTAACATATGTCAACACTTTTTGACATACGAGTGCTATTTGTGTTGCATACAGTAACTTAAGATATTCTTCTGGACCAAAAAATGGAATTAAATCGCGAGCATTTTCCATCCATTATTTCTTACAAATTTAGACATGAATTAACTCATCAAGAGTGCATCGATGAACTTAATTAAATTTTTGACGATGGAGCTCCATCAAGGACCAGTATTTATCGGTAGTATGGTGAATTTAATCCAAGTCGTAGATCACTCCAATATGAAATTCGGGATGGTAGCCCAAAATCAGTTGTTGTTCCGGAAACTATTGGTGCTGAGCGTCAACTGGTATTGCAAGATCGTCATGTGTGACCTAATCATGACAGGTGATGAATCGTGCGTATGATCGCGAAAGTATACAGCAATCGAATATATGGGTGTTTCGAGATGAGCTGAATCTAGTAAAAGTTGTTCGCAAACTAAGCACTTTCAAGCTAATGGTTGTCTGTTTTTTTTTTGGAAGAATTGAACATGTTGAAATCATACCACAACGCAGAGCAGTAAATTCTGAGTGGTATGCAAACATTTGTTGCCGTTATTCTTTCAAGAAATCAGGAGAACCTTTTCAATGATTAAAATTTGTTCGCATTTGCAATATTTATTTTTCTTTTTGAAAAAACTGGAAATCAGGTTCTGTGAATTACTTTCCACTCTAGATACCTTAAGTTCGATCCCACAATATCTGATGTTACGCAACTGAGTTTTTAGGTTATGCTACTTTGCAGTTAAGTACTGTTATGGCCTTTTCATTGAAAACGTGATTATTATTTCCATGCTTGTAGATATTCCCAAAGATAAATTTGCTTAATACTAGCTGATAGCTAGATTGTTTATGATGGGAACCGTTCGCGTCACTTCTCAGATTCCTGGACAGAAAAGTTCTCTCCTCCATACTCCACTGCACTCATACGCTCTAGCGCCGAAGCTTGGTAAGCACTTGTCAATAATCAGAACCCGTCCGACTGCGAAACCATTCTGGACCAAAGTGCACTGTAACAGTTGCTCTAAATTTCTGACTCTTAGCGAAGTCCATCACACCATGAAGTAGATATGGATAAAGTCGAAGTGGAATTATCTCTGCATTTTCTCCTATATTGCCCAACTTTTGGCAGATTTGAGATTAAAATATTTCGGTAAACACACTTTCGGGGTACCAAGCGAAGTGGCTGAGGTTAATATTAAGCGCTTTAAGAAATTTGTAAATCACTTTGAGATTCGCCGATCTATCAGGATTAATTTTTTTGAGTTCTTAGCATCAGAAAACCCAACTTTGGTCAAGTGAGATCCAAAGCAACTTTTCGTTCTGAATGTACTTTAGGACCCAATGTGCTCAAAGGAAGAAGATATTCGGTTAGGAGGATTAACCAATTATAGAGCAGTTTTCTTGTTTTAAGATACTTGTTGTACACTATCCTATTGATGTTGGAAACAAAATTTCTTCCCATTTTTCAATGATGTTGTTTTCGCTCTGAACGCTAGACTCAGTTCATACCAAGCCTTGCTCTCGGTATCTAACGTATAGTTTTATATACTTACAGGTATATTCCATTGCTAAAAACATATGACATAAATTTTGTGTTCCGGATAGATACGGAGGAACCCATAATATATGTTTGAATAACCAAAATAATTACCAAAATGTGTATATGTATATGTAGTTAGTTATATAAATATTATGTATGTATAACATTACACTTGACTATCCATATCGATTACTTGATGCTACTTATTGTGCTTTGCCTCCATGCGGCCGTGAAAAGAATCGGTGGGAATGTTGTGTCTACAACTTTTCGAACTTTGTCGCGCCATTTGTTGGTCAACTCCTGTGGAAACCATCAATGGATATACTAGGCAGGCAAGTAAGCGTTGCTATGGCTAGTTGATGAATGAAAAGCATGGCAAACAAAAAAATGAAAGCGGAGGCAAAAATAAAACAACAAATAAGCAGGCATACAATATACATTTTGCTAGCAGCGACCTACAAAAAAAAGCAACGCGAAAACCAATTTAAACGGCACATTTTCGCCTCATTTGATTTAATCCATGCGGTGTTTGCTCTGCCATGTCACTGGCGGTGGTATTATCAAGCGTGTAAAATTGCTTCTGTAAGTGTGTGCTAGTGAAGTCGTCGACCCTTGTTTGTGCGCGCATATCATTGGTGTGAGAAAATTCTGCGATTGACACAAATGTCCCTGCGTTAATGGCGCAAACAATTTTTTTTGTTATTGTTGGCTGCCCTTTTGGTGGAGTTTCATACAAAAATATATACGCATATATGTATGTGTGTGTATTATATAAGTAATAATTGGTTCATTATTATGTTGGCATCAGAGCTAAGCATATAATTTGTACATATGAGTTTTGAATTTATTTGATACTGTGAAGTACATACATATATCAGGCCTCGAGTGCCAGCATAGATTATTGTTGAATATATTTTTAGTCATTCTAAATGCGGTTTTAAGTTGAGTTATTTTTGCAGAATACATTATATACATACATATGGTATATAATATTGGTCAGTTTGTATGGCAGCTATAGTTTTATTTGAGAAATATTTAATAGCTTGCACGGTTGCTACGGTAGAAATCCTATAAAGCGAAACCAGTTTTAACTCCTGTCTCATTGTTTTCATTAGTCTTTATTCACTAGCTGTGCATGTCTAAACTAATCCGAGTAGATTCTATCAATAAAGTTTACAAACGATATCGATCTCTCTAGTATATACATAAGTAAATGAATAAATTCATTTTGGTGATCAGTACAAAAACAAGCAACAAATATTTTGCGATTGCTGGATTTTGCTGGAAATACCGTATCCAGTAAAAATATACTTTTACAAAATAAAGAGCTTAAAGGCAGTGAGCAAACGTGTATTTCTTGGCTATCAATAATCTCAACTTAGCCAAGTCCACAATCTCTGTTTACATTTTGCCAAGTCAACAACTCTTGTTTACATGTGGAGTCAATGACCTTTTTGTTTACATTTTGTGAGATCAACGACCTCTTTGTTCACATTTAGCCAAGTCCACAACCATTATTTACATTTAGCAAAGTCAAGATCCATTGTTTACATTTAGGTTCATTGAGCCTATTGTTTACATTTACCCCTTTGTTTACATATTGTAACGTCAATGATCCCTTTGTTTATATCATATTTTATGAGGTCAATGAACTTTTTGTTCACATTTAGCCAAGTTGACAACCTTTGATTTGATTTTGCCAAATCAATAACTTTTATTACATTTAATGATCGCTGGGCGAACGAAATCGCCGAAAAACGGTCTCATTCGAAGAAAAAGAAAGTCAAGGAAAACGATCACAAAAACCAGTGAAATGGGCCACAATATTCAATAAATCTGGACTCTAACGATTATTTCTTGTTCTCAGTTTCAGATGTCAAAAGAGTGCTCGCAGGGAAGAAATTTTCGTCGAATGATGAAGAAGAAAGAAATGGGGCCCATTTTGTAGAAGAAGTTGGAGGGTCGCTATATAATATTTTTTTTTTATATTTTCATAAGCTTTAATACAAAAATAACATAATCATCAAAAAAATAGTTTGAGTGCCAAACATTAGTATTCATTTTGAAATTTCTCATTTTTAATGTCGAAGTAACAAATTTATAGTATGTCCGTTACATAATAAATCCACTACACAGAAAGTAGTAATCTTCATCTATCCAAGTTCAAATATAGCAGTCGAGTATTTTTCGTAGTTTAGTTTTTATAACTCTCACATTACGAAAGAATTCGGATGCTTTTTGTTGCTTAGTTTTCGTATTATACATTCTAAATGCGGCTAAAAGATTTGCGATTCTCAATTCCTTTTCCTCCGATATTTTTGCCGGATTTCTTGGACGAGCGAGCTGAAACATAATATTTTTGATCGCAACAACTTTTCTGGGTGACTTAGTATTAATTAGTTGGAGCATTGGCGGGTTTTCTCGATTTGTATGCTCTTCAAAGTCTTCTTTCATTACTACCGTGTTTTCGTAGCCAAAAGAATCAACACCTGGCGCTGGCGTTTTTTCCTGAGTTTTGACAGATTTTAACATAACAAAATACTCTGTATAACTTACTGGATCATAGGCAGTTGTTGTCGAATTTTTATTGCCTTGAATGGGGAGTGTTGAACCATGTCCACTATTATCAGGTCCGAAAAGTTGTGTTTGCGTGGAAGCGCTTAATTGAATGTTCATTTGGACGAAAAACAAATACTGAAATGTTCTAAAATTGACTGTAAGCTCTCAAATGTGATGACAACTAACCGATATTTTTGGCTGCAACGTTTTTGGAGATCGTTAATCCTTTTATAGCGGAATAATATCTAATGCAAAAACGGTTCTTCACCTTTGTTCAGGTGATATGAAAAGAATTTGTCTAGGTAAAAAACACACCTTATACTAATACCCTTGAGTTAATAAATTTCCAGGAAAGTAATAAAAACTGTCAGGGTCAATTTACCTTCTACCTGTTTGCTGAATATTTTTGTGGTGGAGTGTGGTGAATATTTTTGATGAATATGGAACATTGGACTTTGTGGAGAATGTGAACAAAATTCTCACATACTAAGTGAAAACTGCATTCTGAAAATATTTCTCTTGCTTCATATTAATTAAATGCAAAATATCAAAAAAACTGATCTCTCTCGATCGGTGTTTTCACGCGAAATAGTTGTCGCGGCTCAATGCGATGGTGCATTGTCATCGTGTAAATTCAATTTATTGTTATTCAACAATTCCGGCCATTTCCGACGGGTGTTCTCACGCAAACGCCCCAATTCAGCCAAATAGAATTATTTATTCGCTGTCGGTTCTCCCAAACCAATTCATGATGCACCAAAACATTGAGCAGCTCCTTGATTGATTTCGCACACTAAAGAATGTCCAAAGGACCTGTTTACGGTACTCTTTTTGAAAAAAAAAAATTAACTTTATCCGGACGACCCGGGCATGATTGTGTTTCATACCCCATATATGCACCAAAATCATTCTAGTAGACTCGCGAGAGATGTCGAGCTGGCATTGTCATGTCTTTAACACTAGCCTGACGATTTTTAAGCACCATATCTTCCACTTTTTTAATATTTTCATCAGTTGAAGATGTCGAAGGTCGTCCAGAACGTGGCATGTCTTCAAAGATCTCTCGACCGTTTTCGAACATTCGTAATGCATACGAAATTTGGTTAAAAATACAAAATTTGAGACAAATTCTTTGTTTAATACTTTTATTCTTTGTAGAAATCGCAACGCACTACTGAGGTACACCGACTTTGAGGGTTACATGGATTTCCTCGGGTAAAAAACAGCATTTTTTCAATAATATTTTTCTCATAAAAAAACGAAATATTTTATTGGATTTTTTATTGTTACAAACCCAAACTATTTGCAAAGAAATTCTGAAATTTTTGAAAAAAAAAAAATATTTTAAACTCGGACATTGCGACACCATTTCCGGTGATCCCTCGGAAAAAAGATGAGATCGCGTTGGCAGGATAACTCCTTATAGGATCAACTAAAGTGAAAAAAAGGTGTTTTGGTTAAAACCTTAACTTCGACGAAGGAAAAAAACTGAAAATTGGATTTTTGGCAGACATTTTTACAAAAAAAATAAATTCTCAGTGAAATTTCTTTAGTCAAAGTCTTTAAGAATTGTTTCTCAAAGACTTGTGTAAAATTTCATGAATATCGTCTAAGTAATTCCCGAAAAATCTTGCCAACCGACTTCAAAACACACAGTTCCTAGAAAAAAGGGTTTAAAGACGGCGCACTAAGCCTAGCTACTTTCGAGCGCACAAGTTCTCAAGGCTGTGTCTCTGAAACTATTACTCGGATCAAAAATTTAGGACAATATTCTAGAGGTGTTGTAGAATTTATTAATACAATAACAGAATTCGATTTTTTGAAAACCGGAAACCGCTTTGCTGTAAGCAAACTGGTTGACAGATCGCGCTCATATCTGCCATAGTAATTAAGGACAGTCTTACCAACTTAGCAAAATAAATTTTTTTGAAATATCATTTAACTGGGGAATTTAATTACAATTTCTCGGTGCTTTTTTGCCACAACGTATGAACTTCAGCTTAGTAGTTATAATATTATACATTTTGGAAAAATTTCGATCTGTCTCTTTATTTTGGCTTTTTTCGCAACAATATTAATACTCAAAACTTTGTCTAAATCACACATACATTGTATAAAATTTCAACCTTCAAATCTTAGAAATATCGGTAATTTGATTGACGTGAAAACATGTGCAAGCTATATAGATTACTATATCTTGTTATATCTCAGAAAAAGTCTTAGGTCTTAGGAAAAAATACCGTTTTGTTGAAAATCTTTAAATTAATTTTTTTTACATTTGACTTTGTGTAATTTATTTTCACTTATCGGGCTCGGATCCATGAGTAGTTTAGGTGTAACGTCGACCATACTAATAGTAAAATTTTCCAAAATTGTGGAATTTTTGAATATTAGTGTCAGTTTTCCATTTCGTTTTCATATAGAGTACATAATTTAATATATTTTTTCAGAAAAAAGCTGTCTTCATATAGAATAATTCATCTCGGCTGGCGAAGATGGGTGGGTTCTCAGCCATTTAGTGGTGGCTTTAGATTTACAAGTCCGTTCGAAGAAAATAAATAAGAGAGAATCATTCGTGTATAACGGCATAAGTTTAAACATATGTACATATATGTATGGCAAAAGCGTTATGCCCATATAATCAAAAATAACCGAGTTTTTGGTTACTAAGTCGAATAAATTAAATAAGAAGCTAATGAAATCCTGAATATACTCTCGCTCACTAAAATTGCTCATAATGCATCTCTAAAGATCTCTATTGGTCACAAAATCTCCTAACCTCAACCTTAAATCTTACTTGCTATGTTCCAATTATTTAATTCTACCAATTTCCGCGTTTTCTAAGTATTCTGTGAACAATGAAAATTCCTTTAAAATTCCCGTTACATGCAATAAATGAAATTCAAATAAATGCCTAAGCTAAGTCAAAGGCAAGCCGTATCGACCATTTAGGCATTATTGTCTATCGAAAAATGTTTGTTTAGCAATGAAAGCCAAAGCCATTAGATATCACAGATGCATTTGTCTACTTGCGGAGGCGAATTCAATTTTAATGTAATTCGAGTAATGTGAAATGCGATAGCCCATTCTAAACTAAGAGCGTCGGAGATGAGGGAGAGTAAATTGAGGCAAAGTATGCGTAGCACTACGCTTAACTGTAAGAGGAATGCTATTGGATTATTTAAATATTTTATGTGATTGACTCCGTTGAACGTGAGTTGTGTAATATATTTCAATAAGTATACTTTTGTACATGGCACATTTAGTAGTTATTTGTTGTGAAGCGAGGTATGTGGGAAATTTGCTCTAAGTTAAAGGATTGAGGGTGTCTTGTAATTAAATTCTTTATTTTTTGCACTAAATTGAAGCATTTATTAAGCATAGTTAAAATGATCCGATTTATGCCAATTATGCACTACTTTGTTCGATAACTTATTGCCATTTAGAAGGTAACATCTCTTTGATTCTTTGGCATTTACTTTTTAAAGATAATCTCTTTCAAACGTTAGCCGCGACTACGTCTCAGATGGTCCATCCGTTGAGTCCAATTTGCGATGACTCGTTCGAGCATTTTGACTGGTAACAGTCGAATGGCACGCGTAATGTTTTGTCACAAGGCCTGAATCAAAGCGGAATTGTCCGCATATACTTTAGAATTTACATATCCCCACTGGAAAAAGTCTAATGGTGCGACATCACACGATCTTGGTGGCCAATCGGCCGGCTTAAAAAAATTATCTGCTCACCGAAGTGTTCTCTTAACAAATCCCTTGATCAATGCGATGTGTAGGAAGTGGCACCGTCTTGTTGACACTAAATGTCGTCGACATCACGAGCTACGATTTCAGGCATCAAATAGTTGGTTATAATGGCGCGATAACGGTCGCCATTGAGGGTTACGTTCTCATCAGCATCATTTTTGAAGAAATATGGATAGATGATTCCATAAGCCACAAACCCACCAAACCGTTTGTTTTTTCTGGATGAAATCGCAGCTCTTGAATCTCTTTAGGTCGCTCTACGTCCCAAAATGCGAGAATTTTGCTTGTTTGTATAGCATTGAGACAGAAATGAGCCTCATTGCTGAACAAAATTTGGCTCGAAAACTTCGGATTGGACTCTTGGAACGTTTACCATAGAGAGAAGCGATATCGCTTTGGAAAGGTCGAGCGGCTTCAGTTCAATTTAAGATGAGTCCGAGTAGCTGCGAAAAGCGCCGAATCGACTCTCCACGGTCTTCGTGGAGAATACTCTGACCCACGGCTGCTATATTTTCTTCACTGCGTGCTAGACGTGGTCTTTTCGGTCGACTATTATCCAAAAATGTTGGCCGATTATGTTAACCATAAGTTGCGCGAAGCGAGCGAAATACATTCTTTACAGAACTAGAATTCGCGTAATAAAGTTGAACGATTTGTGTGTACGTTGTTCAGGCGTAAGTCTTTCCATAATGAAAGGTCTTTCCATGAATAGTACTAAGCAAAAATAACATGTCTGCTATACATGACTCACGCTATGAAAAAATTATCTCTACTTGGATCACTTGTTATGTACACATTTTGTTTGAAGAAAACACTTTTTAAGTATCAGTGTTTGGTATCTATGATTTTTTTTTTGGCAACATGAATTAAAAATTCTAGGAAATTGTACAATTTATATGAATTATTCATTTATCAAATCTTTATTTATGCTTTCCAGCTGACCATTGACTAATAAATTTTTTTCTCTTCTTTTTAGGTAAGCAATTACATCTTATATCACTGTAAGTGCCGTTTTGGAAGTTATTGTAAGTGTTTAATATACGCTCAGTAGGCCGAATTTGGTTAAAATTTGTCCAAATGCAACGATTACACACTCTAAAATATATCTCGAAATCTAATGAATTTCACCTAAACCATATCTTCTTTTTTCTTAATCTAACTCACCTACTATCAATGTCCTTTTAGTGCAATATTCTTGACATTTGCAAAAGCGCCATCGACGAAAACATCTAATTACATAATTTAAGGCAAAAATTTCTTAAGCACTATAATATCAAGGAGGCTTTATTAAAAGATTTTTTCTGCCGTATATACTTGTATAGAGTCATAATTATAGACAAATATATTGTTGAGGAATGAGGTATTTCTTTAAGGTATAACTTTCTCATTTCACATATCAAGGCTATCAGGGACAACTAGAAAACAAGAAATTGAAATAGTTTACAACATGAATGATAATTTTTCCATTGTTTCAAGAAAATATGTAACAAATATATTAGAAAGTATATCTCAATGAAGCTTACCGTCGAGATAATAATAATCCTATAATGGTCCTATTTAATGGTCTTTCTCATGCGATATAGAATGAAAAAATATTTTTTATTTAGTGACACAATAAAATTATTTTGGCCCAAAACAACATTTTTCATTAATCAATAAAAAATACAAAATTCTTTGTGGTTGTAGTTTTCCAAAGCTTTTTCATTCCCGATTGAATTTCAATTATCATTTTCCACGAAATATGTAAATGAGCATAAATTCTGCAGAGGCAATAACAGCAAAAACGCTACAGTTCCCTACCATTCATGCATAAAAGGAATTTATTTTTTTTCTGAGAACCTCCAACAGTCGCCTGTCATATTGATCAGCTAATAGCGACAATTATTGTGTTGTAAATAAAATGCTATAACAACAAAAAACGAGAGAAACAATGTGCAAGCGCCCGCACGTGCTCGGTGAATGCTATAAATTTGCGATGACTGCTCTTCGTTAGCCAATTGACTCCATTTGCGTCTGTCGACCGTTCGACCATTTGTCGCCCACTTTGACTGCCATTTGCCATTTCGAGTTGAAATAAATATGTCATTTTAAGTGTAGTTCAAATTGAGAGTTTTTGTTCGCCATTTGATTTGAAGTTCAACGGTCAAGTGTCGCTGCAAATGTTTTACCACCACATAAGGACTTTCAATAAATATTATGACAGGTTGCGTTAAAGTTGGAAACAAGATATGAAGTAAATTTCACTGGGAATTGCTTTTTCTATCAAAAACACAGCCTAGATGACGCAATATAGAACAACAGTTAAAGAAGTCGAACGTCAGTTCCATTGTCTTGATTTTGTAGAGTAACTCTGAAGGAAAAGTGAGGATCTATTAGGCTTCGCAGGTTTGTTCATTTAAAGTTCTTTCTTCTTATTCTCTTTACTTTTTAACTCGCTCGAAAAATGCTTTCTCGAGGTCTTCGAATTTGCCCATCAACGCCGCGAGGAACTTTTGCGCATACTGAAGAAAAAAGAACTCAAACTTTAACAAATCTGGAAAATACGTTGGAAATTCCTTAACGGTAGGATAGACAAATGGAGTAATGTTTACTGTGCTTTGGAATTGAATCTGTTTAATAGTAATTTAATAATTCTTCATAGTAGAGGCCTATGACTATTTTGTCCTTCTTTATGTAGTTCATCTCTCCACCGAATGGTTGCACATTCTTCGCCTTCTACGAAGCAGGTTTGTCGGTGAAGTTCACTATTTCGACTGTTCCTCGAACCAATTTTTATACTATCGTCATCGCAAGAGAGAAGTAACCGTATACTGTACCCAAGCGTTCTTCGATTTCATTGCGGTATTCGCTTCCCAAAACAAGAATCGCATCACCGACTGATATTTCCCTTTATCCATTTTATTAATATCCGCGGACACAACCTCTTCCACACGAGGTCGAAATAAAACAGCGGTTCCGATTTGGTTTGGCAGTCATCTTATTAGCCTTTGCATACAAAATTAAATTTGATCGAATTAAAGCGTTTAATTTTGATTATTTGAATATAACATAGGTTAAGTTAGGTTAGGCTTTACTGTACGGTTATCACGCCATACATACATAGACCTACTGGTCCTTAGTAATTCCAGATGAACGTTCAGTTTAATTTGAGGTAAAGAGTACGTTGCACAGTACGTCAACGTTTTGTGCGAACTTTAAGACTTGATGACTACGTTTGGTACTTTGTCCAGTTCTTTGAACTCCTAAGCTCTTAGATACTTGAGTCGAGTTCTAAATAGTGTTGAACAAAAACAAAGAGGTGTTTCTGCGTCTCTCTCATATTAACTTTTCTGCACTTTCAGCAAGTATCGTTATCACTTATGCCCATCCGGTTCGCATGTGATGCCAGTAGGCAGGATCTGTCAAGAGGCCAACAGCCATCCGTCAGTCTTTTCGAGACCATGTCAGTAAGAAGCTAGCTAGTGTTTCTTATGGTCTCTAGCACGTGATCTTGGCAATCCTGCTTGTACTTAGAGCATTTCATCTAGCCCTGATTTGCCTGTCAGCACTTTCGAAAAATTCTTTTTATATCCTTCTTAGTGACTTCCGTATTTCCTGTATATGTTCGGTAGTCAGACGAATGGCTTTCATCAGCTGCTTCGTTTCCTGGAACTCCTTTGCGGCTTTGAACCTAGTATATATACAGCCGCTACATCTACTGTTCTGCTCCAAAGAACGTTCTCTGATGTAATGCGTCGTCAGATTATTGCCTTAATTGTTGCCTGGCAATCGACGTATATATTTATATTTTTTATGCTATTTCCTGCGTTGTTAGCTATTGCGGCCGCTACTACAAACTGTAAATACTTCCGGCTTACTGCAGTAATCCAGAAGCTGAAGGGTTGCCCGAGATCCAACTCCCAGCAATAGATTTCGGCTCCCACTGCACTGACCATTTTGGATCCATCTGTGTTGATGTTGTAAGTTTCGCTGGTGTGTCGCAGGCTTCTACGTCATCCATTTTCTATTAGTGTGACATGGAACCTTCTCTCCTAAATAAAGCGTATGGGTATGTTAACTAATTTATCCACCGGCCTTCGTTTATTGACCTGTACCCGAAGGTCCTCGTAGAGAACTCACCTAATACCGCCAATCTTTTTGGTGATTTTTTCACAGAGCTTTCTACTACAATGTAGATCGGTAGTAGGTGGAGTAACCTTTCTATTGACGCCGTTGGATTGATTTTTAGCGCTCCCGTTATGCAGAGAATAGCGAGTCGCTGTACCCGTTCCATTAGTTTCCTGTATGACCACCATAAAGTATGATTGGTTTGTCTACCGCTGTGTAACACCAATATATAAGGCCAGGTGATAGGCCCAAGTAGACCCGAATTCTCACAGGTGTATAGGGCACCACTGGCCTTTTTCATTCTCTGCTCAATATTGAGTTTCCACATCAGTTTGCTGCTAACATAAAATGCTGCGCTTACCATGTCCCGAGGGTATGAGCTGTCAAAGTAACGAACGTTTTATAGTGAGCATCCTAAGCGATAGTTTTTTTTATCATAAATCGTTAAAAATAATGTGAAATCGATAAACATATAATTTCAATTGATTTGATTTATATATTTTATTACTCGGAAGCATTGTGAAGCTGTTTACATCCTTTATTGCTGAGATTTAAGTGCCCTCTTCTTCACAATTACCCAAAAATCTGCAAACAGCGGCTTGAAATAATTTTTAAATTCCATGTGGTATTTTAAAATCATATATAAATACACTTACATACACATAATATAAGGAACAGTTAGAAATAGAAAATTATTGAATGACATTGTTGGCTCTGATAGCCAAATGCCAAAATAAAACTAAGCTTTTTAATTCCTCCGCAAATATTTGCGAAAGTTGTAGTGAAAGTAAACAACTAAAAACCATCATTGTTAAGTGTAAACCCAATAATGGACCCCAAGCATATCGAAGGACAGTTTACACACGTGCTTTCAACGACTTTGTTAGCTGACCGTGACTGATTTATATAAATGAAGCAAGGGGAGTTATTATAAATATAGATAAACATTTTAAACAAATCGATTTTTAGACAAAAAGGGTCAAGAAAGCTGCAGCCTTCGTAAGAAATATGCATACTACGTAGCTTATAGAAAGCGCGTAAGTCAAAATTGATTTTTATTACATGACCAGTATGTACTATAGACGGCTGAGAAGTTTTTATAATTAAAAAAGTATATTTTTGCCAAACTAATACTTGCTTATTTATTTGTTATAATGACCAACGAGATTGATCCAATTATTATAGCGACTCTTTAAATTTTCCCACATTTTTGTAGAACAATTTTTTTTTGTTTCAAAATTGTTTTAAGTCGCGTCGATTTCTCACTAGTAAATTCTTTCTTCTAGTCTGAGGTTGGAAAGCAGTAGAGGATGCAGATCAGGGCTTTTTAGTGGTAGTAAAAATTCTGGCTGTAGTTTCTGCTATCGAGCCGCACTCACAGATGTCGTGAGACTATTCTTATTACCACAGCTACTTAATTTTTCTTGTAGAGGTAGTGTGCTCTAATAGTTTCTGAGGACCTGAACGTAAATGACGTTAGGAAGATAATATTCCGTACTAAACAATCCTCTCAGACTGTTCTTTTCATAGATTGACTCAGAATTATTACTCGTCAAACATGGATACAAGTGGGAAGAAAATTCGCCATAGTTCATGGTTTTCCTTCTATAAGGCGACTGAAAATCTGAATAGTGTCTATGGTCCTATTATTATAACGGTAAATCACGCTTAAGCATTAGTTTCACTGATTACGTGCCATCTATAATATCAAATATTCACTATGCTATAGAAGACCAGTTGTCGAATATCAATAAACTAATTGTCATGAAGGGTCATGTAAGTACTATCTCGATTGCAAAGGAATTAAACATTTGGGGGATGTGTTCGATTCAAACAGAACAAAGTCTTGTGCTATGAAAATACTAAGGAAAAAAAGTTAAATTTCAATTGTCATTTCAATTATTCACAGCAGTAAAAGTTAGCTAAAACAAGCAGAACAAAAGTTGGCAGCATTGAAGATGAAAATTATACCGCTTTAATGAGGTATCCGCATAATTCCTTGCTTCGATTCAACTCAATAACTTTGTTGTTGCCTTTACATGTAAATTTCTTGACAAGAGTTCGGAGAAATGATCAAACGAAGACCGCTATTGTTTAAAAAACGTTTGGATGCTAGAAGAGTTTGAGAGAAAACCCTCAAAGACTAAATTTCTAACTACGACTCGCTGTTAAATCACAACAAAATAGATTAATTTCCAAAGCGTATTCTTACTACTGATGAATAGTTAGTCGTGTACAACAACGTTAAGCAAACACGGTCGTAGTCGAATCGCGCAGAACCGGCGTAAACGGTAGCCAAGCTAGGCTTGACGATCAGAAAGGTTTGGCAGGAATCTATAATTATGAGGACATACTCTTAATTCGGACCTGTACTCTCAACAGGTCGAGTGACTTATAAATACATTCGGGACGTAGGGTTTGTTTAGGGTAACCCAAGCTTAAAATTCTGTCTGAGTCTGGGTTTTCTGTTTACGGGGCATGAGCCTCTGAATGCATTTTTGCAGTTACTTTGCAACCGATTACGGAACACAAAGTACGGCAGAGCTTCTAGATGTGTCTTGAAGCCTACCAAGGTGGTTAGTGTCCATTCGCAGATCATCGCCTTGATATGATCCGTTGTGCTTTTGAAGTGGGGTAAGGCTGTCGTCCGTAGGTACCCACGTTAAACACACCGGATGTTGTACTCTCAACAATTGGCCCATCTGAAGTAGTAATCGCTAAGAAACAGCTAGCTTTCGTAAATAGAAGGGGAATTGTGTTTCATCAGGACAACGTTAGGCCACACACATCGATGATGACTCTTCAGAAACTTTGAGAGCTAGGTTCGGAGGTCCGAATGCACCTTATAGCGCGCACCTGCCACTACATGATTATTAATTGTTCTTGTATATGTCAAATAATTCTAAGGGTGAAGAGAAGCTTCAGAAATGGACTGGTACTAGTTTGTTTGCCAATAGGAACTAGAATTTCTACGAGATTGAAATCATCTTGTGAAAACAACAAAACGATGAATATTTCACTTTAATTGTTAGTCTTGTTTCATATTCCCTTCTAAAATGGTTCTGATTCACGGAATCATATCAGTAGATTGAATTAACTCTCAGCTCTTCCCATTTAGAAATTGATTGCCATATTCGTGCGACATATCGACAAAAAGCGGAATGTTGAAATATTATTGTCCCGAAGAAAATTTCTAGCAAAGTATGGATTTTGAGCTGAGTTGATAGATTCCGTACAAACTGAACACATAGTTACTAAAAGAAATGCACCTGTGAATGGTATATTAGCTTCGGTGCAGCCGATGTTAACGTTTTTTCTTGATTTAATTTCTCTACACTCTTACTCTTTTCTTTTTTGAGTTATGCAATTTACGTTGTAAAGATCCATTGTAGAGCCTACATTAGCGCTAAAGGTGACGCAGTTGTCCATTAATGCGTCCTTTTCTGATGGCGAAGAATGTAAATAGGTATTACTCCGTTTAACAAAACGGAAGAGACACTTTTCGCATTTCTCTTTTTTTGCTTTTGTGTTTGCTTTCATTTTATTACACACATCTATTATTTGCTTCACCAACCGGCGTATACACACACACGTGCACTGAAATTATTTTATCGGCTTTTCCTCGAAATGTCGCTGCCTCGGTCCCAACGGATGTGGCGCGCCCAGGCACACGTGTGCGTGCTTGTGTCAGGCATTTTTTGGAAGGACATGAATTTTGGATTCTCCACGCTGTGTATTTTTTGGCACTGTACGTATGGATGTAGTGGTATGTTCACGCATTTGTTTGTTGATCGAGCAAACATCATAGTCACTTATGCTTGGCAAAGCGGAAGAGTGACAATATTTCTTGGCATTTCTGCTTTAAAATGACAGCGTGCAAATATGCGCGAACACGCTAAAAAATGGTGAAATATGCGTTTGTTGTTTTTACTTACCCACACCAATGTAATCTACTTTAATTTTTTTACGCTTCGCTTTGCGCGTATTTGCCATTTTGTCCATGTGCCAGTTGGTCATAAAGCCGTTATGCGTGCTGTGGAAATCCGCGTTAAGCAAATATTGCAGCAAAGCTTATGGGAGCATTCGTGTGGGCCTCTATGTGTGTATGTTCAAAGCAGTCCAAATTCAAACAAGCATATCAGTATTGTACATATGGTTATGTAAACATGTCTATTTATGCTCTCCATTCCATAACTGGTTTCGTTAGGGCACAGAAATGCGTCCCAAAGGCGCTGGAAGTTGTGAAATCCTTGTTTTAACGTGAAAGCGGCAGCTGTTCTATGGATTTTGCTCATTCGCTTTCACGTCAAATGTCAGCGCTCACTTGCCAAAGCCATATTAAGTTACCTTGAAATTGCGTATAAATAACGTTGACGTTTTCTTAGTCAAAATCAATATATATCCTCTGAGGCAATGTTATTTGACTTTTGGTATTTTCGGTATCCTCTGAGGCAAATTTATTTGATTTTTGATATTTTCGTGCTTAAAGCCATCAGCTTTCTTTAAACCCCTTTTTCTTTACAGAAACTGTTAGATACGGGCTGTAAAGATTATACAGGGGCGGATCCAGAAATAATTTTTGGGAGCGAAACAAACATTTACTTGAAAAATGAAGATTATTATATTAAATATAGTAGTCTTCATACAGTTTAATATCATGCTGAAAAAATTTTAAATCGACCTTCTAATATGAAATCTTACTAAATTGAAAAAAAAAAACACATTATAAATCGTAGACGTGCGGGTGACATACTTTATTGCAATATATAATACTGATAGTGTTAGTGTATTGAATAGAAGAATTACACAAAGCAAAACAATATGGGCCAAGTTTTGAGAATATTTCGAGATTTTCTTCTGAAATGACTTCAATGATGCACACGCAACGCCAGGCCGATCAATCTATCTTGAAGCATGTTCGTTCTCTGCCATGTTTTCATGCGGCGATGTGTCGAAAAAGAGCGTTCAGAGCTTGAATTCGTCACGTTTGCAGAATAAGCTAAGAAAACTATGAATTATGGGGTGTAGGTCTACATTGCAGCTCTCCAACGTTTCCAATCAGTAGTCGGTAATTTGTTGTCTTTTGACGTATGCTTCTGTCCCAATGGCACTACCAGTGCTCAAGTTCACCTTTTAGCTTCATCGTCGCATGATGTTGGCATTATCCAAAAATCCTTTGGAGCTATCTATCAAGCAGTCAATAGTGTTTTCCATTTTTTTGTATTCTTTGCAAGTTATCACGCAGAAGTTTTCGCTTCTTAATTGCAGATTCTTGGGTTTTCTTTGATCGAAAATGTTCCTCAACTCTTTGTCTTTGATTTCGGAGCGTAACAAGTAGCGTATCTATCCTATTTCATGCGTTTGAAAGATCGATGCATTCTTTCTGAAGAATCACGCCGAGTGAATGAGTTAAAGATAGAGTATCACATAATCATATCATATATTGGAAAAAATTCCAATTTTAAATTCAAATTTGCACACGGCAGCTATGAGTATCGTTACTTTTCCCGGTGTTTCCTTATTTTTCCAGTTATTAATTTTTCTGTGTCGGAAAACTTGGAGGATAAACCATGGATAATGTATATTATCAACCAAATATATCACAGATGTAACTTCAGTGGTATCTTAGCATTATTTATTGTATTCAAAACTGAATACAGTCTTTTATTTGATTTCTGAAATAAAATGGTAAATTTCTAGATTCAATCTCCCACATTAATAAATTTTCCTTATTTCCCCCCTCTGAATCCGCCATTGGCTTCAGTATATCTGAAGTTAACGTTTCTTCTTGCTTATTATTACATTCATACGGCAGAAGTATTAAAGAAAGCCCCATTATATTTATATATATCAAGATTACTCTGAACAAAAACAATTGTTAGGTAAATGGCAACTTTATCATCACTTATCTCTGTCGTCAATATTTTTTATTAAATAAGCCATTAATGAAAACACATTCCAATCAAATTTCAAACGAAATTCATCGAAGTGATAAACACATGCATGTTTATGGTGTGCACGACATGGTGCTATAAAAAACAAATACAAAATAATATATACGATAATAGTCAAAAGCATGAAAGAAAAATCTCAATATGTAAAAAACAGTTAAATGAAATAATAATCTACCATATTTTACTTATAAAAATTAAAATAATACGTTCGGGAAAATTAAAATATAGTCTAAACCGTATAGAAATCAATGAGTGATAGATTCATATTCGTTTTTATACTAGGATTTGTGTCATGTATTAATAAACCCGGTATTTTTATATATTTTTTATATACTCACAACATCTTGTTAAAGAGCATAATTGGTTTGTTCATATTGAGTTATCTACATGTACTTTATTTTATTCAAAATAGTCTCCTTCTGCTTCAATACAGCAATCCAAAAGCATGTCGAACGAGTGTTTTAGCTCGTTGGCCGCCAGTATGCCGGTGCAAGCGTTTTGAATGGCTTCTACGTCTGCATAACGCTTTCCTTTCATGGGCGAAAAGGTAGAAGTCGCACTGTGCCATATCAGGTGAATCGGGGAGTGGTTAATGGTCAAAATGTGATTTTTGACCTTTTTAATGATGTCCTTCGAATGTTGGATACTGAGCAATTTTTGGTCGTCAATCGATTTGTGCGGAACAAACCGTGCACACACCTTTCGTAAGCCCAAATGTTCGGTCAAAATACGATAAATCGATGTGTTGGAGATGGTCAATTCCACTTCCGTGCATTTCAATGATGATTGCGGCTGAATTTTGATGAATTCACGCACAGTTTCGATGGAATTTCCGCTGATCACGGATTTTGATTGGCCCACATGTTGATCGTCATTTATGTCCTCACGACCACTTTGAAAACGTTGAAACCACTCGTGCACTCTGCTACGGGATAGGCAATCATCGCCATAAACTGGTTTCATCAATTGAGAGGTTTCGGTAAAAGTTTTACCAATTTTAAAACAAAATTTAATGTTGGATCTTTGTTCGAAGCTCATTTTCGCACCGATAAGACAAACATACATACATACTAACACTTAAAACGCAATAACTTCACTTCCAATCAATGAAATGTCATGAAATTTTCACTGGACAATCGATAAAATCAGCAGATTCGTAAAGTCTTGTTTACTTTGGATGGTTTCATCCGCCCGTGAAAATTATAGTTTGAGTAAAAATTAGGACATATTAATGAAACTTGTTCTTTGGCGCTCAAGCAGGCTTTTATTTGCATATGGTCTGAATCGGTACAGTGCCATAAATAGTCACTAAATTAAGACACAAAGATTCAACAAAAAATGTTGTACAAGGGTTCACAGTAGTTAATCGACTAATAACCTTAGAGTATATAAATCGAACAGCAAAATAAAAGTTTTCGCAAATAGTGCAATAAAGATATTGCCTCTCACGGGCAAAAATTGCTAAAATCGGACTTTAAGGACAAAGGCACGAAATATGTGAACCGAGGTCTAGTAGTGAAATTGGGGGAGAGTAGTTTTGTGTTGATAGTATGTCCTTGTAGCGAAAATGGGAAAAATCGAGTCAACACTGTTCTCAGCCCCAATCTACTGAATATTCGAACTTCCGGTTGACTTTATGTTGCATCTACCTGTCAATTTTTAAAACATCTTATTAAAATTTAAAAGAAATCTTTTTCTAATATATTGGTCAATTGGTGAGGTTTAATCTGCACATTTCGAAAGTATAAAATGTTCTGTTACACCCGAACTTAACTCTTATTTACTTGTTTTTACACAATTTCGCTTTGTTTCAATTAGTTTTTTTTCACAAATATTTGTCCGTTATTAGAAAGTAAAAATCTTTTCTGCTGCTTGTTTTGTACTTCATTCATCTTTTTCAGATTTGCATAGATTCACTAAATGCAAGAGAAATCTAAAATATAAACGCAATACGCTTTTATATACTTCTCTACTACAATAAAACGCGGGGATCTGTATAAAAACCTGCTTTTGTTTTCTGCAATTTCCCAAGATTTACTATTCCGAAAAAATTAGAATACTTTTCCCGCCCAATACAATATACAATAAGTTTAAGGTGCTGTCTGCAAGTTTTTTTTTTTATTGCAATAATACAATTTTTTGCGTTGAGCCTTAATATGGAGCAAATAAAGCGGCTGCGATTAAAAACAATTTCGTCACTCGCTGGACATAAATAACAATTTAACGAAAGGAAACTGCATGCTTGTTAAATTTTGTCTGCTTTGAAATCTGGCCTGAATTTATTTGTATTATTTGTTTGTTCTAAAAATTACAAAATATTTGTGTGATGCGCCAAAGAAGTAATGATTAATATTTATAATTTTATTAATTTAATTTTTTTAAAGTTGGGACGATAGTGAAGTTTTCCATGCTGAAAAAAATATTTAAAAATTATTCATTTGTTTTTTGTATTTATTGATAATAAACTGAATATATAGAATGAATTTCTAAAAAAGAAAGCTCTAATAAATATGAAAGGGTTGTGGCAAATTTTCTTATACATATTTCGTTTTCATAAAATTAATTTAAATTTTTATCGTTCCATTAGTTCGTCCAGTTGCCTACAATTTCTCTTTTCTTGCCACTAAATTTTGGCACCAATTTTTACAGATTGCATTGCTTGTAATAATCTACTTTTAAATGCGTCCTTTAAATAACAATAAATCTGCTTTTCTTTGAAATTTATTGGCCATTAATGCTAAAGTCTTCCAGTTAGTTTATGTTCGAAGGAAATACTTAAAGGTGCATTTATACAGCTTCAGCGGAGTAATTTAAATTTTATTCCAGTTCTTTCATTTAAATCACTCGCTTTGAATTTTAAACGGTGCTTAGCAAGCATAAGTTGCAGCTGTGTTAAGCTTGCCACTTTTCTTGGATAATAAATGTTAACGTCCCGCGTTTATTTAAATGTCGTTTCCAACACTCCAAGCTTGTCTAATTGCGTTTTCACATTTACACTCCGACATAATTCGTGTTAAATAGGAAGCCATTACAGAAGTTAAAAATAAAACTGTTCTATTTCGTTGTCACAATTAAGGGGGGACATAGGGTTAGGACAGCGTTTTCTCTATAATTTAGAAAATTTATATAATTTAGTGAAACTTTGAGAACATTTTAAACATATATTTAAGTATATACATACATACATTAAAATCTTTGCTGAAATGCTTCGAATGGGGGACAATCAGACATTTTACATTGTGGGCGGCGATAATAACCTTGAACTCATTAACAGTGCGACTAGTGTTGGTCGAGGAGTGCTTAACCTCGTTATCAATAGCATCGAGTCTCTTTGTGATAACACTGGTATGGGTGCCAGGCCACGGTGCAGTCAATTGTAAAGTTAGTAAACTAGCAAGGAAAGGCACCTTAGAATCGCTAGAATGGGATGAGGTCGGCGCTCCCGTGTTCTCCTGTGTTTTACTATTATGTAGCTGAGCTTCGTGGAAGCTTGGCCAGCGCTGGGCTACCATAGGTACATGCGCTGTCGTAAAATCCTTTTGGCTCAAGATCGATCGCAAGAGACCTACTGATCTCTTTGCCCTCAGTAAGGGAGGCCTCTCTCTAGTTCTGGGGTTTTAACAGATCATTGCGTTATTGGCGTGTATGCTGTACGTCTGGGTATCTTATCAGACGACATCTGCAGAAGCTGGAAGGAAGAATATGAGGAAGAAACAACTTAACACTTCATTTTTGACTATCTTCTGTTTGAGAAGTCAAGACTTAAGCACTTGGAAGCGCATACCTTCAGACATCGCAACGAATCGGCCTGGCGGGAACGGAAATTAAAAGGCTGTGGAAATTAGTATTGAGCACTAAGCATTTTGCTAATTTCTAAGTTCGAACACCAGAGTTCTTTTTTTCTATGGTTTCACATGCGATCTTTGATCAGCCATCTAACCGAACCTTATCTAACCTATGGCATTTCACCTGATCCTGAGATTATTCGTTTGAGTTTGTTGCCTTAGTTGCCTTAGTTGCCACCTGGCTATCGACGCATTATATAAATTGATCTTGTTTATCTTTTAACCTATGTTACTTGCTATCCCAGCTACTTTCCTGGCCGCAAAGACTTCTAGCTGGAAGATACTGCAGTATTCCGGAAGCTTGAAGGATCACCTAATATTCAGCTTCGAACAATAGATTCAGGTGCCCACTCAGTTAGCCATTTTTGCTCCGTCTGTGTAGATGCTGTAAGTTCCGCTACCGAGTAGCTTGCTCCCGCGCCATCCACTTCCTTCTCATGTGACGTGAAACCTTCTATCCCAAATAAAGCGTGAAGATATGGATTTAAATGTATCTATAATAGTAAAATGTGAGTTGGCGTTCAATTTTATTAGTTTCCCTTGTTTCTACATATATATCGTCTCGAATAAAGTCATTCATTCATTTGAAATGTTCACATGTAGTTATAATACATTATCAGCATATGCAATCTATATGTCTTTATAATAGAACAGCTTCAACTGAAATAAACTACGAAGTTACAATTCTAACATGAACCAGTTTTTCGATTTTCACCTAAACACTCTTAAGTACATGCTAAAGTTGTTCCCACTTGGGTATGTCCATTTCTGCTAACGGGTGTGTTGGGGCGCATACGTAACTTATATCTGCTTACCTACGAGAGTATTATTAAAATTCATATAAAATAAATATATACAATGCTTATATTTATTACAAATGTCACGCAGCGTAGCATAGTGACAAATCTTCGCCGATAACGAATTGCCAAAACGTGCTTAAAAAGTAGCGCAGTGAGGGGATAATAAAACAATTGCAATGCTCATATGCAGTTTATGCTGCAATTTATGTTCACGACGTGTGCAATCTGCTTGTCTGCAAACTGTAGCAAGGCAATTTCTTCGAGCTTTGTGTGTATTCACCAACTTTAAATGCCATAACTCTACACAACTTTATGACATTGAAAATACGATTTGTTAATACAAGGTGCTTTCCAAAGTAAACGGGACTTTGTGAATCTAGCGCCCCCTGGTGCCGCCATCTATATGTCGACTGAAGCTTTAGAATCTGCTATCCTTATGGATTGTCCAGTGTGAATTTTATGACATTTTATTCTTTTGAAGTGAAGTTGTTATGTTTTAAGTGTCAGTATGTTTGTGTGATCGGTGCAAAAATGAGCTTCGAACAAAAAGCCAACATTCAATTTTTTTTTTAAATTGGTAAAACTTTTATCGAAACGTTTCAATTGAAGAAACCAGTCCCGTAGCAAAGTGCACGAGTGGTTTCAACGTTTTGAAAGTGGTCGTGAGGACATAAATGCCGATCAACATGTTGGCTAATCAAAATCCGTGATCACCGGAAATTCCATCGAAACTGTGCGTAAGTGAATTCATCAAAAATCAGCCGAAATCATCATTGAAATTCATGGAAATGGAATTGAACATCATTTGGGCTAACGAAAGGTGTTCGCACGGTTTGTTCCGCACAAATTGACTGACGACCAAAAATTGCTCAGAATCCAACATTCGAAGGACGATTATTTGACCAAAAATCACATTTTAACCATTAATCACTAACCGTATTCACCGGGTATGGCACCGTGCGACTTCTTCCTTTTCGGAAAAATGCATTTGCTCATGAAAGGAAAGCGTTATGCAGACGTAGAGGCCATTCAAAAAGCTTGCACCGGCATACTGGCGGTCATACCGGCCAACGAGCTAAAACACTCGTTCGACATGCTTTTGGACTGTGCAAAAAGCTGTATTGAAGCAGAAGGAGACTATATTGAATAAAATAAATTGATTTTGCCGAAAAAGCCATTTGTTCTGATTTTTTTTTAAGTCCTATTTGCTTTGGAACACATCTTGTATGAATTATTTTGTGGAAAATGGCTAGGGTCTTAAAGCTGCCATATGGTATTTTGTAGAATTTGAAGTTGCTAAAGCTTTTCCGTTATGATTTTTACAAAATGCATAAGTGTGTTTTCTTTTCACGTGTTTTTCTTTATATATTCAAGAGTTGACTTGTAATTGTGTTTGAATATTTTTTATACTTGTGCTCATTTGGACTGGATCTCTCAAAATCCATTTCTTTTAAATTTGGGTTTTAGCTTATTTTAATTTAAATTGAAAGCTGCATACAGCAAGTGTTTTACTATCGGTGCTAATAGCGCTCTATCACTTTTCTTCATCAGCAGTGAATTTAATATCGCTACAAAGCGCTTTCTTCAAACCACATCTAGTTATATCCAGTGTCACGCCTTACAGCAATTCTAGCGCATTACTGACGCTTCGCTTTTTATTAAGTTTCATCAACTTTATTGTTTCGTAATATCATAGATTTAAAGTATTTCATTTATTTCTCCCAGCAAACAATTTCAGGTTTTGTGAGCTTCTACTGTTGAAGTATAAGTAAAGAAATTAAATTTTGTATAACAGCGTGCTCAGAGCTTCTATACTATATGTATATATAATACCCACACATGAGTATATTCAAATATAAAAAATGTTGTTCTAAGCATATTTTTTCCCTTCAACATACTGAAATTGTTTCTATGGCTTGAAGCTAATAATTTGGTAATTTTCGGACTTTCAAGATTAGTCAAGAAACTAAATAAATAACAAGCACAAATATCCGCAAAATAATGTTTAAAATTCTTCGTATCGAATCTTCTATCCAGGTATCTATTATATACAGGTATAGGATCAGAAATGCTTACTGGGTTATACGCAAGCGCCGTGTTTATCAAAGTAATTGTTTTGTGTCGTCGTTTCTCATTTCGGTTTGTCGTCAAACTGTTTATTGGCCATCAAACATAATCTTTTTTGCCTCCTAGCCGTATTGACACATACAGATTGGCGTATAAAAAGTGAAACATAACAAGTAAGGGAGAGCTAAGTTCGGGTGTAACCGAATATTTCATACTCTTGCAACTTGCAAGAATTAAAGCAAGCGAAGTACTTTCAGGTACATAAAGATTAGTTATATACTTGGATCTAGGGCTAGCTTTCACACGATTTCATATTCATTCTAAACATACCCTCTAAGTTTTATTAATACAACTCACATATGACTCATGTATGCGGTATAAAATCACAAGGAAGTTTGAAAAACTTTGTATTAGGTATATGGAGGCTCAGGGAAGTATTGAACCGATTAAAACCATATTCGACACACAGATATGTACATATCAGAAAAGGATTCTATGTCAATTTTAATTATATATCTCACATATTGATCGATATTTTCGGTAATTATAAGCCCTGGGTCCACAAGTTCAGTGTCTAGGCGGTTGAGCAGTTTTCCACAAACGAACTTTTCGTTCATTCTTTTTTTGATACTGGAAAGTGAAGGTTTCAAATGGTATTTAAAGTTGTGTTGTGTGGGAAGTAGGCGTAGTTATAGACCGATTTCACTCATTTTCACACTGTAACATAAGAATGTCACGTACCAAATTTGGTTGAAAGCGGTCGGACGGGTTTCGAAATATGTGATTTCATCAATCAATTTTGACTCCGACTCCTTTAAATCTCTATGATTCAATTGTGGTGGTAGAAGTTAGTTGGTAGTGTCCCTGGCGTATATAGTTACTGATTTGTAGCGCTTTTAGTAGATTTTAACTGTACCATTATATGGGTAGTAAGCGGGGTTATCATCCGATTTCATCCATTTTCGCACTGGCGGTAACTTTATTTGTCATGGAGAAACGTACATTAAACCAATTAAAGGTTAGGTTTCACAAGCGTTAGGTGAACAAAACTATGATACTCTGTAGCAGCATGTTGCAAGAGTATAAAAATGAAATACAGCAATTGCTGATAAGAACTAGAAGCGAGACTTCCGCCATCCCGGCATTCGACATTGTTACAACGACTCCCTTGTCCTTTAGACAATTACTCGGCTTGCCTAACGTTGCTCACACACACACGTACATATGCATAAAGCGGTTGTCGTAAAATAAAACGGCTTGAATACTTCATTTCAGCAATATTTTGAGTACTTTTCATCGTGGTTATGCTAAGGTCGTGGCCGTCGTATCGAGGTCAGTAGCAGCTGCGTCTGCCGCTGCAGTGATTACAGCAGTCTCTGCATTGTCATGCTTTTATTGGTCCACTAGGATTCATGTTTGCGTGCTCCCGAAATAAAATGAAATTTAAATAGAATGCATATAAACATTTTGCGACCTCGTATTAAAATTCTTTATCTTTTTTGCTGCAAATATTTAAGGAATTTTGGAAGTGAAAAAATGTTTCTATGATAGAAAATGCAGTGGTAAGCTGAAAAAAAGGTATCATCAGTGCATTCGTTTGCTTACAGTTTAAAGCAGATTTGAGTTTGTTGATGTATTAGGTATTGGTCCACCCGGCCACCAAAAATTAATACAACTGAGCGTAACAAAAATGAATAGGTCCTAAGAAATTTACCCTAAATACTTAGAGCTGAATATTAAGGATGTAAGCATAAGCGCAAGGTGACATATGGTGATGTTCATAAAATATTGAAGCATTACCCTAGCGAGCGCTCTCTGCTCACTTCTTCTTCTTAATTGGCGTAGAAACCGCTTAAGCGATTATAGCCTTATATAGATTATAGTTGTTAACTCGGCTATAATCACTCTCTGCTCACATATCAAAGAAATTGGCTTAGCTGTCATCAGCTACCCTTTGAAAATTTGAAGTCACATGTAAAAAATTTAGTGGAAGACCCTCATTTATTTAGAAATCTTAATTTTTTAAAAAAGTATATTAAGCACAGCTATGAGAGAGATAATTTAGCCCAGAAGATGTATGTCAAAGTTCTTCTGAAAGTTCAGGTCATAGATATGAACCGAATAATTGAGTATAAGCTGTAAAGAGTCCGTCTGCGAACACAAGTTGTCCAAAAATAGAGTAAGTGGCTTATTTAGTAGATAAATGAGACAAGAGCATTTTCTTGAAATGTGGTTTCAAACCAAGGGTATCACATAGTCACTTCCTCAGTAAAACAACAGTATCGGCTTTCTTCAAATTACCTAGCGTTAGAGAGTAGCAAATCGAACAAACTGTATCAGCCATCTGCATTTTTTACCATATGATTAAATCTGACCCGGACTGGTTCATTTAAACCGTGCGCTAACGGAATCGTTAAAACAATATTTCCTATATTGGTACAAAAACACAGCATGGTTTTCGTAAAGGGAAATCTACCACAACTAATTTGCTTGAATTTGTATCACATGTATCAACGGGCTTTAGGGAGAATAATAATACTGATGTTATATATACAGATTTTAGTAAAGCTTTTGATAAAGTAAACCATTCAATTCTTTTGAATAAACTTGATCTTCTTGGTTTTCAACTAATATTTCTAAAATGGGTTGCTTCTTATCTTAGAAATAGTCATATTTAAAGATACTTTTTCTGACATAATCAATGTTCCTTCAGGCGTTCCTCAAGGTAGCCATCTTGGTCCAATTCCGTTCTTGTTATTTATTAACGACATATCATCTGTTGTTAAGTTTTCAAAAGTTTTATTATATGCTGACGATGTAAAACTTTTTAAAACGTATACTTCAAACAGCGAAAGATGTCAGTTGCAAACAGACTTAAACAACCTAGTTTCTTGGTGTGATAGAATAGATAGGAGCTGTAGACCCTACCTCATACGCAATACAAAACTTTAGGTTGGAGCAAGTATGCAGTTTTGTTGATCTGGGAGTAACTATGGACCCCAAACTCAATTTTAATCTTCACGTATCTTCCACGGTTTTTAAAGCTAAAGGTGCTCTTAGTTTTGTTAAACGTTGGTCTAAAGAATTTAGAGATCCGCTTACCACAAAAATTCTTTTTACATCTCTTGTGAGGCCTATATTGGAGTATGCTTCTGTGGTTTGGAACCCTAGTTACCAAGTCCATTCGGATAAATTAGAGTCCGTTCAAAAACATTTTTTACTTTTTGCCTTTAATCATTTGCATTGGGATTCCAGTTTAAATCTTCCCCCTTACATTAATCGTTTAAAACTTATAAATCTCCCGACACTCGCTAGTCGTAGGGAGATGCTTGGTATAATATTTCTTGTAAAACTCATGAATGGGTCAGTCTGTAGCCCATCTCTCTTATCTGATATTAATTTTAACGTTCCCGCTCGCCCTGCCAGGCAGTTTAGACCCTTACTTTTAAAATTTTCTGGAACAAATTTTGAGTTAAACGTACCATTCCGCCGTATATGTCATGATTTCAATTTTCATTCCAGCACATTTGATCTAACAGACTCACTCTTTACCATTAAAAAAATTATTTTATCTACTCTTAACAAGTAACATTTAATAATTATAAACTTTAATCTAATTCTTAATTTCGGCTGTTGAAATTTTTGTTTCTGTAGCTGAGCAGCTTAAGATCGCAACGCTTAAAACTCTCTTGCCTTTTATGACTCGGCTAATTCCGCTCGTTCGCGGACTGCGCCCCTCGCGTCGGTTGGGCGGGAGGAGGGTAATCGTTGGGATTATTATTATTATTAAAAAAACTTTTGATGTTCGTGTAAATTTCAATCTTCAAATGTCAATTAGAGAGTTTTTTTTTTGTGGCAGCTGTTTATTTATGACCAGAACCGTTTGTCTAGTGATATTTGCCAAGAAAATAAAAAAATTTAACAACGAATTTGCGAAAAAATTTTTATTGAGAATATTGCAGAAGAGGTTTGAGGAGTCACCCAAGTATGTATTTAGGTGGCACAAAGTTATCAGTAAAGGCATCGAAAACTTACCTCATGCGAGTCGTCCATCCAACTGTTAATGACCGTACCATCAAAAAATTAAAAACAAAAACAGATTTAAAAATCTTCATGTCTGCAACAAAGATAGCAGGGTGACTCAAGATCTCTTATCGATCGACTCAGCACATTTGGTCAATATTTTGGGTATGAAGCGTAGTCTAGTATTGACAGACTTGAATCTTTTGCAAAAAGTAACGAGCTCGGAAGTCTTCCAATTGGTCTGGAGAGTTTGGTGCGTGATCCTGCAACTCTTACATCGATTCCCTCCAACGTTTTCGAGCCGTCAGTATAGCACTTGATCGTACTATTTCTAAACATTAGCTCGAGAGTGGAATCATTCCATTCTGCCTTGCTGCCAAGGGTATCCTTAAACTTAACCCCTTTAGTAATGATGTCCCTTAGGAGAAGGGTCAATGGCCAGGATTTTCGCTTTGATCAAGGTCAGGTCAACATGCTGCTTCCACTGCAAAGTGGAATTCAGCGTGAGATCAAGATATTTGACCATGTTGGTCATCTCTACCACTTTGCCTTCAAGTGTAAGGTTTCTGAGGCCGGGAAGAGATCTAGGTCTTGGGAACGGGACGATGGTCGTCTTAGAGGGGTTGATGCTCAACTCATACCCACTACACCACCCTTTTGACAGGCTTAAACCACTTTGTTTAAGTCGCAGAGAGTGTCCTCAAATTTTACGCGTAACCGTGAAAGCGTATCTCATTTCTAATTAGAAATACTAACAACAAGAAGAGATTCTGGATGATGTAGGTGACGACCCTACATTCAAGGGACATATTGTTACTGGTGACGAGACGTGGATTATGGTATATGCTGTCGAAACAGTCAAGATTCTCAGACGTAGCTTTGTTTATCAGTCCGCGTTAAATTTGATCAGGAAGTAGCACTCAGCAATAGAGAGCAGTGCAATGGCGAATCGAAGATGGCTATAATAGTTTTGCATGCAAACTAACTTTGCTCCGATTGGTTTACATAATACCATTGTTATCATAGTTAAGACGAAATAGAATACAATTTGAGCTTTTGGAGTGGAGTTTCAGATAGTAAGACTTGAAGGATTTTATATAAATTATGAACAATACCACACTCTATATTCGCCAGTATGGGTGCTTTCGTTATTATTATTTGGCTTTTAAATACCTATGAAAATATAATAGGTACTCCGCAGCGTATAAGTGACTAATCATTTTATCTTGAATACATTTAATTATCGTTATATTAAATTTTTAATTACATCATCTTTACGTTTTTAATCACTCACATTACATCTTCATAAATTCTTTAATAATTGTTATCCTCCCACTTGATCTTTTATATTTTACAATAGTTGGCTTGTTCTTCAAATCATCAATTTTCAAAGTCATCAACTAAAGCTCATTAACTCGCATTTTAACCTCTTGTGAATTCTACAATCGCTTGCATGATTAATGAACACACTTTCAACGTGAAAATACGTACTCATACTAATCTTCTGGTGTAACAGTCCCGAGTGTGTATTGTATGTATGTGTGTGTATACATTTCATCGAAGGCCAACGGCAATTAACCAAAATTACAAAGCAATTATCATTTTCGCCGCCACCATCATCATTAAAGTCGTTTCAGTCATCAACGTCATCATTACCTGCTTAACAATTCGTTGGTGCTTTACCAATTATAATTGCTCGCCGTCTAACTACACACACGCATATTTAATCGTTCTTTCCCTCGAATTCCATACACATTACTTCGGTTAAGCGTCGACCCCAGCATTGTGTTGGCTTTACAATCAGTCTGCCAGTCAGCAAGTTAGTGCCATCGTCAGTCATTCTATCAGCTGTTGTCAACCCGATGACATTGATGGAGTTCCTTATGTATTTGTGCATTCGTGTACAACTACTTTTACCGTTGCTTGGTACTTAATGAACGAACGTGCTTTAAATTGAGCATTTCGAGTGGGTTAAGAGGGGTTATTAACTATTAAATAATGTAAGGTTGTATATGTACTACATACACCGAAATTCATTCTCTGGAGAATTTTACTTGGTGTTGATTTTTCTGTTAACGAACGATGGAACAAGACTTCTTAAAATTGAAGATGCAAATTTTCTTCAGCGTCTTGCAGAAACCTTGATTATTCGTTAATCCATCAAATAACTCCTAGGCTTGTAGCTATTTCAGAGTTGGTTTTAAATCTATGTATTTTAAGTAGTCTAAAGTTTTTTAAAAATAATATCTACAATAACTTCTCATATCCATATACCATCTGATCAAATTTGAACCTGACTGATAAAAAAGCTGCATTTTCGCGTATTTTTATACAAATATCTTTATTAACGACTTTAAAATAGGGCCCAATGGTTACAAAAGCGTGCCAACGCTTAATTCAATGTTTCATTTACTTGTCTTTCGGCTGGAATAGCTTTCACGGTCTAGATTGTGGGGGAGTTTCGACATTATATTCACAAACTCACGTCTCATAACCAGCAATGAAGCCTTTGATTAATTTAGAGCTCTTAGCTATGTTATCAAGAATCTTTTTTGCCATTTTTACTTGAAGTCATTTTTGGAAAAAGTTCAGAACTTTCAGTACAAATCTAGCAATAGTTCCTTCGTATGCAGAAACCTAACCAAAATGGTTAAGTCGATCCATAAAAAAATTTTAAGTCATATGTTATCTTTCTGATGCCTGTACAACCACATAATAATTTGTTTTCAACAACATGGTTGAGCACCATAATAAAATTTAGAACTCTAAACTAGTTATAAGGTGTGTGTAATGTTCTAGTTTTAGTTTTAGGAGGCGTCGGATGAAATACCATATGAGCTTTAAGTCATCGTTGGCTTTCAGTTCAATGATTTTATCCATAAGTTCTTTCTCGGGCTGTAAAATGTGAATATGTACACTGTACAGTGTTTGCCTTGAACAATTTTGTTCTAGTAAATATCCATCCAATAAATGACATTGTCAATAGAGCATTGAATAATAGTTTATTCTGGATTATATGATCTTTATACTGTTATTTAAGGGAATCCTTTAGACCCATCATTCTCTCCGCTTTATTATTGAAAACGGTAGTAAAATTGATTTATCTATACTTAAGGGGGGTGTTATCCCAAGAAATCGACTTCATCGCATCGGTCACTGCATGGTAGGTCAATGGACACTGCCTGGCACTTTCTTGGCTCGAGACGACCATAATAAACCAAACAGTTCGCAGTGGAAATTTTCCTCTATATCGACAGGGTATTCACAACTTCTTGTCGAAATCTATTAGAGCTTTAAATAGGTTTGGTGCTAAATCGGACTTTAAGCATCTTTAAACTTCTCGGCTAAAAAACGATCATGGCAGAATGGGGCGGTACGCTGGCACAACGGAATGTGAGTAGGATGATCAAATTTGGATGAGCTAACTCAGGGATACATTAGAATCGTAAACAACCGGGCTGCTGCTATAAATCTTAGAAAGACCGCACCGATTTGATTCACTAGAAAGTACAAAATCCAGGAAGCGCATATACCTCCATTGGAAGAACGCGTCTTCAACCTGCTGGCAGAGTTAGATTGTACACTGTCGGAAATTTTCCGTCAGCTTTAGTTTTAACAGCATTGCAGTGTCGAGAGGTGCCTGCTATATATGTAGATAGCAGTAGAGTAGCTCCAAAGCGCAGCTTCCTCCAAAGTGGTGACTATGTTTTCAATAGTAGGTCAGCGATATTAGCCTTGAGTTTGCTGACTGTGCGCTCAAGACTACTGAGAGGTGTCTATACCCCTTACCTCTAGTATCGAGTTATTTTATTTGGTTAGTATAATTAGACTGGTTTGGATGTCTGACCAAAGCAGTATTGTAGGAAACCATAAGACTGGACGGCGGAATTGGAACGGCTAGGCTCCGCTGGCTTCTTATGGCTTCACTACTCCGTTGGGGCTCAGACCAGCTCAGCAAGCGTTGGTTACTTACCTTCAACTGTGCCATCTTAAAGTCCTTCTGCCCCAGGACAAATCATAAGAGGTCTAAAGAATTTTTCGCTCTCAGCAACGTGCACCTTTCAATGGTTGTGGGAGTTCTAACTGCACACAATTAGCTGTTTGAAAGAATATGATATAAAACTATCTAAAAGTTCCTCCTCGAATGCCAGCTCAAGGCAAAAGCACCTTGGATCTCATATTTTTAGACATTCAGGTAAAATAGCAGATATAGAAATTAAACGCCTAAGCACATTTGTGATAGGTTAAGGGCGTTTTTGGTGATAGGTGTCTAGTTTTTTGTGTGGCTTCAAAACGGATTGTACTTTACAGTCTAAGGTTGATCCCCCGCTTTGCCGACGGATGGATCAACCATCTAAACTAACCTAGCTACTACTTATATTAGAGTTTTTCATAGTCAGGTAACGGAACATAATTTTGGTTATGTGTTCATCGCCATATCATTGTATTCGTTCTAATTCTGTTCAGTAGCAGCTTCCCAAGTATATCTTACCTTTCTCAAGCAGATAGTTTTTAATAAACACTAAACAAATTCTTTTTATTTTTCTTTTGTATATATGTTTTTAATTATAGTCTCAACTTTGATATAATGATATTTGTTTCTTATAAACAATAATTTATATTTGGAACATTATTAATTACATATTCCTTCAATCAAAAATATAAATATTTTAAAATTGTTTTTGGAACCATATGCGTATTAATATGTAGTTATACAATATGAATATAATTTATAAAAGTCTATAACAAAACACTATTAGGCAACTCCAGAAGAAAGATATAAAAAACGTTTGAATGAAGCAAGTTAATTTTCTACGAAATGGTGTTGAAAAAGCCGAATCTGTCTTACGGTAAATAAAATTATTTGCTTATTGTGACAATGTCAAAAGATTTGTTCGACGAGTTCTATCTCTTTTACGATACCATTAGAGGTGAATTTTATAGATAATTCCTCGGGAACAAATTTCTCAATATAAACAAACATTCTTTAGATATTTAATATAATATATTTCATATCCTTATAGTGATATTACAGTCGATAATAGCGCAAAAAGAATACAATTGCATGGAGAATGTGCTTTGACCTTTATAAATCGCCATGATCTGCGTAAGCTGAAGCCTTATTTCGTAAAACCAGGTTAAAGTTCTTAGTTAATTTCCAAGGACTTTGAACGACTAAAAGAACCAAGCGCTTTTCAACTAGGGGATTATTAAGATTTAATTGGAGTATTCTGAATTGAAAGTGCTCTAAAGCATAACAAAAAAATTGGTGCAATATAAAATTCACACATTCAGATCCAGCTTCTACAAACCCCCAAAGAATTTTTTGATTCCCCTATTGGTATTAAAATGACTCTTATAAAGAAAATTACCAAAAGTTATTCTAATTATTAGGATAGCCGAACAAGTCTTTTCGTATTTCTAATCAAACTTCAACATATTTTTTTATATTTATAATGATTTATTGAACCAATATATTTACCATTGTCGTCCACCACTTTTTGCAATTTTTCCACTAGAAACATTATTCCAACAGTGTAAAACCTTTCTGGTTTCTTTTTACTTCATTAAGGGAGTTTTGCATTGACCAAAATAAATGGTAATCCATCATGGATGCGTCAAAACTTCCCAGCCAAGCACTCCCAGTTTTTGCTGAGTCATCAAAGATGTGTGTGGTTCAGCGTTGTTCTGATGACAAAGCCTGGTCTGTTGATTAGTTCTGGCCGTTTTTTTTTCGATTGCTCACATCAGTTGTTGACAGTAAAATGTAGAATCAATCGTTCGACCTAGCTGCAGTAGCTCAAAGTGGATGATTCCTTTGCAATCCCACCAAACACTCAGCATAACCTTTCGAAGCGTTAATCCTGGCTTTGCGACCATTTGTGGAGTTTCACCACGCTTGGACCAAGATCTTTTTCGCACATTATTGTCGTATTTGATCCACTTTTCGTTTCCTGTTTGATGATGAAGCTAAGGCGTCCTTAGCGATGTAATGGCTGGTTATGTGATGGTCTCGGTCAAACTTTTCCATAACTTCATCGACTTTTTTAACGATAGGTCGACCAGAGCGAGCTGCATCTTTCACAACGAAATTTCCAAAACGAAAGCGGCGAACCATTGTTGTGCTACACGAACTGATACAGGCATCGTCTCCGCAAACTTCACTTTTTATGAAAAAAAAAGTTGAAAACATAGCGAGTTTCTTCATTATTTTCACTCATTTTTGAACAGAGGTGTAACTTTTTTTCAATTTCCCAAGAATTTTAATTGTTAGCGCTGGAGATATGCGACTGCAACGACATCTATAAAATACGAAGAGACTTTTTCGCCTACCCAGTATTAAAAATTGTCGAAAGTCGTCAATTTGTTTCCTACTAAACAAAAAGTAAAAGAAACCAAAGTGAAGATCTACACAAAATCTTGTCGACCGGTGTTCTTACTTGTTGTTAGTTTTCTTTACTAAGCTGAAAATGTTAAAATATATTTTTTTTATATAGTATTTTTAATATTTGTTTTTGAACTTTATAAATCTTTATGATTTATGCTACAATTTGATTTAAAATTTTATTGTGTAATAGTTATATACATACATTTGTTGTTATTTCTTATTACATAATATACCGACTATGCTAACTTCATTGCCTGACGACAACGCCGAAGTCCCCTTCTGACGTTGCGCTTATTTCTTAGTTTTTATACATTTTCATAAAGCTTTTTTGCCATTGCTCTTGTTTTGGTTTCAGTGTGTGAAACCAAAACTTTTATAAAGTTTTTTTGTTTAATAGAAATAGAATACAATAGTCATTATTTGAAAAATGAAAACTTTGATTTTTCTATGTTTCATACTACTATAATAATTCCACTACATAGACTTATCGAAATAATTGGCCACTTTGTTTATTTAATTTTATTTTTTTATGTTTTTAAGTGCTTATATAAATCTACGCTTCGCATATTATAAACTTTATGTAACAAACTACTTTTGAAAACTTTTTAATTAACAAAACTTCAAGTAGAAAAATTCAACGGCCAAACAATTGCTACACGCATACATATATATTTATATATAATTGTTTACATGTGTACATATATTGTAAAAAATACAGAAGTATTTATATGCTTTTGCTTAGTATTAGTAGTATTTATTTGAAACGTTTGTGTAAAATAGCACAAAAATTAAGAAATATATATTTTCTTTGTGTTAAATAGTTTATTTTTGAATTTCAATTTCTATTATTATTATTATTTTTTTTTTGTTTTTACACTTAGATCTATTTAGTATATTTGTTTTTGTTGTAACCCTTGCTTATGTTGCTTGATATTTCCCTTTTTTTATTTAATTCTACACAACTACCACCACAAATCTTCGCTAGTTTACTCGTTTGCCAGTACTTTTGTTGTTTTGTATTAAAGCTTTTCATTTCTTTGAAGTTTCTTAATTAAATTATTACGAAAATACATTTTCATTTTCGTTTGTATACGTATGTCGGAGCGTTTCTCTTAAGGAACGTCTTACGCGTAATTTACTGAATTATTTACTAATTAGTAGTTTGCTGCAAAGCATATTTACATTGCAATTTAAAAAAAAAAAATATTTTTATATACACACTCAACTGAATGTACACTGAGTCACTCGACTGTCAAATACAGCGTTTTTTTACAATAAAATAAGAAAGCAAAAACATTTACTTTGATTGCACCGAAGCTACAATGTGAATGGTTTACAACTGCAATTCTTACAGTATAACAGGATTTATCCTGATTTTTATATTTTCGATTTTATAGTCTGCGTTTTTCCTTCTTAAGCTCCCAAAAATATCAAACTCAGAGGTTTCTTTTAGTTAATGTGCCAGGCTCAGGTTATATTATGACTCTACGAGTATGTCTTTAATGATTTTAATTATTAATATTTATTTTACCCATCGGCTCTTTATTAATGTCACTAATTCTCAGCAGCCTCCATAAACTTAATTTCTAAAATTTCACTAAATTGTATGTATTTCCTTTTTGTATATTGACTATTTAACATTCCTTTGATAACCATATCAGAATTTATCCTTCAGTTTTTGTCGTGCTGATACTTATGTTAGTCATTGTGTCTTTGAATAACTTCTTACATAAATTCCCAGCAGAAAGATGTTTGTCTTTAATTCGGTCAAATATCTGTTTAAAATGTACAACTTAACCACTTTCATAAGGGAAATGCTGCTCAATTTTTTCTTTCTATGAAAATACCTATTAGGAAAAAATAGAAGTTAACGTTTAACAAAACAAGAAAAAAAGTTAACTTCGGCTGCACCGAAACTAATATACCCTTCACAGGTTCATTTCTGAACAATTTTTTCGGAGATTACATTGTTGCCTTAGAAAATAATCTATGCCAAATTTGGTGAAGATACATAGTTAAATGTGAAAGTTTTCCATACAAGAACTGGATTCCGATCGTTCAGTTTATATGGCAGCTATATGTTATAGTGGTCCGATATCGACCGTTCCGACAAATGAGTAGCTTCTTGAAGAGAAAATGACGTTTGCAAAATTTCAAAAGGATATCTGGATAATAAGGATGGATGGACGGACGGACGGACGGACAGACAGACAGACGGACATGGTTAAATCGACTCAGGTCAACATACTGATCATTTATATATATACTTTATAGGGTCACCGACGCTTCTGAGTGTTACAAACATCGTGACATACTTAATATACCCTGTTCAGGGTATAAAAATCTAATTTGAAGTACTAGCGGCAGAGAAACTTGCCATTGAATTAAATAGAAAATGACATATGTAAGTATTAAAGGTATTTACTTTATAAATAGGTTTATTCATAATTTAAATTTTCATACATATATTTAAGGAAAGGTATGATTTGTTCTTATCTACTGAAGGGGTTTTCGGTTAGCTGAGAACATAATTTGTGGAATCTATTTAATTTTGTAAAATTTCACTTTATTTTCATTAGTTTATACTAACTTTTTAGACAGGTGGCAACGAATTTTCAATTTTTTTCTATAAAACGATTTTTTTTCTAGTTCAGTTGGCTAGCCTTCAGTTGTGTTATAGTGATCCGTTGTGAACAATTTCTGCGGAGATTATATTCTTCATTGTCTTGGGCAATAAGCTATGCCAACTCTTGTAAAGATAGTTTGTCAAAGTTTTCCGTACAATGACTTGATTTTGATCGATTAGTTTGTTGGGCAGCTATATCCCGTAGTTGCTCGATTTTAGCGGTTTCGATAAATGGGTAACAACTTAACACAAAAAGCACGTGTGAAAAATTCCAGTTCGAGATCTCAAAAATAACCCAACGATTATCTTGCTCCCGCCCAACCGCCGCTATCCGATATCTTTAATTCATCAGCTATGGAAACAAAAATTTCTACAGCTATAATGTAAGATTACGTTCTAGTAAATTGTTATGACTTTTAGTTAGCAAGAGAAAGCCTTTTTAATTCTGAAACGGGAAAGGTTCGTTGATTTCGACACTTAATCTACAAGATTTTAAGAATAACGGCTAAACTTTATCGAAAAACGAATTGGAATATTAATTTTTCACAAAAAAAAAAATAACTGCACACTATTCGATTTAGGATTTTCGTAAACATTTTAGTTAAGCGCCTAGTATGGAGTTAGACTTAATCTAGAATTCCATTGGAAATACTAGTAAAAATAGTGTATTTACAAAGAAGCACTCTGAGGGGTATACAGACTGTTTAAAAACGCAGATTTAATTGGAGTTGGAAAAGGGGTGCTGGGTAGTTCCAAGCTGTCAGTGCCAATGGGCAAGTTTCCATGCATTTTTCAAGCTGAGATTTGATGTGTAGAGATTATTCTAGAGAAAAAATATCATGGTGAAGCTGCACCAGAGCTGTTTTACTTTGTAAACCCGCACATATTACGTGAGGTGGAGGAAAGTGTTTGTAGAAATTCCTACCTGCAGCAAAAAAACTGTTACTAGTAGAACTCAATACAAAGATAGTGGTAGTTGAACCTATTATCATTCTCAGTAATACTCAAGGGGTACCGTTTGCTCAGCTACTAATTGTTGACCCCAGAAACAAAGTGACACAGCTATTAGGACTTTACACAGGTCACTGAAAGCTAAGGTGTTATTTGCAATAGACTGGGATGCTATTCTATAAATCTATGTACATATGTCGGTTCTGCGACCATTAGAGAGGTCTTTGAGTCAGTCAAGCTACTGGGGAAGTAAATCCGGTGAAAGAACATCACATCAATTAATCCAGTACCATTAATCAAGGAAGCTTGATTCAACTGGATTAAGTATATTGTCATGTTAGTAGGCGAGAAAACAATAGACCATAGCTCGCAGTGCATTCCTGAACTTTTAATCTAGCCTATCCTAAAGCCGAGTATTATTATTAATTGGTTCTTGAAATTGTATATCGTCACCTGAAATGCAAAACTACGTATCATCCAAAAAACAATCTAGATTGAGTTTTTTTATTGCTTTCGGTTTGCTACATCATATTATACAATATACATATATGTATGTATTATAAGATTTTAACCTCCCACTGTCAGATATAAACAATATATAACCAGCATATAACTATTTTGTAACCAAAGCTCAAATTTTATTTCAATATGAGTGTTTCTATTACATCATTTTGCATTTTAGATGATATATACATACATATGTAACATTCGTAATACGAAATATGTTATATATACATATACATATACATACATATGTCGACTTCCAAAATCTTCCAATTTCTCTAATAATACCAAATCAAGTGACCAAGGGTACCACTTAATAATAACTTATATGAAAATAGAGCCTTGTTCAAAGGTTTGCCAAAATTATTCCGACGGAAGCCAATCCGCTAAGTTTATTTTACTGCAGTTAGTTCAATAGACAAATTTCTCTTTGATCATCTTATAGTATATTTCAATACTTACTCATATTGTGAAGATACTATCAGAAGCATTTCTTAAATCCAGCACAATAAAGGATATGAAAATAATATAGTATTTTCTAAAAAGCAAATAAAATACCAAACTGGTAGAGATTGGAGAGCAACGACAGCCAAGGGTATGCGAGCAAATAAATTTACTTTCGAATTCGGTTCATTTCATATTTTTTACGCAGAAGATATTGAAAAAAATTAACAGCGGCAACTCTGGATTATGATATCAAGGAGTGTGTATATAAAAATATAACGACTCGAAGCCAATGTATCTTCCGTTCCATTTTTAGTGAAGAGTTCATAGCTAGTATTTATATACATATAACATATACATATATATAAAATGTATAAAACACTCAATTGCTTATATAATATACTAGATATATGTACTATATATACATAGTTCTCTTTGTTAGTAGGTGGCTTAGAATAAGACGAAGTTTCGATAGTTGTCATAGAAACATGAAATCCACGCACATACATATATAATAAGAACGCAACTGATATAATATTATTTCATTATAGTAGGAAGAATTCTTAAGCATAAAAATATGTTCGTAAGTATATATACTGTTTAAAAGATATATATAATATAGTATTGTTTAGGTAAATAGTAGTGACTTGTAGCAAATAACAAGTGCGAGAGCAAACAATTAATTACATTAGAGTAAATATTCTATTGACTTCATTCATATAGTTTGAGAGTGATAGTGAGCAAAAGCATTCATATCTTTTACATAAGAAACTTTAGTGTTGATCTTAAGTGTTGGTGTGCTTCATAGTAAACATGGAAATGTGTTTAAACCTGCTCCGCCGCTTCATCCAGCACCATCGAATGTAAGTCCATGGCGGAGCGTGTTTTACGCGGCGGTCGGGGCATCATAAACTGACTGGGGCTGGAGCCAACGAACACCGAGTTTTGCCGAGGGCGCATATTCACAGCATAACCTGCAAAGAGACAAAGGGATAAATTGAGTTTATCAAGGGAGTAAATTATATTATACTTTAAAACAATAGCACTGAAATAAAGGGTCTATAGACGCTTGCAGCATTCGAATTTAAAAGGGATGTAATTGTAAAGTGTGTATAACGACCTTTGCTGCATTTAATTTTAAACTGCACTTCGAGGCTTCTGTTGCAAGTTGCACAATAACACCAACAACAATTAAAGCATATTACGACTGTAATTTCAATGAACTGTGAACAGTGTTGTATTTACGTAATCTGCATTGGCGACATACATTGTTGCTCTGACACGTATTTTGCATTTAATCAACAACAAATAAGGAAGGGTAATGAAAAATTATAGAAGAGGAAATGAGCAGATAATCGATTTTCTGGAGTTGCTGCTACATTTCTTTATAACAGCCATCCGATATCCGGTGAAAGACTTTGAAATTCAATAAAAAGAAAAGGAAATTGCTTAAGGGCTTACATGGATTTCCTCAGGTAAAATACAGTTTTTTCAACCTTTTTTTCACATAAAAAAATTAAATATTTTATTAGAATTCTGACATTTTAAACCCCGGTCAACTGACCCTTCGTAAAAATGTGCGTTGGCAGGATAACTCCTCCAGAATGCTCTAAAAAATAAATGCATTAAAAAAATAAAATTGTTTTAGTCAAAACCTTAACATAAAACTTGGACGAGTAAAAAAACCGAAAATTAGATTTTTGGCAGACATTTTCACAACAAAATTTAATTTCAGTGAAAATTTCGCGACATTTTTTTTGTTTCAAATAGTTGTAATCGAAAAAAGATCCTTCATCCAAGTTTTTAAGAATCATATCTCAAAAACTTGTGTAAAATATCATGAAGATCGGTCGAGTATTTCTCGAGAAATTTTTTCAAACGACTTTAAAAACATAGTTTCGAGAAAAAGGCGTTTAGCTAGCCTCGAGCGCACAAATTCTCAAGGATGTATCATGGCATGGCAGCATGTCAGATCAAATCAATGCCATACAAGCTAAATGATAATTTCAAGTTTTAGTAAGAAAACCTTTTCTTTGTACATTCTAAAAAAACTTTTTCTTTGTACAGGGCTTATAACTTCTATGTAACCACCTTTACAGTGTTTCTTGATTCGAAAATATGAACTGTCGAAATTTACAAATGTTTCGATTTTTGTAAACTTCTAGACAATAATACCTTAACCCTTAATCGGGCAAGGCACAAATTTTGAATATTTTTTTGTTTTTCGGTAGCGTCAGTCGAAATAAAAATACAACTTTCTTAGATTTTATTTTTTAATTTTTTTTTTACTTTTTATTTAAGAAAATATCTTTTGTGACAGATATGTTACATTGCGTGGCAAGGGAAAATTAAATTTATGTCAAATGGTATGCACGGTAACAGTTATTATGCTTGTTGTAGCACAATGCAATTCCGCATTTTTCACACATTGTTTGGGTAACTCCTTGGCAATTAGGCATCTTGCATCTTATCCTCTTTTCCGTCCATATTGGCCAATGACCAACTTAATCAAGTCGTAAAGCTTGTGGAGGGGCGTGCTGCGCTGGTCCTTTGCGTTTTTTCGCTTGTATTTGTGGCACGAGGTATCTAGTGTTCTTGACGTTGATTTTTTGTCCGTATTTTAAAAGTGTTTCCGCGATCTGTAAGCGAAATTCTGCCGCAAGCAACAACTTTTCTGTGTTATTGGATCGATTTTTTTTTATATAGAAGCCAAGCGTTTGCCATCACTAAATCTAATAGGTGGTAAAATACTCGAACTTGCCATCTTGTACTTCGAAGTTTTATTTTATATCTTCCCATGATGGAATCAATAAGGTCTACACCACCCATATGCACGTTGTATTCACCAACAATAGACGGACGATCAATTTCAACGTACTTCTTTTGAATTTTATCGTACCTTTTTACTTTACGTTTTGGTATTTCACCAAGGAAAGTCGATGCGAGATTTACAATCTTACTATCTTTCCATGAAACTGTTGAAATGTCAATTCCTTCAGTCTGACACACGTACTCTACGGCAGATCCTCTCTCTTTTTTCATCATTTCTTTTTCGCTTGTTAGCTTACAATTCTATTCCTCCGAATTGTTCCCACACTGAATAAACCTTCATTTGCCAAGTATACGAGCAGTGGAATTGAAGTAAAATAATTGTCGAAATAAAGTTTGAAATTTTGGTTTCGTGGAATCATACGTGACAGTCTCATGACTATATTGGAAGAGGCACCCAAATCCGGCTCGTTATCCCCAACGATATTTTCTTTGCCAGTTTCCGGTTTAATTTTGTAAGCAAATCCAGTTGTCCCGCAGAGAACAAATATTTTGTAGCCCCATTTATGAGGCTTGTTTGGCAGGTAGCGTTTCAAAAGGTTTCGGGCTTTTGTGGAACATATTTGTTCATCGACGCATAGATGTTGTTCAAGAGGCACTTTTGCAAAATTCTTATTTAACTCATCCAGGATCGGGCGTATTTTGTACATTCTGTCAACATTTTTATCAGCCGACGGCAAATTTTTGCTGTTGTCGTTAAAGTGTATGTGACGTCGTAAATTTTCAAAATTTTTCAGCGGCATCGCCTCTTGTATCATGGATGTACCAATTTTGCTCCAGTGACTGGGTACATTAGGAAGTTGTACTAAGGACATCATATAAACTACTCCAATAAATTGCTGAATATCCATTTCTGATACACTAAATGGATCATTAACGTCCTTTTGGACAACAAACAAATTTGTTTCATTGGCAATAAACTTTATCAATTCTTTTGGAAATAAGTACAAGAAATATTCAATTAGCGTTTCGATAATCTTTATATCATCGGGCAATGATGTATTGCCTATAAAACGCAATTGGTGCTCTTCCAAAACTAAATTCTTTTTTTTCCCAGAGAATGTCATTGTAACGTTTTTTTGTTTTTGTGCTCTCTCTGCCAAAATGGGCGGAACATCGTTCGACGGATCTGCACACAATTCCATATTTTCATTTTCAATATCTTCTAATATATTCTCAACCACTTCATCAAAATCAGCATGTAGCAACTCTTCATTATAATTAGGATCATCCACATCATCATCATCATCGAAATCGAGTCCATTTTCACTCTCGTCAAGAATTTCTCGAATTTCACCCTTGCTCAAAGTTTTAGACATTCTGCTAAAAATATATTCGCGCTGTAAGGAAATGTGACATATATGTAACAAACAATAAATACAATATAGAAAAGACAAATGATTTTTTTTTTCGATTGCACTTAGTAAAATCACTAAATTACATGCTCACCCAATGAATTTAAACAAACAAACACGTTTTTCACATTCACAAAAACCGCTTTTCGTCACCAATTTCAGCACTTGTTGTGAAATCACCAAACATAATGCACTACACTTTTGGCACAAAAATACGTTACAATAGGGATGTCTCGCTCTATCTTATTACTTTTATACTATTCACAGTTTGTACCGGTTGTGTTACAAAAACCAATATGACTATATTAAATAAGAATGGTAAAATTACAGTTAAAAATAGGTTTTGTAACATTTCTGTCACATGACCAGGTAAAGGGTTAAGATACTCTTAGTTCGCACAGTGAACGAGTTTTAACGAATTTTAATGAACGGGTATTTTTGATACAGTTAGCATATTATTTGTTGCTGAACGATATTTCCAAATGGCAGTACTTTCATTTCTACATACACACAAAGGTGCAAGTGAAATTAGATATAAACAAATACTCTGCAGAAAACGGATATATATTATTTTATTACTAAAATAATTAACTCTGACTATGACGAATTTTCAAACTATAATTTATAGTGTCTTTCTTCTTTAGCTGCTGCTGCGAGGTGGTACTTTTTTCTGTTTCCATGCATCTCTGAGCCAAGCGCTGTTTTTGCTCAACCATAAGTTTTTCCATGATGATCACTTGCTCCAACGGAATTCTTGATAAGATCTGCGAGCTTATTTTGTGCATTAAACGGTGATAGGATTTTTTCGTAGTGCGCTCTTTGGTATTTGCAGTGTGGACTTCATTCCCGTAGTTTTCTATGGTTCGTAACTCAAGTGATGTACTTGTTATATTCTTGTTGTTTTTCAGCGTGGTTTTCATTTCGGAGAATTCCTGTTTTGCGTTTTTATCCCCTCCTGTGATCTTATCGGATTTTAGGCGCTTTTTCAGTGGAGAAACAGAGTAATGGCTCAAAACACGTGCAGCCGCAGCGGCTCCGGCTGGTGAAGCAGATGCTGGTTTATATTTTCTCCTGTAATCAGACTGCCGTTTAGTCACCTTTCCGTCTTCATTGATATAATTTCCGAATTTTTGTAAAATAGATTCATTGTCACATTTTTTCGATTGTTGAACACCCATTTTTCTTAGATTTTGTTTAAGATGAGATATTAGCAATATTAGCTATTAAAAGTTTGCGCTACTGCTCGAGAGTTGTGAACTAAAGTGATCTGCAGGTTGAACTGTTTAAAATCTTCTCTATCTCGCACCTTTTTATACCTTATGCAGGTAACTAACCAACTTACAATCTTCGTTAAGAAATCGTTAATTAAGGTGGGCATGAGATACGAATATCGCAGGCAGCTCACCAAACATGTGATAAATGCAGGTAGAACACATATCATTTACTTGTCTATGTAATTACCTTGTATTAAAGTGTTTCTTTCCTGTACAGGTGACTTTTGCTAAAAATATTTCGATTTTAATTATCTATGCATTATTCCGTTAGATTTTCTTTACAATTAAATGTGTACTTATGTTTTTAAGGTAATCTTTATTAATTTCACATATTCTCTTTTTATTTCCAGATCTTTAATATTTTGCGTGCCTACACATATATTGCTAAAGCAGCAAACGTAGCTGAGAACAAAGAAAATAACGACTTCCATAATTTCTGGCATATGCTCTCATATGATTTTTGCATTAAAATGAAAATGATTACAATGGAACAACAGTGCTTATGTGAAAAATTGGTCGAAAATAGACAGAAATATTCGTGAATAAACCGGTGTAAAGTGATGTGTATTTGTTTGTGAATGATAAATCATGTGGCAAAGACTGAATATGGTGCAATGTTGAGGAAATGATATGACTTGAGGTAATGAACTTTTAATTAATTGAAATATTTAAAATTATTTTATATTCTATATTATAATTAAATTTTCAATACTAAACTGAATCTATATAATTTGTTTACAAAATAATAGTAGTGAACTCTTAAAAATAGAAGTCATGCAATTATTTGTAATGTAGCAATGTAGGAAAAAATATATATAGATATTAATATATATTTTGACATATTTCCATAGTATATACCTTAAAATATACAGATCCGGAGGTTTGAAAACATTTCGTGCAGTAGTTTTCTCCAAAAAATTTCGAAAAATCGACTTTATTTATTTAAATTTTCAAATGTTTGCAGAAAATAATTAAAGAACAAGAAAAAAAGTTAACTTCGGTTGCATCGAGATTATAGTACCCTTCCCAAATACAAAAGATTCTTTACAAGAACTTGAGTTTGATGGATCAGTTTTTATAGGAGCTATATGTTATAGTAGCCCGAAATCGCCGGATCCGACAAATGGGCAGCTTTTTGGAAAAAAGCACGTATTCCAAGACTTAGAATGAATTTTAAAAAAATATCGGACAAGTTCGCGTATATACAGAAGGATTGCAAACAGGCGAAAATGACGCAATCGAGTCAGCTTATCATACTGCTCATTTATGTAGATATTTTAAAGGGTTTCCCAAACTAAACTTTATCTAAAAATGGCTGGCTTGAAACCGGTTTTACACCCATTTCTCTTAAGCAAAGTTGCTCAGAATGACCCGTAGAACAGTTCCCGCACGCGCAATTTTATGGAAAAGTATAGACCCTCTCGAATGTACATGCATATAATGTATGTATATGCATCGGTATTGAGTCAATACTATTGAATATATGCAAAATGTTCAGCTCCTCATTTAACCTATATACTTAAAAACACAAATTGATTGAATTTAGAATCAATCATTAATGAAAACTATGCTTGGAGTTGCAGTTTTGAGCATTTTTTGACACCCTGAAGCAAAGAAGAAGCTTACTTTTCTCAACTCACTTCCTTTCCTCCCCTTTATCGGTTAAATATTAAATGTCTAATCCTAAAAGTAAAATTATAAGGAATGTATCGATATACTATACAGTGAACTCTTGAAAACTTGAAGACACGATAACTCGAATGTTCGGAAACTTTAACATCTTTTCTTCTCAGTGGCTATTTTAAAACTCGAACAAAATGTTTATATTATTTCATAAACGAAAACATATATTATACTACATTAGTGTATTTTATTGCATAATGAGACAAAGAATATTTTGACCTTAGCAAAAAGTGCTGAAATAATAAATTTACTGTTCAGATGAATCTGGGTAATATTGGAAACTTCTTCAAGGTAAATCATATATTTTCAGAAGGGAAAAACTGGCACCGGCAAACAAACAGCGTATCACATTTTTGGCGTGTGCCAATGCTAATAAAAGAAAAAAAATATTAAATTGCTTGTAAGTGGAAAACCAAATACTCAGAACCTAAAAACCACAATTTTCGTAAACTTAAATTTTGTTGAATGCTATTTTTATCACGGACAATCATTAGTAATAACAAAGCAGGAGTAAAAAGAACAATGCCTTAATAACTTCGCAGGTAACTAGGTAACACAATAAAGTAAAGGTAACCTTTAAGTTCTACCTACAATCTTTTTCACCTGTGAAGGTTCAATATCTTTTAAAAGACGATTTAAAACCAAAACTTTTCCCAACACTACCACAATATTTTTCGGGTATAAAAGGTTCTGTGATCTCTAGTTTTGCCATAGTCAGCTTCCGCAGTTTCTTCAAGTCACATCGTATCAAACTCAGAACAAGCTTCCTTAAAATGGGTATTCAGCATTCGAAAAAATGTGCTTCCAATGGTGAAAATAGTACAACGTTGCCGAGCCAACATAATACGGTTACTTCAATAAAACCTGATCTGACAACCACTAATCCAGTATTAACCGATGGACCTGTCTCACCTTCGCTGCGTAAACCTAAATCAAAAACCTATATTCGTGCTGAGAAGCCGACAACTTATACACCGCATCGGGCCTATACTATATGCCAGGAAAGTGCGCTTGAATCCACCTACAATGATACAGAGAATTTGGTTTCCGTAAGACCGACTACAACTCCGAAGAAACAAAAATGCAGGAGACGACCGCACAGAGAGCCCATTTCTTATCCATGGGATCGAGCGTATGCTTTATGTCAGCAGAGTGCATCTAAAAATACAAACTATAATGATGAGAATTTAACGTCAGTAAGACCCACTACAACACCGAAGAAACAAAAATCCAAAAGACGACCACATAATGAACCCATTTCGTATCCATGGGATAGAGCCTACGCATTATGCCAGGAAAGTGCATCTACACCCACGGACTACAATGCGGTGAATTTGGAATGCGAATCGAAGGTGCAGCCACATAAGAAACCTATTATATGTACTTGGGATAGAGCATTCACTATCTGCCAAAAAAATATGAAAAGGGATGAGTCTCAGAAACAGATTAGCTGTAAAACTAGAAGAACGCGCCGTGGGTCATCATTGCGCCGCCATCCTTATAATAAAACTTTGCCGACAATCGGAGAGGAGAACAAATAATTCAATTTTTTTAGGAATGATCCAGTATTTTTTAATAAAAGTGTAGAATTCAGAAATTTCTTTTAATTAATAATTTTGTTTGTAGACATTAAATATTTTTAAGAAAACAACGCTTATATTTGAACTTATACAAATACAACAGCATTGAATTAATAAAATATGTCAGTTGCAAAATAGAAATGTTTCCCATTCAATCTTATTAAGATCCAAGTAATGAGCCACACATCGCTTATTATTTTCGGTTTCCTTAACCCAGATAAATTCTGCTTTTATACTTCTAAGAATTAAAACTACATAGAAAAGCAGCGTCGGGTCTAGATATTTATGGACTTGAAGCGATAAGTGCTTGTGTGATTTTTTTTTAATTATAACTTCTGATCAAATTTTACCTGGAGTCACAAAAAACCTTTCCACTTTTTTCTTTTTCTTACCATGAAAAAGTGTAAGTCTTCGATAACTTCTAGACTTTCACTGAACGCTTTTAGCCGCTCAAATACTACTTATGTACATTATGCAGACTACCCAAAATACTTCTGCAACATTTCTAACGATTTCGTAGCTGTGATTCTGTGGAGGCATTTGAAGTCCAGAACAGATTACGATAAAACAAGTTTTCACAATATCTTGCAACTTTATTGTTTTTAACCAGGGTTCGCTTAGTAGACGGAGCAACGCCTACTTCTTCAGAATTGTTAGTCTACAGATGTCCTTGCTACTTCATTTCCCTGTACCAAATAACAGGTTTATACCTGTATAATAAAAGGGCTCTTGCACTTGATATTGGCGATTCTGCATGTACCTAAGACATTCCAATGATCTGCCTGTCAGGCTTTCCGTAATTTCATTATTTCGTAATGAAATCCGCATTTCCTGCACTTGTCCGGTACCTAAACGGATCGTGCTTTCAGCAATCTCTTCAGCTGTTTCAGTCCCCGCAAATTCGAGAACCCAGTATATATGCAGCCGCTACATCTACTGCTTTCTTGCTTCTAAAGGCATTATCTGACGTAATGCGATAGAGATTAATGTCTTAATTTCCTCCTGGCTATCGACGTACAGTATGCAAAATCCATATTCGCACACCACATATTTTATATGAATTTTGCACATAAAAAAATATTATCAATTAGGTACAAGGTGTAAAAAGGTGTATGTCATTTAAGTATAAACGTATATATATTGCATTTCATTAAACAAATTTATTTTTCTTAAAAAATTTCGTATTTTAAAGAAACTTTCATATTCGTACAATATTTAAAGTACAAAAAAATGAATGTTATATAAAAATTAATATTTTGCTGGATACGCTCTTTGTTTTAAAACTGAATGTAAGCGACATGAAATCGATTTCATCAATTTTATGGTGAGTTTTGGATATACACCCGCGAAATATTTTTAAAGCCACTTTCGTTGAGCTCAATAATGAAAGAAAAATCTATAATTTTGCTATTATTTATTATTTTTTCGAATAAATATTTAACTCAATTAATGTTATGCTTAGTTTTAGGAAAAAAAAATAAATTATGCAAGTTTTCTCAAACATAATTTAAATAAGCCGAACGAAATAATTATAAAGCCACTTTAATTATGCATTATATTTTTAGTAATTAAGAGAAAAATAAAATGTTTAATATGATGTATGACCTCTATTGTTAGCAATAACTTCTTCCAATCGTCTGGGCATAGAATTAGTTAAAGAATGGATAACGGTTTGATCAATTGCTTCCCATTTTTCAACGATGGCATTTCTTAGACATTTGGCGTTATCAAATTGTCGTCCCTTTTCGAAAACCTTGGCTGATAACACGGACCAAAGGTTTTCAATAGGGCTTAGGTCGGGACTATTTGCAGGCCAATCTAAAAATTTCATATTCCGAGCCAGCAAGAAATCAACTGTTTTCTTGGAACGATGTATCGCTGCATTGTCTTGTTGGAAAATGAATTCATTTCCAACAAATTCCTCTCCGAAATCAATAAGAACTTCATCCAGTAATTTAATGTAGTATTCCGAGTCCATTTTTGTTGTTACAAAGCAAACTGGAGTTTTTCCTCTGTAAGTTATCCCAGCCCAAACCATAAGTGATCCGCCACCAAAATTTCGTCGCTTACATTTCTGCCTAGTAGACTCTATGGGCCTCCAATGTTTTTGGAGACCATCGGGGCCATATAAATTGAATTTTTTTTCGTCAGTAAAAATAACGGTTTTCCACTCGTCGTCCCAAAAGCGATATTTTTCGGCGAAACAAAGCCTGGCCAATTTGTGTTTTTCGGTCAATGACGGTTTGGCGCATTTTTTATCATAAATACAATCTAATTCACATTTAAGTATTTGTTGTACTCGTCGTACTCCTATCTCCAAATTAACTTGCTGTTTTATTTGTCTCGCACTTACATTTTCCTGCATGATAAGTCGTTTAATGCTACGTTTTTGCCTTTCGTTCACTTTTGGAGGCCTCCCACTTCTCTTATTTTTTCCATAATTGGTCCCTACTTTTAAAAAATTTCTTACAATATCCTTCGACCTATTTAAAAGCCTTGAGATGTCTCGATTTGACAAACCCTCTTCATGATATGCAATAATTTTTCCTTTCTCTTCTTCCGTTAAAGCTTTTCCACGAGACATTCTTTATAAAATTAAATAGCTAATTAAATTACTTATGCAATAATAATTAATAACTCACATGTAGTCTTATTTGTCACAACTAAAATAAAAATGGAATCAAATAAGCGCCCTCTGGCTTTATAAATAGAGATAACGGTTCTTGTTAAATATTCACCGCCTACTGTGATTAAAATATTAAATGATTATGAAATAATTCAAACGTCATCCCGTAAATTTAAAATACAGAATCTGTGAACACTTACACCAATTTTTCTAAGAAAAATATGAAATTTGACGGTGGCTTTGTAAATATTTCGCAGGGTGTATTTTACTTGAAGCTCTTTTAAGGTCCTAAAGGTTTTTAATACCATAATTTTTTATTAAATTTTTCAACACAGAAAATTGAGTTTATGTCAAGGCTTCGAAGAAGGTATTTTGGACAGTTATCTTTGGGGTCAGTGTCCTTCCTAAACCCAATTTTTCAAAAATTTGGTGTAGATTTCATTTTAAAATGTCTATCTACTTCTTAACATTAATTATTCCACCAATAAAGTGCAAATTCCCTACTCCCGAAACACTGAAACATCCCCAAACCATCACAGATGATACACCGCATTTAAATGAAGTGTTTGCTTCCCTCCCTTCCCTCCGCCATGCACCTTTCTTTTAGTGTGACTTGAAATCTGAAAGGATAGAACCAGAGCTAAGTAAAAACCTATGCAGACCACACATCTATTACTACTAGCGACGAGAATATGAGTAATATAACGGAGAACGTTTTTTAAATAATTGCTCCTTCGTTTGACCTTTTAAATATCTCGAAGATCTGTCCAAAAATCCAGTATGAGCGGTTGAAAACAGTTTAGATACAAATGTGCTTGAACATTTAAGCGAACTTTCAAGGCTGAATCTCCAAAACCATTATAAGGAAAAATTTAAGCATTTGAAACAATATTCTAGAAATTTTATAGAATTAAATAGGACAATAAAACACAAATATTTGTTAAAGCCATTGCTAGGAATATTTACCGATAACATTACTTTAATGTTTGCACTGAAAAATGCAAATGAAATTACCTGAAATTATTTCTGAAAATCAAGAGCACACTTTTTAAATACATATCGACCTTTTTAAACACATATTTTATTTTACATACACAAAATAAATACATACAAATTTTAATTTCCTACATCGAATAACTATAACCATCTATAAATACTCTTAAGTATAGTTTTGTATATCTATGATCTATACATTTCGAGCTTGCATTCTTAATTTAACCGGTTCTGAACTACGGGCTGCAGCTTGGTTTCGGTATATTAGCTTTGGTTGGATTGAGTGGAGGAGGTTGTCTGCATTTTCCGTATTTCTTTTCGCTAGACATTCTCTAAGTTCCGACATAACGCTTGCAATGAGATTAGTTTGTTCTCTCTGTATCTGAGATAAGAAAAGTGGCCTTAGAGATCGACGTACTTCTTGGTCTAAATTTTCACCTTCAGATGCAGTCGGTAACGACACTTGGGAGCAATTCTTTCTCATTTGTTTAGCTATTTCGTAAGGCGAATAACGGTCCTGGTGTATGTTGTCGGATTTAATGATGTTCGGCTTGATTGAAGCTGCCTTCATTTCTTTCTCTAAGGCTCGTTTTGCGATGCGTAGCTCCGTCTTCTTGGTGAGTTCCTCTGAGAGTGAGCTTCGCGGAGATATTACAACCAAATCTTCAGCTTGAGATTTAATTCCAATGTCACGTTTTCTACTTATTCCAGTTAAGAGCTTATTTTTAGCAATGTGAAGTTCCAGTTTCTTTGTGAGTTCCTGTGACTTCATTTCATTCTCTTGGTTTGGACTTGACATGCGTCGCTCCATTTCCTTCGTGAGCTCCTCTGAGAGGGAGTTTCGCGGGGATATCACAGCCAAATTTTCAGCTTGGTATTTAATTTCGGTAGCTCGGTTTCTACTTATTTCAGTTAACAGTTTACTCCTAGCGTTGCTAAATTCCAGTTCCTTCGTGAGTTCCTCAGAGAGAGACCTTCGTGGGGAAATCACACTCAAATCATGCTGAGTCTGAGCTTGATATATAATTTCAGTTGTGCGTTCTTCATTCCTTCTAGAGAAGCACTTACTGTTAGCAATGTGCCGTTCTTGTTCCCTTGTGAGCTCTTCTGAGGGAGAATATCGTGGTGATATCATAGCAAAATTGAGTGATTTTCCCGTAAATTCCTTTGAAAGGGAGATTCGTTGGGTTTGAGCATGTTCCTTCAACTCTGCCATGGCTTTTTCTATATCATACACCTTTTCTTTGATATTAGCACTATAGTGCACTTCTTTCCCGTGGCTTTCTATGGTTTCAAGCTCAGGTGATTTACCAGTTATACTCTTGATATTATTCAGCGTGGGTTTAATATCAGCGAATTCTTGTAGTGTGTATTTATCCTCTCCCGTACTCGTGTCAGATTTAAGACGTGTTTTCAGCGGTGAACCATCGTAACCGCTCGAAATACGTGCACCCCCGGCTGGTGAATCAGGTTCTGGTTTATATTTTCTCTTGAAGTTGAACTGTCGTTTAATCTCCATTTCATCCTCATTGATATAACTTTCGGATTTAGGTGCAAGAGAATCATAATCACATTTTTTAAACTCCATACCACTCATTTTTCGTAGATTTTGTTTAAGGTAAGCTATTAGCGATGATTTATTAAAAGTTTGCGCTACTGCTCGAGAGTTGTGAACTAGAGAGGTCTACAGGTTGAACTGTTTAAAATCTTCGCTATCGCGCACCTTTTTATACCTTACACAGGTAGCTAACAAGCTTACAATCTTCGTTAAATAATCCTAAATTAAGCTTGGGCGTGAGGTACGAATACCGTAGGTAGCTCCCCGAGCTTACAAAGGACAAAGGCTGGTGCTAAACAGATAATTTACAAGTTTTCTTAACTTCGTCATGTCAAAGCCCCAGCCGTCTCCCTGTGTCATTGTATATTATTATTTGTTATTAATCCGTATTTTGTTTTTATTGTTTGTTTATTAATCCTTATTTTGTTTTAATTTTTTGTTTTCAACCACGTTGAAGGCTGAAGGCATCAAACACTCCATCAGTGGAGAACCTTTTTTAGTAATTTTGCAGATTCAAAATAACATTTTTATCATTTTTTTAATTATTCTATATTTTAACCTGGACTACAAAAATATGACCTCAAAGTTTTAAAACATTTCATGTCGTAACTTTATCTAAAAAATTAGGCCGTCAGACGAAAATTGTCTTTTAAATTTTCTAAATTTTTGCAGAAAATAATTTCAGAACAAGTATATACGTTAACTTCGATTGCAACGAAGCTATAGTACCCTTCACAAATACAATATATTCAGTTCAAGAAATTTATAGTCAGTTTGTATGGCAGCTATGGCCTATAGTGGTCCAAAAACGGCGATTTCAACAAATGAGCAGTTCTTTGGGTAAAAAATGACGTGTTCCAAATTTCAGAACAAAGTCTTAAAAACTGAAGGATTAGTTCGCGTATATATTATGACGAAATCGACGCAGCTCATCACATATCCTTCTGGGCTTTACAAACTTCTTGACAAATTCATATACCTTGTTCGGGGTATAATTACATTTAATTCAACCCGGTCAAATTCCACATTAAAAAGTAGTTTATTTCTTTGTACGAGATCATTTTGAACTACTGATTCAATATACTCTTAAAACCTTAAAACATAACAAACAAAATTATGCTAAACAAATATCTTTAACTACTTGATTCACGAGTTTATCTAGCGGGTTGAGTTCAGGAGACTGACAAGCATAATATCAAACTTGGAACACCTTGTTCAGTTTTTTGCTTTAATGTTATATTTTGGGTCATCTATATTGATATTGCAGTGGTATATTGCCGGGTCAAAAAAGCGAATTTACTATAATATTAAATACCTTAATGTTTGAGATGTCTGACCACAATATATTTCAAAATTAATGCATGGATCCGGACAAACGCTCTCTGGAAAATTCCATAAGATATTGACTTTCACTGTTTCTACCTTTGTGATGGCAAATTTCCGACATCGAGTTATCTGACCACAATATATTTCGGAGTTTATTTATAGATCTTGACACTCTTCCTCTGGAAAATTTTGTACAATTCTCATACTCTCTTGTTTCTTCTTTGGTTTGAATTCTGAAAATCATTGATCCGCTACGTAGATATTCTACAAACTACTTTTCCAAGCACGATTACAGTGGACGAGGGTAAAATGTTAAAGAGTACTGCGATTTATACGAAGACGTAGTTTATTGGATAAATAAGTTATTTATTTTTTGACAAATTCAAGTACATAAAAGTGGTGTCGACTAATAATTAAAATAAGAATTTAGATATAATTATCTTGTCTACTTAAGTATAACAATGATTGTTATGATATAAGCTTAATTATGACAATATATGCATAATAAAAGAGAAAAATTAAATAATAAAACCCTTTTAAAGAGAAAAAATAAGAATATGTACAGTTTGCTATGCTTATGAAACAAGTTTAAGAAATATATGTTGATAAACTGAATGACAGCATTTGGAGTTATAATTTTGCGTTAGTTTGATATTACATTATTTCTATAAATAATAACTCATACCAAATTTCGTGAAGATATGTCTTCAAATGAGGATGTTTCCCATGCAAGAATTTGATTCCGATCGTTCAGTTTGTATGACAGCTATATGCTATAGTAAGCCGATCTGAACAAGTTCTTCGGAGATTATATAATTAGCTTAGAAAATAACCTATCCCAACTTTTGTGAAGATACATTGTCAAATGTGAAAGTTTTCTATACAAGAACTTTATCCCGATCGTTCAGTTTGTATGGCAGCTATTTTTTATAGTGGTTTCATGAAAGTGTTTTGACCGGATTTACGACTAATTAGAGGGTACATTTATGTATTTGTGTTAATATTATACGAAAGGTGTTGTTTATAAATTAATTTTGTATCAAGAATAATGCCGAGATATATTACCTTTTCTTTCCACGAAACAAAACAGTTGTCCCTGAATATTCTATTCGTTTTCTACTTAACAAAACGACTTGTGTTTTCTGCGGAGTTAAAAGAATTTTCCATTTAGAGAAATAATTATACAAAACTTTAAGGGAAGAACTCAAAATAGCAAATACTGATGTAGTGTACTCATATGATTGGAGAATATCTGCAGTACATATGTGTATTGTACTACAGAGAAGTCCAACAAGCGCCTTGAGGACATCTAGCTGGTATTTTGAGATATAGGGACTGGTTACTACCAATATGAGAAACTTAGATTTTCAGAAAGCACAATTTTAATTAATTCAATCTGAAAGTCAAAAGCAGCTTCGATGTCCATAAATACTACGCCCAAAGCTTAGTTTCTTGTGAAATTGCTCCTTATAACTTTTCTTATTTTAACTTGTGGGCGAACAGTGTTAGGTTCAATTCTAAAGCCAAAGTGTTGGGTTGGAAGAATTTCATTGTCCTCAACTAAAGTGGTTAATTTTTCTTTAACAATCTTTTCCAGTAATTTACTCATCGATGAGTGTAAGCTTATAAGACAGTAAGAACAAGGGTCCCCTGATTGTTTTTCAGGTTTTTCTATGATTTAGCATTTTTCCATGTTTTAGGAAGCATTACGCAATCTTTTTTGGGTCGAGATTTTAGACAACTATTATTAATACCGTCAATGCAAGGAGACCTTTTAGCTTTGTAGGTCTTTTGTAGTAATTTCTTCAGAGTTGATGTAAAAACTATCGAAAGACCTATGAACTGTTGTGTTAAGTGGCAGGATAAAATTATCGACTTCAGGTTTAGTAGTATGATCGCTCAAATGAGCAGATGCACACTAATTCATCACATATGTATTTCATTAGCAGTACTGTAAAAGGTTGCATTATCTTCCAACTTTGGAATGTATTTCTTCTTTAAACTTTTGTTATATCCCAACAGGTGATTATTCCAGTTTTTATTGCGGGGTTTAACATTCTGCCTTTTATGCATATATTGAGTCGGCTTAACAGAACTTGATCAGCGATTTATCTGTAACTCTGTCCAACAGTGAGAAAACTTTTCAGCTTGGTATTATTAAGCAAGATAAGATCATATATCAAATTTAGTAGGGCGGGGTTATAATCCCATTTCATCCATTTTTACACTGTTGGTAGAAATTCTTATCTGAATAGAATCCATAGGTGTCCTTTAGTACTGCATTTCCCTGTACCAAATAACATCTTTATACTAAATTTATCAAATGGCAGACAGTCACTTGAAACAACCGCTAGGTCAACAAAACTATTGTACGCCGTAGCAATATGTTGCAAATATATAAAAATATATTCCTTAGCATTATGTGTTCTTATAATAGAGTGGAAAAAAAACTCCCTGCTTTCGTCATCACATTTTCTATCTTCATAAAAACTATTTTAGCTATTCAGCAATTATGTACATATCAAACATTCCCGTGCTTTTTTTTAATAATAAATTGTCAATTCTTGTTGGTTCAGACGATAGAGGGATACTTACGATATTCTGCTGATTTAAAAATAACTAATTAGAATTTGACTTTGCTTTTGAAATTTAGGACCATTAAAGCATATGATTATCAAACTAAACGAGAATACCTTAAAACAACCGTAATCTTGTTCCGCCTCACAATGAACTAGTTTTAATAATAAATCAGCTGGTATTTTTACAAACATTTTGGTGTAATTTGTGCCGGAACGAATTAACTGTTGTTAGCGATATTTCAAAATAACAGGTTCAAGCGAAATTAAAAAGATTTCGAGTTATTTTAAGTTAAAATAATTTTTCAAAATTCAAAGCTTATTCTTTAAATATTCAAACATATTTTTTTTATTAAATTATTGAAATGTATATTTTATTTTACATAAAATTTTTATCTTTCAACATCGAATAATATTTATTATTACCATAAACACTATACTACTAAGCTTAGCAGATCGGTGATCTACCATATAAGTTTCGAGCTTGCATCCTTAGTTTAGTCGGCTGTAAGCAACCGGTTGCAGCTTGAGGCCGGTTTATTAGCTTTGCCGGGATTGAGTAGAGTTTTTTTTCCTTATGTTCCACACTTCTTTTCGCTAGACATCCCTCTAATTCCGACATAACGTTTGCAGTGAGAGTAGCTTGTTCTCTGGATATTTGACATAAGAAAAGTGGTCTTAAAGAGCGACGTACTTCTTGGTCTATATTTTCACCTTCAGATGCAGTCGGTAACGACACTTGGGAGCATTTCTTTCTCATTTGTTTAGCTATTCCGTAAGGCGAATATCGGTCCTGGTGTGTGTTGGCGGATTCAATAATGTCCGGTTTGATTGAAGCTGCCTTCATTTCTTTCTCTAAGGCGCGTTTTGCGATGCGTAGCTCCATTTCCTTCATCAGTTTCTCTGCGAGTGAGCTTGACGGGGATATCACAGCTAAATCTTGAGCTTGAAATTTAATTCCGGTGTCTCGTTTTCTACTTATTCCATTCAAGAGCTTACACTTAGCTATGCGAAGTTTCAGTTCATTCGTGAGTTCCTCTGACTTCATTTCTTTCCCTAGGTTTGGATTTGAGATGCGTCGCTGCATTTCCTTCGTGAGGGAGGTTCGCGGGGTTATCATGTCCAAATCTTTAGCTTGAGATTTAATATCCGTAGTTCGGTTTCTACTTATTTCAAAAAAGACTGACCTTCGTGAAGATATCACAGCCAAGTCATGCTGGTGTTGAGCTTGGGATCTAACGTCATTTCTGTATTTTTCATTCAAGCATGTACTCTTTTTTGTCTGGCATAACGTTTGCATTTCTTTTCTCAAGTTTCTCTTAGCAATGTGCTCCTTCAACTCCGTCATGACTTTTTCCATAAGTTTGACTTGTTCTTCTGGTATCTCGAGTAAGAAGCGTGGCTTTAAAGTTCGACGTAGTTCTGGAAATGAAACGTATTGCTGAGTGGCTAATACTGATATTCCTAAATATTCTTTTCGTTTTTGCTTCAATCTTTCATAAGGCGTGTATCGGCTTCTAGAATAACTATGACGAATTTTCAAATTATAATTTTTAGTGTCTTTCTTCGGTTGATGCTGCTGCGAGGTGGCACTTTTTTCTATTTCCTTACATCTTTGAGCTAAACGCTGTTTTAGCTCGGCCATAAGTTTTTCCATGATGATCACTTGCTCCATCGGAACTCTTGATAAGATCTGCGATTTCAGTTTGTCGAGTTTAATTTGGGCCAATATATCGTCGTGACCTTTTGTATTAGCGATAGTACTAAGGTCTGTCTGACAATTAGTTTTGACAACTGTGTCTTCTGTTTTTGTAAGAATCAGAAGAGGTTTTGCTGCAACGATTGGCTTTAGTAAGACTTTTCTAAAATATGGGCCACCACGTAAGCATATTTTGTGTACTAAATGGTGATATGATTTGTTTTTAGTGCTTTCTTTGATATTTGCAATGTGAACTTCTTTCCTGTGGCCTTCTATGGTTCCAAGCTCAAGTGATGTACCGGTTATATTATTCTTATTTTTCTGCGTGGTTTTCATTTCAGAGAATTCCTGTGTTGTGTTTTTATCCTCTCCTGTGATCGTATCAGATTTTAGACGTTTTTTCAGTGGTGAACCATAGTAACGGTTAAAAATATGTGCACCCGCAGCGGCTCCAGCTGGTGAAGCAGATGCTGGTTTATATTTTCTCTTGAAATCGGACTGTCGTTTAGATACTTCATTGTCTTCATTGATATAACGTCCGGATTTGGATGAAAGAGATGCATAATCACATTTTTCGATTGCAAATCACCCATTTTTCGTAGATTTTGATGATGAGATATTGGCAATGATTTGTTAGAAGTTTGCGCTACTGCTCGAGAGCTGTGAACTAAGGAGATTTACAGATTCAAATTTTCTTTATCGTGCACCTTTTTATACCTTACGTCAGTTATGTAGAAGATTTCATAGGTAGGTGCAATAATCTTCGTTAAATAGCCGTTAATTAAGGTTGGGCGTGAGCTCAGAATACCGCAGGTAGATGAACGAGCTTACATGGAATAAAAGCAGGTATCTATGTTATTTTCTTGTGTATTTTTTCGCGTTAAGATTGCTTTGTTGGACTATAAACATCTATCCTTCTTTACGTTAAGTATTCTGAACAATTAAATATGTATGTCCTTAAGGTAGTCTCTATTAATCTCTCATATTGTTTTTTTACTTCCAGATCTATAAGAAAACAGCTCTATATTTTGCCTGTCGACCACATATATTGCTAAAGCAGCAAACGTAGCCGAGAACAAAGAAAATAAACGACTTCCTTAATTTTGCCGTATGCTCTCATATGATTTTTGCATTTAAATGAAAATTATTACGATGGAATAACAGTGCTTGTGTGGAAAGTTGGTCGAAAATAGACAGAAATATTCGTGAATAAACCGGTGTAAAGTGATGTACAATTATAAGTGTTTTTTGTGTATGTGTTTGTGAGTGATAAATAATGTGGGAAAGGCGGAAGATGGATACGATTTCTGGCAATGCTATTTCGGGTGAGTAAGAAAAATTTTCGATATTTGAATTTAGATATTTATGATTATTTTTATAATTTAATATTTTACACCAAACCCGAAGCGCCCTTTGTACCCAAATTGTTAACTAATAGCATCGAACATAAATTAAAATTATATTAAATATATAAATTATTTTTTAATAAAAATTTAAGGAGCACACGTTATGTGAAATTTTGGAAAATTACACTGTGACAAAAAAGTACTCGGAAATTGTGAATAAAACGCAAAATATTTAATTATTCATCAAAAGTTCTTTTGCCGTCTTCAAAGTAATCCCCACCGAATGTAATACACTTATACCAACGATTTTTCTGTCTTCGAAACACTTTTCATAAGTACTTTTTGTAATAGCCAGCCCTTAAGCAAGCGACTTTTGTTTTATCACTTTGATCGAATAAAAACGGGTTTTAAGCAGCGGCAATTTCGGTTTGGGGAACAAGAAAAAAGTCACAAGGAGCCAAATCTAGTAAATTCCGGTGGTTGACCAATGGTTTTTATTGCGCTTTTGGCGTGAAATTCAGTCACAAAAGTACCGCAAAGCGATGGTGGATTATCATCGTGTAAAATCCATGAATTGCTCTTCTTCGATTCCGGCCGTTTTCGACAGATATTCTCACGCAAATGACTCGGTACAGCCAAATAGAACTCTTTATTGACTGTCTGTCCATTCGGAACGAATTCATGATAGAAAAAACGGCTTTGACGTGGATTTTTTTGGTTTCGGCTCTTGCTCTCCATGAATGTGGGATCGGAGGATTGCAATATCAAGCATGTTTTAGGGTACTATTTTTGAACAAAAATTCTGCTTTATCAGGACGAGTCGAGCAAGAACGCGTTTCATACCCAAAATACCCACCAAAATTATTTGAACGGAGTCGCGAGGTGGCATTGCCATCTCTCTAACACTTGTTTGACGATTTTCAAGGACCATATTCTTCACGTTTTTAATACTTTTATCCGTTCAGAAGAGGTCGAAGGTCGTTCAAAATGAGGCAACGATGTCTCGATCGTCTTTGTAAATTTGTACCACTCGTAAGCTTGTGTTTTAGGACTGACCAACTTAGCAAAATACATGTTTTTGAGATATCATTTACCAGGGAGTTCAAATTACAATTTCCCATTACTTTTTGTCACAATGTAATTAGGCCTGTAAGTTCAATTCTATAGGATTACTTTAATTGAAATAAATTTAAATTCAAAGTAATTTATGCTGTAATAATATAGGGTTATGCAATTTAAAGAAAGCAACGATCTATGAGGAGTTTACCAAAATAATTTAGGTTTAAAATTGACTATAATGCTTGCCCTTTAAACAATATGTCAAACAATTAGCCGAGCTAATTTATGGTTTTGAGTAGAGAGTACCATTGCCCTTACTTACACAAACCACATTTTGTCAAAATATCCCTAAACAACCATATTGTAAACATAAACATAAACAAATAATAATGTTACTGCTACATATTAATTGTATTTATAGTTTATTTCATACTTATTTAATAAATTAACAAAGCATTCTATGAATTCTCCTCTACCACATGACTGTACAAATAATTCTCAGAATTATTTAATGAACAATAATTAATAAATAAGCTAATTCCGCCACCTTCAACTCTTCCTCAAATCGCGCAGCGCACATTTGCATGCGTTGGGCAACCGCACCATGCTCTCCTGCATGACGCCATCCACCAGCACCACCAAACTTCTATAAACGAAATGTTGCTTACATCGCGATTTCACGCCGAGCGGCAAGAGCTCGTCAAATTTGCATGGCGCATCCTCATTTTCGCATTGCTCCACCAGAACGCCTTGCTTGTATTGTTCGTGTTGCACAACCATCAGCCATTTCGATTCCACAGTTTCGGCTACCTTCGGGTAAACCAATCGCGTTTTGCTCTCACAATAGTAGCTATCATCACTGTCATCGTTCATGCGATTCGTCACATTTATTGGTTGTACGAAATCATCTTTGAAATATGGTTTGAACTTTTCAAATTCCTCTCTACTAAATTTATTCAATTGCGTTGCTTCCAAATAATTTGTCACCTCGGTACAGAATGTTTGTCCTTTCAGTCGTTCGGGGCAATTGATCGCATCATCGTTTGATTCGCCTTTCGTTGTGTTGAATACATAAAAACCAGTTCCCATCTCAAAGAGATCGTCCAACACGATTTCCGTTTCGATATCCGTTACTGGACGACTGCCAGTGTATTTAATTATCAATAAAACGCCCACGAGCGTGATCTCTAATCGCAAGCGTGGATTCATCATTATTGTGTTTTTGCTTCGTTGACTCTTTAATTACGCTTATAAGTGTATGGTTTACTCCAAGGACCGGTACACTTGGTTTTCCCCACGTTAGTTGAATGTTTTTTGACCAGAATTAGTTGAGTTTATTGCAAAAATCTGTGGAAACTTGGGAATTTCCACCGCTCAGTTAATTGTCAGGTGTCGCTGAATGCTGGGTTTTTCCCACAACTGAATGAGTTGTGTGAAAATTTTTCTTTTTATACCAGCCCGTACAGGCAAGCCTACGGATTTCGCGTTTTCACGCGTTTAGCTTGCCTGAGCAGGTACCGCCATTATAGCGTTTACGGCGGCTTACCTTTCTCACTCTGCATTTGCATGTATTTTGCTGTAGCAAGCGACCTTAGCTGTTGATCATGATGCAATCAAATTTAACAGGTGCATGAACCTTAGCCATTCTTGAATTGAGAAAAAAATGCTTTTGTTATGAATTCTTGGAATTACGACTGCGAATTATTATGAGTGGAGACAGTTACTGTCTGCAAACAAATGCCTTGTACTACCTTCAGAAATAATGACACATTTTTAAACGGTTTCTATAAACATTTTTATTGCTTCGTTAATTCTTTTTTGGTTTTTTTTTTGTTTTTTCAAAATTGAAAAGAATGCAAAAGAAATGAAAGTTGTAAAAAACGACAATGTAATATTTATAAACATAATATTAATAGCAGCGTCGGTTTGTATAAACATCCAATCCAGTTTTCAAGGTTGTGAACTCATTTCCACTGCAGATCATTCAATTTTAAAAGAAAATATTATTTTCTGGCGACAGACGTTTTCTTATTTTTCTTTACAGCGAGTTTACAACACCATTCGTTTTTCTTTTTCGCTGCTTGGTGCCAATTGGAAATTCCAAAGGTACTCAGCACCGGTTCTTTGCAACGTCTTACACTTCCTCTGCTTCCTCCGGCGGGTACTGCGTCAAATACATTCAAAACTGGGTTGATTGAGAAACCCAATTTTCGACCACTTTTTACACTAATTGGGATAGTATGTCATTCGAATATTCTCTTCCAAAACGTTAATTGCCTCGGGCTTAACTGCATAGACAAGCGATTTCGCATAACCCCGCAAAAGATAGTCCAGCGATGTTAAAACGCACGATTTTGGACGACCAAAAGTTTTTTCTTCAATAAATTGATTGTTTTGTTGGCTTTCTTCTTGAAATCAAAGCTCGTCCACATCAAAATCCTTCAATACAGTCACGAAAAAGTCATTAATCATGGCTCTATAGCGTTCCCCATTGGCTTCAACGTTATGGCCGGCAACATTTATGAATGAATGTAGATCAATGATTTCCTGAGACCATTGAGCACACCAAACTTTGACTTTTTAATAATATAAAGGCGTCTCAATAATGGCTTGTGGATTATCATCATTGTAAATGCGACAATTTTGTTTAGTAACGTATCCATTCAACCAAAAGTGAGCTTCATTGCTAAACAAAATTTTCTTGCGAAAATCGTGATCGGTGGCCAAGTCGTTTTGGGTCCATCCCAGGAATGTGCAACGCGCTTGAGAGTCGTTCAGCTTCAATTCTTGGATGAGTTGAATTTTATGAACCCGAAAACCACAACAGCTCAAATTATTGCGAGCGATGGAAGATGATCTTCTTCGATGCTCTAATCCACAGCAATAGTACTCTGATGCCGATAGTGTCTTCGGTGAGCCCTATACTGAGTATGCTATTATATTCTGTGAGGTGACGCATTATCCATTAGAGTATGTGTGGTACGAAATCGATATGTGATTGTTCGAATTACCGATTTTGCTGGGCGATTTATTGTACGAATTTTAGGTGCTGTTCGCGATGCGTTAAACGTTTTTTCGGCGTTAGTCTGTGTATTATGAAAATGTACACCAAATTCAGTATAAGTCAAGTAACAGCTGCCAAAAAACCAACTCCCAAAAAGTTTTAAAAACTACACGCCTAAAACACAGCACCTGTAAATTGCCTCAATGATACCACGGCGGGTAGTTTTGAAATATATTTGCCTTTATTCGCCATGTTTTTGTTGTAGTTTCTCAGCTGTTAGTTTTCTGAAATAAATACTGTTTGCCAATAGATTTAATCACACTAGTAGATAGTAACCCAAGAATATGCGCTGCACAGTCGACTTTTAGCCATCATGTTATAAGAAACATAATTTGCTGGTAATTCCGGCTGATTCCGAAATTGTTCGGGATTTAAAGTTCCTGTAAAAAACCATCAAGTGAATGAAATATTATACAAAATTCTTATGTTCGGTGTTGTTTTGCCCACACTGCCATATATGTACCATATGTTTACTGGTAATAAAGTAGAGAGATACGATTTGGCATTGTTTATCATGAAATCTTGCCAGCTATATACTAGTGAAGTACTCTGATGCCGATTAAGTACATTTTTTATAGGTTATTTTCAAGCAAGAAATAAAAGTATAATCTTGCTGTATTTATTTGTATATCATTACCGAAAACATAGGCCAGACTTTCCATGATATTTTGTTTTTCAGAATTTTCAATCATACCTATAGATCTCATGAATCCATTATCTATAGAATTCTTGAGCTCTACAATGGTTATGAAGTAATTTCCGCTCAATGCCATAATTTTACTTTACAATAATTAAATGTACAAAACTCGTTATTATTTCTACACAACCACTCCACATCTTTGTAAAAGTGATTCACAATAGGTATGTGCAAGAAAATTAGTTAGTACTCGTAAGAATAAGTTAGCGTGCAAATTACCATCACTTCAGTGAAATATTATGAAAGCTTAAGAAACTCCCAGTTTTGAAATTTCAAGGCACTTCCCTCTTACACATTTTCTCATACACATAACGTACACCTTCTTGTACAATCCATTGTATCAGTATAGTATATATGTACTACATAGCATAGCACATGTAAGCTCTCTTGCATTTCAACATTTGTAAAATGAATCAAATTTTTATGTGCACATTTGCATGCAACATGCAATTCCGTCATTCATTTGCCTGCCCATTCGCCACATATCACATGCATTTACCATATGTTTCGAATGAATTTGCAACTGACGCTTTCAAAAGAACCTCACAAATTGCACAATAAGCTTTACATTTGTATGCCAAAAGAAAAATGACGCAGTGCCTCTCGGCGCAAAAAGGCGGTCGTAATGCTCAAAAATAACCCAGAAATGTGAATTTATCGAAGTGATTTTTAGTAGCTTTCGTTTGATAGTCCAAATGTCTGATTACACTGCTGAAAATATAAAAGAAAGTCCGTACGTGAGGAGTTAAATTCTTACTTTTTCATATTTTTGTTCAATATTATTTTTTTTTTTTGATTAATTTAAAAATCTCTTAGATTATGCATTTTATCCCTTGTGATAAATCCTTTCGTCGGTCACAAGCTATGTACTGTACCTTAAACGAATATTTGGGTAACATTTTGCCATATATCTCTTGCCAAGTGACCTTTTGTCAGCGTATTTCCTCTTCAACAGCAATTTACTCTGGTTCTCAAAGACGTGTTTTCGTTAGCATAGTACTCTAATGTATTTTCTTAACTAGTCACAGTATTTATTAGTTATTGTGCCATTTTTAGCGACGTCTCACTTTGAAAATTTCAATATTACTGAGCTGAAATTTCCACTCACCTCAGCAAGTAAATTACGACAGGTAGTTTTACTGTGAACAACGCCTTCAAAAATTGATGTTGAATTCAATACATGGTGTGTGCTATTGTACCTGTTGAGCGAAGTCCAGAACAAGGGACAGTATATTTAACACGCACCTCTTTGTGCCAGAGATGCTTCATAAATAATGTTAATGTGTTGGCTCTTCAAATCTTACAACTACTACTAAGTTAAAGAGATAGTTTCAATCTTTTTGGCAAAAAGTTTTATCGATCGAGTCCTCTGGTTGCCAGGACTAGGAGTATATATTTATCTTATTCCTTGGAAGCATTAATTTGGCAAGAGAGAAAAAATGTAAAATATTAAATTAACTAACTTATTTCTATAATTCTCTTTATTTATATGAATATATGTATGTAAAACCGTGCAACAATTTCGCATATTTCCACAGTAAACTATTTTTAACACAATTTCTTAATATTTAAGAATCTAGTTTTTAAAATCTTTCTATTTAAAGTTTTGTTTTTGGATAGATTTTATCCTCCATACAATTTTCAGCAGATTTTTTTCCGGTTTCTACTTTCAGAGTAAATACTTTCGTCGTCCTTTAGGTCTTTGCTATTGCCGTGATTAATACTATAACATATTGTCGAATCTGGAAAATAATCTTTAGTTTTCCGAAGGTCATTAAATCATCTGCAATTGCCGATACTCCACCAACAGCTTCTATAACTATCAGGAAAAATATAGGCACTAAAACTATTTTCCGTTGTTAAGAGCCCTTCACTGTAAGTTTTACGGCGGTCTTCGCTTCGATACCATTTATAAGTAGTTCGGCCCCTAGTAAGTGCTAGTATTTGCCTTGAGAGAACTCAGTCTCTACTATTGAAAATTTTATTTTAAAAATATCTCATAATTCTCTTACGAACTACTTTCAAGGTAAGATTGTACATATAGTTCTTGTTCGTTTAATAAATCTTTGATTCCTGTGTGGAGAAATCCCGTCAAATTGTATTTAAATGAAAGCTCACACCAAGCTACATAGTGCAGAGGGCAAAAATATATTTGTGAAAGGCAACCAACAAAAGATGTATAATATTCGGAACTTTATCTTTTTTTGTTTTCTTAAACTCTACTGAAGAGTAAGTTTGGAGCGATCTAGCTACGCGAATGTAATTCTAGTTATTGTCATCTATGTCATATGGTTATCCAGATCCATTTGACCTTATTTGGCAAAAAACTATAAAACCGAAGCAGACAAATTTTGGCATCCTATAGATAATTTTATCTTTATAATTAAATTTATTCAAAAAATAGACGTTTTCGGATCGCTCTGTAAACTTCCGCCCATTTCACTTATTTTTATGTGATTACATCTGTTACCATAAATAACAAAGGACAAAAAAAACGTGATTTCCAGTACACTATCTAATTTTTTTGGTATATTGTATACGATTTAAGATACAAATTACAACACAACTTAAAAATTTTACATCAAGCTCTCGAAAATCCTGCGCTAACCTAAATTAAATATTATTATTTTAGTCTTATAACTAAAATATAAGCACAATCTCAAATGGAGCTCATGATACATTCACAGGTACTTGGTAATTTAACCATTTCTTCCTTCATCACTCCGTCCATCAAGACAACTAATTTACGATAGGTGAAGTTTTGTTTACATTTCGGTATATCTTCCAGCGGCAGGGTACTATTCTCTTCACCAGGTCGCTCCTCATTTTCACATTCCTCTACTAGAACACCTTGCTTATGTTGCTCATATTGCACCACCAATAACCACTTGGCATCCTCTGACATCGCACCTTCGGGATAAATCAGGTTTGTTATGGTATTGCAAGGTTTCTTCGCCACCTCGATCTCCATACGTGTTGCTATATTCAGTGGCATCGCCATATCATCTGTGAAATATGCTCTGAATTTTTCAAACTCTTTTGGGTCGATTTTGTCAAGACGTGTAGCCTCCATATAGTTTTCAACCTCCTTGCAATATGACTTTCCGGCCCGACGTTCGGCGCAAACAATTTCGTCATCCTCAAATTCTTCTCTTGCCACTCCCGTGTTATATACCATAAGACCTTCGTCGAGTTTAAATATGCTCTGCAGTTTGTGCATAATGTCTTTAGAAGGATCAGCAATGGGCGCAGGTCTGGCGCTAGTTTGTAGGACTGTCAAGGATATCGTTAGTATTTTAAGTAATGAGTTTAGCGTCGAAGTCATCTTGAATTTTCGAAGAGGTAAATTAATGTTTCCTAGTTTAAGATCCGCTGCTGTTTGTAGTTCTTAGTGATGAGTTTTTAGCTGTGTGTGTTTTACTGTCAACTTAGCGCTAACGACTGACGTCTGGAGTCGATTTGCAGCTCATTTTATAGCTGGACGCGCAGTAATGCATATGCAATATTTTTTTACCTACGCACGGTTTTCAAAGAAGAAAGGGAATTCCCAGCTACTTAAGGAATTTCGCTTCGGCTGGGAAAACCCCAGTCGTGTGTGCTTGTAACTTAGTTCTGTCATTATTCTGGTAATTAACACAATGCCACAACACTTTGGTTTGACTTTAACCATTTCATTGTTCCATTTTTTATAGAATCCTATCCCAAAAACTATTGCTGAAATGTACTATACATTATATGTGATGCTCAGACTGTGGAAAGTACAGTTGAATGTTCAATATTCGTTATAAAATTTAGCTTGTTCAAATCATCACTGGACTCCATTTTTAAATAACAAATCGAAACAGTCGAAGCGATACCAAGCTAAGCTTCTCTTTCTCTTTTATTGAGATCATTATTTGTAAAAGAACCACATAGGTTCAAATGTAGTTAACGATTATCTTATTTTGTTGTAATTTTAGAACTAACTCTTTGGATCTTCCGTATCCTACATTCTTAAACATTTTATCAACATGATCTGCTCATTTTCCAATTCTCGACAATTCTCCCGCAGTGCTGTGCGAGATTTCATGATATATCCAATATAACCTCTTGCGGAACCTGGTATTAGACGCGATGAAGCGTTAAGGTATTCTCACAACCGTTACGTATGGTGTGGAAAATTTAATGCGGTTGAGAAGTAATATGTTAAAAGTGGCCACACTGTTCACAATGGCCTGCCAGCAGTAACGAAATTAGCAACATGAAATTGTTTTCGAAGTAGTTGTATTTGGGTGACCGCAGTGTAAATTTACACCCCACGTATTCGCCGCACCCTTATATAAACGAATCAATGTTTTCAAGGCAATTTTTGCATGTGTGCCTACACGGCATATGGCTATGTAAGCAGCTTCATATAAGTAAGAGGATCATGATTTCCTCGTTGAAAGTTGCAGTTTTACTGTTCGACTGGCGACTTTCGTTGTTGCTCTCCGTATTGATGGTTTGGTATATGCCTCATATGCAGGAGTACGAGGACGTAGTAGGTCCTTAAGTTCAATTCATGTGCTATGTGTAAGTAACGGTCAGCGTTTAGCTAAGCTCTTGCATACTTTATACATTGGAATGCTCTGCAGTGTCTGTTATTGAGATTCTGTTTAAATGGATGGTTCTATGTAGTGGGATTAAGCGCATTTTGCGAGTGATAGTCATAAATCTATATTGTGTGGTACCGTTGTGTTGAGTACGAACTTTTATTTTGGTGCATTTGGAGCGGATATCTCTAGATATTTATTTTGTGGTCGCTTTAGTCAAACATTATACTTTATATAGGACTTAATTAATAATTTCAATACTTATGCAATATAAAACAAAATTATTTCGACTTGTTTTGCAAAGTCCATCCTTTTGTTAATTTACAGATTTTTTTTATTAATCATAGCTCATTGTAACAGTAATAAACCTTAAAAATTAATTATCTTTTGTGGGTGCGTTTTTAGTAACTTGCGTAATCTATATCTAACTAAGAATAAAAAACGAAAATAGTAAGACTTTGTTCATAATTTTAGAATTATTAATTTATTCTTCGAAATCTCCCCGTCAAAGTAATCTCCCTTGGCCCCGATACACTTAAGCCAACGTTTTTTCCAATGCTCCAAACAGCTGTAAATTTCCGGAATAGTCTTCAATGCGCGTACGGATTCATGTTTAATGTCTTCAATTTACTCAAAACGGTTTCCCTGCAGCGGTCATTTAAGTTTCCTGAATATCCAGAAGTCCACACCCCGATAATCGAAGAAAACTGTGTTAATATAATCTTAATTTTTGACCCGCTTTGACGTGGCTCGGGTCGTAAGTATAGATCCAAGGTTCATCGCTGGATGAAACCCCGCGTTTCATGGCATCCTGGTAGTCAGAAAGCGTTGTTTCACGTTAACGTGACGCTGTTTTTCGAAAGAATTGACTGATTTTGAAACCAATCGGGCTTTCACTTTTTATATACCCAAATTATCTTTTCAAATGGTGTTCACCGATCACCGATTGATAGTCAAGTAAAATTTCCTTTGAATAATATGTACCAATCAAAAACACCTGCTCGCGACAAACAATTATCGTCGAAAGCCTTTTCCAACATTTTGAACGTTTCGGCACCAGAAATTTTATACCAATCACAAAATTTAATGGAACTTTTTTGAATAATTTCACTCAACATAAAAATCGCGGGTTGAACTTTATGTACTTCAGAAATACAAGTGTAAGCTAAACACTGATAATAATTTTGATGTTTAGCACAGATGTCACTAAAATTTATAGCAACCTAGAAAAAAATATTTGGACGAGTGGATTTCCCCGCGAAAATCAAAAAGTCTTACAATTTTTGTATTTATTCGTTATTTGTAGTGGTATGCAGAAAATTTAAAAAAATATTCGTGCAATTGTTTTCTTTAAGATAATTTTTAAAAAGCATCTTTGTTTAGGCCAAAGGTGTCCCTTATATATTTAGAAATTACTAAGAAAATAATTAAGTATATCAAGTAAGCGAGTTCATTTAGAAACAGTTAAATGATTGTTCGTCCATTTAACCCAAACATCCAAAACTTTAACTATTCAAGTGATTATAGCGATTTTTTTATGAATAATAGTTCACCGAAAAGTTTTAAATAAATATAATAAAAGCTGTGCTTACCTTTCGCATATATCGTCGGATTATAAGCAGCGAATTGACAGGTCGGCATATTTATGTTATTAACTAAACCCATTGACATACGAGATACAGATGCGCGCTGGAAAAGGCAGAGGAAAACTTGTTAATAAATAGCCGAGTAGATGCAGTAATTACAATTATTTACTTGTATAGATGAATATGTATATATTTTCTCTTAAATAGTAATATTAAAAAAAAAAGTGATAATCGAGATTTCATTATCCGTCATTTACATATTTTTCAAATACCGTATTTGTGTAAAGTTTTATTCCGCTATCATCATTGGTTCCTAATGTATATACTATACAGAGAAGGCATCAGATGGAATTCAAAATAGCGTTATATTGGAAGAAGGCGTGGTTGTGAACCGATTTCACCCATATTTCGTACATGTCATCAGGGTGTTAAGAAAATATTATACACCGAATTTCATTGAAATCGGTCTAGTAGCTCCTGAGATATGGTTCTTGGTCCATAAGTGGGCGTCGCCACGCCCATTTTCAATTTTTAAAAGCCTGGGTGCAGCTTCCTTCTGCCACTTCTTCCGTAAAATTTAGTGTTTCTGACGTTTTTGTTAGTCGGTTATCGCACTTTTAGTGATTTTGAACATAACCTTTGTATGGGAGGTGGGCGTGGTTATTATCCGATTTCTTCCATTTTTGAACTGTATATGGAAATGCCTGAAGGAAACGACTCTGTAGAGTTTGGTTGACATAGCTATAGTAGTTTCCGAGATATGTACAAAAACTTAGTAGGGGGCGGGGCCACGCCCACTTTTCCAAAAAAATTACGTCCAAATATGCCCCTCCCTAATGCGATCCTTTGTGCCAAACTTCACTTTAATATCTATATTTATTGCTTAGTTATGACACTTTATAGGTTTTCGGTTTCCGCCATTTTGTGGGCGTGGCAGTGGGCCGATTTTGTCCATCTTCGAACTTAACCTTCTTATGGAGCCAAGGAATACGCATACCAAGTTTCATCACGACATCTCAATTTTTACTCAAGTTACAGCTTGCACGGACGGACGGACGGACAGACGGACGGACGGACGGACAGACAGACATCCGGATTTCAACTCTACTCGTCACCCTGATCACTTTGGTATATATAACCCTATATCTGGCACTTTTAGTTTTAGTACTTACAAACAACCGTTATGTGAACAAAACTATAATACTCTCCTTAGCAACATTGTTGCGAGAGTAAAACAATAAAAATCAATAACTTCTTTACAAGAACTTGATTCCGCTTGTTTAGTTTGTATGACAGATATATGCTATAGTGTTCCGAAATCGGCATACACATATATATGTACTAGAGTGGTCCGATATCAGCCGTTTCGATAAATGAGCAGCTTCTTGGGAAGAAGAGGACATACGCAAAATAATAAAACAATAATTTAAAAGTTCTGCGGGTCTGAACAAATCTTAAGAGTAAAAACCTACTATTTTTCGTTGAAGCAAATAAGTCCTACGGTATTTTCACCACACGCCACACGTGTTTTTATAATAACACCGTGTTTTCGGATACTTCCAAAACTTTAATTTAATCAAATGATTATAATCAAATAAAACAATGAACGCAAAAAGTATTTTGTCCTTCATTGCTGACATTAGCTAATTTTAGTTTGGCTTAGCAAAGCCCACCAAGATAAATCCAGTTTCCCGACTATTTCGCAAAAAACCCATAACCAAAACGTTCCAAATCTTTTCATAATCATTTCGTGGGAATTTCCTTACCCAAATAAAAAACCTTAAGTAAAAAAATTTTGCCAGGCTGGTTCTGCATTTTAAAGCACTTGCAGGTGCGAAAATACGTTAATTAATTCTTGAGGTCATTTCGTAATGAAATTATCAATAGCACGGACTGGGTTTTCCCAAAAGTGAATGTCTGTGCACACTGCTATATAAGGGGCTGCAAATCGACACAAAATGTCAGTCGCTGACACTGAGGTGACAGTGTAACGTAGAGCTAAAAACTCATAACTGACAGCAGCGCATTTAAAACTCGGAACATTCAACTACACGTTCGCAAATTCAAGATGACTTCCAAACTACGTTCATTGCTTAAAATACTAAAAATATTCCTGATAGTTCTTCAAACTAGCGATAGACCTGCGCCCATTGCTGATCCTTCTAAAGACATTATGGAGAAACTGCAGAGCATCTTTAAACTTGACGAAGGTCTAATGGTATATAACACGGGAGTAGGAAGAGAAGAACTTGAAGATGACGAAATCGTTTGCGCTGAACGTCGTGCCGGAAAGTCATATTGCAAGGAGGTTGAAAACTATATGGAGGCTACACGTCTTGACAAAATCGATCCAAAAGAGTTTGAAAAATTCAGAGCATATTTCACAGATGATATGGCGATGCCACTGAATGTAGCGACACGTATGGAGATAGAGGTGGCGAAGAAACCTTGCAATACCATAATAAACCTGATTTATCCCGAAGGTGCGATGTCAGAGGATGCCAAGTGGTTATTGGTGGTGCAATATGAGCAACATAAGCAAGGTGTTTTGGTGGAGGAGTGCGAAAATGAGGAGCGATCTGGGGAAGAGAATAGCACCCTGCCACTCGAAGATATACCGAAATCTAAACAAAACTTCACCTATCGTAAATTGATTGTTTTGAAGGACGGAGTGATGAAGGAAGAAATGATTAAATTACCAAGTACCTGTGAATGTATCATGAGCGCCATTTGAGATTATACTTGGTTAAGAAAGGAAAAAAAATATTCAGTGTAGGATGGTTTAGATTCTTTATAAAAATTGTCAAAAAAAAATTTTCAGATAGAATTAACGAAAGTTTACAAGTTTTCGATGTTGTTTATGGTGGTAGACCAAGTAAAGAAATATGTATATATGTGAAATATAACCGAAACGAAATATAAGTAAAGAAATATATGAATTAAGCCTATGGACTCCGCTTATACAAGTATTTAATGCAAAGATTATTCTCTTAGGTTCTTTGAAATAAGAAGCACTGTAGCGTTTGATTTGCTAGAGATTTGGCTTAGATTGTGAATATTATGGGTTTGCAGAAATATTTCTAAAAATTTGTTTCGGATATAATGTCTTTTAAATTTTTTTGGCATAAATAATGCATATTTTCTCTCCAAATGAACTTTTCTGAATGAATGTTATGAATTGCATGTCTGAGTCTGTTAAGTAAACTTGGCTATCGTTGAAAAAAATTTATATATATATGAATTAATGACATTTAAGAGGACTTCCAAATCGGGTTACAACACCCCCTAATGCAAACTACGCACAAAATAAATATTTATTAAATTTCAAAATTGTTTCCAACCTCATATTACTTACCCCATGTGTTGGTATTGCATCAATATCGACTAGCGGACAGGAAGACCGATGCTGTTGCTGGAATTTCGGTTGATAGGGTTCCAGCATGCGTATTTTACCCCAGCGGTTAAAGAACAGCACGATGGCGCCAACCCAAAGCATCAACACTAGGCCCACAATGATCACCTCTTCCGGTCGTACTACGATTTTGGGACCTTGAAGCAGAAATTAAAAAATAAATACAATGATATAGAATCAATCTTCAAGTAACTTGGGTATAAAGAATTTTTTTTTTTAATATCAACTAACAGTAAATAAAAATAAATCAAGGGAATACTTTCAGTTTGTGCGCAAAGCGTTATAATACCCTTAACGGTTTAAAAATCGTTATCTAGATTTCGACAGGAATTTGAGTTTATTCGGTGATTGCACTTTTGTCTCCGGTAATCTTTCATGCCAAATTTCGTGAAAATACCTTTTCATATAAAAAATGTTTAATACAAGTGCTTGATTTTGATCGATCAGTTTGTATGGCGGCTATATGGTATAGTGGTCTCATATGAATCATTTATTCGTGGATTGCCGCGCTGCTTCAGACAATTCGTGAAGATATCTGCCCAAATACAATTTTTTTCCATACAAAGACTTGATTTTGATCCATCAGTTCGTCTGGCAGCCGTGTGCTAAAGTGGTTCGATATGGGCGATTCCGACATATAAACAGCTTCTTGGGGAGAAAAAGCCGCACGCAAATTTTAAGATTGATATCTCAAAAACTGGTGGACTAGTTATCGTACATATGTACAAGCTTTAGAATAAAAATATTCACAATTTTCTTGCACTTCGCTTTGTGTACGATTTTTAATTAAAAGTGAACGGAAATGTTCAGATTACCCAGAAACTTGTGAATTCCATTTTTAAGTGGCTTTTTTTGCACTTTGACAAATGAAGACAAATGAAATGAAAATCACCATTAAAGAAAAACACACAGCTGACAATGAGCGAGTAGTGGTCGCTCATCCAGCTTGTGCTGATGTTAAAGCCAACAATAGCAATAAAGTCAATGAGTCGCATTGCTGCACAAATCACAGCGACGACTTTTAATTACTACCTTAATGGCAGGTAGATATACTGGTAATTTGTTTTAATTACTTGCAAGCCAAGTAACAGTTGCAGGATAATGCGGGAAATCGTAAATTACATGAAATTCAATATACATATATACCGTTAATGCGCACGTGTCCAAGTGGAAGATAAATATGAGACGCAGTGAGGCGCAGTACATGTATATATGTACATTATATACACCTGCTTTCAATGTACATACATACATATGTGCATGTATGTCTGTTTTTTCGTGTAAACAGTAGCATATCCTTGAATCGCTTGAAAGTCATATGTGTATGGCTTGAACTTCGTTGCGCTTGTCACCGGCACAACCGCTGATGTCTCCGTTGCCGATCACATTACGTACGTTTCTCCTTGTTAGCAGTTTCCTTTCAGCACACTCACACGCATAGAAGCGTGCGATTGTATGTGCGTACGTTCGAACATATGACTGCAAGTACATGGCAAATGTAATATGTGTTCCATATATGCACATGTGTGTGTGTCGTTGCCATTGTATGTGTTGCCACATCACGTGCCACAGCGGTTTGGGTTGAAATTGCGTGCGGCTCGTGCTAAGGCTTTGATCCCTGCGTTCACCTTTGGTCGGAAAAATGAATATAATTTCCGCTGAGTTTTTTTTCGTGTATTTCACTACCCGATTGTCAAACGCATATGTGCCACCGACTTGTTTACATGCTTGCACATAGCGATGAAAAGTTACCCTGCCGGAATGCTTGTAAGTTGGCAAGCGAAAGTTTTTATTGTAAAATTTTGAATAGTCCTTTCAAAGAAAAGGTCGACAATGCTTGAGCTACCGCATTAAAAACTAGAAGTTAATACATATGAAATTACCGTATAAAGATCCACTTCACTGACACAAAATTAGGCAAATATGAGAATACATTTCATCTTGTTTGATATTTCTGAAGCGGATGGTTAAAGTATGGAAAAGTGGATCTTTTACGTCATCGTCAGGCGTAAATGGTCGTGATCCAAGCGCTGTGAGCCGGCGAAAACGTTGGACAAGCCAGGATTGACGATCGGTTCGTTTGTGGCATGTACATTAGGGTGTCCGTTATTTACCAAATTGATTATTTTTGACGAGACGCCCCCTACACTTTTAGTTTTCCATCTAAAAAAAATATCAGACCATAAAATGCCCTTAATTTTCATAATAAACCTTGCCCCAAACACGATACATTTCCCATTTAAATAACATGGGATTTTGCCACTTTTTACGAATATTTTTTTTTTCTTTGCAACTTTTTCGTTTGTAGGAATAAAAAGGTCATATTCTTGTACAGAATTGAATGCTCTACAAAAAAGTCTTAACAATTTTTCGACATACTCACTCCTTTAAAAGTTATTTAAGGTTAAAGTTAACTTCTGGGTATGTAGTTCTTTAATGTTCGACAAAATTTATTTGTGACTCACTCTCAGATCTATATGCTTTCGATTGTATTAATGCCATATGATTAGCTTCGAGTTCCGAAAACTTGAACACCCTGCATTGAACACCCTCGCGAGCTTCATATTTATGGCGATTCAGGACTGCGACCCCCAATTTCTTTAGGCTAAATCATAATAGGCCATGAAATAGTATTGAGTTCGGTTGGAAACCTCATATTGTTTCACCCCAGTAAATACTCCTATCTCGAAGAATACTCCTATTTGTCGAAATATTTTTTTTCTGGGTTGGTATGACTATCAGTGACATCTGTGCTAAACTTCACATAAAAACAATCAGTAGAGTTTAGTATACGCTTGTCTCTCCGAAGTTCAAAATGGGTATACGGCAATTTCTGTGATGAGTAAAATTATTCAACAAAGAAGTTCCATTAACTTTTGTGTTCGGAATAAAATTTCTGGTGGCGAAACGTTTAGAATATTGGAAAAGATCTTCGGTGTTAATTATTTGTCCCAAGCTAGTATTTTTGGTTGGTACAGATTAGTCGAATACGTGTTGACGAGAAATCACGTCCAGGACAGCCATCAGCATCAACTGGTAATTAACACGTCAATAAAATAAAGTAATTGATGCTTTAGAATCGACCATTAGCAGTCAGAGATCTTACTGGCATCGTTGAAATATCGGAAGGATCAGTGAAAATGATTTTGAATGATCATTTGGGACTAACAAAATTGAAAGCACGATTGGTTCCAAAATGGCTAAATTTTTTCGAAAAACAGCGTCACGTTAACGTCTATGAAACAATGCTTTCCGACTACATACCAGGATGTCATGAAACGTATTATTACTGGCGATGAGTCTTGGATCTATGCTTGCGTCCCGGAAACATACGATCAACCAGTTGAATATCGTACAAAGGTAAGATGAAGCCAAATAAACACGTCATCAAAGGTCAAAAATCAAGATTATGTTAACAGCTTTTTTCGATTATGGTGGTGTGGTGTACTCCGAATTCCTTCCGACCTGCCAAACTGTCAACAAGGAAATTACTTGATCGTTATGCGTCGTTTGCGCGAAGCTATTCGTAAAAATAGGCCGGAATTATGGCCGGACAACTCTTGGTTTTTGCACCACGCTAATGTACCGTCGCATACTGCATTGATTCTTCGTGAGTTTTTCCCCTAATTTTAAACCATCGTATTCGCTTCATTTAGCTCCGTGTGGCTTTTGGCTATTCAGCAAACTCAAACGACCGCTCTGGGGAAACCCTTTTGCGTCAATTGACGACATTAAGATCGCTACTCGCATTGAAGGCTACTCCGAAAATTGGCTTTAACAATTCGTTGGAGGATTGGAATAAATGTTGGCGCAGCGAATTAAGGCCAAGGCTGACTTCTTTGAAAACAAAATAGATTTTGAAGAATAAATTAAGAATTTTATAGTCATGAATAAAGTCTTACTATTTTTTCTAATAGCAGTATGTATATTTGATATATGGTATTATATGTACATATATGCAAAAAAAGATCGATTCACAAGTACATGAATACAACTTTTCCAAAAATTGTATCCAAAGACTTTTGAAATGGAATATATACCCTCTCAAAATGCAGTGTCATACTAAATTCCCTGCGAGGTTCTTATAATTATGTGGTATATGTAGTCGAACAAAACTGAATGTCCCAGCATATACCCCCTCATTGTTTTTAATTTTTTTTCTTATTTACTTTCAACTCGACACATATATCTTTTCGGGAATATTTCAAAAGTACCACTCAAATCTCCTTTTCTACACTTCAGACACTGTTTACTGCATTGTACTTATGTATTTACTGCATTTTCCCTGACTGATTTACTTCTTTCCTTGTTTGCTTTGTTCTTTGGTGGCCGCTGCTTGAAGTTTTTAACGAACGAATCCGCAAAATTTAAAGCATTTGCAGTAGTTGAGTGGGCTGTATTTCGACTTCTCATAAAATTACATTTGGAAGCAGCTTCTAGGACTTTTAATTTGTTGGAAATACAAATACAAAGCGAATATAAAGCACGAAGTGTATACAATTGATACATCCTTTATAATTTTACTTTTCGTTCGTTTGCACATTTAATTTTCGTGGTTTACAGTTATTTCTATTTACTTAGCCGCCGAAAGGCACAATTTTTCTTTGGTGCTGTAATATGTAAAGCAAATAATAATAAAATATACAGTAAATAAAGAATTGGAACCAATTTGAGAGCGAGTGGTATTACCAAAGCTAGAGAAGGGATAAGGCCAAAGGCCAATAACAGCAAATTCTGTTTAGTAATGTTATATATATTAAAGATGTAGTGGCCAAGGTTTGGCAAATTATAATCAAAAGCAAGAAGTCGAGAAGAGAAGGAAAGCTTGAGAAAAGTCAGCTGCTGAAAACCAAGATTTCTTAAAATCAGCAATTTAGGGATGTCATGTTCAAAAGGGATTATGGGGATAGTTAGTACAACAATTGTTTTGCTTTGTTGTTTGTTAGATTTCAGCTTTTTAAAAGAACTTGAGGCAGTTATACTATATGAAAGATTAATAAACCAATTCTAAAACTCCCTTTTTTTTGGAATGTCAAAAAAATTGCTCAAAACCCTAACTTTAAGAATATCTTCAGAAAAAGAATTATTCATGTTTCTTATTCTTTAAAATAATTTTTTTTCTAGTTTCTTAACAAGTATTATATAGGAGTACATATCAAAATCTGTACTGGATCTCTGAAAATCTCTCGCAAACACATCTTACATCATTCCAATTATGTGCTACAAACCTCTAGCTGAGTTTTGAGGATCATTTGGATTTATTGGACCTCAAGTTAGTTGTCAGTCATTTATCACATTGTTTAATTTCTATTGAATGCGTTTTGTGTATGAATGTTGTGTCTGCATTCAGATTATCCGAAAACAAGTGAGAGTATAAAGAAATGTACAAAATTTTCCAGAGGAAGAGTGTCAAGATCTATAAATAAACTCCGAAATATATTGTGGTCAATTAACTCGATGTCAGAAATTTGCCATTACAAAGGTAGAAACATTGAAAGTCAATATACTTATGGAATTTTCTAGAGAGCGTTTGTCCGGATCCATGCATTAATTTTGAAATATATTGTGGTCAGATATCTCAAACATTAAGATATTTAATATTTAAATTCGTTTATCAATATAGATGACCCAAAATATACCATTAAAGCAAAAAACCTGAGCAAGGTATTCCAGATTTGATATTAGGCTTGTCAGTCTCCTGAACTCAACCCGCTAGATAAACTCGTGAATCGAGTAATTAAAGATATTTGTTTAGCATAATTTTGTTTGCTATTTTTTAATTGTTTTAAGAGTATATTGAATTAGTAGTTCAAAATGATCTCGTACAAAGAAATAAACTACTTTTTAATGTGGAATTTGACTGGGTTGAATTAAATGTAATCATACCCCGAACAAGGTATATGAGTTTGTCACGAAGTTTGTAAAGCCCAGAAGTACACGTGGTGAGCTGCGTCGATTTCGTCATACTATATACGCGAACTAATTCCTCAGTTTTTAAAAATTTTGTTCTGAAATTTGAAACACGTCATTTTTTACCCAAAGAACTGCTCATTTGTTGAAATCGGCGTTTTTGGACCACTATAGCGCATAGCTGCCATACAAACTGACTATAAATTTCTTGAACTTAATATATTGTATTTGTGAAGGGTACTATAGCTTCGTTGCAATCGAAGTTAACGTATATACTTGTTCTTAAATTATTTTCTGCAAAAATTTGGAAAATTAAACGACATTTTTCGTCTGACCGCCTAATTTTTTAGATAAAGTTACGACATGAAATGTTTTAAAACTTTGAGGTCATATTTTTGTAGTCCAGGTTAAAATATAGAATAATTAAAAAAATGATAAAAATGTTATTTTGAATCTGCAAAATTACTAAAAAAGGTTCTCCACTGATGGAGTGTTTGATGCCTTCAGCCTTCAACGTGGTTGAAAACAAACAATAAAAACAAAATACGGATTAATAACAAATAATAATATACAATGACCCAGGGAGACGGCTGGAGCTTTGACATGTTTTGTACCTGCTTTTGTCCTTTGTAAGCTCGGCGAGCTACCTACGGTATTCGTACCTCACGCCCAACCTTAATTTAGGATTACTTAACGAAGATTGTAAGCTTGTTAGCTACCTGTGTAAGGTATAAAAAGGTGCGCGATAGCGAAGATTTTAAACATTTCAACCTGTAGATCTCTCTAGTTCACAGCTCTCGAGCAATAGCGCAAACTTTTAATAAATCATCGCTAATAGCTTATCTTAAACAAAATCTACGAAAAATGAGTGGTATGGAGTTGAAAAAATGTGATTATGATTCTCTTGCACCTAAATCCGAAAGTTATATCAATGAGGACGAAATGGAGATTAAACGACAGTTCAACTTCAAGAGAAAATATACACCAGAATCTGATTCACCAGCCGGGGGTGCACGTACTTTAAGCCGTTACGATGGTTCACCGCTGAAAACACGTCTTAAATCTGACACGAGTACGGGAGAGGATAAATACACAATACAAGAATTCGCTGATATTAAATTGAAAAATATCAAGAGTATAACTGGTAAATCACCTGAGCTTGAAACCATAGAAAGCCACGGGAAAGAAGTGCACTATAGTGCTAATATCAAAGAAAAAGTGTATGATATAGAAAAAGCCATGGCAGAGTTGAAGGCACATGCTCAAACCCAACGAATCTTCCTTTCAAAGGAATTTACGGGAACCTCACACAATTTTGCTATGATATCACCACGATACTCTCCCTCAGAAGAGCTCACGAGGGAACAAGAACGGCACATTGCTAACAGTAACTGCTTCTCTAGAAGGAATGAAGAACGCATTACTGGAATTATATATCAAGCTCAAACTCAGCATGATTTGAGTGTGATATCCCCACGAAGGTCTCTCTCTGAGGAACTCACAAAGGAACTCGAATTTAGCAACGCTAGGAATAAACTGTTAACTGAAATAAGTAGAAACCGAGCTACCGAAATTAGATATCAGGCTGAAGATTTGGCTGTGATACCCCCGCGAAACTCTCTCTCAGATAAGCTCACGAAGGAAATGGAACGACGCATCTCAAGTCCAACCCAAAAGGAAGAAATGAAATCACAGGAACTCACAAAGAAACTGGAACTTCACCTTGCTAAAAATAAGCTCTTGCCTGGAATAAGTAGAAAACGTGACATCGGAATTAAATCTCGAGCTGAAGATTTGGTTGGAATATCTCCGCGAAGCTCACTCTCAGAGGAACTCACCAAAAAAATGGAGCTACGCATCGCAAAACGAGCCCTAGAGAAAAAAATGAAGGCAGCTTCAATCAAACCGAACATTATTGAATCCGAGAACACACACCAGTACCGGTATTCGCCTTACGAAATAGCTAAACAAATGAGAAAGAAATGCCCCCAAGTGTGGTTACCAACTGCATCTGAAGGTGAAAATTTAGACCAAGAAGTACGTCGATCTCTAAGGCCACTTTTCTTATCTCAGATACAGAGAGAACAAACTAATCTCATTGCAAGCGGTATGTCGGAACTTAGAGAATGTCTAGCGAAAAGAAATACGGAAAATGCAGACAACCTCCTCCACTCAATCCAACCAAAGCTAATATACCGAAACCAAGCTGCAGCCCGTAGTTCAGAACCGGTTAGATTAAGAATGCAAGCTCGAAATGTATAGATCATAGATATACAAAACTATCTTTAAGAGTATTTATTAGATGGTTATAGTTATTCGATGTAGCAAATTAAAATTTGTATGTATTTATTTTGTGTATGTAAAATAAAATATGTGTTTAAAAAGGGAATTTTAGGTCCATATGTATTTAAAAAGTGTGCTCTTGATTTTCAGAAATAATTTCAGGTAATTTCATTTGCACCTTTCAGTGCAGACATTAAAGTAATGTTATCGGTAAATATTCCTAGCAATGGCTTTAACAAATATTTGTGTTTTATTGTCCTATTTAATTCTATAAAATTTCTAGAATATTGTTTCAAATGCTTAAATTGGTCCTAGTGAAGGTTTTGGAGATTCAGCCTTGAAAGATCGCTTAAATCTTCAAACACATTTGTATCTAAACTGTTTTCAACCGCTCATACGGGATTCTTAGCCAGATCTTCGAGATATTTACAAGGTCTAAGCGAAAAAAAACGTTCTCCGTTATATTACTGTTTGTATCTAGAAATTCTCGCCGCTAGTATAGCTTTGTGGTCTGCATAGGTTTTTACTTAGTTCAAGTTCTATCCTTTCAGGTCTCAAACACTAAAAGATGGTGGATGGCGCAGAAGTTTGCGACACACCAACGGAACTTACAACTTCTATCTATTCTTATAAATTTACATAAAGACGGAAAATCTTTTCGAGATGAATCAAAATTCAGCTTAAACATGTCCGATGGAAGGGTAAAAATATGGAGAGAGGCAAATACTTCATCTAAATGCAGTGTATGATATGTGATGGTTTGGGGATGTTTCAGTGCTTCGACCACAAATACAGCGCTTTGGAAAATGACATACACCTTTTTTGTGCCTAATTAATAATTTTTTTTATGCGAAATTGATACAAAATATGTGGTGTGCGAATATGGATTTTTTGATCGATAGCCAGGAGGAAATTAAGGCAATAAACTCATATCATTAATGCCTTTAGAAGCAAGGAAGCAGTACATGTAACGGCTGCATATATCGGACTGAAACAGCTGAAGGGATTGCTGAAAGCACGATCCGTTTAGGTACCGGACAAGTACAGGAAATGCGGATTTCATTACGAAATAATGAAATTACGGAAAGCCTGACAGGCAGATCAATGGAATGTCTTAGGTACATGCAGAATCGCCAATATCAAGTGCAAGAGACATTTTATTATACAGGATATGTTACTGGTACAGGGAAATGAAGTAGCAAGCACATCTGTAGACTAACAATTCTGAAGAAGTAGGCGTTGCTCCGTCTACTAAGCGAAACCTGGTTAAAAACAATAAAGTTGCAAGATATTGTGAAAACTTGTTTATAGTAATCTGTGCTGGACTTCAAACGCCCAGATAGAATCACAGCTACGGAATCGTTAAAAATGTTGCAGAAGTATTTTGAGCAGTCTACCCTATAACGAACATAAATAATATTTGAACGACAGAAAGCGTTCAGTGAATTCACCTCTGTTAATGACAATAGCATCGGAAAAGTCAAAGAAGCAGCAGTTGAAATTCGTCATGATGGCATCAATGTTACTCAAAATATTTGCGTTAACGTTATGGTGATGAAGTACGCCAATGCTAGACTCATACCAAAAGACCTGAATCTTTTGCAAAAGCGACGTCGTGTGGGTGTCGGAAAGCAGGTGCTTGCTTGACAATATAGCTGAAGACCTTACATTAATCGAGCGCATAGCATCAAAGTCAGCTAAAAATCATGTTGATGCTCATCGTTCTCTTTGTTTTTCCCTATCACATGGTCATTAAGGAATACCATTTGGCTTTTAAGGGATCTACTTAAAGTAATTCGTCGCAATCGACCGCATTTCAAGGCGGAAAATTTATGAATTTTCCCTACCAAAATGCGACCTCACATTCTAGCATGATTGGGGCTGACTTTTTGGACTCAAATACGAATCTAAAGTTATCCTTGACATATTTGGCTACTATGACTTTTCTCTGATTTAAGACGTGTATTAAAATGCCAGATTCTCCAATACAGATATATGATTTCTACTTGTCGTATCCGCCATTTCTAATATGTGATAATTTGTGATTTTTTTAAATTGTATTCTGTAATGTTTACAAGAACAACGAGGAAAGGTCTTTCTATGTCCAGCTAAATATTGATCAGAATATATACATAAATATCTCTAATTAAAAAAATGAAAAACAGATTTCATTCAAGCAACTTAATTATATATTTATCGCATATCTATAACTCCTATTTTCCAATTGACTGCGCAGACAGATCTCTGGGTTTACTAAACTGGTATTTTTGTGTGTATAAAGTACGAGCTTACGCCGCTGAAACCCGGCTCAACAACTCGATTAAGTTAACACTCGTCACATGTGTCATCACTGGAAAAGATGGGAATGAGGTAATGGGAAATGTAGTAGAAATAACTCATTTTACAAAGAGTGAATAATGATGTACTTGGCCTTGTATTAGTCCAAATAAATTGTAAAACATTAGAAATATTTAATTAATTTAAATTATAATTCTGCATAATTATGAATAAAAATTGGATCATCCCTGATACAGTTGTATTAGTAATTCTCCTCTCCTATCGTCGGCAAAGCTTTGTTATAAGGGTGGCGGCGCAATGATATCCGACGAAGTGTTTTTCTTGTTTTACAGATAATCTGTTTTTGTGGCTCATCTCTTTTCGCATTTTTTTGACAGATAGCGAATGTTCTATCCCAAGTACATATTGTAGATTTCTTATGTGACTGTATCTTCGATCCGCATTCCTTCGAAAGTGAAGTAGGTTGTACCGAAACTAAATTCTCCCCATTGTTGTCCGTAGATTTAGATGCACTTTCCTGGCATAAAGCGTAGGCTCGATCCCATGGATACGTAATAGATTCCTTTTGTGGTCGTTTCTTGGATTTTGGTTTCTTCGGAGTTGTAGTGGGTCTTACTGAAACTAAATTATCAGTATTATTGTCCGTTGGCTGAGATGCACCTTCCTGGCATATAGCGTAGGCTCGATCCCATGGATAAGAAATGGGCTCTTTATGTGGTCGTCTTTTGGTTTTTTGTTTCCTCGGAGTAGTAGTCGGTCGTAGTGAAACCAATTTCTCCCCATTATTGGCCGTAGGTTCAGACTCACTTTCCTGGCATATAGTGTAGGCCCGATTTGATGGACACGTTGTCGCTTTCTCATCACCGCAATAGTTTTTTGATTTAGATTTACGCAGCGAAGGTGAAACAGGTCCAACCTTTAGTACTGCGTTGAGGATAGTCAGATCAGGTTCTGTTGATATAACCGTATTATACTGGCTTGGCAATGTTGCACTATATTCAACATTGGAAGCACATTTTTTCGAATGTTGGATACCCATTTTTAGAGAATTTGTTTTGAGTTTTTCACGATGTGACTTGAAGAAACTGCGAAAGCTGACTACGATAATGCTCGAGAGCACTGAAACTTTTATACCCGAAAAATGTTGTGGTAGTGTTGGGAAAAGTTTTAGTTTTTAACTTATTGAACTTGCGCAGGTAAAAAAGGACGTGGGTAGAACTTAAAGGTTACCTTAACTTTACGGTGTTACCTATTTAGCTGCAAAGTTATTAAAGCCTGTCCTAGTTCTCTTTATACCTACTGTTACTAATTATTGTCTTTAATGAGTATAGCATTCACCAGAATATAAGTTTATGAAAATTGTGGTTTTTTAGTTTCTGGCGGTTAGTATAAACGTTTGAGAACTATTATATATGTATATGTACTTTCCCATACAAAAGTGGTATAATTATTTGTTTTAAACTTACCACTCCCCGCTAGGGTGGAATTCAGTGGAGCTAAATTGGTCACATCTTCGCTGCTGTTGAGATAATCTGTGTTCGTTGCTGAGGCAGAGCCAGTCTCTTCGATTTCCACAATAAAATTTGGACCATTCCAACCAGAGCCCCATTCTTAAATTGAAGATAATACAAATTAATTGCGTTAATTTCATAAGTTATCATATTAAATTAGTAATTAATGAGTAGAGTGTTGTTTTTTTACCTCTGCTTTGATGCCATTATTACAAATAAATTTCACGACATTTTACTATAACTAATTTTTAAAAGTATTCAACACCTAAAAGTATTATCAGGTAGTGAAAAGCAGAAGCTCAGGTGATCTTTATTACTGCAGATAAGTTACGAAATTGTTTTTGAATTTAGTTGATGCCTATATTAGTAGGGTATTTTTTGAATTTTTTTTTTTTTTGAATTTTTGTTCCTTTATACCCTTAAAATTAATGTAGAAATCCACTTTTACCATTGGAATTTATGTAAAAAACATGGGGAAAAATTAAAAAAACGTTAAATACTTTTTTATTTATCAACATGTTTTCATGATTCTAGTAGGGACGATAACTATTGACGTACTTTTTAAGAATTTGGGATTTTGTGTTTCAGATGATCCAAACATGAGAAATCGCCATTTCTCCGACAGTTGTCATCAAAAAATTCCGAAAAAATTTATTTTTACACTCCACGATATACCTCATGATATGTGAAAAAAGTTCTATTGTAGAATAAAAATTTCAATGAAAAAAAATGAAAAAACATGGCCAGATTACTCTACTGACCCCTTAAGCTATTTGAGGTTAGATCAGTGTAAAATAGTGGTTTCATAAAAGGCAAAAGCCGACATTTCTTATGCATGAATGAGCACATAAATGGATATTAGTTAGATGTATGGCCTGAGTTTTATCTCTTTGGGTTATTTTGGAAGTATATGCTTAATAAGTTTGAAAAATAGGGAAACAAAAAAACATTTTAACCGAGTCCTTTTGTCTAACATTTAACTAAATTTCTAATTTTTTTTACCTGAGTTTGTTCCTGTCTAGACAACTTGAGATTATTAAGGCAACTATAAAGAGAGTCTACGATTTTGAACTTCTTGATTTTATAGCCTTGATAGGGTATTTGTACTGAGTTTGCCAAGAAGTTTGTAACACCTAGAAAAAAACGTCGGAGACTGTATATAACTTGTACGTAAATGATCAGAGTGACGAGCTGAGTCGATTTAGCCATGACCATCTGTCTGTATATATGTGAAATAGCTCCTCAGTTTTTGAGATGTCGGTGTGAAATTTTGTGCAAGTTCTTTTTTCCTCAAGAGTTTGTTCAATTGTTGAAACAGCCAATATCGGAGCACTGTGGGATTTAGCTGTCTTACAAACTAACCACTTAAAATCAAGTTATTTTATGGAAAATTTTTAGTTGAGAAATTATTTTCCAGAAATTTGGTATAGGTTATTGTCGAACTCATGGAAGAGGTTTATATTAAAGAAAGTGGCATGGAAAAGTTTTGTTTTGCAGGTGGTTATAAGTACTTTAGATCAAGGTTACAATGTCATTAATTTAGTAAATATAATATTGAGTTTAAAACAGTTTGATCAATCTCAATCCACTTTTATTAGAAATTTTTTCTCGAATGGAAGCATATTCTTACTACTTTGAGTTCTATAGGTTAGATGGCTGATCTAGAAAGACCGCACATGGACTGTTTTATGTAGTCCTTTGTAAAGCCGTAGATAAGAACAACTCCTGTGTGCGAACTTATAAATCAGCAAAACGTTTAGTAGCCAGTAGAAATTTGCACAGTTCGGTAGGATCTCTGAAGGTATGCGCTTCCAAACGTTTTAATCTTGACCTCCCAAACGCGGGACAGTCAAAAAGGAAGTGTTAAGTTGTTTCCACCTCATCTTCTTTCATTCAGCTTTTGCAGATAGCGGACTTCCAGCCTTACTGCTATTGAAAGCGAGGTTAGGGCCATTAAAGCCCCATTACAAGGGAGAGGCAAATCACCTGATCTTTTGCAATAGATTTTGGGCCGAAAGGCTTTTGCGACAGCGCCCGTACCGATGGTTGCCCAGAGCTGACTAAACTTCCGTGAAGCCCAACTATCTACTAGAAGAACACGAGAGCATACGGAAGAACCGACCCGCTCCCATTATAGCGATAGCGGTTCTAGGGCGCCTTTCCTTGCAGGTCATCAGCCTTACAATTTCCTGCCATTCCGCTGTGGCCTGGCACCAATTCCAATCTTATTATAAAGACACTCGATGCTATTGAAAGCGAGGTTAGGCACTTTAGTGTTTACTATCTATAGCACAGAGATTTCTTACCTTCTGAAACTCCTGGTGTTGGTTCTGGCCGTGCTAATAGTTTCTCCAGTTTGATAACTGTAAGAAAATAGAGAAAACATATTATGTCTCAATGAAATATTAAATGGGGCAGATTCTACATAATATTTAGTGTTAAGTACTTTTGATTTAGTTTTTAGTGCAATTAATTTTTGCTTATAAACAAATTTTTTGCCTATTTTACTCAATATAAAATCGAATTAACATTATCTGTTTTCCGTTTCAAGCATTGGGAAATGACAGTTACCATTTTAATAAGGCATCCTCTACAAATATTTTATACCCAAGTTGTATGCTTACTGGGTTATCCTTTCACACTTTCTGCATTGCATTGTCTATTTTATTTGTGGCAGTAGAGTGAAATTTCGCAGAAAACTTCTACTGTAACTGCATATCGTACTAACACAGAGAAACATGTGTGTTTTCGGAATAAATATATAAATAGTAAATTTGTTTGCTTGGGATTTTCTCTAGTGTGCAACTTTTATTATCACCTTTCCCCAAAATGCTTGTTACCAAAATGTCCGAAATACCGCAGTGAGACAGGTGTTTGTGGTTGAAAATTTTCTGGTTGCAAAGCAATTTAATGGTCAACAAAAATTCTACGTATCCAAAACCACATATTAGGCAAAGCTTACACGTTGCAAAAACTTTGGCACAAAAAGTATCAAAATTGTCATGGCGTAAAATGTAAATTTAGCATTTGGATAGAATAGGTAAGGAAAACCAGTTAGTAGAGTCTTATTGGACGTTTTGCCAACTGTAAATCGGATTATTATTTATTCTTATTAGACAACAGGGTGTTTCAAGTAACCATAGTTTTATGGTTATTTGGAAAAGTGAGTGCAAAAATCTTTCTATCTAGGTATCTAGGTTTTATCTAGGTTCCGGTGCTAAAATCCTTGTGTGGACAGTGACATATGTATTTTACTACTCAGATTGTTCAACGACAGTTTTAAAATCCAACTTAAGCTTGACTTGGTCTCATTTTTGGTTGAAACTTCAGCGTTACCCGAGAAAATTTCTTTTGCGAATATAATTGAACTTTATCATACATGTGTGTTTGTTTTTTTCCCATGATTCTAAGTTTTTTAATTTACTTTTGAATTCACTGAAATATGAACTGCTGTAGGAAGGAAGGTGTGAGGTATGGTACTGGTATGATAATAACTATGGATTTTTTGATGCAGAATCAGTGCCGTTAAAGAATTAATGCCTTCATATTCATCTCTTTTGGCCTTTAAATTGATTATTACGCGCTTCAGAAGGACTTTTTTTGGGTTTGCTCGAGTAAAAAGCAGCATTTTTTCAAAATTTTTATCTCTTATAAAAAATTAAATATTTTATTCGAATTTTTTATTGTTACAAACATACACTATTAACAATGAAATTTACAAATTTTTGGAAAAAAGTATTTTAAACTTAACCATTACGATGCCATTTCCAGTAACCCCTCGGAAAAAAGACGCAAAGCAGTGGGCGGCATAACTCCTTACAATATCATCAGGGGAAAAAATACGAGTTTTAATTAAAACCTTTACTTAGAACTTAGACGAAGGCAAAAAACTGAAAATTGTATTTTTCGCAGACATTTTTACAAAAAAAAATGAAAATTTCGCGAAATTTTTTTCAAATAGTTGTAATCGAAAAAAGTCCTTCGTCCAAGTCTTGAAGAATTGTATCTCAGATACCTTTGCAAAATTTCATGAAGATCGATTAACTAGTTCTTGAAAAATCTTACCAACCAACTTTAAACTTCAACAGTTTCGTGAAAATCGTGTTTTTTTTACAAGTTCTCAAGGCTGTATCTCCGAAACTATTACTCGCACCAACTTTGAAAATTTAGGACAATATTCTAGAGGCATTGTTGAACTTAATAAGACAATAAAAAATCTCGACCTATGAAATTCCTTAATATAGAAAAAAATAAAAAAAAACCTCTTTGGTAATAAAAATAAAATAATTCGAGTTTATGAGACCCTCTATGAAAATATTGCCTTAAGGAGCATAAGACGATTTTTAGGAATTAAAAAAAATTTAAACACAATAGAAATCGAAATTTCAAGAATACGCAAATTTTCGCAGAAAAATAATATCTTCGGGTTAAATCTTTATTTTGAGATTTTGGGAAGTAGTACTTTTTCCAAAAATCAAAGTTATTTTTTATTTGTAATATCATTTTTGGTTTTTGATTTTGGATTTGAGGTTCCTTTTTTCGGAAGTCCCCCTAAAGATCAGCCACGATGTCACTGGAATTCAGTGTGATTCACAATGAATCGCTAATTAACTTCTACAAATGTACATATTTTAATTTATTTATTAAAAAATTGCTAGTCAAGAAAATTTTCACAAAAAAAAAAAATTTTTTTTTCTAATTTTTTGAACTAAGAATATACGAATCAAACATAAAGAAAACACATATTCATTTTCGAACCAAAATTAGCAGCTTGATACGACACGCCAGAGAAATACAGAGAAATATGTAGTTAAATAGATAAATCACAATTGGAGACCAAGAAATTATCGCCTAAATTATTGTGTGACTCCAGGAAAATGACGCGGTCACAGCAAAATTCAACAAAACTGTTCGCAACGCTTACAAGGCGGCGGCGAGGACATTGGTATTGTCTACTCAGATATTGTGCTTGCAGACGAACGAAAGGCAAATTGAAAAAAAAAACTAGTGGGCAGCAATTATATGCGACTGCGGTGCGTACAATTATCCTTACAAGTAAAAAAAAAAACACAATAACAACAATGCTGCTATGTGACGACAATATGATGACAATAGAGCATTGAGTGGCGAGCTCTTGAAACCGGCCAGAGGTCATTGTCGACAAGTGCAACGACACAAATTATACAATGGCAACAAGGACTTGTCAAGAAGCGGAGTGAAGGATGCATCAAGCAGCTAAGAATGTGAAGTGCAGCACTCAGCAAGTCAGTTGCGCGCAAATGTACTGTCTAGTATATATACTGCTAAGCACATTTGTATGTATGTAGTTATATATCACATATATGCATGTAAGGGAAGTTATTTCAGTATATTCTCCTTTTTTGCTTCCACATGTATTTCCTGCGTTATGTGCTCACACTTACCTGCTGCCGACCAATGCAGCATGTACATACGTACGCACAAAGCCAGCCGACTGTCGCGAAGTGCCAGTCTGCTTGTCGCCACCAGCAAAGCAAAGGTGTGCAAGTGCACATAACCGCACACACACACACCATAACCATAAGCACATGAATATACATCAGTCTGTTTGTATTTGTTTTTGTATCGGAGAAGGCAAACGGCATGTGTCTGCTAGTCGGAAGTGTTGTTGCCACTGCGCAACAGTAGCGCGCCAGGATATATTAAGTGGCCATTAGTTGTCGTGGCTCGCACCAGCCACTGTTCAGACACCCATACACATCCGGTGTCATTGCGCACACACACACACTTGACTGCAAATACTTATGCTATTTTTAAGGCTAGAATGTACTCATCAATTTAAGGGCTAGCTTTTTGTCTGCTGCCATTTCCAGTGCGCCAGTACGGCGAGCCGCCTCCGGTGCTTGACATGGCGCCTTGGCGGTGTCGGCGACTTGTTGCGTATTGCAGGTGTCGTTGTATAACGCCCGCAAGGACGGACGCCTACTTGGCACGTCGTTTCGACTAATTAGTGCAACTGATTCCATCATTTCTAGCATTTTCTGCAGCCGCTTTGTCTTGTAATGAAAATAAATTTGTGGTGAAAGTGTCCTAAAAATAGATTGCAAAGATCGTGCAGCGGGCGACGGTTTCAAAATGTTAAAGACCGGTTCTATATCAAAAAGATGGGTAAATTCCCAGATATTTTATTGGAACTAGAAGTGCATATTTGTGAATTCCCTATGATTCACTTTACGGTATATGAACCGAGAGTAAATTTCGTTATCGAAATAAAAAATTGCAAAAATAATGTATTTAAAAATTTTCGAAATCTTGCAATTACTTTTGAAGCTCGCAGATACTGAATGGAGTCCAATGTATATGGCTGACTATTTATCGAAAATATTGGTTATACTAGCGTTATTGAAACGTTGAGCTAATTTCTTTCCCATAATAATGTGCCATTGTGTGAAAAATGGATAAAATCGGGTGAATACTTTCCTCCGTATTATCTAAAATTAAAATTTCGAACTTCTGGTTGATTTTAATCATGAATCATGTATATTATTGGTCAATATGTGAGTTATCTTAATGAAACACAGAGAACATTTTCCAATACTACTCCTAGCCCAATACCTCCTCTAGTCCTTGTATACCTTATACAGGGTTTTCCATTCGGATTGATATTCTTTTTATTGTCGTTTCGGCCGTTTTTAAAATGTCATGATCATGTTTATAATTTCCTGAAGAGATAAACGCAAGAACAACGTTTACAAATTGCTCATTTTTATTATCAAAATAATCGTTCTCCAATTGCAACTTTTCGTGCGCTTTTGCCATTGAATGGTCGTAATACTCAACCACCTGCACTCGCTATTCATCAAACTAACATTTCGAAGTAATGAAAATATTGCTGCCATTCAATTCAAGCAAGTTTTGCTGAAGACCGCGATTTGTTGATTCCAAGACGTTCTAAAGAATTGGAACTGTCTCAACCACAACTTGACGGTTTTTGAGACGGTTTTTCTCACTCAACAATTGTAGCCATTAAACCACCGTAACCGTCGTAAATTTGCTGATAATGTCTTGGAACAACTTGAAAATAATACAGATTTTGTTAAGAAAATCGGTCCGTACTTCTTTCAAATAGAAGCTGGTGATACAATAACTGTTTATGAAGAGCGGTATACAAGTAGATCGATATTAACCTACTTTTATGGCGGCAATTGGAAGAAGTTTATCTTGACAACATCTGGCTCCAACAAGACGGGATTATGTGCCACACAGCATGTGCAATAACGGATTTATTGCGAGAAAAGCTTGGAGGTTCGATTTTTTGAAGAAATTGTAACATTCAATGGTCTCCAAGAAGTTATACTATTTACTGAGTGTACTATTCGCAACATCATCACCCTTCTTGAGAGCCAGCATTCACTATTGGGAAATATTCGACCGATAATGCCACGTCCGGCACGCATTGAAGAAAATATTGCAGCCGTATCTGAAAATGTACCCGAAGAGCGTGGAGTGTTGATTTGGCACCGTTCGCAGCAACTCGGACTGACGTATGGATTGACTTAGCGCATTTTAGCTTCAATTGAAAGCGTACAAAATATAGCTTGTGCGAGGACTGAAGTCACTCGACCTTCACAAAAACATCGTTTCGCTCTATGGGCTCTTGAAAAGTTCCAAGAAGATCCGACGTTTTCTATGGCTATGTAAACAAGCAAAATCGCCGCATTGGGAACGAAGAGCAATCTGAAGAGACTCAGGAGTTTCCATTTCATCCAGAAAATCAACGTTTTTGTGTGGTTTGTGAGCCGGTGTAATCATCGGTCTATATTTCTTCCAAAATGATGCCGGTGAGTTGCTAACTGTTAATGGCGACCTTTATCGCGCCATTATAGCCGACTATTTGATGCTTGAAATTGAAGCTCGTGAGCTCAGTGAGACGGTGCCAACTCCCACACATCGTATCAATCAATGGATTTATTGAGAGAATACTTCGGTAAGCAGAACGGTCGACAGGCCATGACTTTTACCTGTAGGGATATATAAATTCTAAAGTCTATGCGAACAATCCGGCTTCGATTCAAGAATGATAACAAACAAGAATGATATAAAATGTTTTGCTGTACACGAATTTGCTTGTTCTCTTCATTTTAAACTGTTTTGTGTTTAAAGATTTTACCAAAAGACACTTTAATCCCTCTGATTCCAAATGATATATGCCAAAATAATTACAATTACCAACACAACTTGAAAAAATGCAGACATAATAATTCTTCTGGTCATTAATACCAATACAGTAAGCAATAAAAAATAGCCACTGGTTCAGTAACTTTAGTTTAAACAAAAAAGTAGGTATCACATTACTGCAGCTATCTTATAGAACCCATCGCCAAGCAATTCATCATGAGCCGATTGCGGTCACAAATCCTGAACGCAAATAAATATCAGTGAAAGCCAAATTTTTACTGCAAAAAACAGAAACACAACTGAAAAACATAATACCAAAAAAACAGCACAAAGCAAAATCTTCAAATGCAACAAGAAGCAATTCGGGCGTAATTAAGATATGGCTCATTTGCCCGAAGACAAGGCGATTAGTGGAGGACAAAAGCAATTTAAATTGTCTACTTTGACTTGAAAATACAGACAAACGGAAAGGCATAGAACCAGTAAAACACTGAAGCAATGCAAATATGTATATGAATGAATGAAACTGAAAAATTGTTGATAAGCGAAATCGATAGTTGAAAAGTAAATTCCAAAATTCAGGCACGTGTTTAGACACGACTTTAAGGACTCGTTTAATTACATACATACATGCATGTGTACATTTTTTGTCTTTTTTAAGGCATAAATAACAGGCGTGAACTCAAATATTTACGAATTCACATGCGATACCAAAAGCATGACTGTAAATGGGTATTTGAAAGTGCAAGTGTGTCATATAAGCAAAAAATAATACTCTTAACCATTCTCTGTCATATTTATGTCTCTTTATTTTTCTGTTTTCGATATAAAAAAGATGACGTGTAAACGAAAATTACAAAGGAAACTTTTTGTCGACTCTTATGAAATATGAATGATTTTGAATTTTAAAGTTCTGAGCCAATATTGGGTATGCCAGTGTAGGAAAAATCTTAAACCATCATCAAAGCCTAGGCAATAGTAAGTTTAAGTTTTTGGACCGTAGTTCGAACAAAGCCGATAACACAAACCTTTGCCAATTGTACATCTCAAGAGGAGACAGATCTGTTTAAACTTGGTGCTTTCATTGGATGCGTCCAGCCATGGATCTTGAATAGTTGAATTTTTATGTACTTAACTGTATCCATGTCGCGGTAGAGCTCATACAATTCGTGGTTCTCTCGAATGCTACAAGCGCTTGCTCATCTCGGTTCGTCATCGTTCATATTTCTGTGCCATCTAGTAGGACGAGAATGATTAGACATTTTTTCTTCTTCTTTATTGGCGTAAACAGCGCGTCAGTTGTTTTTCCTCTTAACGGCTTGGCACCAATTGCAGATTCTAAGTGTAGCCTTGACTTTCTCCACCTGGTCTTTCTAACGTAGGTTTTCTTCTTGCTCTACTTCCCCCAGCGGATACTGCGTCGAATACTCTCAGAGCTGGAGTATTTTCATCCAATCGGACGACATGACTTAGCCATCGTAAACACTGTCTCTTAATTCGCTGAACTATTCCAATATCGTAGTGTATATCGTACAGTTCATCGTCCCATCGACTACAGTATTCGCCATTGCCAGTGCGCAAATATACCATAAATCTTCCGCTGAGCTTTTCTCTTGAAACGTCGACTCATCAGATGTTGTCATAGTCCATGTCTGTGCACCATATACATAGCACCACGAGAATAATTAGTAACTTATACAGTTCTGTGTTTGTTCGTCGACTGAGGACTTTACTTCTTAATTGCCTACTTAGTCCGAAGTAGCACCTGTTGGCAAGAGATATTCTGCGTTGGATTTTGAGGCTGACGTTGTTGTTGGTGTTAATACTGATTCTAAGATAGACGAAACTATTTACGACTTCGAAGTTATGACTGTCAACCGTGACGTGAGAGCCAAGTCGCGAGTGCGACGACTGTTTGTTTGATGACAGGAGATATTTCGTCTTGCTCTCGTTCACTGCCAGACCCATTTTCTGTGCTTCCTTGTCCATCCTGGAGAACTAACGGCGCGGGTGTTGAGGCCGATGATATCAATAATCATCGGCCATACGCCAGCAGGTGTACATCCGTGGAAATGTAGTCTGTTGTTTTCCTGGTCTAAAGCCACGCTGATAAGGTCCGATGAGTAATACGCTCGATTGAACCTTATATGCGATGTTGAGTAGGCTTATCCTATGGTAGTTGGCGCAGATTGTGGGGTCTCCCGTTTTGTGAATTGGACAGAGCGCCCTTAAATTCCAATCGTCAGGTATGCTTTCGTCCGACAATATCCTAAAAAGAAGCTGATGAATGCTCCTTCGCAATGCTTGTTGTTCTTCAGATGGAACGTCTGCTCCATCTTCATCGATTGGGGAATCGGCCTCGCAATCTCCTGTTGTTATGCTTCCGAGCATCAGTCACTAGAGCACCTCTGGGAGTTTAGTCGCCGCATATCTTTTCGTTGAATTTTCGAGCATTATACTTTTTTTGAGCGTAAAGTTCAATTAAACTTCCATATGCACCACCCTGTGCAAAAGTTTCCATCACAATAATGCCATTATTTTATATTTCAACTGTGCGCTTTATCAACCTTTGTCAGCGAAAGTTGATATGTCAAATTTTCACAACAAATTGACGTTATTTAAATTCTTGCTGAAAAACTGCAGTCAAAATAAATAAAAACTGTTTTATTTCAAGCAGTCAACGATTTCTGCTCGCTGCTTCCACGATTTGCGAACATTAATAAAATGTTTGCAAATTGCTCTTGGCGAAAACGTTGTTGTTTTTTTTTGTAAATAGCGCGATTTCTGTTTACCTCAGAAAGTTTGGTTTCACTTCAAAGAGTTCGCTGCTGTTTTGCAGAAATTAAATCTTTTGCTTTTGGTTATCCTTCATTTTTTTATTGCAGCGTCTGGCTTTGAGTTAGTTATATAAATATGTATGTATAATATTAACACGTGAGTTATTTGAACACAATTACCACAAATTTATATATGTATCTCAAAGCAAGTTGTTGACATTATCCTTATTTGTTTTATGCCATAAACCACATTGCTTCCGTAAACTGGAAGTTAACGAAAAAGTTTTCAGCAGTGAAAGTTCCTGCTATGAGTCGAAGTACTTTATAAAAGGTGCGATTTCTAGTACAAGATTTCGTTCAAGCTGTTAATTAAAATAAATAGTATTATTGTATTATTATTCAGATTTCCCTTTTTAACCTCGTATGACAATCAGCATTGATCAATATTATTTCGTCAAGCAGCATATTTGAAAACTGAGAAGCTAATAAAGTCGTGTAGCCACATTTCGCTGAATTTTTACACAGTTTCGTTACAGAGAAATTCTTAGTAAGCATTTTGTCAAGAAAAGCAGATAACATCTTTATAAGGTACTCGAAAAGAATAGTTTTCTTTTCTAAATATGTATTTATTTAATTGCTTTAAGGGTTGAACGGGTTTCATCGGAAAAACAATATACAGGGTTTGTCCGGAAAGTAATGGGACCGTTTTTTTTTTCGCCGCGACTTCGGAGTGTGTGTGCACCGACTGGATTCGGCAGAGGGCGTTCCTAGCTAACGAACAAGCTGCTGGTCAATTGTCTCCGAGCACCAGGAGAGTAAGGACAAACATTTTCGTGTCCGTATTTCTGTGAGTGGTGCAAGCCAAAAATGCAGCGTTCGTTAGAGCAGAGGTACCCGATTAAATTCTGTTTGAACTCCGTAAATCTGCGACAGAGATGTTCGTTATGATCAACCAGGCTTACCTAGATGTTGCTTTAGCAAGAAGTGGTGTGTATCGGTGGCGCCAGGCCTTTTTGGAGGGCCGGTAAGAGGTCGCTGATGAAGACCGGAAGAACGGGTAATTCTAAAATGAAAACGATGCTCATTGTCTTTTTTGACATCAAAGGCATCCGTCCACCATGAATTTGTTTCTCCTGAACAAACCGTCAATGCCAAGTATTACGTGGAAGTCCTTAAGAGGCTCAAACGAAGGATCGATCGGGTCCGACAAGATATTGTAGCCAATTGGAAGTTGCACCACGCAAACGCTCCTTGCCTGAAAAGGCCGATGAAAGGCAAGCATTTTGAGACGACAGAGGGGATCCAAGCAGCATGCACCTCGGCTCTCAGGGCTATTCCAGAAAATGTCTTCCGTGTCGCCTTCAATGCCTGGAAATCGCGCTGTCAGCGCTCCATAGTCGCAGAAGGAGCCTATTTTGAAAGTTTTTAAAGAATTGTAACGATTGGTTCAATAAATTTTTTTAAATCGACTCAGTCCTATTACTTTCCGGACAAACCCTGTGTTTTCAAAATATTTTTGAAATAACATAATTGATTTATAGTACTTTGTTACACAGCTGTATAAAATCTCATCGAAGTAAGTAAAGTAGGTCTTGACAGATCTTGACCGTTGTCTTTGAAAATACAGTTTCAATAATATTAATAAAACTTTTTTATGACAACAAAGCTGGCTTAGAGCTCTCAATTCTTTATGGCTATGTCTCCATAATATTCCAGAGGTTTAGCGAAACTTAATTACCCAATAAAAAACTCGATTTTTTAAAGCCATGAAACCTATTTAGGCCCTTAGCAATATGAGCTGTCTTCATGCAGCCTTGTCAATCACTTGTGATCATCTGCGTACTTTTCAAAACGATTCTAATTTAAGTTTGTTTTCAAAATACAACAAAAATATGCATACATAAATTTGTATCTCTCTACTATTAAGATTTTTGTAGACACTCAATTTGTACACGAGAGTATGTACATGAAACTTAAATGTGTTGGTTAACAAAATTAATTATAATTGTATTAATTTGACTTATTTAAATCCTTCAGAAAGGATTAAAAGATTAATTAATTAAAAAGTGTTTTTAATTTGTTTTCTTCTTAAAATGAGCAGATAATTTCTTTATCTATTATTTAACAATGAATGACATCAAATTAAATTCTGTTAATTCCTTTGCAACCGCCCAAAGAAATTCTTGTACGCAATCGTATCCTATCACAAATTTAATTATACCCAGCCAACCAAGGTAAAGTTGAAGTATAATACATTGGTTGGAATTACTCCAACCACGTTCTTTTCAGAACGATATCATTATTTTCAACAAACGGCAACTAGCAACATTTTTTATCCTTCATCTGATTTACATATTTATGACAATGTTTATAGGATTATGTAGTCTTCTATAGAAGAGATGTTAACCTCGACTTTGATTTATTGAATAAAACAAGCATACACTTTAGAGATAAATAAAGGATACAAAATCCATTCATAACTTTTTATTTGTAACCACTTTGAACCCAGTTAAGAAACCAGTTTTCACTTATAGCATAGGGTAAAAAATAATATGCTCCTTCCTTACAGATACATATGTATGTGTGCATAAGAAAGTAAACTGCTTTAATGATTTCACTGTCAACATAATTTACAGCGTTGCCAGCCTTCTTAAGCATTTTGCTTCCGCTTTTCAATTTAATTAACGATTCAAGCCAACCATGTGAGGGGATAATGCTGCGCGAACGCGATTTAATACGATTAAGAGTAAAGAAAAATCTTAAAGTGATTTATCTGTGCGACATGAAACTCTGGAAAAATTTAAGTGTTAATTTGAGTGCGAGAAGACGACGATTTTTTTAAAGCAAATATTATTCATCCATACATATCCAATGCAGGATTGCTCTTGCCGACAGGTGCTACTTCGAGCTGAGTAGGCAATTGAAAAGTAAAGTCCGCTCTCGACGAACAAAAGTCAAACTCTATAAGTCGCTCATAATTCCCGTCCTGCTATATGGTTCAGAGGCTTGGACGATAACTTCAACTGATGAGTCGACGTTGCGAGTTTTCGAGAGAAAAGTTCTGCGAAAGATTTATGGTCCTTTGCGCGTTGGCCACGGGGAATATCGTATTCGATGGAACGATGAGCTGTACGAGATATACGACGACATTGACATAGTTCAGCGAATTAAAAGACAGTGGCTACGCTGGCTAGGTCATGTTGTCCGAATGGACGAAAACACTCCAGCTCTAAAAGTTTTCGACGCAGTGCCGGGGGAAGCAGAGGAAGACCTCCACTCCGTTGGAAGGACCAAGTGGAGAAGGACCTGGCTACGCTTGGAATATCCAATTGGGCCCACGTAGCGAAAAGAAGAAGAGACTGGCGCGCTGTTGTTAACTCGGCTATAATCGCGTAAGCGGTGTCTACGCCAATTAAGAAGAAGAAGAAATATTATTAGAACGCTATGCCTTCTTTATTTAACTCAATTAGTTTACCACCGTGTCAATTATTCAAAGTCAAACAAGTAACCACACTGACGAAATAATTCATAACCTCCAATAATTATCATCAATTTTCAAATGTGATAATTTTACGCACAGATTAATTCTCCAAAAGAGAAACATCCACAGTCTGTCATACTATCTTTTGTATTCTCCAAAATACTTTGACGTTCAACCAGCTACTTGTATATGAAAGTTATTGGTTACAAAGTCACACAGACCACGGGTTGTTATGTGAAGAAAATGAAATTTTGAATGAAATTAAAATGCATTGAATCGGTTCCTTAATTATCAGGAAAGGCTTAAAGGAACTCAACACCCTCATATCCTCAAAATGCAAAATGTGGATATTTCAAATATTTATCTTCAATCGTTTTTTGTGTCGCAGTGCAACAATTTCTAGAGTCTAGTCCAGCTTCAGGGTTGAGCTATCGCTAGGCAGTGTCGTTCCAAGGTTCTAGTTAAAATCGTGGTTGTATCGGTTATATGGATATATGTATATACCAACTTGCTTCACTTACATGGTTAAATTGGTGAGCTCTCGAGCATTGTTAGAATGATCTAATTTAGGTCAAATATGCACCGTTTTGCTCAATAATTTCAGTCGATTTTCACAAGCTTCTCTTGAGTCAAATTTTTCACCAACAAAATCATTCGTCATAACCAGCAACTGCAAGTAAACACTTGGTGTCAGGTCCACACTAAAATGGATGCTAAAGAAGCCAACCAAGCCCCCGGAGATTCTGCCCGGTCACTATCGATGTGAGTGGCCTGACGCTTCACAATTCCGCTTCTATTGGCCACTTTTGGTCTATTTTCAGACGGTCCAATGGGTACACCTTCGAATTAAGCGTTCAGTCACAGAGAAACACCTCATAGTAGAGGTCCACACTACAAGGAGGACGCTAAAAAAAAAAACTTTTCTGTTCATCAATTCTGGCTTGGCCACAATTTGCTCTCGCTCGCCAGATCGAGTCAACCACGAATGTTTTCGCTTGACCTTGTTGAAAGTGACTCACTTTTCGTCAACTTTCAGCAGCTTTTTAAAAAATTTATAGATTTTTACGTAAATATCGATTATAATAATGTACAGACCTATAATCGAAATTTTCTGTCATTAAAAAGTTTTCACCGACCTGTCAAACTCCCCACGTAAGTTCTAATGTGGAAAAATACATATTTTAGTTAAAACCTTAACTAAGAAATTGGACAAGGAAAAAACTGAAATTTGAATTTTTGGCAGACATTTTTACAAAAAAATTAAAATTTCAGGGAAACTTTTGCTAATTTTTTTTTTCAAATGGTTCAAGTCTTTAAAAATTGTATCTTAAAGACCTTTGTTAAATTCCATGAAGATCGGTTGAGTAGTGTTCAAGAAATCTTGCCAAACCGACTTCAAAAATGCAGTTTCGAGAAAAACCCGATTAAAGACGGCGCACTTAGCCTAGCTAGCCTCGAGCGCACAAGTTCTCAAGACTGTGTCTCTGAAAATATAACTCTGATCAACTTAAAAATTTGGTTGAATATTCTAGTGATGTTGTACAATTTAACAAGACACTAAAAAAATCGATTTTTTGAAACCCGTAAACCCATGTAACCCTTGAAAAGTTTCATTGATCTGTTGAACTGCCCTCGTTAGCATTTAAGTCAACTTTCCAGTTATATTCGAATGCAGCTGCACATTCACATACATTACTGAGCATAAAACATACTTAATTGCTAAAGAAAAATATCACTGCTGTGAGTATATATCATATACAGTAAATGTGTACAAATGTACATGCATACTTAAAAATCACACTGTACGCAAAAACTTAATTGGCTTTTTTTCGTTAAATGTCGTCGCCTTCTTCGCAAATTTGCACTAATTAAGGCGAGCAGCATTCAGTCCAATTTCACTAAGTGACAATACAATCTACTTACGCAAATGTGTATATGTGTGTGTATCGTACATATGTAAACCCTCATTTGTATAAAAGTATTGTATTGGTGGGCGTTTTAGTGTGCCATTCGCTGACAACAACATTAACGACGATGGCATCAAACGCTTATTAACTGAAATAATGGTGATTATCGAGCGCGAGCACTGTTAATGGTGATGATGCTGATGACGATGTTGTTGCTGTTGCTGCAGTATTTTATGAGATTGCTGATGATGTTGATTAACTCAGTTGCCGATTGAGTTGATGATAAAGCAATTAAGTTAACGGTGTACACTGGCTGCTGCCGCCTCCTTTTTGGGGCATTCAAACACTGCAGCCAGTAATTGCACACATTTGGTAATAGAGACTTATATATACATATGTATGTCGATATATGTCTACATGTTTTTCTAAATTGGCGCACCATACGCGTACATAGCCAAATACATTACCGAAAAGTCGTAGCAAGAATTTGCAGCAGCGCTCATTTGTTATTGCTTAACAGCAATTGCTCACAATTTCGCGCTCAATTTTTGTGTGACTTCGATGACTAAGCTTTTGATGCGCTAACTAACCACTCTACACCGTTATGTTCGTGTACTAGCTGTTTGAATATATGATTACGTAAGTTCACAGTTCCCTAGGGTCGCCAATGGCAATTTTCCCAGTTTTCACTTAGCAGCTGCACAACCGTAAGTGACATTTTCCACATTTTGCAAGTGGAATTACAGCTAATTTGTATGTTGCTTGCTGAAAGAAAGCAATAAAACTCGTGTTATGTTCTCGCCATTGACATACACACTCATGTGAAACTCCATTGGGGAACCACGTACTGCTGAATCAGCAAGCTACCACTAAGGTATTTTGCTAATTTCCATTTCCTTTCGCGTTTGTGCATATCAAATGGTTAAGTAAATTTGTTAAGCAGCATTTAAACTCGTCTGGTAAAATCAAACCCTTGTCTTATATTAGGTTGTCAAAAAAGTCTTCCGGTATTTTCGCTAGTTGGCGCTGAAAGCGCGTAGTTCTAGTTTTATTCGTCGCATCGGGTCATGCTATACCTTTTCGGAAAGCTCATTTCACGCGCTAACACGTGTTTGATTGATTGTCGTTTCTTTTAAGTCGTTCGTGAGTTATAGCGTCGCAAACATGGAGCAAAATAAAGACAAAATACGGCATATTTTACAGTACTACTACGATAAAGGCAAAAATGCATCTCAAACCGCCAATAAAATTTGTGCCGTTTATGGACCCGATACAGTTTCCATTTCCACCGCACAACGATGGTTTCAACGTTTTCGTTCTGGTGTAGAGGTGGTCGAAGATGCGCCACGCTTTGGAAGGCCTATCGTCGAAAATTGCGACAAAATCGCTGAATTGGTCGAAAGATACGGGCATAGTAGCAGCCGTAGCATCGGTCAAGAGCTGGGCATGAGTCATCAAAAATTCATTTCAATTTCAATAAAAAAAAAAAAATTCAATAAAAATACCGCAATACTTTTTTGACAACCCATTATATAAGAATATGGCATTTATTGTTGTTTACACGTGTGGTCTGCTGGTGAATACGGCGGGTGGAGTGGCAGCTCTCAGCCAAGAACTTTTATTATATAGGATTTTATCCGGAAAGTAGTAGGACTGATTTTCTTCCACCTCGACTGTACTTCGGAGCGTGCGCGCACCGACTGAGCGGCTGATCAGTTGTCTCCGAGCACCTGGAGAGTAAGGACAAACATTTTCGTCCGACGTATTTCTGTGAATGGTGCATGCCGAAAAAGCAGCGTTCATTAGAGCAGATGTACGATATTAAATTCTGTGTGAAACTCAGTAAATCTGCAACAGAGACGTTTGATATGATCAAGCAGGCTTACCCAGATGTTGCTTTAGGAAGAAGTGGTGTGTTTCAGTGGCACCAGACCTTTTTGTAGGGCTGGGAAAAAGTCGCTGATAAAGACCGACAAGACATCGCAGCCGATTGGAAGTTGCACTACGACAAAACTCGGCTCGCACCGCCTGTCTTGTGAACAGCTACCTAACCAAGGGAGGTATCCCAATGCTTCCGAAGCCGCCCTCTAGCCCAGATGTGGCCTCCAGACTTTTTTTGTTTCTTTGCCTGAAAAGGCCGCTGGCAGCGCTGCATCGACGCAGAAGGAGCCTATTTTGAAAGTTTTTAAAAAATTGTAACGATTGGTTCAATTTTTATTTTTTTTAATTGACTCAGTCCTATTACTTTCCGGACAAACCGGAGCCAATTTTGAATGTATGCATTTGCATTGTCGTATAACAAAACTACTTTGCCGTGTCTTCTGTCCCATTCTGGTCGTTTTTTGATCAATGCATGATACAAATTTACCATTTGTTGTCTGTAGCGATTGGTATAATCGGTTTTCAGGTTTTAGAACCTGATGATAAAGCCTTCTTACCGAACCGATCTGTGTTTGCAGTCGATGTTGATGAGTGTCCCGGTTTAACCCATTATTTCCTCTATTTAGGATGTAAAACTGATTCTCTTTCATGTCTTTGCGGCAAAATTTAACTAGTGTTTTTTCGGTGTTCCAATTGTCTTTCATTCAATTCATGTGACACCCATTATCCATACTTTCTCATAGCTTTTAAACGGTCTGCCATTTGCTTTTGACTCAAAGTACCATTTTCATCCAATATTGCTTAGAGTTCGGCGCCTTCAAACTTTTTGGTGGTCTTCCACATTCTTCATTTCTCACATCAAAATCAATCAAAAAACCATCTTCTGGATGTTGCTTCGTTAGATTTAATTGATTACCATATGCCTCTATAAGCATTCGATGCAACTCTGCAGCACTTTTCTTCAAATAGAAATACAAAATTAATGTTTTCCGCAAATCACCACTTTTCGGTACAAAGTTTGAAATTTTCAACACAATGAAGAAATATGATGTCACTAGTTCAATGAGGTGAAGTAAGTTTATGGAATGTGTTTGACAGATGTCATGTCAACCAAAAAGAAAAGAAATTAAGGCTTGTTGACAACAAATGTTCCCATCAATACATTTGTGTTTGTAAGGTTGTCTTCGATCCCCGTCCCTGCTATATTTGAGCATTGCGTTCCTCTTGAAGGTTATACACTTTACAAAAAAGAAATTAGCCAGTTAAACTTAATGTAAGAGTTTATGTAAATAGCTCACTAAAGTGGCTCAAATTTAATTAGTTACACCCTTTCGATTTAATTATGCCAGTTTAATGCTTTTATACCAGTATTTTTTCCATTCAATATACTCCAAAGTTTTATGAATGAAAATAAGATATGTATATCATTGAAGTGGTACAAACGTTGCTACTCCAAATCTATATCATTAGACCAGTCAGCTGAATTTGTGGCAACCGTTTGTTCGATTCGCTACTCACGCCTTTACTATTTGATCACTCTTGAAATATTCATTAATTTCTTACTTAATTTATTTTTATGCCCTCGATCTCTCTGAAGTTTGCCGCGAAGTTTTTCACACCCAGATGGAAATGTGGGAGACCCTACAAAGTGTACATATACAGAAATGATCAGCATAGTAAGCTGAATCAATTTAGCCATATCCGTTTGTTTGTATATACATAGATCCTTGGCATATCTGTTGACTTTAAGGGGCGTTTGATAACCTAAGCTGGGATCGAGTGGTGCAACCACTGGAAGAGCTTGGCTGTCTGATTCTGATTGAAGGCCGCTCGCGGACTAACTTAGAGCGACCGGGAGGACATATCGATAGAAAAAACGGTGACAATGCTCTCTAAGGGCAGATTGCGGCCGGTTCGTCCACCCATTGTCCGGGTGAACAGGACAAAAGTCGAATACCTGAGGCTGACCATGAGTGACAGAATGTTTTTCATATCTAGGGAGCAGGAGGCTTCTAGATGATATGGTGAAAAGGCGGTGCTTGGGACCAATAGTCCTAACGGATTAGTGACTTACGAGTACATCTGGAATGTTAGGTTTGTTGAGGGTAACCCAGACTCAGATTCTGTCTATAATCTAATCTATAATCAACACTATAATCTCTAAACAAATTATTGAGATCGGACCACTGTAACAGTAACTTATCTGTCATTCAAACTGAACGATCACATTCAAGTTAAAAATCTTTATATACTCTTTTATGTCATAAGAAAGGCATCTTTGAACCTTCGGTGCAGTGAAAACATTTTTTTGTCATTCATAAATTTCAGAATACTTCTTTTATACTGCCACAAAGCTTGTCAAAGTATTGCTTACAGTTTTTGCTACAATAATCCTTTTCTGTCTAAGAAAAAAGTTGACGCCAAAAGCCGCAATTTGCGCTTCTCCAATGACGACAAGGGTGTCTAGACAACTCTTTTGTTACAAGATATGTCAACCATAAAATGACACATGCAGCAACAGAGCTGTCAAAACACCAAGAGTTCATTGGTGCTTTGTGCGGCGACGGATCTAACAACCGATCTCCAAATGGAAATAAAAAGTACTTGTATGTGTACATATATGAATATACATATATATTTATATGCGGTGTACAGATTTCTAAACAAACAAAAACAGTTTCCTTTATCACTCATTTTGACTGTTGACCGCCGCGACACACTGTATGGGCTTTGCTCGACCACATCCTACTACTAGCAGAGTGTCCATGAAAGCAGCTGTCAGAATGCTGTGACGCACAAAGGATGTGTCAATTTAAGAGCAAATAAAATCGAATAATTTTACATTTAAACAATGAGTCCAGATTGAAGGTGAGTGGGAGCAGCGCGCTTTGCGTTAGCAGCGGAATGATATGTGAGAACATCAAGCAGCGTGTTGGTAGCAAATGAATGACGCTGATCTCAAATCAGCATGACAGAGAGGCTATTAAAAGTGTAAATCTGACCGACAAAGCAACTGTATGGACCAAGTAAAAATCTACAATTGGCGCGCAGCTGGCGTGCAGCGTCCTCGAAGGACATACCACAGGCTCACAGTTGTCATCCCGATTCACTTGTTCGCTTTACTAGGCGTGTGCACTGTGCACAATTGTCACTCTCCAGCCGGTGTAATTTAGTTGCCTAAAAACCGAAAATAGCCAACACATGGCACATATGGGACACCTGTTGATGACACCCGGATTGGCCGTAAAGAAGAAAGGATGTGCGTGAAATTGATGTTAACTGCATTTTCGTACTCACATGAAAGCATCGACTAATTTCAAATCTGCTTTGCATTATAACTACAAATGTTATTCTACACAAATATCGCTTTAGTTAGTTACTAGCTGCGCCGCTAGTTTCTAGTCCGTTGTCCATTAACTGCAGTTATTTTGCCACAATGCGTCACAAACGGCATGCAACATATGTTAGGACTTAGACATTGGAAATTCCAATGCGCACAAATGCTACATGTTCTGTTATAACCGCTGGCATTTGGGCTTTTCCAGAGCCCGACAAGTACAGCAGCCACCGAGTGGCCAGTGCACATGGCGCGTCCGTCCAACAAGTGGCAGCCGCAACAGCAAAACAACTTCAAGTGACACATTGCGAGCGATTTGTGCGTAAGTACAGTTGCAGATTTAGTGCAATTTAAAGCAAGCAGGGTTGCCAAGCTGACGCAAAGCGCGAAGAAAGTGCCAGAGCGCTAAGAAAGTGCCAGAACACGAAAGCGCGCACGTGAGTGAGAGCGCTTCTTGGCAATTGGATGCTGTCAAAGGTAAACAAAGCGGGCTCGGTTAGAGATTTACAGGTAAAAGACACACATTTGCTGGCTTTGAAATGCGTAACGGTTGGTGAGCTAAGCATTTGACATACTTTGATGTTGCCAAGATGGTTTTCTTAGTTAGTTCACACGACCTTACTTTGTTATGATCCTGTCTGCTTATCGGCATGTTATGCTTATTGTCATTACATCCTCTGTTCTTAGTCACACGTGCTATTTTGTCTATTTTGTCACATTTGTTCCAGCACCTTTGTGTGCGCGTTTCTCACCTTCGTTGCTTCTTGTGTAGTTTCTCATTTAATTTTTTCTTCTATGTTATCAGCAATTTCGCGTGTTGATGCGCCAATGTTATCACGGCTGGACCACATACTGCGCTTTTCTTTACGCTTGTCGCCTATTCGACACACCTCTTCTTCCATGACCTACAGATTTCTTAATTTTTCTTTTACTTTGAGCACTAGTACTCATTTGGGTTTGTAAGACTACAAAGTAGCACATATGAGAAAATAAGAATTCTCACGTTTATTTGGACACACATTGGGATGCTATTCATGAGAGTACATACTAGACATACATATACATATATAATCCCAATAAATGCGGTGGCAACAAAGCAACAGGCTTTAAAAAATATTGTAAACTAGCTGTGTTATGTGGTTCTCATTATATGAATCTGTGTAGAAAAATATTTCTTCACTTCGATAAAACACAATAACTCATATTCCTTTATTATATTCTTTTTCCCACATTTCTTATTTATCTGCTAGTACAGTATTCGTGTGGTATATTTGGTTTAATGACTTTCGTCTAAGTGTCGTCTAGACAGGGCGTAGAATACATTTGGCCATAACATCTGCATTAAACTAGATAACCGGATTTGTCATCCTGAACTGCCCATACTGTTTCCCATACATTTGTTTTTGTAGTTGGCTGTTCATACATCATATTTTTATCAAAACTATCCATTATAATTCAACATGAAGAACAAAAATAGTTTTCTCTCTGAAAGATATTGCCAGTGCAATGATCTACGGTTTAAAATCCAAACTTTTGGTCGTTTTTGGCCTGCCAAAATCAAATTTGGTCTGTTCGAAAAATTGGCATTTCATTGTATGGAGAACTATATACAGAACATGTAGAAACATGTTGGAAATGTTTGAAGGCAATCTGACAGAGCTTTAAGAGGGTATTCTGGTCTAGAAGCATGAATTTCAGGTAATTTTTAAAGTTTCGTAAAAAACAGGCAATTAATATTTTTACTATCCATTTTTTGATTAGTTATTTGTTAATTTTAGAAGAGTACAGAAAAAAATTGAAAACTAAAAAAGTAAAAAATTTCAAAAATTATGAGCTGACGAAGTGGGGGGTCTCTAAAAATTTCCACGTGACCATACCCATGATTTCAACCCTCCTAGTTATCTGAAACCAAAAAAAAAAAGATTATTAATCTAGAATAATGTCGCAATGGCCGGAACTACGGAAAAGTGGGAAAAAATTTTTTTCACAAAATTGCGACTGCCTGAAAAAAGTTTTTTTTTTTCTGACTATTTCGAATTTTTTAAAAATAATAAAAATAAAAATTTGGGGATGGGGCTAGTAATCAAGTAAATCGGTCCAGTATAAACTGAGAAATCGTGGGTATCGTTCCGAAAAAGTCAGTTTTGTGAAAAACGCGTTTAAAGTTTCGCGTAATGTCTTTTGTTCGGTTAGTTCCGGCCGAACCAGTTTGGATGCCGGGCCAGAAAAATGCCTATATCTCCGAAAATAATTTGAATTTTGAAAAATCCTCTTGTACACATATTCTTGAATAGATAAACTTTGAAAATATGAAAAAAAAATAAAAAAATATAGAAGAAAAGTTGTCTGTCTGTTCGTCCGTCCATCTATGCAAGCTGGTACTTGAGTAAAATTTAAGATATGTTTTTGAAAATTGGTAAACATCATACTTAGCATTAGTAAGGCGGAGTTCGTAGATCGGATCACTGCCACCCCCACAAAGCGCCATTAACCGAAAACGTATAAAGTACCATAACTAAGCACTAAATTGAGATATAAAAAATTTGGCACATTAGATCGCAGTAGCAAGAGACACTGGTGGGCTAAAAAATTAGAAAAAGTGAGCGTGGTCTACCTGGCTCTAATAGGTTTAATGTGCGTACATCCTAGACGACCTAAGTAGGAATAGCCGAATTCACTCAAGACCAATTTCCTTAGCATCCCTACCGCTACTGTAAAAATGTTTGAAATCGAAAGATAACTCCGTTGACTCTCCATGTAATGATACTGTTAAAAACTACTAAAAAGAGAGAGCTTTATAGGAGTCGGGGTAAAAATTTGACAATGGGCGTTCCATCGCCCTCTTTTAGGTAAAACCACATATCTCGGAACCCGGCCGACCGATTTCAACTAAGCTTGATGCGTAGTATTCACAGTGTAAAAATGAGCAAAATCGGACTACAAACACGCTTATTTCTCATATAGTACAAGTTTAAATTCCATTTGATCCTTTCACTTTCCAATATACAAACCGAGAAGAAATTATAAAACCGGATATAAGTTTGCAATAATAATGTCTTTAAAGTATGCCACCCTATGACCAAAAACTTTTCAAACTCAACCAAACACTGCTCAAGTCTCTAAATACCGGAAATGTGAATTACGGTATCTTACTTTTGACCAAAAATATCGGTCAATGTATGAGATATACAATTGAAATTCAGAGAAAATCCTCGTCTGAAAATAGTATCGCTGTGTATTAAAAATGGGTTGAATCGGGTCAATACTTCCGTGAGCCCCCGTATACCTAATAGAAAGATTTTCGAACTTGGGTGACTTTATCCCCTGAATTTTCGAATATCTGACTGACTCTACTCCACATGGTTGGTGATTGTATGTGAGGTGCCTTCATGAAACTTAGGGAACATTTTTTTAGTATGTGATATTGTATGCTTCACTGGAAGAAATAGATAAAATCGGGTCAATACTACTCACATCTCCCATATTTTCCTGAAAGTGTTTCTCGGTCTTTGGTGCTTGCAAGTTGCAAGAGTTTAAATTGTTCGGTTCCACCTGAGCTTAGACTTTCCTTACTTGTTTAAGATATGTTGTTTAAATATTTCATTTCATGGAAAAAAAATATGTGTCAAAGTTTTGTGATCTTAGTCGGTTCTTTAGTAATGGTATTTATTTTATATAATAATATATACTTCTGACTCAATGTCAGGCGTTTAATTGTCGTCGTAGTTTAACCATTTTCGCAAAAACTAAGGTTTGGAGTTAGTTTTAAAAATTCACTGAACTGATGTTGTTTCATGATTTATTCATTCCTAAGCACTCCTTTTTATACCCTGAACATTCAAAATTTGTAGCATCCAGAAGTGAACGTCAGAGACTCTATAAAATATATATAAATGATCCACGTGGCGAGCTGAGCCAATTTAGCCATGTCCATCCGTATATATGCAAACTGGTCTCTCAATTATCGTCCTTTCTTTCCTCAAGAGCCTGATCATTTGTCGGAACCGCTAATATTGGTCTATCAAAATAAAGTTTTCCATACAAAAAACACTTTGTTTAATACGATATCCCCACGAAATTCTGCACATATTATTGCTCAAGGCTATAATCTCTGAATTTATTATTTAGATCGGTCCGCTATAGCATATAACTGCCATACGATCTGGCTGATCAAAATCAAGATTATTCTTCTTCTTACTGGCGTAGACACCACTTACGCAGTTATAGCCGAGTCAAGATTAGCTCTTTATTTTTTCTCACTGTGTGACAATGTTATTGCCTTTAGAAAATTTCTTTAAAAATTTGAAGATAGAGATTGGCAAAATTACAATTTCCAAAACTTAAAATGTCCTCAAAGCTCTGCTTGAACTCTAACTCGAACTTGCTACATAAAGCATTTTTATTAGAGAGGACTGAAGAGAATTTTCGACGATTACTGGGACACTCCTGATTAATTTTGCAATCTTCGCGCTTAGTTAGCCGCTGTTTGGTTCACTTTGGTTAGGCTTATCTTCCGAAAGTTATTTGAATGAATATACATACATACATGGTTTGGCCATCTATGTACATATGTGCAAAATAAAGATTTTTACTTTAAGATTTTTTTTAGAGAATTTAAAGCTTAATTCGGCATATTGGACAAATACTAGAGATCGATTCATCTGTTAAGGCGTATGAACAAGGAAAAAATATTCAATTTAAATATGGAAATGAAAGTTCTATGTTCCATCTAGGCTCCAAGGTTTTTATAGGATCTGTGGGCTCATATATATACATACTTAATATGTTAGAAAGACTATGCACTGATTTTATTTGGTTAAACATGGATCCAAATTTAGCTAAAAAGCTTTGAATTGACATAGGAATTTAAACAAAAAATTTAAGCGGTCTAAAATCAAAAGTTTTGGCACTGAATGTTATAGTTATATAAAAGTATACATATTTTTGAATTAGTTTCTCCGAACGGTTGCTTATTTTTAATTCAGCATGGACCCAACTATATACATTTCATACGATTGATTAAACCATTTCCATCGTACAATTATTTCTGATTACTATGAAATTGCTTCAATTAAATTTATGTACACTTTCATCTGGAAATTAAATAACCATTTTAATTGCTTCCCCGGATTCAGTTCGAAAGCACTCAAAAGTTTAGCTGACTCTTATTAGCAAACACATACTCTTAGTTATTAAATTATAAGCATTAACGCACATGCACGAGACCCTCGGCACCCTCGCCAATTTAAACTTACACCATAAACTGTCTAAACAAGTGAGCCAACCATAAAGTTGTTGTGTCAACCACTGCACTGAAAACTTTTAACAATCGATTCCCTCGAGCACGAAAAAAACTATGAGTACGCAATGAAGTGAAACCGATCCCAATGGGAGCATAAGCAGCATAACAGCAAATTATATGGAACTTAGTTATAAGCAATAATAAAGGCAAAACTGCAAAACAAAAACCAACTCTAGGTATTGAGGCAAAACTGTCAAGTTAAAATGAAAATAAAACAAGTAAGGAAGGGCTAAGTTCGGGTGTCACCGAACATTTTATACTCTCGCATGATAAAGTGATAATCGAGATTTCATTATTCGTCATTTACATATTTTTCAAATACCGTATTTGTGTAAAGTTGTATTTCGCTATCATCATTGGTTCCTAATGTATATATTATACAGAGAAGGCATCAGATGGAATTCAAAATAGCGTTATATTGGAAGAAGGCGTGATGTGAGCCGATTTCATCCATATTTCGTACATGTCATCAGGGTGTTAAGGAAATATTATACACCGAATTTCATTGAAATCGCTGGAGTAGTTCCTGAGATATGGTTTTTGGTCCATAAGTGGGCGACGCCACGGCCATTTTCAATTTTTAAAAAAAGCCTGGGTGCAACTTTCTTCTGCCATTTCTTCCGTAAAATTTAGTGTTTCTGACGTATTTTGTTAGTCGGTTAACGCACTTTTAGTGATTTTCAACATAACCTTTGTATGGGAGGTGGGCGTGGTTACTATCCGATTTCTTTCATTTTTGAACTGTATATGGAAATACCTGAAGGAAACGACTCTATAGAGTTTGGTTGACATAGCTATAGTAGTTTGCGAGATATGTAAAAAAAACTTAGTAGGGGGCGGGGCCACGCCCACTTATCCAAAAAAATTACGTCCAAATATGCCCCTCCCTAATGCGATCATTTGTGCCAAATTTCACTTTAATATCTTTATTTATGGCTTAGTTATGACACTTTATAGGTTTTCGGTTTTCGCCATTTTGTGGGCGTGGCAGTAGGCCGATTTTGCCCATCTTCGAACTTAACCTTCTTATGGAGCCAAGAAATACGTGTACCAAGTTTAATCATGATATCTCAATTTTTACTCAAGTTACAGCTTGCACGGGCGGACGGACGGACAGACATCCGGATTTCAACTCTACTCGTCACCCTGATCACTTTGATATATAAAACCCTATATATGACTCTTTTACTTTTAGGACTTACAAACTACCGTTATGTGAACAAAACTATAATACTCTCCTTAGCAACTTTGTTGCGAGAGTATAAAAATCAGTGAAAAAGCGGAAAAAATATTTGCTATATAAATTTATTGGGAAAAGGATATCATTGAACACTCATTGTACTGAGCCTAGACTCAAAGGATTTTAAATATGTACAAAAAAAGTTCCCCGGATTTGATTTTGATGAATGAATTGTTTTTGATTCTATAACTGGTATGCTTGTGTGGCTACATTGCTTTTTTTTAACAATTGCCGAGAATCAAATGTACATTTTAAGCTTTTATAACCTCAGGTGGGCTTTCGATGGCTTGGAACGAAAGCTTTTGTACATAATGGATTAAAAGCAAAATAAGGATTTCTTTGTAAAGATTTAGTCATTTTGTTCAAGCTTACACTCTTCTAGACAAATGTATGCCCGCTATCTTCTGCAAATAATTGGTCAAATGAACCGGCAAACTCTTAAAACTTTTCTCTGATTAGGTTAAGAATTAGCTATTCGTTTGTATTATTATATTGGGATTTAAATACTTATTGAATTATTCGAATAGGGAGCATACATTATCCTGATTAATCTTAACACGATAATTGAGAATTATGTGTAACGATCTTAGCATATTCTGTGAAGTTTAATATAGAAACTATTAGTTACAACTGCTTTGCGTTTTAAAATTTTTAAAATTAATATATACATAAATCAATATTAAAATTTAATACTTTCTTCAGATGAAAAACCAAAAAAAACCTCTTGACGTGTAAACTTTTCGGTTATAGCCGAGTTTACAACAGCGCGCCAGTCGTTCTTCCTTTTTCACTTTTTGTCGCAAGTTCCAGGTGCAGGCAGGTCCTTCTCCAACTGGTCTTTCCAACGGAGTGAATCTCTTCCTCTTCTTCTGTCTCTTAATTCCCATTTGCTGCGCTTCTTTGTCCAACTAGGAGAAATCAGAACTAACGGCGCTTTATAGGTCAGCAGCTATACACTCTTGTAAGGCTGCATCTTCTCTATTTAGATCTTCAGCTCGAATTATTTTCTCCAAGAATAGATTGAAGAAGTCGCACGATAGTGAGTCGCCTTGTTTGAAACCTCGTTTGATATCGAACGGCTCGGAAAGATCCTTCCAGAAACAGACATACCAAATTTAAACATCGCGGCATAAATCCAGCTCCTTTTCGTGCTGTTTAAAGCTGCTTTGAAATTGTCAAAGAGGTAGTGTGTGTCGATCCTTTTTCACGGGTATTTTCCAAGATTGGTCGCATGGTGAATATCTAGTCAGTTGTTGTTGTTGTTTTCCAGGACTAATAAGGCCCAACCAGTTTGCTGACGTTGTGCTTTAATCTTTCTACAATAGAACCTTATATGCGATGTTGAGGAGGCTTAATTCCATTAAGATAATTCATATATTGACCGACACACATGGCATAAATGCAACTAAAAGTTTTAAAATCTCTTTATTTTACCAATTTCGGACCCAAACGCATATTATTATCAGGAAAATATTATTTCCGAATTTCAATGCAAAATTTCACAGTTTGGATAATATTTTCGGCAAATGTCAGTCAGTTCTCAAGCGATTTGGAAAATTTTTAACCTCAAATGAAATTCCTCAATGGTACCATTTCTGCAAAGTTTTATTTCGATATCATCATTGACTCTTTATTTATATTCTATGTTTGCATAGAAACGTTCTCTAATCGCATAAAACTCTCTCAAATCAGGCCAAAAAAATCTTTCTGTGTTTTAGAATTTTGTGGGAAGAAAGAGAGTGACTTGTAATCTTTCTTTGTGTCGACATATATTTGAAATATCAGAAATCAGTACTTAATTTATTCAGAAAAATTATAAATCGATCGAGTCCTATTTTGGTGCTGAAAATAATATCCTTTTTGCCAACAACCATTCTGTTTAAATCAATATATCTTTATGTGAAAGAAAACATTCATAAAAGTTCAGTAAAATGTCTATATTAGACTATAGACATATAATAGACCAATGTTTTTGGGAAAAGCTACCAACATACATATTTAGTTGCACATCATAATACATACATTAATTGACTGGTTAAAGACCAATTTGAACCATTTATAGTCCAAAATTTCTATATTTCACGGATAATATATAGTTTTATTGAAAAGGCTTTGCTATATTCTTAAAGGTAGTGGATTGCGAGCAGAGAATTTACTAAATATTTTATATAAGGGATTCACTTTATAATTAAATAAGGAACACATGGTGGTTACATGGAGGTAACGCACTTACTGTTGGATAAATTTGTGATAAAGTTAAATAGAAGATACAAATAATATTTCCTTCTATGGAATTTGGGTCTGGTTATGGACCGCTCCCATCACCAAGGTAACGGACACAGTTCTCAAATTTGGCACAAAACACAGTCTCGACGGAGTCGTGATGTATCTACTCGAACCTCACATGTGTTACGCTTAAATATTATGCCTAATTTTTGTTTTAACGCCATAAACTTGTCTTACATGAAAAACAAAGTAAATATACTGACATATTTACAACACTAAAGGGGTATTCCCCATTAGCACCGGAAGTGTTCCTACACTTGAAGTTGAAATGTTGTGTATTTCATTTACTTATTTACAAGGAAAATTGATGAGTAGCTAATTATTTTCACATGTAACTGTGTAAAGTAAATATATCCATAGATGGGCGGCGGCGTACAAGGCCTACTTTTTATATATTTATAAAGAGAGGTGTATTTACATATTTATCTGTATATATTGTTGTGTCTAAAGATGGAAAACTACTGTATGTGGAAATCTGCGCTTGAAGGGTAATTAGACCTTCTGTGGGGAATTACACCCGAAAATGCTTGGAATCGTAGAAAGTTACAAAAGAGTAATGAAAGCACTTAGTTTTGTGGACACAAAAAGGGGCTGAAGCATCGTAAAATTTATATCATAAAAATATACATGGACCTATATTTAAACTTATATGTAACATATACATATATTGAGTGCCACCACATTTAGCAATGAGTATACTGTTTTCGGGAATACCTTTTCAAGATCATCTCAAAATATGTTAACTTCAAGTAATTAATTATCATAATTAGTCATAATTTTTGAGAATTTGAGGATATGTGAACCCAGATATCTGAAATATTGGCCCACATGTACGAGATAAATTAACTGATTAACTGGTACATGAAGTCACTTGAAAGATCGGTTTCATGGGTATTTGGTATTAACTTATCCTATTTTAAAAGTTTTTGCATTCATTGTTATGAGAGATAATTCAAGAGTTATTTATGGGATGATTTGAACAATGGCTTGTGGCAAGAACGGTCGTACGACTCTTTAAAACTGGTTCACAAACCTCTCGCTAACTTATAGTAGACACGATTTTTTCGAATTTTTTGGATTTCTTAATTCTTTTTAGCTGGAAAAAACATTGTCCCAAAAAGGATACTTAAATCGTTGCCATTAGGTTAGATTTTTATATGCTGAACAGGGCATATTAAGTTGGCACGAAGTTTGGATTAAATATATAAATGATCCGTCACTCAGCTTGTCAGTCCATTTCTCCATGTCCATCTGTCCATCCGTCCGTCTGTCTGCATATATATGCAAACTGAGTCCCTCAGTTTTTCAGATATCGTTTGTAAGTTTTCTACACATTCTTTTCTACTCAAGAAGATGCTCTTTTAGTAAAAACTCTTGATATCCTACCCCCTTTAACTCAAGTCCCAGTATGGAAATTTTATTTTGTTTTGACAGGATATCTTCACGAAATTTGGCATATATTATTGAGCGAGGAAACGATAAAATATCCGACAACATTATTCAGATCGGGCCACTAGAGCATAAAACTTGCCGATCAAAATGGAGTTCTTGTAAAGGAAACTTGAACCTGTGAATGGTGTTATATATAGCTTCGCTGCAGTCGAATTAAAGTGTTTTTCTTTTTAATATTCAAAAAAGCTTGTGCCAGGACATAACATCGGTAATGAGTCATTTAGAGACAGAGTTTTGAAAAAATTAATTTTCTATATCCAAGTTTAAACTCTAAGATCTTTAAAAATACTATTGTGGGAAAAAAACAATAAGACTTTTTACATTCTTGCAACCATTTGTTACAAATTATTATAGTTTTGTTTATCTAACGGTTGTTTGTATCGCTTAAAAATAATCGAGTTAAATATAGGATTATGTATTTATAAATGATCAGAATGATGAGAAGAAGTTGAAATCCAGGTAGCCACTTTTCTGTTCGTCCGTCCGTTCATGCAAGCTGTAACTTGGTATGCAGGTTCCTTAGTACAAAATGCTCCAGTTCGTGTAAGGGAGTAATCGGACCACTGCCACACCCACAAAACGCCATTAACCGAAAACGTATAAAGTGCCATAACTAAACACTAAATTAAGATATAAAATTGATATTTAGTACAGAAAATTGCAGCAGCAAGGAGCACTTATGGGATTTTTTTTTGGTAAGTGTGCTTGGCCCCCATCTCTAATAAGTTTAATGCATATATCTTCTAAACCACTTAAGCTACAACAACCAATTCCGCTCAGCACGAATATTACAAGAATTCCTACCATTATTGTGAATGGGATGGGATAACAAGGTTTTATAGGAACCATCGACAAAATTTAGTATGTGCCATTTTTTTTCATATTTCTATGTCACGTTGTGAAAATGATGCGAAATCGGACAATAACCATGCCTACTTCCCATATAGCACAATTTTAAATTCTATTTGATTCGTTCAGTTTCCAGTAAGGAAATCAAGAAGCAATTAAAATAACGGGATTAAACTTTGCTCGATTAATATCTTTAGTACATGCCATCTTATGACAGAAAGTTGTTTAAATCCAATAAAAGCTGTTCAAGCCCCAAGGTACCGAATATTTAGACACCGTTATCTATAGCTGAATTTTGAACGAAAATGTTGGTCAATGTTTGACATATAAGGAATAAGGAATAATCCTTCTCTTATTATGGTATGGCTGTATGTCAAAAATGTGTTGAATCGGACCAATACTTCTCTTAGCCCCAATATATTTTCGAACTTCCGGGTGACTTTGTACCGCATATATCGGTCAACATGTGAGTTATCCCAATGAAAATAAGAATTATTTTTATTATTCATAACAGTGTTGCTTTGTGCCTAAAATAGATAAATTTGAGCGAAAACTTGGACTAGACCCCATATAACTAATATAAGGATTTTCGAACATCCGGTTGACTTTACTCTATATGATAGGTTTTACACCTTAAAGTATTAGCCCGGCTTTGATTTTTGTAAGTTGCAAGAGTATAAAATGTTCGGTTACCCGAACTTAGCCCTTTTTTAGTTGTTAATTTACATCATCACATCAAATGTTTAGTTTACGCTTGTCTTTCTGAAGTACGTAAATGGCATTATGCAATTTTTACGATGTTTGAAAATATTCAACTGAGGTGTTTCATTAAATCGTGTGTGCGGAATCAATTTTTTGGTGTCGAAACTTTCAGGGTGTTGGAAAAGGTCTTCGGTGATAAGTTGATGCGAGCAAGTGTTTTTGGTTGGTAAAAATTATTCAGAGAGGGTTTAGAACGCGTTGACGATGAACGACATCAAGAACAACTGTTGATCAACACTTTAATAAATAAAGAAATTGGTGCTTGAGAATCGACGATTAAAAGTCAAAGATCTTATTAGCATCGTTGGAATATGGGAATGATTAGTGAGAACCATTTTGAAAGATCATTTGGGCCTAAGAAAAATGAAAGCATCATTGGTTCCAAAATCACTCTGTAGACAATGCTTTCCGACTACCAGGATGTCATGAAACAACAATTCCTGGATTTGCACCAAGATAACGCACCGTCGAATACTGCACTGATTTTTCGTGAGTTTTTTTCCAAATTTTCAGCCAACATAGCGCCGCAACAACTGTATTCGCCTGATTTAGCTTCTTATGACTTCTAGCTCTTCAGCAAACTCATCATTGAAAAATTTTCAAACCCCAATTTAGTCATTAGTCTGATTCCTTACTTTGGTATAACCATCATACATATGAAGTGCGCAATTTTTACTTTTATCTACTAACTCTATTCACCACCGATAAATCCACCGAGATCGTGCCGCACTTAGCCAAATGATTTCGCGCCACAAAATATCACGCAAGCACCGCACACGTCGCATATTCGCCTAGTTTCAAGCGCGTGCGGCGCATTTCAATATTGTTAAACCCGACATAGTTTGCCAAAAAACTTGCAACTAACTGCGCGTACTTGAAAATTCCTTTGTCGCATTCGCTATGCAGACGACCGAAAGTAAATAGTAAGAACCGGAAGCTGCAAATTGGCGCGTCCGCCAAATTGGAGCTGCATGGCCTGTTCAGGCGCTTAAGTGAGCCAACGGAAATTGCTGCAATAATGGGACACATTTTCACACTTTCGACTGGTTTGACATGTAAATGGCTTCCATGTTTACATTTCATTTGTAACCCAGCGATTCACTTGAACTACAAACTATTCCAAAATACATACTGTCCACTAATACACACGTGGCGAACCATTTATCTATTCTCCAAACACAAGTGAGCATCATTTTGTGTTGATACTTGAAAGTACATTCCTGAAAATATATGTATGTACCGTTGTACTGACATAAGTACACACACACTTCGGAATGTAAGCACATTTCTTGCTGGCATTCAAGTGCCATAAATTAAATATTTTCTTTTTACAAATAACATTTTGTTTTGTGCTGACAAATGCACAAAGCAAACAAACGGCGGCCTTGAACTGAATTGCCCGAAAGCGGTGTTGCCTTTCGATAATTGAAGGCACTGCAGAGACACTCAACCACATGCACTTCTTTATATGTCGTCGCGCACCTCTTCATATATTAACATTGCATTACCTTTATCACCGTTGTCGGCATTTATTTAGCGAAATTTCCTTCGCATTTTTATGTTTATAATTTCCGCACACTTCGCGACAAATTTCCCTCTTTTCTTTTGAACCTCCAGTAGTCTATAGAAAAAGGCTGGGATTTTTGCATGGGATGTTCTCTGCATTGTCCATCCGTTAAACTGCCATATGTCAATTGACTCTGCTAATTATTTCGTAAGATATATGGAAAATCCTTTTATGTACATCCGCATAACGGAACGGTAGCGGCTGGGTGTGGCACCTTTGTGGCAGACGTTAACGCACATAGCGGATTTGTGGCATAAAAGTCGCAGGAAAGAGTTTAAGCGAAAAAATTTGTTCATTCAAAATAAAAGTATTTCAAAAAAATATTTGCATTTTTTCAAAACATGAACTAATTAAAACCAAGAGAGTTCACATTTGCGAAATGATCAAGTTTTCGAATACCCAAGAAGTATAAGTTAATATATTTTTACACACTTAAATTCACATTTTATTGTTACTTCGTATACATACTATTAATTTATACTCAAGAAATATGATAGGAAATGTAAGTTTGAGAAAATTGTTGTTTATTGGGTAGTCGAAAAAATATTTTCGTATTTTGTCAATGTATGTATATTGAAGTCGTGTACATTGTACATATTTGTTTATTTATTTATTATTATAAATATAAAAAAAAAATAAGTTAAAATTTGATTAGAAATACGAAAAGACTTTTTCGACTACCCAATATTTAATATAGTTTATATTTTTATACCCTGAACAGGGTATATTAAGTTTGTCACGAAGTTTGTAACACCCAGAAGGAAGCGTCGAAGACCCTATAAAGTATATATATAAATGATCAGTATGTTGAGCTGAGTCGATTTAGCCATGTCCGTCTGTCTGTCTGTCCATCTGTCCGTCCGTCCGTCTGTATATATACGATATAGTCCATCAGTTTTTATGATATCATCATTTTCTCTTCAAGAAGCTGCTCATTTGTCGGAACGACCGATATCGGACCACTATAACATATAGCTGCCATACAAACTGAACGATCGGAATCAAGGGCTTATATGGAAAACTTTCGCATTTGACGTGGTATCTTCACGTAATTTGACAAGGATTACTGCTTAACGTCATAACATAATCTCAGAAAAAATTGTTCAGCTGCCATACAACCGACACCTGTGAAGGGTATATTAGCTTCAGTGCAGCTGAAGTTAACATTTTTTTCTTGTTTTTTTCTTTCTGTTTTTCTAATAATCGAACTACTGCTTTCTCCCTTAGCGGTCACAGCACATTCAAATAGTTTTATTGATGCCTTCTTGAGTACCGATTTGTTGAAAGTCTCAATTAAGAAAAGACCTTTATTGGCAAGTTTTACTCACTTAGAAATGCAGATTCTCTATTGCCAAGATTTTAAGTTATTATTTCAGTGGCGTTTGAGCAACACAAATACGTAATTCGCCCCTCCTCCGACTTTACGCCTGGGCCGCCCTTTCAAAATTGCAAATGTACAGCTGAATTCAAATGCCGAAAATTTTTTTAACTTTTGAAGCCACTCATCACTAGTGTAAAAACTATGTTTCTTTAATTTTGAATTCTTATTGAGAAACTAATGATTAAAAGCTTTATCCATTTTGGGCAGCTGTGAAGCATGCAGTGTTTATTGGTTATGTTTCAGAGCCTTGTGCCTTGTTCACGTTTTAGAGTTTCTGAGTGTTCTCGTTTTCAAGCTTGCGCTACATAGTTATATAATTTCCAGTACATTTCTTAAAATTTTAAAATGTGTGTAATTGTAAGATGTATAATAATAATAATTTAAATACAAAAGCGAAAGCAAAAAAGAGTAACTCCGAGTAGGTTTCAAGTTAAGTTTTAAGGATCTTTCGAGAACTTCTCTTGCAGTGATTTCAATGCGATGATTCGTATGCAACAACTCCGGGCCGATCACTTTATCTTAAAGCATCTTCGATCTCAGCTACGTTTTCATGCGGCGATGTGTCGAAAAAGAGCGTTCAGAACTCACATTCGTCACAAGAAGAGTGCAGAATAAGCGAAGAAAACTATGAATGAATGGGATATACATAGGTCTACATCGCAGTTCTTCAACACTTCCAATGCAGTAGTCGGTAACTTGTTATCTTTTGACTTTTGCTTCTGCCCCCAATGGCACTGCCAGTGATCAAGTCCACCTTTGAGCTTCAAACGTCGCACGACGTTGTTATTATCCAAAGGCCATTGAATCTATCTATCTAGCAGTCAATAAGATTTTCCATTTCTTTGCTTTTCAAAGTAGATTCCTTTTCTGGAATCAGCAAACTCAGTTGAAATAGTACATCCGACACTTCTCTAGAAAAGCGCGTCTTTAAACCATGGCCGATTGTATCCAACAGAGGAACGTACACTGACCTTGTAATATCCTTCCCAAGTTCTCATGCAGAAATTTTCGCGTTTTGTTTGTCGGCTGCAGTTTCTTAGTTTCTCTTCGTCAAATTTCAGTTCCGCCGCCATTTCTTTTGTGTCTGAATAAAGGGATCGAAGACGTTCCTCAGCTTTTTGTCTTCAATTTCTGAATGTTAAAAGTAGCGTATCGATTCTCTCTGAATAATCACGTTGAGTGAATTATAAATTCAAATTTGTACACGGCTGCGGTGAGTATCGTTGCTTTGCTCGCTGTTTCCTTATTTTTTCCAGTTACTAATTTTCTATGTTGGAAAACTTGTTGTAACTGAAAGGAATTTCCACCACTTTTCCCCCTTTGAATCCGCCACTGAATCAGTACTTGTGATTTCAAAAATTTACATGATTCAGAATGCTTAGACTCGGATAAAAGAGCTTTTATAACTTAGGAAATCGAGATATTTAAGCTTCGGATCATTTTCCTGCTTGGAACACCGTACCCATTACTTACTTGATATTATTACGAAATGCTTGAGAAGTATTGAGAACAGATTTTTCTTGTTTGAAACATTCTACTCAAGACCCCGATTGATATTGTTTCTAGAGCGATATAAATTATATACATGTCTTGTTCTATAGATAACCTAAACATATCATTTCGATCAAATTTGATAAATAGTGTTTTATGAAATAATTGTTAACCAATTTCACTTTATTTCTCGATTTTTCTTACTTTTATGGTCTAACCCTTAAACACGATTTCAACACAAAACGCTTTCTTTTAACAAAACAAAGGATCCGTAATGCATAGACTCGCCTATATATTTTGTATTGAAATTAGCAAGCCCCTCTGACCGTCTACGTGCATATTGGAAACTCATTAAAGTCCAATCAAATTGTTTACATAATTTTCGAAAAGAATTGCGGATATTGCGAAAGAAATTAGCATATGCGCTCGAACAATATGAACCGTGATTAGTGTGCCAAATACTATTTTTGTGGTCGAACCAGCCAAAGGACCAAAGAACGAAACACTCTACAAAATGCATGCTCATCTACAAATACAATGTACAGTCGGGAAAAATAATATTTTGAATAAGAAACATGTTAATATGAGCGTTAGAGCTGCTAGATGCTCTTGAAGAATTAGCATGCAGCAACAACAACGCGCAGCGAGCGGCTTAGGCCTGGTTAATAGGAAAGAGCAAGCAATGTCTGTCTGCGCAAACGAAAAGGTGGCAGCAAATAGTTACAGTAACTAAGTAAACAGTCGCTACCTGCTGCGACTAAATCCAAGGAACGTTAAACGCGGCGACATACAGCTGCAAGGGATATACCACGGAGCCGAATATGGTACCTTGAATTAGCACGCACACTATGCGTCCGATGGGTTGTCGCAGACAATAGAGCTACCAACAACAATGCGCACCTTAACAATGAAAACGCAATTTAGGAAAATGTAAATTTTGCCAAAATAAGCGGAAAAGCGAAAATTCCAAGGTTAACGCTATTTGCTTTTCCATGAAACTGCCTTGACACTACTAAACATTGTAAGCAGGTAAGAAACGATTTCGCGCAACCTATGCGACGCGGCTGTCAACGCCGTCAAACGCATCGCTCGCTCACACATTACCGCGCGCAGGTAGAGCGACGCACGGCAGCCTCAAGACTGTGACTTGAAGGTATAAATACCCTTACCACTGCGTAGGTCAGTCATTATCAAACGAGCAGCGCATGAGTAGCACACGCATTCAGGAAGAGAATTTAGTTTTTGCAATTTCAATATAATAGTTTTAACAAAATGGGTTGCACAGCGAGCAGTTTTTCATACGACACCAGCGACAGTAGTTTTGGCAAAGGTATGCCTGTCCGCTCAACACCGCATAAACGTAACTTTAGCAGCCGCGTCGACTGTACCGCCAGCAGTGGACTCTCTACCCAGCACAGCACTACCACCAGCAGCAATACATCGGAACGTTATAGCAGTGCGAGTACGTGGAGCAGTTGCAGCACGCCACCCCCACCAAGAAGCTGCTCCACACCGACCAAAAAGAAACAAACTCTACAAAAGCGCCCAGCTTTCTTGAAGCTCTGCCGCAAGGACATGCCGAAAGCGCTGGCACGCCTAACCCTCAACGACAAACAAAAGCAACAGCAAGAGATACCGTCACCAGCGCAACATAAACGCATAACGGATTCGATTGGCTACTTCACCGGCTCCACAGATGATTTGGATAGCAGTTGCAGCAGTTTCAGTTATAATGGTCTCTTATTACACACAAAGGACATGAGCCCGTCAAGTGACGTAAGCAGTACTTGTAAACAGAGCCAGAGTGATAGTGACAGTGTCACCTCATCCGAGCGTAGCGGCAGTCAACCCGTTTCGAATTTAAAAATGGAGATCTTAATGATGCGCGAGAATGTGCAATTAATGCCGAAGACGTCGTCGCCATTTTGTGCACGCCGCGATTTGTCTTCGTGCAGCAGCGAAGTGAGTTATATCAACATTGCGCCGCCCTCGGATACTTATTGCCTGTGGCGGCAATATCTACAGGATGCACCAGCCTACTCATTTGGCAATGTCACCGCCATACCCGAAGCGATTGCCGGCCAATTTAGTCCAGATGAGCATCCCGCTTATACCGAACTGCAGAATTTTGAATGTGTCAGTGCGCCGAAACGTTATCGTGTACATCCCAAAAAGGGCAAGCACGCCGCGCCTAGTGTTCCACTAGCTGCGGTGGTGCCGGTTTGTGGCGTAACACGCGCCATCATCTCGACCGAACTGTGAACACGCGACTCCGCTCGACGCGGAATCGTCGTTGTCTCACGGACGGTGAGCATGAATGAGAAGAAGACTGATGTATGATGACTGATCTTAAAGGATTTTAAAACTACCTCAATGTGCCTTTTTATGCTGTGATTTTGGACTATTGCTGGCTGGAAGTAACTGACAAGACCAAATATATTTTAAATATATTAGATTTAATGTATATATGTATATTACTTTTGTTTGGTTTTAAGTGTTACAATATATAGTAAATGAATATCAATTGAATTTTTTTCTTTACACAAATATTTTATTATGTTTTATTTGAAAACTGTTTTTTTTAACATCTATTTATAGCACTTCGTTTATTGGGTAATTTTTAGAGAAAGTAAATTTTACTTCTCGGACATCAGATCATACTCTGTTGTCCTTATTTTCGATATATCATCGATATTGTTGTTTATATTATCATCTAGTTCCATGACTTCATCCAATGTTCATGCAGCTTTGCGCCAAAAAAATCTATCAGTAGTCATAAATGCAAATCTTTAAATTTCGTATTATCAATCTAGATTGTACCACATTGAATACATTTAATAATCCCCAATCTAAAGAAGTTCTGTTATAGGTCGGGTCAATTTTTTAGTAATGCTGCCAAAGAAAACTACAAATCAGTCTCTCCAGAGTTTGTGACACAGTTATATGTGTCATCTACCCAAATTTGACATCTCAAGTCATCATTGAGATAACTGAAAACAGTTAAAACATTATTTATTTTAGGTTTATAACCAAAATAAAAAGAGTCGAAATCTGAGGATTGTTACTGGTTCACAATAAAACTCCCTTCGTTTAGGTACGAGTTCTTTGTTTTTCTTTTTGCGATTTTTACCTCTTCATAGCTTCAATAACATGATCAAAACTGCATTTTTTAAAATGCTGCCATTTCGTCAGATTCTTAAATATTCAGAAAAGCTTGTGTCTAGTCATAACTAGGGCAAAATACATATTTTCTGGTTTTAAGGTTCTGAAACTGAACTCCATAGCCGAAAGCTCGACACTGCGCCTCACCGCCAGTAATGTATTCAAGGACTCTTATTTGAAAACATTAATTGTTTTTTATGTCCAATAGAATAGAGACATTTTTGCAAATAAATAATGTATCTTTTTGCAATCCATCGTAAAAAATAGACCCGAATCTTGAGCGCGAAGCCGACCGCCATAATATCATTCAATTCAATCATAAATTTTTTTTCGATTAAAAACTCAAAAAATTCTTTTTTAACAAAGAAGTCTTTATAAAGCATTCACAATTACTTGTCGCTTTCTTATGTTCATATTAAAACTTATAGAATATCCTAAAAATACATTCCATAATAATAAATTTGAAATTTCATATATTTTACAAATATGTATATTAAATATTAAAAAAGAAAGGATGCTCAATAAGGCATACTCTATCATTATCAGCAAAGATAGAGGAGAGCAACAAGAGCATCAAAATGTGGTAGCGGCGGCAATCTTCATCCAAAGGGCGCTGAACCCACCAACTTATTCCGGACAACCACTCGTAGATAGACAGACGACATATGGACTTCGATTTCCATCTGAACAAGTACTTAGTGGACTTGGGTGCCTTAAAAGCTACCTTTACAGATTCCACAATGACATTGGTCCGAACTGTCCGAAGTGTACAGATTATATAGAAGACTCTGAACATTTATTATTTTATTGCCCTCGCTTTCCAAATACAAGGGAAAAACTTAAAACCGATCGTTGGTAGTTTTACGATCGATAATTTAACGACACTCATGTGTCGACTGAGAAATGGAATGCTGTTAGCGAAAGTGAGGCTTTACAATAGATTAGGCGTCCGTCAGTACGCAAAACAGAGGAGACTTATGGGGTTACTTGGGTTTCCTCGGGTAAAAAATACCTTTGTTTTCAAAAATTTTTTTTCTCATATAAAAAATTAATTATTTAATTTGAATTTCCATTGTTACAAACATACACTATTAACAAAGAAATTCTTAAACTTTTGGAGAAAAATGTTTTTTAAAATCGGCACTTCGACGCCATTTCCGATAACCCGTCGGAAAAAAACGCCGGCGTTGGCAGCATTACTCCTTACAGGGTCAGCTAAAGTAAAAAAAACGTGTTTTAGTTAAAACCTTAAATTAGAACTTGGACTAAGAAAAAAACTGAAAATCGGATTTTTGGCAGACAATTTTATTTAAAAAAAAATATTAAAATTTCTGTGAAAATATCCCAACAGTTTTTTTCAAATTCTTGTAATCGAATAAAAAAATCCTTCGAAGAATTGTATCTCAATGACCTGTGTAAAATCTCATGAAGACTTCCGACTTCAAAGTAGTTCTCGAGAAATCTTTCCAACCGGTTTCAGAAACACAGTTTATAGAAAATATTACACGGATCAACTTGAAAATTAGGTCGACATTCTAGTGATGTTTTAGAATTTAATAAGACAATAAAGAAAAAAACATTTTTTGAAACCAATGTAACCCCTTATATGTCTTGTCCCTCTCACGAAGTAATACTTAGCCGTGGTTCCGAGTCTTTAGTTGGAAGTACGTTAGGTTTAGCGAATTAAACTTACTATAAAAAAGTCATATTCCATTATCGGATCTGACGAAACTCTTAACTATCTACTAAATTGTAGAGTAGCGCAGCGCACACTAAGTTGTCACAATACAACGATCTTTTCTAAACCTAGTCTGTATATTATCGTAGAGAATCAATGTTTGTAACTGAAATAATTAGACATTTATTTTGGTTGACTTATTCACTACTACAATACAAATCCTTCGTCTACTATTAAGACTTCTTTAATTACACATCCTTTTTGTTACATGCAATTTCTTGTTTTTATTGCATGATATCATCTCCTCAATAGTTTTTACATTATGTCATTAGCACACAACTGTTTCCATTTAACTGTAAATTGGCTATATTTCGCTGCAAGTGACGGAAATGAAAACGATAAAATAAAATATTTCATTTAATTTAATTAAACTAAAATTCCCCAGTAGGGAAACGCACACTTTAGTAAAAACTACGAAAATAACATAACAAAAGCACAAACGTTTCGGGAAGTGCTGCGCAAAAAGCGGTCAACGTTTCCCCATGGAAGCTTAATTAATTATAAGCGCCGAAATGGTCGAAATAACTGTTCGTTTGTACTGTATTGGGTAGATGAGGAAACGGAATAAGTGCCAAAATTATTGCCCCAAAGGAAATATGGATGAAAGGAGCTGTGTATACATTTATACGGGGTACTGATGTAGTGTAAGCATACATAACGGTTGTATAAGCCCGCACAAGAGCATATGACCTTGCGCCTCTCATGTGGGGAAAAGCTTATAGCTGTGGGTAGACAGAGGACACATTAATTACTCACACTATCTCCGTTATAGCTTCTCTCGAAAAATGCTAATTGAATTCGATGCGGGAATTACAATTAATTAATATTATAATTACAACTCGTATGAGGTAATTGGGTCGTGCATTACTACGGATTGTCTTCTATGCTGGCCATTTTGGGTTAGAAAGCTGAATTGTGATAAGAGTGGGATTTCCTTTGTGTGCTTGAAAGCTTTCATTTAAAATAATATAAATATTATATTTAAAAAAATGCTTTATAGATTTATTTTCTGCGTGAATATAAGTCAATGTTAATTTCTGGTATATATTCGATAGTCAAAAGGTCTTTTTAAACTTCAACTTATTTTTTTTTTATATTTATAATTAACTTTTAAGAACCAAAATGTATCATTTTGGTCTACCACTTTTTGCCATTTTTCCGCTAGAGACATTATTCCATCGCTGTAAACCTTTCTGGTTTCTCACCGAAAAACTTGGACAAGTAATTTCTCTTCTCTTCAGTGAAGCCAACTTTACTCCATTAAGGGAGTTCTGCATTGACCGAAACAAATAGTTATCCGATGGTGCCAGGTTAGGGCATTCGGTAGATGCATTAAAGCTTCACAGCCAAGCTCTCCCAGTTTTTGCCGCGTCGCCAAAAATGTGTGTGGTCTAGCGTTGTCCTGATGGAAGACGAAGCCTTTTCTATTGGTCAGTTTTGCCCATTTTTTTCGATTGCTTGCTTCAATCTCATCAGTTGTTGGCAGTAAAATGTAGAATCAATCATTTGATCAGGTTGGAACTGCTCGGAGTGAATGATTCCTTTCCAATCCCACCAAACACTCAGCACAACTTTTCGAAGCGTTAATCCGGGCTTTGCGACCATTTGTGGAGCTTCACCACGCTTGGACCATGATCTTTTTCGCACATTATTGTCGTACATGATCCACTTTTCGTCTCCTGTTGCCATACGCTTCATAAATGCTTCGATTCTATTTCATTTCAGCAAAGAATCGCAGGTGTTAAGGGGCGTACCAGTGTGACACTTTCAAAAAAAAATTTTTTGTTTACTTTTTCAATAGTTTATATTTCCAAAAATATCCTGTGGAATCGGCAAGGCCGTATCTTGAACAGTTTTTGGATGGGAAAACAACATATCATCAAAAAAATCGAAATTGAGATTTTATTTTTTACGATTCACTAAATGTACCATTAAGACGTCTTCGCTAGTTGACGCTGAAAGTGCGTAGTTCTAGTTTTATTCGTCGCATCGGGTCATGCTATAACTTTTTGGAAAGCTCGTTTCACGCGCTAACACATGTTTGATTGATTGTCGTTTCTTTTAAGTCGTTCGTGAGTTATAGCGTCGCAAACATGGAGCAAAATAAGGAGAAAATACGGCATATTTTACAGTTCTACTACGATAAAGGCAAAAATGCATCTCAAGCCGTTCTGGTGTAGAGGTGGTCGAAGGCCTGTCGTCGAAATTGCGATAAAATCGCTGAATTGGTCGAAAGAGACCGGCATAGTAGCAGCCGTAGCATCGGTCAAGAGCTGGGCATGAGTCATCAAAAATTCATTTCAATTTCAATAAAAAAAATTCAATAAAAATACCGCAAGACTTTTTTGACAACCCATTATTATTGTTTATCACACATATTGAATAAAAACGACTCTTGTGTCTAAAAAAAGTTTTCTACTTATAATTTATAGTGAAATTGTAGAAAAAATATAAAAATCATCGAAATATTGCTCTAATTTTTACGAATGCAAAGTTTAACCGGAAAAAAAATGTTTCCTTATTTTTGTCATAGGAGAAACTAAAATTTAACATGTAGATGTCAGACCCAAAAGTCGTGTTGACCGGTGTAACCATTTTATAGGCAAAACTCAAATTTTGTTTCATTGTGTGTGGTTTCTATTACATCGTTTTTCCGTCGACTGTCAACTTATTAAAAGTAATATTTTGTTATTTTGCAATTTATATGACAGTATATAATGTACTTTATGAGGTCTTTGAGCTTTTCTTTTCGATGTTACAAACTTCGTACTGAACTTAATTTACCAAGTTTGAGACATAAATAGCTGTCTTCGATTTATTGGAACTTTGTGAGCGGCGAATCGAACAAAGAACTAACATAAAGAAAATGTAGTAGTATGATCACAAATATATTCACTCAGCTATCCACTTACTCTCTCTCTTGTATTGTGGTTGCAGTATGTATTGTTAATCTCCTGCAAACCTTTTTGACAAAGAGAACCCCGCTCAAGCATAGCGCGTAAAAAAGTAGTGAATCGAAGATGTCGCATAAAAATTAATTAAATTCATAAACATATAATTTTTCTCTACAAAGAACATGGTTTTACGTATTTCAATTTTAACCTTCAGTAAGTTTTAATCCTTCTTAGAATAACCAGTATCCTCTTTTCAGGTAGTCGCTCTTCGTATATCCGCGAAATATGTATCTACCTACAGCTCGTGACACCCGAGTTAGCATTAACTTTCAGGTAAGTGCATGAATTTCTTTATGATTTCTTTGGACAGGGTAAAAGCATTAAAAATTTTAAGTTGTAGAAAGAATTATTGTTGGTGTGCTAAAATAAGTTTTCATAAAATATTAATTGTAATAAGTTTTCTTTGTCTTATTTCACTAATTATCATAAAAATTCTGTTTGATTGGCTATTACACTGAAACTTGAGTTATTTAAAATTTTCATTGCCAAATCATTTCCAAGTGCCCAAAATTAAGTTGTTACACACACATTCACTAAAATTCATTAAAATGTAATCAGTGACAGCTTCACTTAATATTTTTACAAGTTTCGTCAAGCATTAGCCAACAGCTGTTGCTGCAGTGAAATATTTTAATAAACAATTTACATATTTGTAATGAACGGTATTGATTTCTGACAGCTGTCAAACACTTAAATGGCTTCTACGCTAACACCAGAAAGCCAAAATAAATGGAAAAGGCATGAGATTGCGAAATACCATTTTTCTTTAGAAAAATACAAACATGGTTTAATGAAGTAATGAGCATTTACTAAAAATATTATAAAATAAATTTTCCACAAAATTCGGGTGGGTTTATAATACTTATGTACCATTTTTCAAAAATGTGTTTGACATAATTCCACAACAAGTTGTATTCAACTACTCAATATTTACAAAAAAATAGTAAATTTAAAATTCCCCTTCCATCCTCCTAAAATATTGAAAATTCTTATATTAAATTACTAACTCACTTGCCCTCAAGTAGTGTAACACTTAACCTAAACTAAACATTTACTTACTTTATGTATTTGTGCGTTGGCACATAAAGTTTTCTTTCACTACAGAAAGTTTTGGCACTTTTCAAATTTTTATTTGGTTGCCAGCAAATGCACACAAATGCGTAATCACTCGGTAATTTGCTCACTTTTGAACTTTCGAAAAACTTTTACAAGTTGAATTTCGCTTCCACGCTAGTAGTGGGGAAAAGCCGGTACATATGTACGTATGTAAATACTTTTCGGTAAGTCTTGATTGCCTGCAGATTCCCTGAATCTGTATCTGAGAGTGTAGAAATTTTCCAAAGAACTTCGCTAACCCTCAATACAGTGGTGCATAAAGTCAATTCTTTATTGTCATAGTTCTTACACAGCGCTGCAACCATGTCATATACAGTTATGTGTACTGTATACACATTTTGATCTGAGTTTTTGGAGTTTAATCTTTATGTACCTACCATATACATATGTAAATTGTCTTCGATACGCTAAGCATTGGAGGGTAAAAGGTTTCTTGGGGCATTCAAATTTGTTGTTGCTCTTTGTATGGTGGCAAAATGGCTTCATCTGCGCTATATGACATTTTAGTAAATCATTGCCTTAGCGGAGGTCTAATTTTTACAGGTTCATGCTGTTATGTTCGAAAAAACTGTTGTTTTGTATTTTAAAATTTTCGTTTTTAAAATCACAATTTACTGTAATTTGTCATTTCTGCCATTCACAAAAATAAAGCTTATCTATAAAAAGATTTTATTATATAAAAAAATGATAGCCTTGAAAAAAACACTTAATGGAGTAACAATATACAGTGAAATTTCTCATAACCGGACAGCCATTGACGCAGTGTCCTGCTAAGGGAGATGTGCACATTTGGGAGTGTGACAAAAATAAGTTTTTAATATATATTCCTTCAATCTATATTTCTACTGAATATGTATGTACATGCAAGCCATTGTCAGCCAATAATGAATGAATGACAATGATCCCATTAATTTCCGTTAAGCCACCGCGAATAAGACGGCGTCAATGTAAGTCAATTTGTGATCATTTTACGTTATTATTTTGCGTTTTGTTCTCGAAAACAACTGTCACAGAACCCTAAAAGTTAATAAGAATTTAAAAAATCGGGAGCTATTAATTGTACACAATTTTCTTGAGACATTTTATGTAATTTTGTCGGTTGATCATGGATTATTTGAACGAAATGAAACCTCTATTATAAACGGAATCTCTATTAAGCGCACATCTCCATTAACCATGGTATCATATTGGTATCTTAACTCGCTATCGTAGAAAAATTGAAGAAAATCTTTGAGGAGGTGAAAGTAAAAAAGCTCTCGTTCTTTCTTATTCATTAAATGTTTTTTTTTTTTAAATAAATATATACAAATAGTATAAATTTACAGAATTTTAGGTACTTAAACAATTTGTTTTGAAAAATTTGTATTCCCTTGATCCCGATCTCTCTTCATATTGCTCAGGTACACTCCATAAAATGTTTTAAAGAGTTTTATAAATATAGGAAATATAAATATGATAACTAAATAAACGAAAATTCCCATTATTTGTTCAGCATATTTCGCACAACTCCCATATTTATAAACATATTCGGCATACGGTTTGTTAGACTAACGAAAATCGTCACATTTTATGTACTTAGTCTATGTGATATGGGAAAGTTCACAAAATTAACATATTTTCGGCAACTTGAACTATAATATTATACGTTAAGTTAAATTTGCTGCGATATCTTACGCATTGACCGATATATAAGGTATAAAGCCAAGCGAAAGTTCGAAAAGCTTATATTAGGTCTCATATACCTAGGGGTAGTATTGGTCCGACTTTATACATTTTTTTCTTTTTTCATATACATATTATTTACAGAAATATATGCTGTTTAAATTACATAAGATACCTCACAGTAAATCATCATTACAAATGAGGGTGAAGTAAAGTCAGCCAATCTAGGGCAAGTTTTTTTCCGACTTTCTCATTTCACACAGAAAGATGCGCTGTTTTCAGAAAATCTAAAAGAACATTAAATAAACTCACATATTCACCGATTATGCGGACTAAAATCAACCGAAAGTTCATAAATCTTTACATTTGGTATATGAGCGGCTAAGGGTATTATCCCGATTCAACCCATTTTCGACATACAGACTTACCATATCAGGAAAGGATACTCTCCGGATTTTAATAATATATCTAATACTTTTTTTGAGCTTCAAAGCTGGCAATAGGCACAGGGTTCTACGTGTTCCGTGTATGGCGGCTTGAACACTTCTTGTCCGATTTTACAATGTTTGGTCATAATGTTGCACACTTTAAAGATAACATTTGTGCAAAGTTTTTCCCTATGCTATAGTTTCATATAACTTTGACTTGTATACGGAAAATGAAAAAAATTAGATGAAATTTCAAATTGGTTTAAGTGAGATGTAGCCATGTTTGTCGTCCGATTTTGCCCATTTTCACTGTGTAACATATCCGAATAATTTTATGCTCCAAAGTTAACAGCAATCGATGAATTAAATATTGGGATATAGGTTTTCAACAAAATTTGGAACGTGCTACGCCCAAAATTAATTTTTGCCCCAGGTCCTATAAATTCCTCTCGTACCGTCTTGAGTGTAAAACATAACATCTCCAGCGCATTTATTTATTGAGTAATTGCTTCTTGAAGCTTCTAACCTTTATATGGGAAGTTAGCGGGATTATATTCCGATTTCACCTAATTTTACACTTATGAAAAGGGTGCTAAAGAAACTTGTCCTGAGGAAGTTTGGTTAATTTAGTTTAAGTGCTTTGAGAGATATGTGCATTAAAGTTTTCGATTAGTTGCGTTTTGCGAGCGTGTTCCGATTCCGTCCGTCTGCAATACCAACCTTCACATGACATTGATACAAATAATCGTTAGGTGAACAAAACTATTATACACTGTGACAACATGTTGCAAAAGTATAAAAATATTACTCCTCCGATCAATGCCTAACAAATATATCTAAAAAAGTCGTGTGGCAATTTCATATCGATCAACTTACCGATTCTGAAAACAGAGTTTCGACTAAGAGGCGTTTAGAGATTTGAGATACGATTACACTATGCTACAAAATTCATACAATATTAATATGGACATATCTCGAAAACTATTTGTCGGGTCAACTTCACATTTTCGGAAGAGATTTTCACAGATACACATAGGTATCTTATTTAAGCAAAATATAATTAGATTTACTAAATATAATAAAAATTCTATTCCCAAAAATGTAAAAGTATCATACCAAATACCTTCTCGCCGAACCATTTTATCCCCTTGTTGTTGGAACCATAGTACATTATATTATCATATCCGTGAATATTTCCTTTTCAAACCAAGAAAGATTTAAAAAATATTCTCCAATCACCAATTACCCTTCAACCATCTTCTCCTTCTTCTTTATTGGCGTAGACACCGCTTATGCGTTTATTGCCCAGATTATAACAGTGGGCCTGTAGCGCTTCCTTTTCGCTGATTGGCGCCAATTGGAGATACCAAGTATAGCCAGATCATTACAGAATACCTGGTCTTTCGCTTCAACCCTCTTAGCTCACGTAAAATTTCGCAAAAGTTGTCTGCAATAATATTGAGTAAGCCACTAAGTAACAAAACTTAAAAAAATAACGGTTTTTAAATGCAAATTAAATATTTATTTGTATGGTAAGTCTCATGTCAAATAATTATGTATGTATGTAAAAGCTACACAAACACATTTTCTATTGACCGTAAATATTAAAAAAAAGATATGTCTGTATTTAGTAATATGTGTCATGTGGCAAGGACTTTGTGGCGTGTGTTTTTTCCTAAAATAAATACTTCTATACTACATACCCGTACTTGTAGTATGTATTGTAACCGCAGCTCATTGATATGTCGTCTTAGCGCACACACCGTATCTACTTAATGCGCTTAAGTCATTGACCAAATCCACGAAGATTTCCATGTTGTCAAACTCGTAATACACACTGATACGCGCATAGTCCTTATTTGAAAAATAAATATACAGATATATGTATTTATTTACTTTGCATTTTGTGAGAGAAAATCTGCTACCAAAGCAAACTCCGTCTCTACAATGGCATTAGGAATAAATATTTGCATCTGCATAAGTGCCGCTTGTATGGCAAGATACTTCGGAGCAGCACTCGAGTTCGAGTATCAATGGACAATGCTTGGATGCTCAACAAAAGTAGAAAAGCAACAACTTATAATAAGAAAAGAAGCAAAAAAGCAAACAAAGTGACAGCATGCAAAATGCAACTGTGGTCGTTTGCTGCCCGCCTCTCCGCATAGAACTATTAAACCCTCGTCCAGTTGACTCCAAGCATTCGCATGTAACTACGGGTAAATAATCCTTTCAGTATGATTGCACTCGCTTGTGTGGTTAAACGTGGCACTGTCATGTAAGCACGAAATCCCAGTGTGAAATTGATGGGAGTACTTTCAAGACGGCTGATTTTAGATAATTGTCGAAGGGAATGTTTGACAGTTTCGAAAAGAGTGGTACGAATAAAAACCAATCAAAGGATTACTAAAATTCCACAGTGAATGAACTCTCACATTTTACTTTGAGTTTTCATAAAAAAAAACAAATTTCATATTATACCATGAACCCGCATTTTAATATTTATCAAAAATACTATAGGTTCTTGAGTTTTGTTATAAGGACACATTTACTATATGTATCTACATACATATTCACTGTGGAAAGCCCATAACGATTCCTAACATCTCCGATCAATTTATGAATTTAATGAAATTCAATGTAAACTTTAATATTGCGTAATATGTGTACAGTTGGTAAGATTCAAGTTGGTTTCCACTGGTCATCTAATGGCAGGCTGAGGATCGTGCTGTTTCAATGGGGTCAGACCATAGGGTGAGGAGTGTAAGATGGTTGAGATTCATTGGACATGCAATGAGGTGGTTAGAGTCATTGCACGCAGGAAAAAACTTCTTTTTGGTCAATTCTGGCTTGATAGGAGTTTATCTTGCTACAGTATCTAGAATGAAATTGCACATGGGTCACTCCATATTCACTTGAGCTCTTCGTCTGCAGTAGTGATTTGTCTCAAAATACACCATTCACTGGGAGGGAGTTAATGACGTTCAGTGAGTGTTTGAAATTAGTTGCGTAGTCTGCTTAAATCGGGCAAATAACTGCATTATGCTCCTTAACCGGAACCACGTAGACCTCACTATGCCTACCGAAGACATCAGTTTGTGTCCTGTTATCGTACGACGTGTAGGATTATGGCATGTACATATGAAGCTTCTTCGCTGCGTTTCACTACATACAGGCGTCCTTATAGGTAGGACATAATTTATGGCCGGCTGGTCGATTTTCTTTTATGTTGTCAACAAAGTTTCTATGTATTTTAATGAGGTGTTGCCGGCTAGCGTCTTGAGAATTTTGATGCGGCTCTATGCTTTGACAATAATCGCTTTCGTGTGCGGAGTGGAGGATCACAGGCTGTCTAGTGTAACGCCGAAAAAACTTAGGATAGTTGACGGTCGGAAATTTAATGACATTGACTGATATTAAGATCCCATCTTGTTTCATCATCTCACTGCGCATGCTCAAAATTTTGACGATTTCACTTTGTCCAGTTTTTAAAGCTGAACTCTTGGAGTAGCAAAAAGTACAAGCCTTTTGGTATGTCCACTATCAAAGAAAGGACTAAGTTCGGGTATAATCAAAGTTTTTATAAAGTAAAATCCAGGGAAGCTCAGGTCATAAAGCTTATTTATCTAGGGTCTAGGGCGCACCGTTATAAGAAAAACGCGCTCTCTCAATTTCATTGGAATAACTTGTAGGTTGGCCGATATATGTATGTAGTCACCCAGAAGTTCGAAAATCTATACAAGTATATCAGATACCTTTGTAGAATACAGACATACTACTATCAGGATAGTATTCTATCTGAATTTCGATTATATGTATCTCACACATTGACCAATATTTTCGGTAAGTATTCAACTATAATCACTGAGTCTACATATTCAGTACCAAGAAGAGTTTTGGTTCAATTTAAGCAAATTTTATTCCTAAAGGGCTCACCTCAAATTGATTAGAGATTTGTATACTGAAAAGTGAAAGTTTGAAATGGAAATTGAAATTGAGTTATATGGGAAGTAGGCGTGTATGTAGTAGTCCATTTTCACACTGTAACATAAAAATGTCACATACCAAATTGGGTTAAAATCAGTTGGGTGGGTCTCGTGATTTCACCTAAAAGTGGACGGTGCCACGTCCATCGACTGATTTTAACCAAATTTGGTAGTAGTTAGTGTCGTCGATTAATATATCAAAGTTCCATTCCTCAGTACTGCGGAAATAAAACGTTTGGCTTATCTTCCCAAATATCTTTTTTCCCCAGTCTGAATCTAGGTTACTCGTTATGATTTTGACTATATGGATGTTGACAGTCCGAGTAGTGTGGTTGTATACTTGATATGTAATTTATTTTATTTTTCGATACTTCGTAGGGACTCATTTGATTTGGCTCTTGAAAAATGGTTCTAAAAAACATTTTTTTTTAATTCTTTTAATTCTTTGAGTGGAACATGTTAACTCAAAGAAAAAAATCAAACATACGATTGCTACAGTCTGGATAAACGTATTTTCCTGCATGATGTATGGAAGAGTATATGAAATATAAATACAGTTCGGTATACCCATAACCCATAAGAAATTTATTTCAGCACTATCGCTTCAAATTGTTGCTATACGGTTATCCTTCACACTCTCTACCTTGCTCTTGGCCAGTGTTAGCATACACTTAAATGCAAATAACCCTTTTTCCTAATTTACTGCTGGGATATACCGAAATTCCTTTAAATTGTATTGTGTAAAACACTTAGCATGTGTGTGTGTGCGGCTGTGGTTGAGTGCAAAACCACCATTGCAAATTAGAAACCACCGTGTGTGTTGCTAATAATCTGTGGTTTCCATAGAAAATTACTTTGTATCGGGGGAGGTTCACGTCAATTCGGCCAAATTAGAAAATCATCGCAGAGGTACACAAAGGATTATAAATAAACGCACACACGCATGGCTTAGAACCCTACTGAGATATTAAAAATATTAGGCGAATCTCCTCGCAACAGTAAATAATGGTTTTCGTTTCTCAATTTGCGTCTTCCATTTTAAGTGCATCCCATCTTCGACAGGTACTACCGTTATGTATAGTTTGGTCTGTCAGCTCTGGCATTAAGTAATTGCACAAGGATTTACCCAGTTGCACTAGATGTCCTAATTTAAATGTCCACAACAATGCTAACTGTAACTAGCTGGTATAAATCTAAGTATGTATGCGAGTATGTACACTTTTGTATTTCAGCTAAGCTGCCTTGTAAGCTGCAGTTTTCTTAGTTTGCAGCTGTGCCAGATTAGGGTGTACAAATTTGAGTGTTTGACATACATTTGCGGTCGCTATTTTAAACGATTGCTTTAACTGCAATCTCTCCGATGTTGTTATTGCTTGTTATAGTCACCACTGAATAGTGGAATTAGAGCAGGTGTGATGAGTAGGCGTTGGTAGGCACATAAGTCATGTCAAAGGTTTGCTTTTAATTTAACTTTACACGCGGAGACTCCATTAAATATGTACAGTTAGCAATGCTGACATTCTAAAATACTGAAATCATTGCACATTTTGGTTGAAAACACACTGTTTTGGTTTTTAATAGAGGTGAAAACGCAAGCCATTCGGCTGAAAATATATATCCTGATCATTCACACGCAACTATAGTTTCGTCGACTCCCTTCCGGTAATTTTGGTAATTTGTTACAATAATGTAAATGATCAAGTCGGACCGTCATAGAAATGCCATTTCGATTGCCAAGGAGCTAAATTTTCTTAAAAATTGGTTTGGTGCCAGTTGGTGAAATAAAACTGTATACAAAAGAAGCTCGATGTATGCGAGTTGACACAAAACAACCTCATGGAACGAATTTCAATCTGCGAATCGCTACTGAATCGCAAATGAGTTCCTTTTCATTTTCTGAAGCGAATGATTATCGCTGATTAAAAGTGGACCACTTAGGACAACGGTAAGAAAAACAGTACTGGTAGAATCGCACTGAAGAAGGGCTTTGCTATGTAACTGCTATGATATTTATTTCGTTCCATCCATTAAACGAACTGTAGAGTCCTGGATACTTTGCAATGAACGCATTCCCGGCGGCACATGCTAGGATCAGTTTGTACGTTTTTGTTTTCAAATATACCTAATTGAATGTGATCCCAATTAATATTCAATGAATATCTCACAAATAGTATATATATGGGATATGAAGGACTATCTTCTTGGGTCATTGTTAATCTAATAAGAATTTTCTTTATATATTTCGGGATTTTGCACCTCGTTATGCAGTATGGTAACTTTCAATTAGAACATTTTGACATACTAGCACTATTCGTGTTGTTTACATAATGTCGACGTCTTTTTTACGAATAGCTTCACGCAAACGACGCATAACACTCAAACCTATTGATCACCTGTTTCCGGGTCGTAAGCATAGATCCATGATCGACAGTAATAATACGTTTCATGGCATCCGGGTAGTCGCAGAACATTGTTTCACAGACGTTAACGCGACGTTGTTTTCCGAAAAGAAATTGTTGATTTAGGAACCAATCGTGCTTTCACTTTTATTTGGTCCAAATGATCTTTCAAAATGGCTTTCACGGATCCTTCCGATATTCCAACGATGCCAATAAGATCTCTGATTGTTAATCGTGTTGTTTACAGTAGATAAAAATATGCATCTCAGCCAAAAATGGAATTAATTACCAGTATTTTCGGGCGATTATTTTTTATAACTTTCAAGGTGAATTAACACAGCAGCAGTGCATCGATAAATGTTTATCAATGGCATGATGAGTTCAATCGAGATCGGCGATCACTCCAACACGAATTTCGTGAAAGTCGTCCAAAGTCAGTTGTTGTGCCGTAAACTATTGATGCTGTATGCAAACTGATATTGCAATATCGTCATGTGACCTATAGTAAGATTGAGACAACGATAGACATTTCTGAGCTCAGCATACACTCAATATTGCATGAACATTTGATTGTAGAATTTTTTTTTCACTTTGGATACCACACAATTTGTCAATCGTTCAGGAAAAGGCTTGAGTCGATTGGTCGGCAGAAATGTTATTACGTTACAATCGTGGAACTTGAAACACGTCTACGACAACGCGACATGGTACTAAACAGCCATTGGCTGAAAGCTGTTTCCATGTGAGCCGAATCCAAAAACCTAAATTCCAGCACGAAGCACATCCTAGCAACTGTACGTATCACAACCATACCACAAGAATAACTCAGAACAGGAAAGTGGAAGTAGTACACAATCATTTATTTGCTAGTTGTCTTCCAAGAAATCAGGAAAACCAACCACCGTAGACGGGTTAGTCTTCACCACGACAATGCAAGCTTTCACATATCGACTGAAACAACAGCATTTTCGAGCATTCAAAACATCGATTTGATGAGTCAACGTCCGCATAGTCCTAACTTGCCATCGAATAATTTCTTTTTGTTCCTTTGCGTACAAAATATAACCAGAGGTCAACGTTTTTCGACACCTGAAGGGGCGGATGATGCGCATGGCTTGGTGACACTTTAATCAAGGAGGCAAGAAATCTTCAACAAATTGCTCAAACGTATGCAAAAGTATGTATCGTCACCAAAAATGCAAAATAACGTAACAACATTTTCGAAAATTTACAGTGGAGTGAATGAAACACGAAATAAAATGGAACAAGAGTGAAACAATTTTTTATATTGGTTGAAACTGGTTTATATCTGAGCGTAGAACCTGAAAACGTTGAACATACATATGTAATATTATGTATGGATGTGTGTAATTTGAAGTAGTGAATCGTAATCAATAAGATACTCAATTTAAAATATTTTCATGATACGCTATTTTGCATTTTAGGCGACGTTATGTAGATCTTAATGGAGAATTTTTTGAAAAAGAATAAAGTGATTTTCGATTATTACTATTTGTTTCTGTTCTCTAATCCGGAAATATAAAACACAACCCTCGCATAAAGGAAACAATGAAGGGAATCGTAAAAAAAATACTCGATATACTCAATTATTTGAACATTGACTCTAATATAAGGGACAGTTATGATTAGCATCTCGAAATAACACCTTTTAAGGACTACCGGTACTCGGGACTTAAGATATATAATGCAATAAACTTAATTATTTCTGTTTTATTTACATTATTTACATTTCAAAATTTTCCGCCACACCAAAACGTTTCTAACTTCAACCAATCCACATGCAAGACGTGTTCACATCTTTACGAATTGTTTACAATTATACGCACTACATTAATTCATTAGTAGCAATGCATCGTTTGTTCAAAATTGTAGTACCAATTACATTACTGATTGCACATAAACACACTCAAATTGATGGATGCCCTTAGATCAAGCATCAGTAAAGAAAACATCTTGATTCCAGCAACTTTGGTACAGACAATGCTGTGAAAAGTTTACTCAAGTACTAAACTCTGTTTAGTTCTGCTAATTTGTTTGTACGTCCTGCTCTGATACATGCATGTATATGTGTGTGTAAGATAATACCTGTCCGAATTACCAATCAGCTCGTCAGTCAGTGCTTGTAGTAACGGTGTTATTTTGTTTGCATATAATTATACACGGGTGTATCATATAGTACATACATATGTATGTACATGCTCAGGTGATTTCAACGCCACAGACCACTCACAATAACACATACGAGTATCTTGCATTTTTGTGGCATCGACACTCCTGTTATTTCGTTTTCATTGAGTTTCTCCTCGTGATCTGAATAATATTCCACCTGCGTATTCGTATTCCCAACCGGCATTCGGTCAGTAAGTTTGCACACACACACACACCTACATACGTGCACAATTTCAATTCAATTTCTCTTTACTCCATTTTTCTGTGATTTCAAATGTGTGGTGCTTTCAATTGAATGCTTCAATGTTGTGGTTCCTGTCAGGACTTCCTGGTATAAAGCAGAAATCGTGTGCTGTCCCTTTCGGCATTCACCAAATGTGTATGCACTGTACATCACACTAAAACTTTTCAAACGCAGCCTAGCACCGCAGTTTCCGTATCGCATTAGATTTCCATTTTTGCGCACTGCGGATATGTTCGGAGCAAGCTAAAACATGCATTAGAGACGTTCTTAAAAGTGAGAGTAAAAGTAAGGAACATGTAGCAACATGTTGCAAGAGTTTGCATCATATTCGATATTTATAAAGCCAAGAGATGGGAAAAATACGAGTTATTGTCAACAGTTTTGAGACTGGTATATTTATCCGTCTAATGTGCGAAAAGATTAAGCCATTAATTATGACGTACAAAGTTTAGAAACCAGTTTTTTCTATATCCCCCATCAAAATACGATGTAAATCACATATTGAGTATTTAATGTTTGAATAAACTAAACAGTTTGCGATTGATGATATACACATATGTAAGTATACATATGTATGTAGGTAATATTTTATGCGATAGTCGAAAAAGTCTTTTCGTATTTCTAATCAAACTTCAACTTATTTTTTTTTATATTTATAATGAACTTTAATGAACCAAATATGCACCATTTTGGTCGACCACTTTTTGCCATTTTTCCGCTAGAGACATTAATCCATCAGCGTAAAACTTTTCTGGTTTCTCGGCGAAAAACTGCTCAAGTAATTTTCACAGGCTTCTCTTGAAGCCATTTTTACTCCATTAAAGGAGTTCTGCATAGACCGAAACAAATGGTAATCCGATGGTGCAAGGCTCTGACCTTGTGGATGCATCAAAACTTCACAGCGAAGTTCTCGCAGTTTTTGCCGAGTCATCAAAAATGTGTGCTCAGCGCTTTCGTGATGGTAGACGAAGCCCTTTCTTTTGATCAGTTCTGGTCGATTTTTCGATTGTTTGCTTCAATCTCATCAGTTTCTGACAGTAAAATGTATGTAGAATCAATCGTTCGACAAGGCTGGAGTAGCTCAAAGTGGATGATTCCTTTCAAATCCCACCAAACACTCAGCATAACCTTTCGAGGCGTCAATCCTGGCTTTGCGAACATTTGTTGAGCTTCACCACGCTTGCACCATGATCTTTTTCGCACATTATTGTCATATTTGATAAAATTTTCATCTCCTGTTACCGTTCGCTTCAGAAATGGTTTGATTTTATTTAGTTTCAGCAAAGAATCGCAGATGTTAATTCGGTCGATTAAATTTTTCACAGATAATTCATGTGGTCCCCAAACATCGAACTTCTATTTGTAGCCAGTCTTTTTCAAATGCATCAAAACCGTTTGATGATAAATGTTAAGTTCCTTAGCGATGTTGTGGCTGCTTTAGTGACGGTCCTGGTCAATCTTTACCATAATATCATCGACTTTGTCAACGATAGGTCGACCAGAGCGAGGCGCATTTTTCGCATCGGAACGGAAGCGAGCGAACCATTGTTTGCTACACGACCTGATACAGCATCGTCTTCACAAATTTCTTTTGTGGCTTGCGTGGCATTCTTCACTTTTTTATTCAAAAATTACAAAATGTAGCGAATTTCTTCATTGTTTTCACTCATTTTTAAACAACTGTAACTTTCAATTTCCCCGAATTTAATTTTTTTGGTTACATAAAGCTTAAAATCTCATTTCTGACATTATGCGGTATGACACAATGTGATTGTTAGCGTTGAAGTTATACGACTGCAATGACATCTATTGACAAAATAGGAAAAGACTTTTTCGACTTCCCAATATATGTATTAGTATGATTTTTTCGTTTTATTCAAATAAGGTGATGTGATGTTTTAACTTTATATAGGAGTTTAATTACTAGTTTTACATGTCTAACCGTCCGTATTCGTTATCATTTTATTTCATTTTTACTTTACAGAAAAGCTGACCGAAAGGTTAAGAGTTGACACTGCGAAAATCGTTCACTTGAGTTTTTAAGGCATACCTTAACATTTTTATTTATTCGCCCATACATAGCATGTATTGTTACAAGTTGGAATATAAATTTAGAAAATAAATTCACCTCTTGTAAATTTTATATTTTTTCAACTACGGAATAGCAATAGAAAATCTAGTTCGGAATATTCTAATTAGAATAAGTTATAGTTATATCTATGGGTTGATGTCTGTACTATTTTACACGTGATACATATCCTGGCTTAAGCAGAAAAAAGTAAACTCTTTTGCAACCCTTTCCCGTTCTTTTAAAGTTATTTATTATATCATATCGTATTACAAATATAAGGTAAAATGTGATGAAAATTCATTACTAACGTAATTATGAAAACTATTAGGTCTATAACTTTGCTTCCGCCGTTCTTTGTAAATTTAAGGCTTTATTGCAAAAAAACGGTCCAAAAGTGTTTTCCCTTATTCCCTCAAAAAGCAATGCTTAATTAACACACGAAATGTTTTATGATCCATTTTTTTATAAACTAACACAAGTTGCTTTACAAAAATTCTATATTTTTTTAATATATAATAGAAATCATATACATAGATGGTAGTAGTAGTGTAAATGGTATTATCTATGTATGTGTCAGCCTCAGTAAAGCGAGGACGGGTCCTCAGCCGCACTTTTCTTGGATTTAAAAAAGCAAAATTTCCCGCAAATGTCGAGAATTCGGCTCAAAAAGTGACATTTTAAGTTGAGAATAAGTTTGGGATGCAAGCAGATCTGTACAAATATTTTGTTGGGTAAATGTTGACACAAATATTCAAGATCGATATAAAATGATTTAATCGACCAGTGCTTGACCCTAGAGACATCTATTGGCAAACGTCGGAAGCAAAGTTATACTTGTAGACCTAATAATTTTTCCTGTTTTCTGAAAATAATTGATAGTGTCTAAACTAAATTTTCACTGATGGCCGATTGAAAGAGATTTTGCAAGATGCCTTCAATTCATCACACCGATATTTTACCATATTTGTATATTGCTTTTTGGGTAAGAAATGGTTTTTCTTTCTGTGCTTTCAATAACTAAAAATCGCTGATGTCAACTCAAAAATACGTACCAAAAATCCTTCACAGATATTTCTACCGAATACAAGAAAAATATCGTCATGATACTCACTTTTATTAGAGTATCAGTAGAACTTGGACAATGATTTATGTGAAACAAATTTCAACGAACAAAAATTAAAAGCTTGTTTCTTGGCTCATTCCAAAGTAATTGTTGGCAAGGGTGATTCTAAGAGAGATGACAATGAAGACATTGTTTTCGAACTTTGTAGTAAGCGTAGACTAGACGAAGTCTTCTACAACTGAGAACTTAGAACCAACAGTGTGGGTCGAGATACGAGAGCTTTTACTTTTTATTTCAGTATAAAATAGCTTTTAGTTTGCGTGTTATTTAAACCGATTATATCGATATTGACATGCTTTATATAAAGTTGATCCAGAGACCTTGAGCTCTGCCGTTCACACTATTTTCTCTCGAATTTAATTAAGAAAAGTAAATACATTATTGTGAATACTGAATTCAACATAGAGTTTATGTCGAATGAAATAACAAATACTCTTGAGTACTAATAGTTTTTAAATCGATACAAAAAAGTGTTCACGTGTTTCGTTTTCAATGACAAACTGAAGGTTCGTTGAAAAGTCTTCCTCTTTCTCTGCTCCCCCCGTCGAGGGGCCACTTTCAGAGCTATAGTGTTTTCATCCAATCGGAAGACATGACCTAGCCAGCGTAGCCGTTGTCTATTAATTCGCTGAACTATGTCAATGTCATCGTATATCTCGTACAGCTCATCGTTCCATTGACTGCGCTCTCAGTACAAAGTAACACTTATTTGCTTCGCTTCCCTATCCGGTCTGGAGAAAGCATAACATCAATTTCATCGGCGTACCGTCTTATAAAAGCTTATTTTCGTGTTGTCAAAAGCAGCTTTGAAATTGACAAAGCGGTGATGTGTGCCGATTCTCTTTTCACGGATATTTTCAAAGATTTGCCATATGATGAATATCTGGTCAGTTGATGATTTTCCAAGCCTTTACCCTTTCACACGATACGCTCGATTGAAATTTTTATGCGATGTTGAGGAGGTTTCTCTTACGATAGTTGGCGCAGATTATGAGGTCCCCTTTTTGTGGATTAGTCAGAGCATACTTAAATTCCTGCAGTCGAACATGTTTTCTTGTGACCATATTCTACAAAGAAGCTGATCCATGCTCCTTATTAGTTCTCACTGCCGTATTTGAATAGCTCAGCCGGCAATCCTTTGACCTTCGTAGCTTTGTTGTACTTCTGGCGCGTAATTGCTATTCAAATTTCTTCATGGTTGGACAGTTTAACGTCCACTCCATCGTTCTCGCTGGAGGAACCGGGCGTTATGCGTTTTCTGCCATTCATCAGGTTGGAGAAGTGTTCTTTCCAAAATTTTAGAATTTTCTGTTCTTTTGCCATTTCCGAAAACCAATAGTTTCGTTTGAAGCTGTATGTAAGAAGTTTCAAATGTTGTCCCACAGTTCCCTTTTACCGAGTTTCTCGACATCAAACCTACCATTTTCACTATTCTCATTATTTATTATACGTATACCTATCTACCTCCTTGATGCGAGTAGATTTTGTGCGTTAATCCCAGATCTTTAAGAGAGTTATCATTAATAGAAAGTACTTGAGAGCCGAATGAGCTGCAAATTTTTTATAAAATCACTTCTCTAAAAGCGCGTACCAATTGGTTTATACGACGTTTCGTACTTTGGTGCTGTGATAATTAAATTCAAAGGGTTGGTTTTGGATTTTCTAATAAAATAAAAAATTTTGAAAAAATATATCTCCAACTCTCTAACCTCTTGATTGTATTCGAATTCCTATTGATTGGGCTGTCATATATCGCTTTGTGCAGCTTTCATTTTCAAGACTGGATAAGTACTGAAGTCGAAATGAGTTTTAGATGTATTATTGCTCACTTTACTTGAAAATCGTCAATAAATTTTGCATTTCTTCTAAACTTGTATACATTTCTAATATCGTTACAGCGTTTGAAATCATTTTATATTTGATATACAGCCCTCTGTTGGCCATGAAATTCGTGGCACTAGCCATATGATGTCGACCAGATAACTTTTGACATATCCTAGCGGTCAAAAACAGCAAAACAAAAACAAAAACATATAATTTGGCCTGCGGCTGAAATGTTTGAATATCTGAAATCCAATCGTATTTGCGAATTCAACCGCAGTGAAACTCACTTCGCCGTGCAGTGGCGCCTGTCAATCAAACGCGTGTCAAGCGGTCAAACAAGCGTACGTTTCCACATATGTATGTATGTACATATGTATGTATGTTGGCATACCATACTCATACTACGGTGCTACTAAAAGTTGCATGATCCAAATGGTTGCATTAAGTTTATGGCTGCTTCCTCGTGCGAACTTCGTATTCATGAAATTTGGAAATTGTAACCACAAAAACATCAGCAGCAAAACAAATGGAGCTCAGCGTTTAACTGTATCCAACTGCGCTGAATGTATTGCATATTTAATTTGGTTGCACAGTGTAACCAGCAAAATGCGGCAATGGAAGTTACCAACTAAATTTATCATACAATTTTAATGAATTGAGCTGAAAAGTGTAACACATACATACACACGGAGCGGCATACATTTATAGTTTTTATCGTAGCTTCCGAGTCTTTTTAGTTTCGTTTACTTGCTTGTATTTATTTATTTTACTCTCTTCATCGTTACTGAATTTTTAATTAACCTTAAATGCCACAGCGGTAACCGCTTAATTGCGTGTAAAAATTAAAGCGCATTTTTTCAGCCAAATTCATGAAAATTAATCAACTGAAGCGTGTGCAATTTTATTTATCCAGAAGCTTTCGCTTTTTTGCCTGCGATTCAATTTGTACTAACAGTTGTGAAAGTTCAGCCTGTAAGCTCATATTTATACGCTTTAAGCACCTCTTCATGTAAGGTGAAATTTTTGGAATTTCAGCAGTAATTTTAACTTTCTTCCGGTTGGCGGAAATTTGTGGCATGGCGGCGCTGCTCTCGGTTGAAATAAATATGCGGCAGGATTCTGATAGTTGCTTACCTAGAAAGAAAAATAATATGTTCAAAAAGTTTATATATTTATGCACTTGTACTAGGTTAAAAAAAAGTATGTTGAAAAAATTTTTGATTGCTTAACTAAAAGGCTGGTCTTCTAATAAGTCATAAAGTATAAAGTTCTATGACAAAGCAATTATTTAAGATATAAAACACAGGGGATTGCAGTAGTCAGGGGCACCTGTGGGCAAAAAATTTTGAAAAAGTGGACGAGACCCCTCACTCTCAAATATTATAAGAACTTCTACCGACAGTGAAAATGAAACATAATATCGAAGGATAACCCCGCTCACTTCCCAAATAACGATACGATACTACTGAGACTACTAAAGGCGCATTAAATCAATAAATAATTACGCCAGAGACATTAAAAATTGCCTCCGAGATGGTATGAAAATTTGACGTTAGGCGTGGCACCATCCCCTTTTTGGCGGTGACATATCTCGTGACCCGATGGACCTATTTCGTCTAAATTTAGTACGTGGCATTCCTCTCATATTCCTATGTCATAGTGGGAAAATGGGCGAAATTGCACTACAACCACGAGTATGTACTTCCCATATAACACACTTATAAATTCCATTTGATTCTTTCACCTTCCAGTATACAAATCAAGGGGCAATTAATATAACGCGGTAAACCTTTGCACAAATAGTGCGTTTATAACCAAAAATGGTCAAAATCAAAGAAAAACTATTCAAGCACCCACATACAGAAAATGTGGACCCCAGTATCTATAGTTGACTTTTGAACGAAAATTTCGGCTAATGTATAAAATATACAATTAAAATTCAGACATAATCCTTTCTTTACAATGGTGATTCTGAGTAGTGAAAATGGGTTGAATCTTGTCATTACTTCCCTGGGCCCCAATATATAGATTTTTGAAATTCCAGGTGACTTTATGCTGGAAACATCATCCAATATTTGAGTTGTTTCAATGAAAACTACAGAACATGAATCATTCATTGTAATTTTTTTCATTGAGTTATAAAATTCATAAGAAATAAAAAAATTTACCAAAAATAATCAAACCTTAACTGTTAATATCTTTTAAACGGTTGGGTTTACGAAAAAATCATAAGAGACTTTTTTGTAGAGCATTCAATTTCCTACAAAATCTAAGGGACAAGATATTTTTTCAAGTAGTTGGAAGCGAGATATAAATTTTTCTATCTGATTATAAGAAAAAATAGAAAACCGTTAGGCGGAGGACCTTCCCGTTACAATTAAAAACTCATATTTGGAGAGGCTTCCTTAGAGGTATCTAGGAACCTATTTTTCCGAGTACCAAACGAAAAAAAAATTTGTTATTTGAATCACCCTACCCCATATATCTATAACCAAAATTTTCAAACATGACTTTGCTTCATGTGATTGATGATTGTATGTGAGGTACCTTACAATTTTTATGCCGATTTTGTCTGTCAGTGTATGAGTTCTATGTAGTATATGTATGTATAATAAATATAAAATTGCTTTCATTCTGATCCTCTGATTGAGGTTTCCCATCTTAAGGCATTTCCCTGGCTTTGATTCCTGCGAATTTATGTAGACTTTCCTTACTTGTAATGATTGCTTTGAATTCCAAATATAACATCGGTGTACTGGAGTTTTATTGCTTCAGATATATGATCGATTTTTGATATATCTTTGCTCATAATTCAGGACTCTATCAATGAGTTTGTAAGATTTAGGTTGTATAGTCCTTTCTGATGACATAGAAAAGAAGAACTCCTGTGTCCGAACTATAAATTTGCAAAACGCTTAGTGGCCAATGTAAGGCGTTTAATTTCCACTCTCGCCGGCTCGGTGGGATGTCCGAAGAAATGCGCACCCAAGTGCTTAAGTCTTGACCAAACGCGGAGAGAGTCAAGAAGGAAGTGTTTCCACCTCATCTTCTTCCATACAGCTTCGGCAGGCAGCGTCCGGTAGGACGCCTTACTGCGTGGACGCCAATAGGGCAATGGCCCCTTAAAAGCCCCACTACTAGGGAGAGGCTAACCTTACTGAGGGCAATGAGATCACTTGATTTTTGCCATCGATCTTGGGCCAAAGAATTTTGCGACAGCGCATGTCCCGAGTGTGTCCCAGCGCTGATCAAGCTTCCAAGCCAAGCCCAACTATTTATTAATACAGTTTGTAAGGTTTTCTCTCGTTATTTTTTAATGTTTTTCCTTTCTTTTTAAACGACATAAATCAAAATGAGACAAAATAGCATTTATCTTTGTAATGGCAATTGTGTTTAAAGATACATCGAAAAAACAGAGAGACAAATTTTGAAAATATATAACACTTTTATGAACTTTTGCTTTACGATTTTCTAGGTAGCAATGTCTCTTTAGGCAATAATCTGTCTTAGTGAGACGATATCAACAATTTTGATACCACAGCCACGATCTCTGCTTTTCACCACAATTTCCAAAATTAATCCAGAAGATTGCGGATAAAGTCGAAACATGAAAAAATATAAGTATTTGCATCTTTTATTTTGCGCCATTTTTTCACAATTTACTGCTTTAAGGTTAGCTATCAACATTAAACATTTTCAAGCTTCTCTTTCTGGGATACCCATAACATTGGTAAAATCTGCATTTTTCATGAATCGCCATGTTTGAAGATCAACCAGTAACACAAACTCATCTCGGAAATTTTCTACAAATGTAATTAAAAGAATATCTCTACACGTCCCATGCTTTGAAAAATTGCTTTATCCATCCTAATTCGATCACGTATTAAATTCCTGAATCTATTTATATACTTTAACTATAACTTTCTCTTTTACTTCCTCTGATAGATTGTACCGATTTTGGCGGAATCATTATTATGTTATTAAGCAATTGGAGATTTTCACGTTTGTTTTTATTAAATCTATACACCTTAAGCTTAATTTTTGGCATATTTTTGATAAGGAGCCTGAGAATGGGGATCAGGTAATGTTAGTAGGTCCGAAGAAGGCGCGTAAAATCGTAATTATGATTAGAAAAATACAGTTTATTACTAATAAGCCAACACAATATGCTAAAATATCAGGGGTAGCAGAAATTTTTATTTTATTTTGTAGAGCTGTGTAATTAGTCTGCTAACTGTCTACTTTTATATTACTTTTGAAAATTTTATCTATAGGAGAGCCCGTTTTAGAAAATAATAGTAAATGATAGAGGAGCAGGTTTTCGGTCTTATGGTTTCCTATATACCATATGATCAAATATCACCCCGACCGATCCAATAATAAATAATGAATAAGCTGCCACGCGAAAAGTTTATCTAGTGAATTTCACCAATGGAAAAAACATTAAACATCGAGTTTACTTGATTGCTTTTTGTGTTTACAATGAAATCACGGGTACGAAATCGTTGAAAGTATTGCAAAAGTGTGTGGGGGAATCTGGTTTTTTACGAATAAAGTTTTGGCAACTATTCAACGGTGGGTCAGTAGTATCCAAATATGCTGATATTCCATTTATATGAGCATAATCTTTCATCATAATTATTAACGTTGAATAAACTTTTAGAATATATGTAACCACTAACGGGTTTTGTGGGAAATCATATATGTGTAAAGCATTCCCGATTGCTTAATTTTAGTCTCCTTCATAGTTTGAAACATATCACTAATAACAATCAGCAGCTCCACCATTACGACTCTATAGCCTTCAAGCGCATTTGCTGTAGAAGAAAATGTCTATTGCCATAAGAAGCCTACAATTAATCGAGATGTATAAAAGCAACAGCACCATTTTTCTCCATAATGCGGCGCTAACAATAAACTCAGAAAAGCAATATTTCGTTGCTACTTTTTCCTAACACTTTTCCACATTGCTGACGCTGTTGTTGTACGTCCTTTTGAACACTTTCCAATAATGACTTTGTTGTGTCACTTTGCGTTTGCCTTCACCTCACCTCAACTAAATTGAACTATTGTGTTGAGTACACAGAATGCACATTAAATGCGGACACTATCGGTGAAGTTCCAGTTAAAACCAACTGCATACTTACACACCCATCGGTATATAGTACATATGTTTAATCTACTGATGTTGGCAAAGTGTCAGAGTAGTTCACCGAGCTGTAGCTTACTTAAGTGATTGACTTGCGGGGAAGTTGCGAATAATTTGCGCAAAACTTTTACTGAGCATGCAGTGCGATTAAGTTGATTGGAATGAATTAATTATGGAAGAGCGTACTGGACGGAGTTCGCCGCAGTGGTTAAGTTTCTCTAATGGCTAGCTCTATGTGAGCACTGCATGAAGTTCGTTACAGTGTTAAGGAAGTTTCTCTAATTGCTAACTATATAACTTATGTATATTTAGTTATGGTAGAAGATTTCACTACTTTTTAATCGCTTTCGAGCATTTGATCATATTATTTCGAATTAATCATAATTTAAAACGCTGTATATCAGGTGACGGTCTTTCTAGGGAGAAAAGAGTTAGATCATATTTTAGACAGATGTTTCTTCAAAGTCTAAATTTTAACATTGCGTTCATAAGTTCGACTTATCTAAACTATAGCTGGAAAAATATTTAGAGGAACTTGTTCACGTCTTCCCAAGTAATTCTGATTAATCCCGAAATCTTACATTGTTTAACATATTCTTGTATAAGACAAGAAAGTCTAATTGTCTGGCCTTTGAACTTAATAGGACCTAAATATTTCCTTCCGTAACCAAGCTCACTCATAAAAAAAATAGTATTTCTAACGAAAACAGTTAGTTTCTGTGTAGAATTCGTCCTAAAGGTTAATATCTGCTCACTGTTTTATAACTGTTAAGAGTTCTTTATTTCAGGGGCGTAATTGGAAGTAAATTCCTATCTCTGTAACTTTGCATTGAAAATATTTCATCTACGAACCAAAAACATTTTTTCTTTGATATACCCACTTTATTTTCCTGGCTGTACAAGCATCGTAATATATGGGAGTTTGGATCACCGACTCCAGAACCATCCATATTTAGCCGGACAAGGTCTCTTAATTGCGTGTTTATAAATTAATGCTTTTTGAAGCGAAAAATCACATTTAAAGCCAAAGTTGAAGTTAGTCAGCAATATTTGCACTTTGCAGCAGGGAAATCAACCATTGAAAAATGGTTTCCTATGTAAGAGTTAGGCGAAATGTTCAGGAGGCAGTGAACGACCTAAAGAGGTTGTTACCGACGAAAACACCACAAAAGTCTACAAAACATACTTCGGATGCGCGTAAAGTTCGAGATAGCAGGCACTTTTAAGATATCAACTGAATTTGTACATTCTATCATTCACGAATAATTGGGTAGGAGAAAACTCTGTGAAAAGTTGGTTCCGCGCGCTGCCATTTGACCAAAACAACGACGAGATGATGATTCGAAGCAGTGTTTGGAGATGTTTACGTGTAATAAACCCGATCATTTCACTGAGGTCAAATAGACCAAACATTGTTCCTATATTATTCCTTGGTCGCTATAATCAGACTATCACCCTTTAAGGGAACTATGTTGAATAAAAAAGAGAAAAGTTTAACAAAAAATGTGTTTTACTATGGTAGACCGGGAACTTTTCACTTGATCTGCTATATTTATACATAATTTTTGCATAGTACCTTAACGGTAATAGCTAAGTCCAAGAATAGCAAAAGAGTTTTTGAGCGGTGATCGCTCTCGATTATGAAAACTCTGATTTGACAAGCTTCAATGACTTTGTTTGCATAAAAGCAAACTGGACAATAAAATTGTTGAAGAAAGTTCAGTAAAAGTTCCATCAAAGAGGTTTGTTTCTGCCAACAAATTTTAAGATTTTAGTACATCAAAAAAAGCAATATTCCAGCTATAAAAAATTACATTATGAGAACAGGAAAAGTCTAAAAAACCTTTACTATACATTGATTGAATGAGAATAAAGAGCAAGAGAGACACTTCAACTACAAAACTGCGTACATATAATATTTTCCGCTCATTCTGGTATACTTTTTGGTATACTCCGCAATCCTTAGAGATTTCTCACTTCAAATATTCAACACATCTGTTCACCGTGCAACTCTTAATAAATTTCCATTTTTATGTAAATAAACCGTACCAAATTTCCAGACACTGTCATTAACTACAATTATTCAGGTACGAAGCGCTGCCGCCCGCGCTTTAATGGTTCCTGGGAAAACCACGCCTTCAATATTTCGCAGTTTCAAGCCAGACTGCAGACGAACGCGTGCGTGCTACCTGTGCGCTTCGTACTTAATGACCTGACTTCGGATACGTTGAGGTATAAAAAGGTGCGAAATTTTGAAAACTTGAACAGTTACGATTTAAAATCGACTTCATAAACAACGCATCTGACGAATCTACGGATATTTCGCAACACACTTTTAACGCAAAAATTAAAATAAAAATTAAAATAATCACAAAGTAATCATGGGTGGCATGCAATCTAAGGATAATAGTAATGCAAGTGATCTAGAAATCCTCGAATTAGATACGAGCGAAAATAATTCAACGCTGAGACGCTGCTCCACATTTACCGATTTATATTATCAGGTGTCGTCAGCCAAAGCACGATTAATACGAAATGGTAATCGTCCGAAGCCATTAAAACGATGTACATGTCAAGATTATGATCCAGTATATGTGCTGTGGAAGAACGGTTTTGAAAATGCCGACTTGCGTGCGCCACGTAAGATACCACCTATAAAAGGAAAGAACAGACGCATCTACGATATCACAGGTGTCTTAGCTGGCCAGCAAACACCCAAGGGTTTCCCCTTCTACACCACAATATATAAAAGTTTTACGAGCTACGATGAGGACTTCAGTGACTTCGAGTATACTAGCAGGAAGCAGTTCACAATGAGCTTATTGCCTTACGAGGAAGGCAGCAGCCAAGAGCCATTGCTAGACGCGTCTTCAACATTCAGTGCACCAGAAACAGCCATCAATAGAGATCACGAGGAAGTGCCTTACCAGGAACGGAGCAGCCAAGAGGCAGTACCTTACGAGGAGGGCAGCAGCCTAGAGCCTTTGCTAGACGCGCCATCAACATCTAATGTTGCGGATACTGACGCCAATAAAAGCCAGCAGGCGGTGCTCAATAACATTAATAATGAAGTTCAAAATGAAATTTGTATGAAAGACATGCCCAAAGTCATACACGAAAATAAGTCGCATGGCATTCAAGCATCTTTTGTTTGTAAGATGCCAGCGAAGCAACCGATGTTAATTCAGAACTTGATGGTAGATCAAAAGCGGCAAAACGCGAATAAGACCACTGCAGCGAATGAAGAGAAGCAACCAAAAGGATTGATTTGCAAAAACCACCGAAGAAAATGCTTTAATTGGGAATCTAAAGTTCAACAGCGGCAATTCATTGACTTACACGATTTGGGCGGATGTTATTACATCTTTTAATTTCTTAGCGATCATTGTGTCTTATTTATTGTAGTGAAAAAAAACTGTAAAACTTCAAGTAATGAAATTACACCATTCTTAAACTGTATCTTTGTGTATTGTAGAATTACATTTTTTTCAAGCTTCATATATTATTTTTTCTGATAAATTCATATAAATTCTTGCATCTCTCGCTCTATAAGAGAAAATTACTGGGAAAGTCAAACAATGTGGTAACACCTACACTCAGTTATGGTGCAACTGTTCTCTGACGCAAATACAATTGTATTGTGCTTCTGTTAAGAAATTTTAGAAAATTTATTTTACCCAGTCATAAAAAGTTTTAGTTATCCTACAGTTTCCTTTTTTGTACACAATTTCTCAAGGTTTAATTTTTTGAAATCAATAAATCAATTTATAAACTACAAAGCAAAACTTCCCACCATTGAAGAAAGGGAGATATCCGCATACTGTCTTTTGTTCTCAGATGTTGTAAATGACAAATAAGATCGTGAGCCAAGAAATTGTAAAACGAGTCCAAATGTGGGGAGGAACCCAGTTGACCTACCTTGCAATCTGAGGGTATCGGATAATTGAGTCTTCTAAGGAAACTTTACTTTTTCCATTGTTTAACACTTCCAAGAACTTTTCAATGAAATGAAAATTATTCTTTGTCGTTTCTAATTCCCGCCCAATTATATGCTCTGGCTTTCAGCTATCTGCTACCTGTGCGAAACTTTTTTGGGTAGCGTCCTTGAAAATTCGCAAATTATTTGCATGTGTATATTATTCATTGTTGGCATTGTAGATATACATTTCTTTTCTAGTAATAATTGTAATGATATGCTAGTTATGTTCATTATAATATGTAATACATATATTCTCGTTACATAAACCTTAAAGTAATAACTTTAAAATATTTTGCTGTTTAGAGAGTATTCTAATATAAAAATGTAAAAAAATTTTGTTAAGTGGTTACATGTTTTTGCGGGTTTCTAAAAATCGAATTTTCATCCTCTAGAAAATTCTCGTAAATTTCCAAGTTGATCCGAGTGAATGTTTCGGAGATACAACCTTGAGAACTTGTGTGTTTGAGGCCAGCTAGGCTAAGTGCGCCGTTTTTAAACGCGTTTTTCTGGAAACTGCGTTTTTAAAGTTGGTTGGTTGGCAGGATTTCTCGAAAATTATTCTACCGATCACCATGAAACTTCCCACAGATGCTTGAGATTCAATTATTAAATAAATAAAAGATTTTTTTTTCGATTAAAACTATTTTAAAAAAATATTTATCGAAATTTTCACTGAAGTTTTAATTTTTTTTTTTTGTAAAAATGTCTGCCAAAAATCCAATTTTCAATTTTTTTTCTTCGTCTTGTACGAAGGTTTTAACTAGAACACGTATTTTTTCACTTTAAATGAATCTTTAAGGAGTTGTTCTGACAACGAGGGCGCATCTTTTTTTCCAGGGATCATCGGAAATGGCGTCGCAATGCCGAATTTAAAATATATTTTTCTCCAAATATTTCAGAATTTCTTTGTCAATAGTGTATGCTTATAACAGTAAAAAAGTCTAATAAAATATTTAATTTTTTATGAGAAAAAAATTGTTGAAAAAAAAGGAAACCCAAGTATCCTCTTATAACTTAAGAACATATCTAAAGTAGAATTTTTTAAAATTCAAATTATTTTCGGAGAATTAGGTATTTTGCTGATTCGGCATTCAAACTGATTTAGGCGGCATTGAAACTTTAAACAGCGTATGTAGAAAGATTTGAATAACCCCTTGCTATGAAAATAAGTATTGTTGGTTCAAAAAATTCTGGTATTTACATAAAGTAGATATTAGGGGGTTTGGGAAAGTGACAGATTTGGCTCCACGTTTTATATACGATTTAAATAATTTTGAAAATTGTATTGTAATTCTGTACTTAACATATAGATGGCGCTATCTCACACCTTTTTTGAATATTATCGATAAAATTTACAGCCTGCGTTCACCTTATGCTGTTTATTTGGCTGTCGAATTCTGAAAAAATAAGTAGCTCCTTCTTAGCTTTTTTGTATAGTTAAAGCAATTTAAAGGATACCCGCTCACGTTTTTCTCGAATAACTTTTTTCAAGTTTGCCGCAGTGATAACTCCAAGAAAATGATCCGATCATCGTGAAATTTTTGCTTGTTCTGTTTATAATTATACATATTTAACATATAGATGGCGCTAACTGAGACGATATATGATAATATTATTGATTGTTATCGATAAAATTCAGAGTCTACACTCTCTTTAATTTGATGCTGAACCAAGCACTGAGTATATGTGCATTTTTGTTACTGCAAATTGAAATACTCACTCTTCTTATTTTACCAATTTCTCCATGAAATAATGATTAAATGTTATTATTATTATTCAATCATTTATGAACATTAAACTTAGACATTATACATTTCAATCAACTCGGCATACATATTTCTCGAAGTACAGTATGACACCAGGAGTGAACTAAATCGATTTAAATAATATTCCCTCACCACTATTTCCTTTAAAAATCTGTTTCATTATTCCGGAAAGTGTATAGAATTAGCATTCATCTATTTTCAACTTTATGCCTATTTTTAAGAATAGCAAATATTAAGTTTTCCACTAATATGAAACACCCCTGATTTATCTGTTTTTTTTATCGGATGAAAAATCGAAATATAGCAGGCCGAAAACGACCAGAATGTGTGGTAAAATTCAACTTATTTTAAAAATTCCTCTGTTTTGTTAATATTTAATTTTTTTACCATAGGTCATTGTACGGAGAATATATTCGAATTTAATGAGAAATTTTCATTTTAAGCTTCAACCAGGGAGAGGGCTTAATTGTTCACAATCATAGAAAAAGGTCTATATATTACTCCAATCATCATGTATCCAATATAAGGACATAAATTTTTTTTTTTGACGCTGTACTGTATTAGTATGCTTTGAAGCCGAAATTTTTGTAAAAATATTTAAGGTTCAGTTATATATTAGTAGTCGAAAAAGTATCTTCGTATTTTGTCAATAGATGTCGTTCCAGTCGTATATCTCCAGTGCTACCAATCACATTAGGGGTATTCTCTTGCTCTTGCAAGATTGCAGATTGCAAAAATACTATACCGAAATATACAAGAGCACGAGAGCACCCATTGCAGAATCTAGTGATATATGAACGGCTGATTCGGTCAATTTATTGTGATTGCATAGCTATTGTGAATTGGCGCACCTTCTGCATACATTTTTAACTAAAAAAACTTACAAATCTTTACAATTTAAATAGAAATTAAAAAATCTATTTAAAACTTACCTTCCTCAACAATTTAACGACGTAATATGTCTTTACGTATAATGACAGCTAAAACAGGGTTGCAATTATATTTTTGCGTGACATTGCACGCAAATATACATAGGTTTTGGTGTGACATATTTTACAGCCATTGCAAATAATTTTCTGCGTGTGTTTGTTGTTGTGCCGGTGCACCAAGAGAAAATATATGGATTTTGCAAGAGCAAGAGAATACCCTATTGTGCCATACCGCATAGTGTTGGAAAGATGAGAAGCTTCATTTAAACAAAAAAAATTCGGGGAGGTAGAAAAAAAGTTACAGCTATTCAAAAATGAGTGAAAATAATGAAGATAGAATAATGTCTCTAGCGGAAAAATGGCAAAAAGTGGTTGACCAAATTGGTACATATTTGTTTATTTATTTATTAGAATAATTATAAAAAAATAAGTTGAAGTTAGATTAGAAATACGAAAAGACTTTTTCAAATACCCAATACATACACCTTCTAACACACATTCTCTTTATTCTTCTATTCCATACTTTTATAAAGGTATATTATGTTTAAAAAAAATAAATATTCGGTAAAATTTATTATTCTATATTACTGAATTATCGTTTAAAAAAGGGATTTTCGGTATCGCCTTCTTTTGTTAAACCCTTTTTTTACCAATTATATCAGCTTATGGTAAACAATTTTTACCTGAACTCTAATCCTTGGGCACTTAATGTTAAAGCGAGCTATAAATCGAATACCAAAAAACATAATATTTTTTGGTATAAAAAGGTAGCAACTTCTCAAAGTCTGCTCAGTTAAGTTCAGTGATTCCACAGCTAAGATCTCATCGAGAGCTACACCGTTATTTTTTCGCAATTTTTTGAAAGTTTTCTTATATTTATGCAAAATGGGTGCGATGCAATCTACAAGACGTACTGCGTACTCCCAAAAACGGCGTGTTAAATATCGTAAAGCATATATTAACAAACCGCTGGGACGTTGTTCGACATTAATCGATATACCAAGCCACGTTGCACCTGCCGTTCAACCACAGAAACGTCAAAGGTACGACCCGACCTATTCTATATGGAAGAGCGCATTCGAGGATAGAAACGCACGCAGCCCACGTACACTTTTGCCCATAAAAGAGGATATTGCAGCTTTGCAGGATATTACGGATGCCGTGGCCGGTCAATGTACTCCCAAAGGCTTTCCGTCATTTACAGAGTTGAGAGAAAGTATGCGCTGTAAGAAGACAGTGAAATGCCAAGATGTCAGTGAAGATTTCGGAATAAAATATCTAATTACAACAATGCTGCGGACATCTGATTATAATGTGCGTACAGAGGAAAAATCTGTAGATTCAGTTGCGGCTGTACCAACGATTGAAAGAGTTGAGTCCATCGAAAATTGTTTTCATACTGCACTCTACCGCAGTGATTTCAACTTCTCCAATGAAAATCTATGTGATTTTGAGATAGAAGATGGAGTTAATGTATACCCATGTGAGGAGACGTCCACCCAACTTAGTTATTATAGTGATTAATTAGATAAATCCGCTTTACTTGTAAAGTAATTATAATATCGTATGTTTTATGTACAAAAAATTATATTTTTTTGTCATGAAAGCTTGTAGATTTGAATAAAGTAAAAAATCGATAAAATTTAAAACCATTTATTACGAAATTTGTAGCATCCAGCAGGAAACGTCTAAAAAGTATATACCATTTATACATTTGTATATAAATATATAAAAAAAATGTATCTGTCTGTGCTATCTATGCTATGTGAGATACATCTTTTTCTCACCAAGAAGGTGCTTCTCTGTCGAAACTTATATCGGACCCCTGCCAATTAGTTATACAAATAGTTACCGGCCCACCGAATTTATCCAGTAGATTAAGATTGGAGCGGGAAAGTAATTTTACTCAACTTTTGTATCAGGCAATGACCAAGTAAATAACTTGGATTAAAACCGCAGGAATTTATATACCGATTTCGCCAATACTAAATGATGTTACATCGAATCTACTTAAGATTACGAGTATATCACCAATTACTCTCAATATAAGTCCAGAGTACATTTTATGAACTCTTGTCATATACATATTTAAGATTCTATGTGTTAGATCTTGCTTCGATTATCTATATTATTGGATTTTTGTAATATTTTCAATAATAGTAGATACAAGTGAGCGATTAAGGTATTTGACCCACCCATCTACTACCGTTTTCTACCACAACATCTGTCATTTGTCATATGATTCAATAAACTTGTCTCTGCCTTCATCATTTCAATGTGTAGCTCAATTGTGTTTGACTACAGTTACTCAACTAGTTCTTGCAAATAATTTAGAGCTTAAACTGTTCGCACCATTTTTCTTTTGTTCACCGTTTTGTCACTATGAATTCTAGCAATCTTCCCTCCAAACTTTAATCCTTTAAAATTTCCTAGAATTCTGCAGTGAAATGAAGTAAACCCTTTAATGTTTTTTTCCGCCCACAGTTCTTTAAGAGTTTGCTACCTGTTGTCGAGTTATAGATGACCTTGTTTGAAGTGTTCTTAACGATTGTGTGGTTAATGGTTTCTCTTTGTTTGTGTACAAAATATATTTTACCGAGAATTGAGGATATATTGTAGTTTAATTCATGTTTATGTCATACTTTGCTGGAGGAGAAATTAGTTGCACTATATATGTTTTGTAATAAAAAAATTTTAACAAGCAAGGAAGGGCTAAGTTCGAGTGCAACCGAACATTTTATACTCTTGCAACTTTCAGGAAGCAAAGCAAGGGAAATACCTAATAATATTTATAATTCATATGCTGACAGACACATAAGGTTTGTTAGAAAACCGAAAGCCATTATATGTACTATATGGAAGTTGGGGAAAATCGACCAAATTTCATCTATGTTTTCCAATACCACATATACAACGACGTTAACATGTTATATACTATAAAACTAATCATAAGAGTAATGTCGGTCGGATGTTCATAAATCTTGATATTAGTTATAGTTAGTTTCCGTTCAAATTTATTTATTTTTGGCACAAAGATACACTGATATAATTAAGATAACTCACACACAGATATTGACCGATATAAGCTGTTCAAAGTCACCCGAAAGTTCGATTATCTTCATAATAGATATATGGGGAAGGAATATATATAATTATATAGGGAAGTATTGGTCTGATTCAACCCAATTTTGATATACAGACATCATTCTCAGAGAAGTACTATCCCTGAATTTCAATTATATATCTCGGTACCTACATATGTAGGGTCTTGAACAATTTTGGTTGGTTTTGAACAATTTTCTGTCATGAGGTGGCATACACTAAAGGCATCTTGATTTGTGTACGGAAAACTGAACAAATCCTATGGAATTTAAAATTGTGCTACATGGGAAGTAGGCGTGGTTATAGTCTGATTTCGCTAATTTTTACAATGCAGCATAAGAATATGAAAAAAAACGCCACATACCAAATTTTGTCGAAATCGGGTCCCGAATTAGTGGATTTCACCAAAAAGTGGGCGGTGCCACACCCATCGTCGGATTTTCAAATCGGCTCTCATACAGCTTTCTCATACCATCCCATCAGCAAATTTTTATGTCTCTGACGCATTTAGTTATTAATTTATCGCGCTTTTAGTAGTTTTGAACAGTCCGTTATATGGGGAGTGAACGCGGTTTTCATCCATTTTCACACGGTCGGTAGGAGCTTCTGGAATATTCGTACTGAACCAATTTGGTTGTTGCACTTTTAGTGGCTTAGGAGATATATACATTAAACTTAGTAGAAGACACGGTCACGCCCAATTTTTCAAAAGAAATTTCCCACAGGTGCTACAGCGCTCTTCTGTACCAGACTATAGCTTCATCTTTTAATTTAGGCCTTAGTTATGGCACTTTATATGTTTTTGGGCGTGGCAGTGGTCCGATAACGCCTATCTACGAACTTGAAATTTTGTTTGTACTAAAAAACTTACCAAGTTTCATCAAGATACCTCAATTATTACACGAGTACACGTTAGCGCTTGAGGGGTTACATGGGTTGACGGTCTCAAAAATCGCTCCGTGGCTGTGTTTTTTAAGTCAGTTGACAGGATTTCTCGAGAACTACTCAACCGATCTTCATAAAATTTTACATAGGTCTTTGGTCGATTACAACTATTAGAAAAAAATTTTGCGAAATTTTCATTTTTTGTAAAAAAAATTCCAAGAATTCAATTTTCGGTTTTTTTTCTTCGTCCACGTTCTAAGTTAAGATTTAAACTAAAACACGTTTTTTTTTTATTTTTACCGAGGGGTGACCGTAAATGGTGTCGCAATATTTATTTTTTCCAAAATTTTCAGAATTTCTTTGTTAATAGCGTATGTTTGTAACAACAAAAAATTCTAATAAAATATTTCATTTTTTATATGAGAAAAAATTGTTGAAAAAATGCTGTTTTCTACGCGAGGAAACCCATGTGAGAAAGTTTACATTTTATGACATTTTACTCAAAATTTTAAACTATGTAGTTAATGCTTCTGACGTAAATTTAACATATAGATGGCGCTAACTGATACAATAAAGGATAATATTATCGATAAAATTCCGAGTTTACACCATCCTTAATTTGATTCTGAACCCAGCTCTAGATACACGAGGACGTATTATAATGTTTACGGTTAAGATTGCTACCAATATTGAAACACCCAGGAGGAAACGTCGGATGACGAGCTGAGTCGCTTTAGCCACGTCTGTATTGTGTATTTACTCGAACAGTTTTTGCAATATCGAATTTAAATTTAGCATACGTCCTTTTCTCAACTCATTGCTCTGTTCGGTGATTTGTATATATTTTTAATCTCTTAATTTCATATTGTAAAGTGGAAGAAATGAATGAAATTGGTGTTATATTATTACTGGAATATAGAAATTAGGTTCAAAAAGATCAAGTCATTGCTGAAGTATTGCTATTTAACCTAAAATTTAACTCTTCACAAAAACATGTGTGCATGGGAAATTCATCTTTCATCTTCTTGATTTATTTTATATATGTATAGTATATGGCTTAATTTTTCTAGACGTTACCAACAGTCGTTGAACAACGCTACTAAGCGCCGTGCATTATGCCTCATGAGTGTAAACAATTCTTACGTAAATGCTAATCCTTTTGTCGTAAAACTAGCATAATGCAAGTAAAATAGCCAACACCTACTTTCATGGAATTACAATGAAAATGAATCCGTTTTGACCTTGCCACTTCAAGCTAACAAAGCGACAAATTTAGACTACCTGTTCTTACGATCCCAAATATAAAGGACAAAAAATAATATTTTTTGTATAAAAAGGCAACAATTTTTCAAAGTTTGTTTAGTCAAGTTCAGTGACTTCACAGCATAAGATCACTTCGCGAGCTACTCAGTTATTTCTTTGGATTTTTTTAAAAATTTACTTATCTTTAAAATGGGTGGAGTTCAATCTAGCAGACGCGCTTCGTACCCGCAAACACCGCTAGTTCAATATCGATGCATTGAAGAACCTCTAGGAATTGGTTCCACATTTAATGACATGTCAAGCTGCTCTGCTCCACCTGCTGCGATTAATATTGCACCCTTTAATCCACCGCAGAAACGTCAAAAGCACGATTCTACAAATTCGATAAGGAGTCCACTTGCACCTTTAACCATAAGTGAAGATAATACAGCTTCGCAGAAGATGAGAGATGTCGTGAGAAGTACTTCCAAAGGATTGCCATCATTTTCCGAGTTGAGGGAAAGTATGCGACGTAAGAAGGTAGTGAAACGTCAAGAAGCCAATGAAAATCTTGAAATGAGGGTCTTACCGAAGCCTAAATGCAACCTGAACTCTGAGGATATATTTTTGGAATTGGAAGTATCAATACCGCCGACCAAAAAAGATGAAACCACTGAAACTGGGCTACATACTGCACTCAACCACCATGACTTTAACTTCTCTAACGAAAATCTATTTGAATATATTGATGATGACATTGGAGAGGATCTATATCAATGTGAAGAGACGTTCAGTCAACATAGTTACCATAGCGATTCATCAGATACTTCCGAATCTCTGAAAAATCTGTCCTATGATATGCGTAAAGATTATTATTACTTGTAAAGCCTTTTTCATAAAAAGTTAATTTCTTTGGAACGACAGCCTGGAAAGTTCGATAAAAAATATAAAATTGTGATAAATTTGAAATTTTGTGCTTATTGTATAATTTTTATTTAAGAAAGATTGGTATTTATTATGTGAATAAGGGGAATTGTTATTATTAAGGGGTTTTAAGTTGAAAGAAAGATTTTATAGATTAAAAATTTTTGTAAGTGAGTAAGTAAGTTCTGAAAGGGATGTTATTTCTTGGGGCGATCAATCTAGCTTGAAGCATGTTTGTCATCAGCCACGTTTTCATGCGGCGATGTGTCGAAAAAGTGCGTTTAGAGCTCGCATTCGTCACAGGATATGTGAAACAAATATGCGAAGAAAACTATAAATTATGGTTTATAGCTCTACATTGTAGTTATTCAACGTTTCCAAAGCAGTGGTCGGTAACTTGTTGTCTTTTGACTTTTGCTTCTGCGCCCAAAGGCACTGCCAGTGATCAAGTTCACCTTTGAAACTATCTATCAGGCGGTCAATAAGATTTTTTCATTTCATTTACTTTTTCGGGAAGCAGCAAAACAAACTCAAATCCATTCAATACTTCTCTAGAAAAGCGCATCTTCAAACCTTCGCTCATTGTATTCAACAGAGGAATGTACACCGAGACCCTGTGGTATTCTTCAATTACAAATTCAAATTTGCGCACGGCTGCGATGAGTATCGTTGATTTTATCCCTATTTCTTTATTTGTCCAGTTACTAATTTTTGTCAGAGCTTTGACGATCAACCACAATTTTGCGGTAAATTGAAAACTGCATAGTGCCGTTGAACCCACCTTGTTTCTCATAACTGGATAAGTTGTTCGCCAAGTATTTTTCCCAATGCGGTCTAACGATTGTAATTAATCGTATAGTAACCGATTTGGAAATACTCCTGCTCAGTTTGTAGGAATAACAGGGAGTTACTGCAGCAGTTTTCGATTTTTTTCTTATTTCGTTGATCGCTCCGAGATCTGTAAAATATCAGAATTTTCGATGCACAATGGTTTAGCTTTTCTATGTTGGAAAACTTGGATGATGTACCGCGGAGAATGTATCAATCGATCAATCACAGATGAAGCTGAGCGAAATAAAACAGCGAATTTCTGGATTATATTTCTGTTACTTTATATTTTTTCAGAGTAGAACATTATTAATAAGCCATTTAGCCCTTGGGCGGGGAAAATATCCCCCATTTCCCCCCTGAATCCGCCACTGATATAATGCTTTCAGGAAAAATCTCAATGAAGTACTGATTTCTGGTATATTTTAGTAATCGGAGAACTTCTCGAAATTGTTCAAGCTGAGAGGATTACAGGATAATAATCTTCTATTTATGAATATTTTTGAAATTAGTTAAACCCAGACCTCAATTAATTAATTATTTCGACTATTTTCGTGAATTGCCAAAATATTCATAGCTTCTTATATGCTTCAATAAAATTTTGTGGGTATATTTTCTTGATCAAAATTGCTTTTGGTGCCAGAAGTAAATGGCATCGTACAAGTTATTCACATAGCTTAAGTATATGTTATTACGAGAATTAAGTTTTACATTTCAGGATTAGAGAAAAACAGTAGTAATCATCGAAAATCTGTTTAATTTGTTTAAAATTATTCTCTATGAAGATCTATACACTTTGGCATGTGTATGAACCATTTTTTGAAGCGTTTTTGCCACTATGATTGAGGTATCTCCAAAAAATGAATGCATTAACCGCTTCTTCAAATGTCGAAAAATGTTGAGTTTATTTTTTACGTACTGGAATGAAAAGAAGTCATTCGGTGCTAAATCAGGACTATACACTCATGAAATCGATGTTTTACGTACTAAAAAATTAAGTTGGTTCAGTTTATATGTGAGAGCTCGCATTGTCGCGGTGAAAAATGTTGTCTTCGACGGTTGATTTTCCTAATTTCTTGAAAGACAACAAATGGTTGTATACGACTCAGAATTTACTGTTCTGCGTTGTTCCAGTGGTATGTCTAGTTTTTTCCAAAAAAGCTTAGAAAATCATCTTTAAATAGTCATATTGTGGTCATGTTTCGAAGCACATTTTTTAACATTCTTACATTAGCCAACCGACTCGTATCTTTTTTGAATGATTGATAAATTGTTTGGTATTCAACTTGAACAAATCAAATCAATTGATCATACAAGTACAATATTGAATGTACCATTCGCTTGTCCCACAAATGCAAATAGTTGTCTCAATCTCACGATAGATCATATGTCGATTTTGCAAAATCATTTGCACACCTCATCAATACTTTCCGGAACAACAACTTATTTTGGCGGCCTTTACTGAACACTTCTTGGAATGATCTACAACCTCGATTGAATTCACTATACCATCGATAAACACCAGCCTTTGAATGAGCTTCATCGCCAAGAGATAAAAAAATTCTAACGATACACGGCTAGTGAGCTAATCTGCGTCGAAAGTTATAAAAAAACAATCGCGTGAAAATATTCACGATTTAATTCTATTTTTTTGGCCGATTTTTGGCTGAGTATGAATAACATCAAAAACGTCAAATTATAAGATAAAGTTGCTAGATTTCAGCACTACTTCTTCTTTACTGGCGTAGGCACCGCTCGCGGTCATAGCCGAGTTCTTCTTCTTCCTTTTCGCTGTTTGGTGCCAATACCAAAGTTATCAAGTTACGAAATATAAAAGGTAATCTACGTTTTTATTCACCTCTGGTTTTCTTATATTATTGCCCCAGAGTATTTTTTTTAATGGTTTGAGTATAAATTCATGGTGCACAGTTCTTAGCCTTTTTTAGAGGACGACATGAAAAATATTGAACCACCTTTTCTCAATATTTTATTATTATATATTATGTAATTTAATTTTCGTTTATATTGTTTTAAACAAGGTATTTCGGTAGCAGGTAGACTGTGTTAAAAAATGGCTACGTAACTGTTTTATTTATTTCCCTGGCTTTCATATTCTATAAAATTCGAATTCCTGCGAATGGAGGCAGAAATGAATCCTTCTATTATAATAAACAACATAACATGTTAAACTGTCGACACCCACATTCTAAAATGAACAATACAAATAATTAAGTTTTCTTTGTGTCTTAAGGTTATCAAAGAGAAAAGTTAGGCTACCTGCGACCCTTGACAACACTTAGAAACAATATTTTTTGTATAAAAAGGTAACAACTTTTCACCGTTCACTTAGTCAAGCTCTGCCATTTCGCAGCATAAGATCTCATCTAGAGCTACTTTGTCATTTTTCTGGAATTTTAGAAAATTTGTTTATATTAAAAATGGGAGCAACGCAATCGAGACAACGCGATGCTTGTACTCAAACATCGCCATTTGAATGTCGTAAAGCAATTACTGAAGTACCTGTGGGAAGTTATTCCACATTGTTTAACATGCCAGTCTGCGCTGGTCAATCAGCTACAATAAAAATTGCTTTAGACGCCCGAACTACCCAGCCACCACACAAACGTCGAAAGTACGACCCGAACTGCTCAAGATTGAAGAGCAAATTCGCAGACGAGAGTATATGTTCTCAACACCTACTTTTAACCAGAAAAGTGGATAATGCAACTTTGCAGATAATGGCGGATCCCGCGGTCGGTCAACGAACCCTCAAAGGTTTTCCTTCTTACAGAGTATTGAGAAGAAAGGTGCGCAGAAAGAAGATAGTGAAACGTCAAGATTCCAGTAAAGGCTTTGAAATGAATGTTCAAAACAATTCAACGTTGCCGATATTTAAATTCAAGCTAAACAAAAAAGTAGAATTTGTGGATTCGGTTGCATCAACATCACTTTGCGAGTCAGAGATTTTAACAGAATCTGAAAACAAGAGGAATAAAAAATTGACGTTTGAGGACTCGGTAGCATTGGAGTCATCGGTTTGTGTAAATTCGACTTTAACGGGTTCTGAAAGCCAGCAAAATAAAAAAGTGGCATCTTTGGAATCGGTAGCACCGGAGCCATCGATTTGTAGAAATTCGAATTTAACAGATTTTGAAAGCCAAGAGAAGGAAAATATGACAATTGCGAATCCTATTGAACCGGAACCATTGGCATGTAGCAAATCGACGCAAACAGATTCTGAAAGCAAGCAGAATAAAAAAGTGAATTCGGTAGCTCGGGGGCCATTAGTTTGTATCAATTCGACTTTAACGGGATCTGAAAGCCAGCGTAATAAAGAGGTGACATTTGTGGATTCGCTAGCACCTGCAGAGGCGATTCTTAGGAATTCGAATTTAACGGAATTTGAAAGCCAAGAGAAGGAGAATATGACAATTACGGATCCTATTGCACCAGAACCATCGCTTCACAGCAAATCGACAGAACCTGAAAGCAAGCGAAATAAAATAGTGACATTTCAGGATTCAGCATCGATTCGAAGAAATTTGAATTTAACAGAATACAAAAGCCAGGTGAAGAACGAATTTGAAGATGACAACATATGTACCGAACGCATACCTTTACACAGAAAAGAGGACAATGCAACCCTCAAAGGCTTTCTTTCCAACAAAGTATTGAGGAGAAAAAAGCGCAGTAAGAAGACAACAAATCGTCACGATTCCAGTGATGATGAAATGAATATTCAGAGGAATAAAAAAGTGACATTTGTGGATAGTGAAATCAGAAAAAGGAAATTTGTGGATTCGGTAGCACCTGCACCATCGATTCGAAGGAATTCGAATTTAACGAAATATGAAAGCCCGGTGAAGAAAACTGTGACAATATCGGATCCTATAGCACGAGTACCATCGATTCTTAGAAATCCGACTTCAAGGAAGGAAACCGAGCGGAACAAAAAATTGACATATGCGTATTCGGTAGCTCCTGCATCATCGCTTCGTACGAATTCGAATTTAACGAAGTATGGAAGCCACGTGAAGACCGAATTTGAAGATAAGAGCATATGTACTCAACACAACACTTTACCTAGAAAAAAGGACAATGCAACTTTGCAATTAATGGCGGATGCCGTGGTCGGGCAACATACCAGCAAAGGCTTTCCTTCCAGCAAAGTATTGAGGAAAAGGATACACAGTAAAAAGACACGTCAAGATTCTAGCGATGATTTCGAAATAAATATTAAGCGGGATAAAAAAGTGACATTTATGGATTCGGTAGGACCAACAACATATATTCTAAGAAATCCGAATTTAACAGAATATGAATGCCAACAGAACAAAAAGGTGTCATTTGTGGATTCGGTAGCACCTGCACCATCGATTCGAAGGAATTCGAATTTAACGAAATATGAAAGCCAACAGATCAAAAAAATGTCATTTGAGGACTCGATACCACCTCCTAGAAAAAAGGACAATGCAACTTTGCAGATAATGGCGAATGCCGTGATGGGTCAACATATCCTCCAAGGTTTTCCTTCCAACAAAGTATTGAAGAAAAGAATGCACAGAAAGAAGACAGTGACATGTCAAGATTCTAGTGATGATTTCGAAATAGATATTAAGCGGAATAAAAAGGTGGCATTCGTGGATTCGGTAGCACCTTCAGTATACATTCTTAGGAATTCGAATTTAACTAAATATGAAAGCTTTGTGAACAAAGATATGACAATTGTGGATCCTATGGCACCATTACCATCGATTCGTAAAAATTCGACTATAAAGAAATCTAAAAGCGAGCGGAACAAATATATGACATTTGAAGATTCGGTAGCACCTTCACCATCAATTCTTAAGAATTCGACTTCTGCGAAATCTGAAAGCCAGCGGAATAAAAATGTGGCATTTGTGGATTCAGTAGGACCTGCACTATTGACTCGACGGCACTCAGCTCTCTCGAAATCTGTAAACAATAGGAACCAAAAGGTGTTGTTTGAAAATTCGACAGCACCAGCAAACTCAATTCGAAAAAATTGGCCTTTACCGAAATATGAAATTCAGCGCAAGAAGAGAGTGACATTCGCGGATCCTATAGCATCATCGATAGCGACTCGTAGTAATTCAACTTTACCGCAATATGAAATCCAGCGGAAGAAAGAAGTGACATTTGCAGATTCGGTAGCATCGGCACCACCGAATCGAAGCCGTTCAACTTTCACGAAATCTGAAAACAGTCGGACAAAAATGGTAGCATTTGCAGATTCGATAGCACCTGTAAAATTTATTCTCACCAATTCGCCTTTACCGAAATATGAAAACCAGCGGAACAAAAGAGTAACACATGCGGATCATATAGTACCCGAACCATTGAGTGTTAAAGATGACACTACCGGAAATTGTTTTCACGATGCTCGCAAATACTACGATTTCAACATCTCTAATGAGAAGCTATTTACCGATACCGAAGATGACGATGGAAAGAAGCTAAACCCTCGTGAGAAGAGATCCAGCCAACTTAATTATAACAGCGATTCATCAGGTCACTCTATCCCAACGGTAAAATTGACTTATGAAATGCGGAAAATCTATTATTATTTGTAAACTCTTCTTCATAAAAAATACTTTGTAACGACAACCTGCAGATTTCCATAATAAAATATGTGTAATAAATTTAAAACTTTGTGTTCATTATATTGTTTTTGTTTTAAGAAAGCCAATAAAATAAATAAGGAGAGGGAAGATTGCTATTTTATTGGCAAAAAGTAGTAATTTGGAATATTCTTCGCATAAACACGTAACTTTATTAAAAATATATTTCTGCTGCTCGCGCATGTTGTAAAGATCGAAGTAAGATAATTTTCTCTTCCAAATCAAGTCAACGTTAGTTCTAAGTCACTGTCTGAGCGTGAACGTTTTAACATAACCTTAGGTTGAAGGGACTGTGGGCCAGAGAATCCAATCAAATTACATTGATTATGCAATGAAAGTTTGGTCTTGAATATAAGCTTTTTTTCTTTTCAACTTAACAAAATTCATAAATTTTCTCAATATTATTAAGGGGGTCATCCAATGATGGGATCTGTAAAAATCGACCACATATAGAAATCACATACCTTTTTTTGCGAAATTACAATTTATTTAATCACTCAAACGCGGAAATATTAAATTTACAAAATTTAAAACCAATTACTTAAAACAGATTAAACCAATTGACCGGCGAATAGGTCGTACAGCGTGTCGTCGTTTCCGTGCGATCGTGGCATCGAAAAGAGGGCGGTCCGCTAATCGTTTTCCCTTTTTGTTGATGCTTGGTGTGGGGTGTTGGCCAAGAGTGAGATCTGCAATTGCGATGTCATTGTGTAGGATGTATAGTGTGTGGATGTTGGTATGTGGTATAGTGATTTGGAATATGTTGTAGAAAGGTGATTGCAGTGTTGTGCATCTGCATAATGTTGTGGCTAATGTGGTGAGTTGGAGCTCATTTGGCCAGGTTCAAAAAATCGATTTTTTTTATTCTTCATAAATTGCTTTCTTAACATGTCTCGAATACGGCATTAAACCGATTCTTTAAAAACTCTCGAACTCGGTTAGAAGAAGAAAGGCTGTTCGGCTGCTGTTTGTAACTTTAAACCCGTTTTTCTCCAAATTATTTTCCGCCATCGTATTCCAAAAACGGATACTGAATGACTTGAGATTTGTACCGAACACTAGGCACATAGCAATCAAAAATTCACGAAGTTAGTTAACTGCTATATTTGAAATAAGCTAAAGTAAATGCTGGTTTTTTGAATCGATAATATCAAATTATTTATTTAAAAAATAAAACTATATTTCACTAATAAATTTAACTAATTTGTTATAAGTCTGATCTCTTCCGACTGGTATTAAAACCTCATCTGCAAAAAGGGGTGTATTTTCCAAGTAGCTAAAAACAAAATCAATAAACATTAATTTAAAATAATTAATCCTGACACGGATATATTACATAGACATAAAAACATAGTTTAATTGAGAAATCGCAGAAAATCCAATATATTGTTAATTGAATTCATTATTTGTCTACGCTGAGATAATCGCATACTTTTCAATGCCAAGCAAATTAATTTATAACGGTTTTTATTAACATATGTATGTTGAAGTGGGATTATATTATAACGTAAATTTAACATTTTAAATAAAAGTTGGCCTTGTTTAAACATTAAAGGTTTTTATCTCTTTTATCTCTAATTTTATTTGCGTACTATGAACGATAAGATCTCGTCAAATATGGACTGCCTAATAATATGCTTTTTATATATTGATATTCATTATCTGTCTTCGATTCGTGTTCGATTACCGTATATTGTCAAAAGCGTGCTCATTTTTTACCATGAAATCCTAACCACTTCCTTAATGGAAATAATACCATGTCCAGACCGAAACTTAATCACACGATTTCGGCTGTTGAGTAGTTCTAGTAAATTTAACAAGATTTCGCCATACAAAAATGACACTTTTACCACTTCATCGAAGTGATTTGAAACTGATCCACCCTAAATTTGTCGTTGCGACTCTGATTTTGCGCCATCTACTTATCAGCATTGTACAATACCATGTTCAGACCTAACATTTTAAGGGATTAGATTACATTTAAGATATTCACTAACAGTCCGTTCTCACTGCCGTTGGAAAGATGAAAGAACAGCTGTTTTTGCCATTCAAGAATTCACATCGCTTAATATTTATTAAAAGAAAATATTGTTATATAGTATTTTGTAATAAAAGCCGTTTTCTTTTAAATATTTTCGATATAATGGAAATAATGGACGTTTTTTTTTCATTTGGGAAGTCAATTTTCAGGTGAAATTAGATTCATTGCTTTAAAAAAAATTTGGTTGTTTACATTTTTTTCTATTTGTAGTGTCTAAATCAACTTGATAAATTTATAAGATTAGTGTTATAAACTACTCAACAGCCGAAATCGTGTGATTAAGTGTCGGTTTGAACATGGTATAAGGGCCGCATTTTGTAGTTTAGGAAGTCGATTCCCAGATGAAATCAGATGCATTGCTTTAATTTATTTCTTTGTAGTTTTTAAATCAGCTGTGATAATGTGGTAAATTTTCTTACTGACAAACAGATGGCGCTAAATTAGAATCACACAAGGAGATCACTAGTAGAATAGCTTCAAATCTCCTCGGTGACGAGATTAACAATATAACAATAGTCTCAATATTATATGGCGAAATCTTGTTAAATCTATTAGATGAGTAAGATAATCTACTCAACAGCCTAAAACTCGTGATTATGTGTCGGTAGGAACATAATAGAACAACATATAATGTTCAACATTCATAACATAAACAAAATATTCCGGGACTTCTTTATTTAGGCTTAAAACAATTTAAGGAATTTCACTTCGACAAGGGGAAATTTTGCCGAAATTTATTAAGCCTTATTAAAAAGTTAAAGGTTTGTTTTAAAAATAAATTCGGAAAAATTATCGTCGCTGCTGGCAAGAAGCGAGAGCCCCTAACTTCGACCATTTTTGCAACAACTGGGGCCATATATCAGCAAAAATCTGCCGATGGCCAAGACGTCAATCGTCTTATCAGCATAGAAAAGCAACTACACATAATCCCAAAAAAATATTCGAAGGATCATCAAAAAGTTATTGATCATGACTCTATTCCTCATCGACTGAAACATTATAGCCATTGTTGTTCGGTTATATCTTTCCAAATTCACTAATTTTAGTGAAATTTCATAAGTTAATTCGGTTCTAATACATTTTAATACGGAAAGTAATATTGAAACACCATGTATCCCAGCGTACTAACTAATTTTTTATATCTTAAATATCTTTTTACAAATTCTCAAAAACAATATCATTTTTCTTCTTTACTGGCCTAAACACCGCTTACAAGGTTTTAAAATTATAATTATATCATTATACAAGCTAAAATTTTAACATTTAAATAGTTTTCGTAAAATATCTGCACTGTTCTAAATCAATTATAATTACATACTAGTATTTTATAGAATATATCCTTATGTGGAGCACATTCTACACTCGCAAGTAGTTGGCAATTTAACCATTTCCTCCTTCATCTCGCCATTCACCAACACAACCAACTTGCGATAGCTGAAATTTTGTTTACATTTCGGCAAATCCTCCAGCGGCAAAGTACTATTCTCCTCACAAGGTTGGTCCACATTTTCGCACTCCTCTACCAAAACACCTTGCTTGTGTTGTGCATGCTGCACTATCAGCAACCATTTCGAATCCTCTGACTCAGCACTCTCCGGATATATAATGTTTGTCTTACTATTGCATAGTGACTTTCCAAAATCCATGCGAGTTGCCACCAACTGTGTTTGTGCCAAATCATCTATGAAATATTCTTTGAATTTAGCAAACTGTTCTGGGTCAATTTTATCAAGCCGCGTCGCCTCCATATAGTTTTCAACCTCCTTGCAATATGACTTTCCAGCTCGACGTTCGGCGCAAACGATTTCGTCATCCTCAAGTTCTTCTCTGGCGATTCCTGTATTGTATACCATAATGCCTTCGCCAACTTTGAAGATACTTTGCAATTTGTTGATCATATCTTTGGGTGCATCTGCTTTGGGCATTGGTCTGCCAACGGTGCCATGAATTATCACAAGGAATGCAAGCCTTGTAAGCAATAAAGACAACTTTGGCGACATTTTATTTATTTTGTTTTTTTTTTTTTGTGGGGTGGTATTGCTTTAAATATGAACTCCTCTGGTTTTCTTTCTTGAATAAAAAACTTAAACTGTTTCTTCGCTGCCAACTCAGTGTTGATGACTGATGCCTTGAGCTGATTTTTAGCTCAATATATAGCTCGCTCTCATGACAAAAATCATGCTTGTTTAACGCGAATGCAGAGAGAAAAATTCCCGCGATTATTTCGTAAGCAGAATGGGAAATTCCCGTCAAAGCAGGTAAAAATGTTCGCGCGAATATTTTCGAAGCAGATTGGGTAATTCCCGTTAGAAGGGGATTTCATTGCTTTGTTTTAAAACCGGTAGAAAATTTCCGGCTTTTCTTTATTTCATTGCTCTGTTGTTTAAAATGTACAAATGGTGGTGTTTCAGAAGTTCATTTTTCATACAAATAGTAGCGTTTCAGAAGTTCAGTTTTCACGTACAGCCGAGAAATGGTGGATTTTTATTATCATTAGCAGATTTTATACATTATATTTACCAAAACCGAATGTGTAGGTTTCCTACTTAGCTTTTACATTACAAACATGATATGTATAGAAGATAAGACTACAATTAGTCTAATTTTTATATCAGATATTACATATTTCAACCTAATTTTTGAACGCGAACAAAAATAATAAAAGATTGTGGAATATTAAAATTTTATTAGAGTACCGAACGAAATTTATCCTTTCGTACTTGTTTTTCCTCATAACCACTGTCATGGAAACACTAAATCCATATGAATCAGCAAAATCAGAAATGAAAAAATTTCAGGTTTTTTCTTGACGTGGGGAAAACACAGAAAAGTGCGTGAGATGTCGTCACGTTAACCATAATTTGGGAAAACCTAATGGAAATTCCTTTAAGGTGTGTTTCAGAAAGGTAAAAGATCAAAGCAAAACTACACAGGTACTGCGCATATAAGCCTGAAGTCTTCAGCAGTGAACACCTTACACAGCTTTGCGAATATATATTGAGCTGGAAATTTTATTTTAGTATTCAGTAGCCAACAAAAATTCCAGCGGTGAAGACATAGCGTTTTAAAATAATAGTGACACTTGCGCAGCATAAAAATTCCAAAAGTCAAAGATGTCATTAAAATCAAAATTTTTATTAACATTAACGGCGCTTGCGTTCTTGCTGATAGCGCAACAAACTGATGGAAGACCACAACCGCAAGCCGAGGCGAATGTTGCTAACGATGTGCTTAGTAAATTGGATAGTATCTTCAAAGTCGGTCCAGGCATGAAGGTGTTCAGTACGCGCCCATCGGCCGTCCATCCTAACGAGGTCACTGATGAAGATGATGACGGCGCGGATGTTATCTGCGCAGAACGCATTGCCGGACAGTCATACTGCACAGAGGTGCCAAATTATTTGGCATCCTCACAACTGGACAAGATCGATCCGCAGCAGTTTGAGCAATTCAGCTCATATTTCAAAGACGATTTCATGCAACCTCTCAATGTAACAAATCGCATGAACGAGGAAGCTGAGGAGAACTTTTGCAATAGCAAAAGGCGCATCATTTATCCGAAAAGTGTTGAAACAAAGGAATCCAAATGGGTTTTGGTGGTGCAGCATGAACGGCATAGACAAGGTGTGTTGGTGGAGCAGTGCGAAAATGAGGGCAGTTCCTGCAAATATGAGGATCTAATGCCCTTCGGCGTCTCATCTAAATGTAAGCAACATTATGTCTATCGCAGCTTGATAGTACTGGTGAACGGTGTGTTGGTGGAGCGTATGGTTAAATTGCCAAATTATTGTGAATGCGTTTTAAGATTTAATTTGAAAAGAAAATATTGAAATTTTTATAGTACAATTTTGTTAAGATGTTAATGTTTATATAATTTAGTATTATTATTGCGTAGGTTAAGTGTATATACAATTTTATTGGAGCAAAAAATGCCGAAAAAACATGACGTTGTAAAAAAAAGTAAGCAAGTATTATACATATGGATGTGAATATTGAGTTTGTATTTGCGAAATCGATGTGAAATTTGCTTAAACATTTAACTTGTACCCAAAAAGCTCGGAAATAATTTGTAGTATAGTCGACTTTGAGTCTGTTTTCGATAGAATAATGCCGGGAGAAATTTGAACGATTTTGTCAAATAATTTAACTTTCTCAGTAAGAATTGGGAGGAAATTCACCGACCCCTTTGATGTGAAACGAAGTTTCCTATAACGTCTCTGTTTGTATTATGGTTTCTACAAGTTATGGCTTGAGAAAATTGTTCGAACAGCCGAACTTAACGTTTCGGAACCAATAATTGTTTTTGGTTTGCTAGTCTTTAACTACTTGTTGTGTTAAGTCGCTCTTCTTATTATTCAATTTTATTTAAAATTCGTAATAATATGAGAACTGTTGGAATACAATGATCAGAAATGATTTGAAAGGAGAGATCTAATGGTCGTGTCTTCTGCGTTGTTGACTATTTTCCAGTAATTGGTTCACAAGTATTTGTCATGGAACTCTCGAGAGAGCGACTACTGAATTATTGAATGGTTTCTTTCACAGTGAACACCTTTTGGCCTTAGTGGAGGACTTGAATACATGGTGCATCCACTACTGGGCAAAGAAATTTATTTTGAAAGGAAATATAATAATTTGAAAACATATAAACATATATGTACATAGATAAATGAATAATTTTGGAATTTGATTCCACTTAGCTATCCCATATTTGGATGCCAAACTGAAGCGCCATCCAGTCCTTTAAAAACAGTACAGCGCAAACTTTAACCTGAGGTGGTTTCGCTTGGTTTTCAGGTGACCTTTCAATGTACATACGTCCCTTTTCAATTGTATATTTTGCCGTTTTGTTTGTTGATAACAACTGACCACAAAAGGCAATTTGTGAGCATACGTCCTTGTGTGAAATATATCCTTAAAAATATGTTACTACTTGCTACTACAGTCAGTCCAATTTATATAAATTGCATGTTCGATCGGCTTATTTTTATGACAATGATCGCTAATGTTATTGCGAACCTTCAGCTTTTCGATATCAATTTTGTAGTACCACATTTTATGTGATCACTTCTTCATTTGTCGAAAATTCCAAATGAGTCTGCATTGTTTTGAAATCTGAGAACAGGAAGCAATTCGAAGCAAAATTCGTGATTTTTTTGCTGTCATTTTCATTGACTGGTACATTGGCTTGGTGAAGCAACGCTTTTTTTCTTCAAATACGGCCGTTTTTTCGACGATTTCGTCTTTCAAACGTTCCAATAACCTTGCCAAACGACTATTTTGTACGCTTTGGAGTGCTTTCACCGAGTGCAGTCTACTCAGATGACCAAACGCTGCTCCGAATAATTAACACGTCGTTGGTTTTGTTCAAAAGTGAGCTCGCGCGGCACCCAGTTTGCCCAGAGCTTTCTCATACCCAAATATTCGGGAATGATATGATGTACAAATTCAGCTGATATATCCAAAGTACTTGTTATCTCGAATAACTTCACTTCCATCCAAAATTATTCTATGAAGTTTTTTGATGTTTTCATCGTTAAGATGGTAGATTTTTCTGGGGCAGTGTGCGGAAACTCGTCATCCCACCAAATTTTTGCCTCAACAAAATTTTTTCCATTCAAAAATTAATATTCTACTTTTTTCCGCTTTTTTACAATAACAAACTCAAAATGATATAATTCAAAAACTAATGATTCGGCAGTAGTCAAAGTACACAAAGCTATAAACTAAGGTTATACCATGTTCAGACCGACACTTAATCACACGATTTCGGCTGTTGAGTGGTTTATCTCACTAATTTTATAAATTTATCAAGATTTCGCCATACAAAAATGACAGTTCAAAATCACTTCAGCGGAGTGATTTGAAACTGATCCACGTTAAATCTCTCTGTGCGACTCTGATTTTGCGTCATCTACTTGGCAGCATTAGAAATGTATTACATAATCAGCTGTTTTAGACACTACAAAAAGGAAAAAATGTAAACAAACAAATTTTTATTAGAGCAATGAATCTAATTTCTGCTGAAAATCGACTTCCCAAATGAAAAAATGCGTCCATTATTTCCATTATATGGAATATATTTAAAAGAATATGGCTTTTATTACAAAATACCATGTGACAATGTTTTCTTTTGATAAATATTGAGCGATGTAAACTCTTGAATGGCAAAAACAGCTGTTTTTAATCTTTTCAACGGCAGTAAGAACACTGTTGGGTTATGAAATGCTTAAATGTAATCTAATCTTTTCAATTTTCGGTCTGAACATGGTATTAGGGCGAACTAAAAACCATATGCATTTAATTCTAGTAGTGCCTTCTATGTGTCAGGCCGGGGACTTTTAAATTAACCTGTTATTACCATGCTATTACTTCCGTTTTCTTTACCTTACCTTGTTCATGAATGTCATATTTTCAAAGTTGTAAATTTCATTTATCTTCGTAGCTCTAACTACTTTAGCTTTACGAAGAGAGTAAGAGATAGATCTCTCATACTGAAAACCAAAAGCATTACCAAATTATTATGGCAAAAAGCGATGGAAATCCCATAAATGTACTTTCCCACTGAACATCTAAAAAAAACTTGTGCGCTTCCCTTAAACACAAGACTCTTGAAGAAGCATCTATGAAAATAAACCTAAAAAAATTCATTCATTCGAATACCAGATGTTTTATTAAAATGTTTTATTCCTTTATCTTTTATAATACTTATATACTGAAATTTATGTACATACATATATGACCTCAAACAAAAAAATATTAATTTTTTCCTCTCACTGGTATAAATGCGGTTATTGTCCTTTGATATGACCTCCTAAAGCTCAATGTCGATGGCTACATGAATGGTATGCTGGTGCAGAATTCGCCACAGATAGCTTATATTGTCGTCATATACAATATTTGCTGATCCAGTATTATTCAATATCAATAGAAAATGTGTCACGACTTCAGCTCGACCATTTTTTTCTTTTTGCATATATATTACACCGAATTAATTTACTCGTCAAGCATATGGAAATAATTGATTTAATATTTGTATATTTTGTTTCATATGACCTCATGCATAAATATAACACCACCATTAATATTGAACTCAATCGACGATATATAAAATATGGAAAAAAATTTAGCTTTATTTGGTACAAGCAGCAAGGTTGCAAATAAATTTCACGTCCACAATGATAGCTCTATGCTCTTTAAGTGCAGGTATAAAACTGAGCAAAGGGCATGGCATCACCCTTCTTTAGAAATAATCCTTTATCTCAGGAAATACTTTACCAATTTCAATCGAATTCGGTTTGTGACAGACATGGGCAAAATTGAATGACAACCACACCTACTTCCCATATAGCAATCTTTTAAATTACATAAAATTCTTCCACTTTACAGTATACACAAATATACACAGACGATGTGAGTACTGAACTACAGTTAGTTCAAGTCATGTTAGATTCTTAAAAAAAATGTAAGTGCAATAGTATCATCAGAAAATGTATGGCTTCATTTCATCGCACATCACTGTATGTGTAAAATAAAACATAATGAAGTTATCGGAATAAAATTTCGCACAAATAGTGCCCTTAAGAGATCCAAACAGCAAATACATGCACCAAAGTGTCAATCTGTGAGTTTTGTTTTTGAGTTTTTTTTTGTTTTTGTGGTAATAGCCTTCTCTTATACAAAATTTCTTGTACATATCGTCACCTGAAATGCAAAATAACGTATCATCAAAAAATTCGAAATTGAGTGTCTTATTGATAACGCTTCATTGCTTCAAATTTCATACATATTAGGTTGTCAAAAAAGTCTTGCGGTATTTTCGCTAGTTTGCGCTGAAAGCGCGTAGTTCTAGTTTTATTCGTCGCATCGGGTCATGCTATACCTTTTTGGAAAGCTCATTTCACGCGCTAACATGTGTTTGATTGATTGTCGTTTCTTTTAAGTCGTTCGTGAGTTATAGCGTCGCAAACATGGAGCAAATACGGCATATTTTACAGTACTACTACGATAAAGGCAAAAATGCATCTCAAGTCGCCAATAAAATTTTTTGCAGTTTATGGACCTGATACAGTTTCCATTTCCACCGCACAACGATGGTTTCAACTTTTTCGTTCTGGTGTAGAGGTAACATCGCTGAATTGGTCGAAAGAGATCGGCATAGTAGCAGCCGCAGCATCGGTCAAGAGCTGGGCAAGAGTCATCAAAAATTCATTTCAATTTCAATACAAAAAAAAAATCAATAAAAATAGCGCAAGACTCTTTTGACAACCCATTAATATTACATATGTTCAACATTTTCACGTTCTGCGCTCAGATATAAACCAGTTTTAACCAATATTCTAATTTTTTTCACTCATGTTTCATTTTATTTCGTGTTTCATTCATGCCACTGTAAATTTCCGAAAATGTTGTTACGTTATTTTGCATTTCAGGTGACTATATGTTACGAAAGAATTCAACTTTCTTGGTGATCGTTTAGATTTGTAAGATCTGAGTGATCTAAAAATGCCTTCTATGAAGTAGAAGTCAAAAGAATAGTGTCAGGAACATGTTAGCAGAATACAAATCAAGAAATTCACTTATAAAATGTAAATAAATATACCGATAATTTTCGATAATTATTATTTATCGAATTGATTATCGATTATTTGAAATCAGAGAGCTAATGAATATAGTAAATAAAATATTATATCTGCTAACCGTAAATATATATACCGATAATTTTCGATAATTATTTTTTATCGAATTGATTATCGATTATTTAAAATAAAAAGATAGTGGCTATAGTAAATAAAAGATTCTACCTACTAAACGTAAATAAATATACCGATATATTTCGATAATTAGTATCTATCGAAATTATTATTTGCGATTCTTTAAAATTAGACAAATATTCAATACATAGTAAATAATAGATTTTTACCTGCTAACGTAAATAAATATAGCGTTAAAAAAATTCGAATAAATTGCGAAATGATTGTCAGGGAATTCAAAAACTGCGCAGGCCTTTCTAACAGTAAAACGATAAAAATCGTTACATATTACAATAACATTACTTTATAACTATTTAAATAAAAATATTTTTATTTTTTTATTTTTAATAATTTTAAAATTTTACTGTGACCATATTTGATGCCAAATGTTTGTATGTGGAATTTTTACGACTATACCAGTTCTGCAAAAATATGAGTACAGTAAAAATGCAAAAGACGTAAATCTATTTTAAGCTTGACTTCAAAAGAGTTTCAAAGCCTTACATTTATTGACGAAGTAACCTTGATTTTTTTTATAAAGAATTAAACAGATTTACCCAGTACAGGGAAAATGTCAGCATACAGGTATAATAGCGAGCTACCTGATTTATTCATACCTGTCTAGATTTACCCAAGAAAATTGCGCACCTGTTTCCTTCGTATAAAAGGAGAGAATTCAAGCCATGTTCATCAGTTCAATACAGAAAGTCGTTTAATAAGCATCTCTGCTGAATCATCTTCCGACTTTCTTTAACTAAAAAAATTACACCAAAATGAGTGCTTCGCAATTTAAAGAAGTTAGCAACGATGCATCGATCACTGGACATAATGACAGAGTCAACCGGCTGAGGAGATTGTTGTTACGCCAGAATAAAGTCATATTGAAAATGGCTCGCGATCGTGCTTGGCGTATGGCCGAAATTAACCAAACATCGTTTTCAAAAGAAAAGCCCAAGGCTTTGAACGAAGTACTGTCAAAGCTAAGCGCCGAACTACGAAAAAGGAATGCTATATATGCTGATGAGATTTGCGCTCAAATAAAACTGAAAATGGTAGAAAATGTCAACGTGGCGCTACAAATAAAATTGCCACCAGAAATCAAGTATATATTACATTTTCGACGAGATATATCCGTAAAACAAGCGCTCATTAAGCGACTTCTTTTGAAAGAGCTTAAAGAACGCAACGCGAAAAAAATGCAGGAAGTCAGCGGAATTACGATTAACGATGCAAACTGAACATTTAAAATAAAATAACTATAAATAAAAGTTGGCTTTGATAAATAATATAGAATAATTTTTTAGTTTATATTTTATCTATAAGTAAGATGGTAGAGAAAGTCAGGGGAACAGCGGGCGTGGTACCACTCACATTTAGATGAAAAGTAATACCTTGAGTATTACTTTACCAGTTTCAACCAAATTTGTTGTGTGAGGTAACACTCACATTTTTATTATACTGTGGGAATGGGCGATACGATATAACAAAACATTTAAATTAAATATGATTCTTTCACTTTTCACTAAACAAATCAATTATTCATTGTTGCGATAAGACTTTGTATAAATAGGGGCCAAAAATAGTCGAAATCAGACTACTTTTAAAGAACCCAGGCACCAAATTTGTACATAGATCACAGTGTATATGTCTGTTTTTTTAATCGAAAATCTCTGAGATCTGCAATTGAAATTCAAGGTCTTGTGTTAAAAATTACTAAAATCGGTCAATGATCAATGAAAGTGTTAATTTCTAATGTCGGTGTACTCTTTTGCCTCAAATTTATGAGATCAGGATAATGACGGGTTTTTGAATAGCGCTACTCGATTTTTCTTTTGCATGGCTAACCACGGGAATGCTTGCCGAAGTCCAGACGCTGAATCCAATTGTCGGCGGTTTTCAAGCATAAATCGGCCACAATTTCACGTTCGATATTCGCAATAAGTTCATAGACCACAGACTTGACGTAGCCCCACAGGAACTACTCTAACGTCTTCGAATCGCACAACCGAGGCGGCTTGACTGGGCCATTTGGTAAAACGTTCACCAAACTTGGTATTCAATTATTCGATAGTTACTTAAGTTGTGTGGCTTGAGGCTCCGTACTGTTCTCCAAGTCCATATCCTCGTATTCCGGCCAAAAATATTCGGTTAACGCTAAGCGGTAGCGACTACCATTTATTGCAACGTGACAGTTTTGATCATCTCTGAAAAAGTACGGCCCAATGACCGCACCAAACCGTATTTTTTCGGGATGTTCGTGTGGATCGCTGCCAGACCAATAACGTATATTTTGCTTATTGACGAAGCCATTCAGCCAGAAATGATCATCATTGTAGAAAATGATTCTTGGATGAAAATCCGTATCATTTTCAAGTTGTTGCTCAGCCCAATTCACGAACATACGACGATTCTGGTGGTCAAGCAGCTTAAGTTCTTGCGTCAATTTGATCTCGCAAGGATGTAGGCCAAGATTTTTTTCGCAAAATTCGCCACAGTGACGTCACAGAGATGCCCAACGCTTGAGAACGACGTGTAAGGTACTGATTTGGGTCTTTCTCAATTAATGCACCAGTGGCAGCAATATTCTAGACACTGCAAACACTTCTTTGCCTCACTAGTACGACAATATGCCTGTAGACTAAAATTTTTCCATTAGACGCTTAATGTTGACCTGCTCTTAAGGTTGAGGTCACTGACTACGAATTTCGGTACTAAATTTATTTAATTTCGATGTAGGATCGTAAATCTTTCCATGATGAAATAGTAAACCTTTCTGAAGAGAAATTATGAAAGAGCAGGAAAAATAAGGCATCGTTTGCTGTCCCTATCAGTCTGGTTTTGTAGCGCCCTTATTGGAAAACCCGTTACTTTCTCTAGTTCCCATATACTACACAAATATAAGGATTTTCAAATATATGCTTTCATTTTATACCTTATATGGTATATACAAGTACAAGATGCTTTACAAAGTGAACAGGACTTAAAAAAACAGAACAAATATTTTTTCGGCAAGATCAATTGATTTTATTCAAAATAGTCTCCCTCTGCTTCAATTCAGCTTTTTGCACGGTCCAAAAGCATGTCGAACGAGTGTTTTACCTCGTTGGCCGGTATGGTCATCAGTATGCCGGTGCAAGCCTTTTGAATGACCTCTACGTCTTCATAAGGCTTTCCTTTCATGGCAAATGCATTTTTCCGAAAAGGAAGAAGTCGCACGGTGCCATATCAGGTGAATACGGGGGAAACTTGTTTCATCAATTGAAACGTTTCGGTAAAAGTTGGCTCTTTGTTCGAAGCTCATTTTCGCACCCATAGCACTAACATACTGACACTTAAAACGTAATAACTTCACTTCCAATCAATGAAAGGTCATGAAATTCTCAGTGGATAATCGATAAAGATAGCAGATTCTATCGGATCAGTCGATATATAGATGGCGCCCCCAGGAGGCGCTAGATTCATAAAGTCCTGTTTACTTTAGAACGCACCTTGTAGATCAAACTTTCAGGTTTCTTAATGAAATTTATCCAAAACTGAGAAAAATTGATAAGAATTTTATATAAATTTCAAACTGATTTTGAAACTTTTCTAAGTTTTTATTCGGCATTTCCAAAAAAATCTTTTTTTGCCCACTCTAATATACCTGAGGGTTTAACTCTACTCACGAACTTATAGAAAAGTCATCTGCATGGAATATGCTCGGAAAACTGCTCATAGGTATGGTAAATTCTGTGCGTAGTCCTGCGACCCCTGAGCCAGTACCCTCCAACGTTTTTTAGCCGTTGGTGTACCACTTGATTGCACTGTCTCTAAGCAGTAGCTCGAGAGCGGAATCGTTCCATTCGGTATGATAAATATGTATACAATATGTGAAATATATTGACACTGATTACTTGCTTGACAGTGACGTTTGTTATGCCTCAGCTGTCCACAACTTTGTCACATTCGCCTTGGGTCCTTCAATGCTATCCGAACGTGACCTTAACATTACTTTGTTAGTTTGTCATTTTGATTTATGGCATTTTCCGAACCAATTAAGAGTTGACAAACATGAAGTCATTTCGAGCATTCACATGTATTTTTATTTTATTTTGAACACTCGCTTCCATTATAAATGCTTTGAAAATAATTTGTTTACAATTCTTTTAGCTTTTCCGTAATGAAATTAATATTTAATTTTTGCCCTTGACAAGCAGCAGGAAAAGTTAATTAGAAGCGAAATTGCAAGTGTGCCGATGACAGTAAATGAAAGACGATATTTTTCACAAACACCACAAATGTAACAAATTATATACTAACGCTGCAACAACAACAATGTAAACAGCCGTGTCTTTTGCAATTGCATATTGCAGCGAGTATTTGACAGCAACAACAATAGCGTCGGCACTGCCGGACACGAAGTCACACTGCCAGTTCATACACGCATACACATACAAACAAAGATTGGTTGAAATTGAGTGCGCGCGCCAACAGCTGCCGGCAGATTCCGTGTGCCACCACTGACTTCTGTCATCGCGTGTAAATGAGCTGCGCGGAAACTCGAGCGGCAACAATGTACAACAACAATAGCAGCAGCAGCACCGCTGTAAGCCACAAAGTTCAATGTCAGTAGCAGCCGGCAGCCAAGGGGTGGTGGGTTAACAAATAAGTTGTTGCTGCAAAATTATTTTTTATGCGTCTACAGTTACCGCAAGTGCAGCGGGAATATAAAAATAAATGCAAATAAAAAAGAGAAAAAAATAATAGAAAAGTGTTGAAAAATCTTACAAAAAATCACCTCACGGTAACTGGAGTAAAGCCAGCGAAACACACAACAAAAACGCAAACGCGCCAAATAAAAATAGAATGCTCCATAAAAACCGAGTTCACTGCGGTCGGCAAGCGTAAAAATAACTAGCAGGAATACAATGAAAATGCGAAACTAAAAGCCGTGGCAGCTGTGAAGGATTTCCTCAGTTTGCTTCATACCCATCTTTTAATTTACAAGAATCGCCCCGAACCACTGAGCGTGCTAAATGAAGCTGGCAAACGCGTGACGCTGCATTAAATATGAAAAATGTTACATTTTTATTTTCCCGTTTTCTTTCTTCACTTGTTTCCGTATGCTTTGAAAAGGTTCGCAAAAGGATTATAGTGCTTGGTGGGCGAGTAGTTTAAGGCTCCTATAAAGATATTGCTGACTGGTGCTGGCTCATACAATTGCACTCAGTAACAGTCGCAGAAAGATTTATTACTCGTTTTGTTTATGGAACTAAATAAAGTTTTGTGTAATTACTGTATAAAATATGTTAAAAAGGAACGGAAAATAATATTAGATACTCGCACTTGGTGATGTAATAATGTCTCTAAGTCATAAGTTCAGTTTGCTCACCTGACCAATGTCCAATATAATAAAAGATTGATATGTAAAACCGACTTTGGATACCTCCTCAAACCAAAATCGTATAATCTAATGCAATTTCGAATAATCGGGTTATTTCTCCCCTAATCACCCTGGGACAACTGTGACCAAGCTGATTCTTTAGAATTCCGAAAACTTCTTTAGAGCCTACCACAAGTTTGCTAAGACTGCTATATACATAAGTGCTGGCTACTTCGCCACTTTCACCGAAAATTTATTTACCAAGAACCCCCGCTTCAGTATGGCAAAAGCTAGACAATTATGTGGAAAATGCTTAGTTGATCCTTTCTCGTCTTCTTTGGCAATTTTAAAACGGCAAGAAATGTAGCCGCATATTATGCTTTTCTATTGGACAGTCTCCAAACAAAAACAATGGAAGCGAGGTGAAGGATCTCGCAGCCGCCCAAGCTTTGGTTGTTGCTCGGCGCTTGTCGAGCTCACGAGTTTTAAGAAATGTCACAATGTCATATTTGGATATAATCTCTTCATGCCTTTCCTAGGTTCTCAAACCAGGGATCACATAACCTCAGTAGCGCCCAGCAGGCTCCTGGAATTGTTCAGGATGCTGGTCCTTGGTGACCATATGTGATATAGGAGTGGGCACAATATCCCCTAGGTTGCAGTGCAATACCGCATTATTAACTATCTAGTTCTCAAAACATTTCTAAACTATTAACCTTCATCTTTCCAGTAGACTTCCAGAAGATTCCCTTTACAAAAATTAAGTTTTTACCATATTTTCATTAAGATACTTCTCTCTTTAGTAGTACCATGTAACATACTTACATACTAAATATTAATTTAGCCGCAACTTCCTGTGTATCTCAATGAGTAATTTTTTTTTTGATTTTTACACGGCCTTTAAGATCAGAATCCCTTAAGTTATTATTTTTTCCACGTTATGGCACTTTTCCCCAGCATCTTCGCATTTGCCACTTCTAATGCTCGTAGCAATGTCCCGTTCAAGGACTGGGCTAAAAATTCTTTTGCGTTCTGCTTTATTTTTGATATCTGAAATTTTGCTGCGAATTTTACACACAACGCCAACGGAGATTTTAAACCTTCATGCAATTTGATTGATGAATCCCAAAAACATTCAACATTTTTTTAGTGTCATCTTTATCTTCATGGTTATGTTATCTTTTCCCACGTCCGTCCAAAACATATCAACAACTATAGCAACGAAAAACGTATATAATTTTTCTCTTAACTTTTATATCTGCATATGTATTTCAGAAAAATTAAAAATATTATATTTTATGAATTCACGTTTGTGCACACGTCCAAACTCTTCGAACGAAAGTCTCAAAATTGATCACGCTTGCCTTCGTCACAATCTTCAAATTTTACTTTACCGGATACTTGTATTGGTACCTTAAACACCAACCAACCTAAATATTTAGTCGAATTTGTGTTTGACGGCATACATAAGTGAGACGGATTTGAAAAATAAATGATTTTTCAACGGAAGCGTGAACAATTTTGTGAATCACTGTATATACCAACAAAAGCTATTACAAAGTGACCATTTTGTGCTTTAAGTTTCAAGCAACATATTATACCAGGCTATTAAAACTACAAAGTGAAAAAACTCTTCCGTCGTATAATGATAAGATATCCAACAACTTTTTATTACGCTGCAAGAAGTGCGTCGTTGACCTATGAACTTGCTAAGTAGCCATGCTTTTATTTTGCATTTTCGCCTTATCTTTTTCACTTCCATCCGTTTACGTGAGTAACCGTTGCTTTCAACGATAATGGCGGACGCGTGCGAGTTCACCATTATATTACCTCTAACTCTAAGTAAATTGGAACAAATTGCTCAACACATTAGGCAAGGATATTTCGCAACTCACTTGCTTTTACGCTGTGCTAATCTGAGTAAATAAATTTGTCCAGTTGTAAAAGACGTGCCAATTATTTAGAGATTCCCGCAAAAGTTGGTTGACCCCGACCACTGGCGTGTGTGCTCACTTACCTATAATGAAAATGAATTACAATTTATTAGAGGCAATAGAATGTTCTAAATGTAGATATAGATGGTTATATAGTATATATACAAAGGAATGGATATATATATGCAATTTTTGGGCTCAAGATAAACACGTATTATGATAAGCGGAAATTTATTAACCCTTATCAAAAGTCTAAAAAGCGGATCGACCTTTATTTTGGTGGTTTGCCTAAAAAAACAATTAGACGAATAACGCGAGTAACGAAATATATAAATGAGATGAATTGAGTAAAAAAATGGATAAGAAAGGCGCAAAATGAAATTGCGATTTAAATCCATTAGACTATTATATTATTGCTAAGGGCTAAGTGAACATCTAGTGGCGCTAAAAGAGAGCTGAACTTTTAGCATCTCATTGTAAACAAGTAAACGAACGATTAATTGAAGTATTCATTAATTTTTATGCCCCTTGGCTGATCCTGTAACAAATTTATTGTTATTCAGTCTGCTCAAGGTGCGTTCTATTGTGCAGTTTGGCAGGAGTTTCGGCAACCTAAGGTAGTTAAGGGAGCCAAAATTCAGCAATCGATCAAAGTCTCTATTATCTTTCATATAATAAATAGTCGATTCAACTCGAATGTTCTTGTTTTACCCGATATTTTTGCTATCAATATTTTCGATGTGTCGATGAAGTTTTTAATGAAGAATTTTTTGTCGAACTTCCTAATGTATTCTGAAACGGCGATTATTTTGTAACAGTAGCTCAATTCAAAACAATATACATACATGTCATATCTTCAAGGGCCCAAAGAGCGAAGTGATGTCGATTGGGAAGGTTGAGCGGCTTCAGTTCTTGCACAAACTGTCAGTTGTGAGCATTTTTAATATTTCCGGGATATACAAGGACTTTAAGTGAAGGACTTTCTAACTATGTGGTATGGTTAGGGACAAATTGAGTTCAAAATTCTGAGGGTCTATTATTTAGCTAAGAGTTTACGTCGTTAGGAAAATATATTCTTCTTCTTTTTTTTTGGCGTAGGCACCGCTTACGCTTGTAGCCGAGTTTACAACAGCGCCCCAGTCGTTTTTCCTTTTCACTGTGTGGCGCAAATGGGAGATTCTTAATGTAGCCAGGTCCTACTCCTCCTGGTCGCCGAGAGAGGAATTTAGTTCTACTATTGCCAACTCAGTCCGAAGTAGCACCTGTTGGCAAGAGTTATTCTATGTTGGATATCGAGACTGACATTGTTGCTGGTGTTAAGGTTAGTTCCAAGATAGACGAAACTATCTACGACTTCGAAGTTATGACCGTCAACAGTGACGTGAGAGCCAAGTCGCGAGTGTCTCTACCCAGTCTCGAGAAAGCAAACAATACTGAACAAAAATAACATAACAGCTTTGCACGAATCACGCGTTATATGTCAAAAAAGGCTAATAAAAAAAATACCTCTACTTTGATCACCCATTGCTTATATTCATACTATTTTGATAATACGGATGTTTGAGAGATGATGTCACTCAAGTCCTGTTGAAAAAGTTGTGCCCTTGTCCCTATTGGCCAGAACTTGGGACCTCATAACATGAATTTCGCCGTAGGCAAAAACTAGGTGGCAATTACTCAGTGCCATGTCCGGACTATAAAGTGGATTTATAAAAGTATCCCAACTAAGCTTCCGGATCTTCACATCAGCAAGTCACTATCGGTATTTATTCTCTTTTCGCCACTTCTGGGCGATTGCTTCCCTCAGACGTTACAATTGCAGGAAGATACCTGGAAAGTGTTTTTTTTTTCTTTAAAACCGCAAGATTACACCAGTTTATAGTCATTTTGCGACTTTGATGTTAAAGACTGTTTCTTCCTAATTTTTGGTTGCTAAAACCGAAAGTTATACCCTGAACAGGGTATATTAAGTTTGACCCTATAAAGTATATATATAAATGATCAGTATGTTGAGCTGAGTTGATTTAACCATGTCCGTCTGTCTGTCTGTCCGTCCGTCTGTATATATACGAACTAGTCCCTCACTTTTTAAGATATCCTTTCGAAATTTTGCAAACGTCATTTTATCTTCAAGAAGCTGCTCATTTGTCGGAACTGGCGATAGCGGACCACTATAACATATAGTTGCCATACAAACTGAATGATCGGAATCAAATGCTTGCATGGGAAACTTCCCCATTTGACAATAAATATTCACCAAATTTAGTAAAAGTTATTTATAGAAATAATGTAATATCGAAAGAAATTGTTCAGATCGGCTCAATATAGCATATAGCTGCCATACAAACCGAACGGTCGGAATCAAGGCATGGATGGACATGGATTACTGCTTAAGGTAATAACATAATCTCCGAAAAAAATTGTTCAGATCGGATTACTATAGCATATAATTCCATACAAACTGGACACATAGTTACTAAAAGAAATGCACCTGTGAAGGGTATATTAGCTTCGGTGCAGCCGAAGTTAACGTTTTTTCTTGTTTTTGTGTGGTATTCAAAGAGTGTCATAACACCAACATTTATTAAAACAAAAAAAGTAGTTGTACGTAACGGAAAATTGTTGAACTAAAATTCGTAATCAGGATAACTCAAATACCACACAAACCACTTTGCACATCAGTCGGAAATTTTTCCTGCAAATTTGTTGACTGTGTTATTAGAAAACGTTCTGTGTACTTATTTTCCGATGTTTTATGAAAATATTTTTTTAATATTTCAAAAATCTTTTCTCGATATTTTTATTTCAACTACTTAATACTTTAAAAGCATAAATAAATTAATTAGTAGCTAAACAAAAAGAATACACAAAGAGACATTGAATTCTGTGCCAAAATGCCAATCGCAAGTCGTTATTAATTACAATAACAGCAACAATGCTGGCAACACTGGCGACACTCCATAGGCACGCACTCAATTTATGCAAAAGTTGATACTTAAGAGGCCAATTTTACGCTGATTTCGGCCGAAATTCTTTTAGCACGCAGCATTCGGCTGCCAAAAATAATATTTAAAAAAACGCAACAATAACAACGAAAACCAAAAAAATTAAAAATAATCTACAAAGCAAACAATCGACTCAGCTGGCAAAGCAAAAGTACAAATAATAAAAATGAATACAATAAAATGCGCTCAGCCGAAAAGCATAAATTTTGTTTATTTCTTCAAACATTTTTACGCGCTGCTTTATTTGCGTTTTCGCACATTTATGATTAATGATTTCGCCAACTAATTTCAAAGGAAAGAGGTCAACGGCGTTCGTTGCAACTCATTTTTAGCACACAACAAGCGTTTGCCTCTAATTCGCATGCAAAAATTTTGATTTCTTTTTTACGATTTTCATCAATACTATAAGCAAATGTTGCAGCATATGAAAAGAAATACAAGTTTTATGTGGTACAAAGCGTTGCACGGACGTGTTGCACTCGGAGGCGGTGCAGCGGTGATGCATTCAAGCGTGCGAGCGACGAAACGTTCAACGGTTATTTATAGCTGAATCTCATTTTCAGTCGTGTATGCATTGTAAATTTGGTGAGGAGGGGGCGGTGGTGACGGTTGGCAGCCCCACATCATCAGTCAGCGAAAATCGTTTACAAAATGTTTATGAATGAGCGCATGTAAATATTTAGTCTCTCTCACACACACATAGACACATACAGTGCCGAAGCTGCAACATTTTGCAACACTCTCTACACTTCCCCCACTCTACATGCGCTCGGCGCTGCTATTATGACCAACTTTAGCATTTTTCTTCACACACGAGTACTTTGTTGCTGTTTTATATTTGTCAGCGCAAATGCAATCGAGCGAACGGAAGCTGCTGATGTGGCATGTGTGTGGTATTGTGGTTTACTTTTTTTTGGTGTATTTTTGTTGCAACTTTGGTGGAAAAAGCAAGTATATTCATACATACACACCTACATACATATTATATTTATTGCAACATCCAATCGGTGTGGTGATTTGTGGTGCATTGTCGTGTGTTTGTATGTGTAGGTGTCTGTATGTGCTTCAACTTGCATCTATTTTGCATTATTCATTATAATGATGGCAGCGTTCATTGTATACAAGGTATGCATTCATATATTCTCTTGTTTGCTTATATGCTCTTCTCAACGTTCATGACCTACCTCACAGCTTGACACCATTATCTGCGGTGTGCACTAGTATCACTTTGCCACATCAAACAGTGGAACTTTGTATGCTGCTGCAACTAAACTCCAATGCGCTTTGTACGTTGTGGCACATAATTCTTCATGAATATAATTTGAATATCGAAACCCAGTGGGACAAATTTTGCTAATTTCATATTTTGTATTTTTGAATATTTTTTAATAGTATAGTATCAAAAAAATTGAACGCGGTATAGATTATTATGAAAATGGAAGGCTTTTGTCTCAAACATTACAATATTTTTGGATATTGCTGGAATTAAACCAGTCCTATTTTATTTAATTGCTTCGATTTCCTTTAGAAAATCGTAAAAAAGTAAACTTCACACACAATTTTTTCAGTTTTTGAAACAAAACAAAATAAATGAAAGAAGATTCTGATTTTCTTGAAAACTATTCCCCGGAAAATTTTGGTAAGATTTAATGAAACGACACCTTTAGTTTTTTTGGGATTCATTAAATTTACTCGCTCTCTCTGGAATATAATAATAAACATTGTTATAATAATCTATGATGACTGTTTTTCATCCATACACCAGTCTTATTCGAATCTCGTAACTTAAGAATTTGAAATTTTCGATTATTTCGGAAGAAAATTTAAACAATCAAGCCAAGCGATAGAAGATTTTATCGAAAATATCAGACTATTTGTATAGGCCAATATACTGATGGATTATGATCAATCAGGTTAGCTAGAAAAACTTCTATCTTATTCTTTATAACTTAAAATATTTTTTTAAATTTATGCCTAGAAACACTCCCAATTTAAACGATAAATCTCACTATTGCAATCGTGAGTGAGGAACTTGAATTCTGTGCAGTCTCTCAGGTTCGGTTTATGATTGCAATTTCATATTTATCGCGAATATTTTTATGATTGCTTGTGTTTTTTTCTTTCATCAAATTGTGATTTTAGCTTTTTATTACTGCACGTTCAATTTTCAATAAGTGAATGTTTTTATTACTCGTGTTATATTTTATTGTAAATATTTACATTGTGCCAAAAAAGTAACCGCAAATTGTAAATAAAATGCAAAATATTTATTTATTTATCAATATTTATTTGGACGGCTTCAAATGCCCAGCAGATGTAATGCACTTATGCTAACAATTTTTCCAGTCCTCAAACTACTTTTCATAAGCACTTTTAGGGATGGCCTTAGCTCCTTCAGCAAATTTTGTTTTATCTCTTCGATCGACTGAAAACGGGTTCTACGCAGCGACAATTTGGGCAATAAGAAAAAATCACACGAAGTCAAATCTGGTGAATACGGTGATTGATCGGGGGTATTCATTGGCCATTTTGGTCTTAAATTCGTTCACAACCGTACTCTTTTTGAAAAAAAATAAGCTTTATTGGGACGAGTCGAGAAATAACGCGTTTCATACCCAAAATACCCACCAAAAACATTCGAACGGACTAAGCAGCTGTTGGTTAAGAGATCGAGATCGTGCTCGTATTTGGAATAGTAATTAAGGACGGTCCTACCAACTTAGCAGAATACAGTTTTCTGAAATATCATTTACCCGGGAAATTTAATTACAATTTCCGGGTGCTGCTTTGTCACAATATATTCCGAGCAAAACGTTAACTTCGGTTGCTCCGAACGCCTTTTACAAATACAAAGTAATCTTAACAATAACTTTGATCGGTTCGTTTGTATGGCAGCTATATGCTATAAGGACTCGACCTGAACAGTTTCTTTGGGACCTTAGGCAATAACCCATGCCAAAATTTCGTGAAAATATCTCTTCTCATGATAATGAGCTTGCGTACAAGCACTTTATGCCGAAAGTTCAGTTGGTAGTCCGATATCGGCCGTTTCGACAAATCTCTTGGTGAGAAAAAGACGACAACAAAATATGAAATCGATATCTCGAAAACTGAGGGACTAGTTCGGATATATACAGACGGACAGACAGACAGAATTAAAATCGTAGCTTAAGCGCATAAAGTCCAAATGGAAATTTAAATTATCTTCGATTTATGTATATCCCACTAGTGGAACGTACTTTCATTCGGACTCCAACACTTAATCAAATTTTCAGAGTACTTTTTATGACTTGAAAGGCTCTAAATGACTTCACTGGGAGTCAAAGCGAACACTATCGTTTTGTGTTTGCCCAAAAATCGTACACCAACATCTGCCAATATAGTTGACACATGGAGTTCAAACTTCACACGAACAAAGCTTAATCCTGGAAAATTTATTGTCAAAATATGAGTAAAATTTGATCAGATGATAAAAGTAAAAACAACTCTTTTTGGTTTGTCCTTATACCAATTCATTGCCTTAGCACCTCTTAGTATGAATTCCAAAAAAAAGATTCTACCGCTTACATGATGAGTAATACATACATATGTAATGAAAGCGGTCCAATAAAAAGAATTTCCAGTCTAAATATTTACATACATTATTTGCTCACTCAAAACTCAACCACCAAGATATGTCCTCACTTCGGTTTTAAGTTTTCATTTTATACAACTTATTTGATGCTACTCAAAACATTTAAACTGCAACAGCTAATAATATAAATATTTGGCTGAGTCTGACACTGACCGACAATTGTCGTCACCGTTGATGGTTCAGACAGCATAACAACGCGAGCAACTTCTTGCTACATACATAGCAATAGCAACTGAGTGGGCCCCTGGCGCCAGCAACAAACGCCCTCTGAACGACGAAACGCTTTGTTGCCTTAGTCATTGACTGAAAGGCCAAGCTAAACATACTCACTGCTCTAAACGTAGACATTACCCATTTTAGTTTGAGTATATTTTTAGTCAGAACGGAAGTTGTGGAAAAAAATGCTACCCAACTGGCTGGTTTTCTTGCTTCAGTGCCACACAAATAGTGCATGAAATGTGTCAGGCAGTGAAGCAGCTAACATTAAGCGGCACATTTTATCTGATTTACACGCATTTGCGGCTAGAAGAATTTTCGCCCACTGGCAACAGCATGACAGCGACAGCACGCGGGTGTAGCAAAGCGAGCAGCGCACTTCAACCACTGCCAGCAGGCGAATCTGTCCACAAAAGTGCGAAGAGATGATTGCAGCGGAAATGGGTGGGTGCCAACACAACGCACACACACACACGTATACCGTTAGTATTTACATTTCATGCGATTTTAGTATCTCCTCCATGATTGTACAGAAACAAACGCGTGTTTATATTTCGAAGCTTTGATGCTGCTCATAGCTGTTGGCTGCTGTTTGCCTATAAAATTGCACGCTAGGGCAGTTAGAAGGCGGCAACACCGCTTCGGTTTATTTTTATTACGCGTATATATGTACATATGTATCGACTTTTATTGCAATCGACATATTTGTTGCTGGCAGAGCAGTGTGCATGCAAATGGTCTGTCAAACGTGCGCGATTCACGCTAAATTTATTTACCTATTTTATACAGTCATTTATGCTTATTAATACATTTGGTAGCACAGCGAAATGCCTACGGCTGCCTACTCAGCAGCATATTGGCACATACTAACAAATATATATGTTCACAAGCAACGTCATTATTTCATAAAAGTCACGGTGAATATAAATATTTCTGCTGACATTTAAATATCCATGACAATTTGTTGCTGTCGTGAATTGTTTACGCTCAAGGCATTCAATAAAAATGATTTATAAACCGTTAATTTTTGTGCTGAAGTGATTTAGGTGGTATTATGTGCTGTCGGCGGCGGCGTATGATGAACATTTATTTGCATTGTCTGCGTCGTTCGTCAGCCACAAACAAACATTCGGTGGAGTCATCCAGCTGGCTTATCCTGTGCAAATGAATGCGGAAATTAAACGTACGCAACGCAATAACATCCATGTACGAGTTCCGGGGATGAGTTACTTTTTGTTGACACAGATATAAATTTGCACATATTTTTGTGTAATAATCAAGGCAATGCGAGATTGTAATACTGATAAAATTTAATGATATCCTCAAATTAATTGTTTAACATTTTTTCCACGTTAAGCTTAGAATTAATAATTTCCGCTTACTGACTTAATTAATGTATTAAAATGTAGACAATACGGCGCTTCAATTCAATATTTTAAGTTTTTCAACTCTTACCCAGTCAAAGGTTCCCATTTCATGTAAAAATTTCTCAGCAAACATGATTATTGATAATTTGGCTGAGAGTTTAGTAAAGCTTAAAATGTGAGCTCTAAGAATATACTTTTTTTGGTTAAGAATACCCTAAATTATATGTAAATAAAATTTTAGTAATATATAATTTTTCTTAAAGGCATATATTTTGTAAGGATTGCGATTTTGCATCAAATTAAAATATTTAAGATGGTAAGAGTTGAAAAAAATTTAATGTCTCTAACAGATAGGAATAAAGAAGGTATTTTATTATACACAAATATCTTTTCGTGTCACTGTCGTGGAAAATTTAATGCAATCAATAATGAGCTTATTATTTTGGCTGGGGTACATGTCGCACATTTATTGATTTACTTTGTTTTCTACTGTTAAACATTAGAATGGGTGGAATTTAAAATTCCGTAAGAGTTTTAAGAGCTTCAAAAGGAATTTCTTATTAGAAATTTACAAATCGGCACGGGGAAAAATATTATAGTGACTATAATTAAGTTTTCACTAAAATTATGTAGGCGATATTGAGTAAATGGAGTCTAGCTAATTTTATAGTCATAATCTCATAAAGACTTAGTGAACTCTGTAATCGCTAATGAGGCTCTACTGAGCGAGTAATAGACTGTTTATCTTTCTACTCGCGCAAAGGAAATTCTGTTGCCTAGAATCGGGTGCAATGGCCCAGTCAGTCAGCCATCTTAAACACATTATCACACAAACCCTTTAGAAAGTGCTTCTTGTTTTGGATTCTTAACATTTGCTGAGGTTATAGCTAACAACTCGATGATAATTTATCAAGTTCCGTTTGGCAATACCCAATACTTCTCTATAGGACGAAATTCTGGAGCGTTTGGAGTGTTCTCCTCTTTTTTAACAAAATTGACATTGTTGTTCTTCAACAAAGCCAAAGAAGAATGAGCATTGTATACTGTGGCTAAATCGGGCCAAAATAATATTGACACAATGTGTTTCTTATAAAATGGTGTAAGGCGACGGTTTAGACACTCCTTCTTATAATTATCGACTGATTGAGTACCCTTTGTGAAAAATGCAGTGGTCATAAGGCCGCAAGAGTAAATAGCCTGTCAGATAAGTATTTTCTCCTCAAATTTTTCTATTTCAATTGTTCACACTGACTGGTTGATAGTACCATATTTTGGTTTCGTATAGAGTTGGCGACCTGGTAATGTTCTTGAGTTCATTTTTACATATGTTTCATCGTCCATTATAACGCAATCAACAGAATCTTTAAGCAAACGATTGTACAACTTCCGTAACCTTGTTTTCTCTATTCTTATATGTCGTTCACGTTGTTTTTTATGAACTTTTGAATTATTTCTTTTTTTTTTACTCTTTGAATCATAGTAACACTGATTTTAGGTTTATCCGCCAAATCGCACAGACATTGGTTCGTTTTGGGTTTTTAAGGCACCTTTCCTTCAAGCCCCCTTTTCGCAGACCAGGTCACATATATTAATGTACCCCGTCCCGACTGTACTAACAAAGCCATGTAATTGGATTGACTTTAGAACTCAATGACCTACTTTAATTTGCTATGTTAACGGCAGCTAATAATCTGAAGTTTTTGAACCCCTTCGTGTATTTGCCAGATTTCTCTGAATCGTGCAGAATACAACAGGAATGAATTGCATTTGAGTATCTTGTGCTCTTGAGGGCAAAATATTCGAGCAATTTGTGGACATTGGCGTTTTTACTATCGGGTGATTTTTTAAGAGCTTGATAACTTTTTTTAAAAAAAAAAAACGCATAAAATTTGCAAAATCTCATCGGTTCTTTATTTGAAACGTTAGATTGGTTCATGACATTTACTTTTTGAAGATAATTTCATTTAAATGTTGACCGCGGCTGCGTCTTAGGTGGTCCATTCGGAAAGTCCAATTTTGGGCAACTTTTTCGAGCATTTCGGCCGGAATAGCCCGAATTTCTTCGAAATGTTGTCTTCCAAAGCTGGAATAGTTGCTGGCTTATTTCTGTAGACTTTAGACTTGACGTAGCCCCACAAAAAATAGTCTAAAGGCGTTAAATCGCATGATCTTGGTGGCCAACTTATATTTTCTAACAAAATGGCCAGTCCATTTCTTTTAAACCAGATGAATTGTTCTTGTACATTTAGAACTTGACCTACTTCGAAATTTGGCACCGTAACGTTGCTATGTTAACGGCAGCTAATAATCTGAAGTTTTTGAACTCCTTCTTGTATTTGCCAGATTTCTCTGAATCGTGCAGAATACAACAGGAATGAATTGCATTTGAGTATCTTGTGCTCTTGAGGGAAAAATATTCGAGCAATTTGTTTCCATTGGCGTTTTTACTATAAATCTTTTATGACATGTTTTTTCATATCACAGCGATACTAGCCTTGAACTCATTAACAGTGACTTCAGGGCTGTTCAAAGAGTGCCTAACCTCGCTATCAATAGTTCAGGTGTCTTTTTGGTAGGACTGATATGGGTGCCAGACCACACCGGAATAGCAGGAAATTGTAATGCTTAGCTAGCAATAAAAGGCACCCTAGGACCCCCAGCGATTGAATGAGAGAGGGTCGGTGCTTCCGTATCCTCTTGTTTTCTACTAGATAGCTGGGCTTCGCGGAAGCATGGCCAGGGCTGGGCCACCATCGGTACATGCGCTGTCGCAAAAGCCTTTTGGCCCAGTGATCTCTTTGGCCTCAGTGAGGCAAGCATCTCACTAGTTGTGGGGCTTTTAACAGGTCATTGCACTATCGGTTTATATACAGTGAGGCTGGAAATCTGACTAGATAGACGTCATCTGCAGAAGCTGTATGGAAGAAGATGAGGTGGAAACAACTCAACACTTCTTTCTTGACTTCAGTTTGGGAGGTCAGACCCCCCTTCAGACCTCCCACCAAGCTGGTGGAAATGGAAATTAAACGCCTGTGCAAATTTGTATTGGGCACTAAGCGTTTTGCTAATTTATAAGCTCAAACACAGGAATTCTTCTTTTCTATGGATTTACAAAGGACTACAACCTTTGATCAGCCATCTAACCTAACTTAACCTTGTTCAAATCGCAGGAGTACATAAAATATTAGAAAAAATAAATGTAATTGTAAATAATAAAGGGAAAACGCAGACAGCTTCTAGCAAAAAGATCATACGACAGCGACTACTCAAAATAAAGATGGTTCTCTCACTACTTCTTTTAATTTTTTCGATTTTTTTTAAATACTACTATTGAAATTGAAAATTGTCAACTTTGTTTGGTGATTACTGATTATTTGTCCTTTTACGTATTTGCGGGACATTGACTAATTAGAACTTAAGACATCCTTACGACCGCATAGAAGTTGCCATGACTCTAAAACGGCTATACGTTTGAATTTAGCAAATCCTCTTATTTTCTTAATATTTATTTATTTCGAAAAGTTTTACGTTAATAATAAAATATTCTATATTTTAGCTTGGCTGAATGTAAATTCGCTTTATTTTTGTACTAATCTGGTTAGTCCATATTCCTACCTAACGTTGAGTACGTTGAACGCCTAGTGAAATCATCTCGCTTCACTGCCTCTGCTCAAGCTGCTGCCAAGTTCACGCGCAGGCAACATAGAAGAGCAATCAATTTACTACCACCAAGCTCTATAAATAACGTTAAGTAATGTGCAATCCTTCAAGACCAGCTCATGTTAAGAACACATTTTGCGCTTCAAAGACGCCATGCATTAGCACAAAATCACTTTTCCGCAATATAAATTTACTGGAGTTCATGTGATTATGGAGAGTTCGAGTACGTATATACATATAGTATATGAGATAAAAAATGCTAACAGACTTATTTATGCACAAATTAATAGCCTACAAAGATCTACATTTTTCACTTCTTCAATGTGCTGAGCCACATCTAAATCATTTAAGTAGCGCGACAAATTAATCCACAACACATTTTGCGTGCCGCTCTGACTAAGATGGCGACCTCTAAGCCTAAGTAGAAGCGCGCTTCCAGCATTACAGCATTGAAGTTCGGGGTTCAAATGCGCTTACTTTCAAGCTACGTGTGCCTTGAGAGATAAGTATCTAAGCATGTACGCAGGCAGCAGTCGCCTTATAGATATGTAAAGCGTGTTGTCAGCTTAAGCGCCTAAAAGCATGCCCTAAGTCATGCAAAATGACATATTCTTCGTCGTCACTAAAGCCAGTCTACTTTACATTCTCTCTAAACTTACTTATGCCTTAAATTCAATGCGCCAACTGGAAAATAACCAGCATTGAAATGGCATATATATGTATGTTTATATGTATATTAAATATATAACTTTTTATAAGTAAGCTTTCCCTCGTATTGCAGATTTAGTGCAATGCCCGACATCATATGAGATAACTTTGGTTTTTAGTTTCAATTTAATGCTCTGCAATTGAAATGAAAAGCCTTAACAAATCGCTAGTTAAGCCATTTAACATTACACACTTCCACTTCACCACATATATACTTACAAACATACATCCAAACGTTCAGCCTAAATGGCTTTCAAGTGATATTTCGGCTTTCTGCATTAGCTAAATATTGCTTTCTTGCCACTTTATATGCATACTGAGACTTGACTTCGGCTGTACATAAATGCCCTGGCAAATAAATGTTGCTTTTGCTTAGGCGCCCAGTCATTTTGTATGCAAGATCTACATGCCTTAAGTATTTACATATGTGACTGTGACACATAGTGGATATGTTATTAGTTAAATAGTCGCAAATTAAATTGAAATGGTCGCAAAATCTCAAATCTACGACTTGCATACGAAATTCGACGCATGAGCTGAATTTATTATATTTATGTATCTAGAGAAAAGTGCATGAGATAGATCTGCTCAAACCTTTGTGTTTTGTCAACATTGTTATTTTTGCTATATATTAAGATTATAACAATTTTTGTACAATTGTTCCACACAGCAAAAATTCAAAAAGTGTTCAAAATAATACTGGTTGTGTTAACACTTAGTTCTTAACTAAATGATCTGATCATATCGAATAATCGTCGTTTGCTACCGCTTTTTGATTAGAAACCTCTGTTAGTCAAGTGCTTTCAGATATAATTGGAATAAAAATAATAGGATTACGAAATAAAAAGTTTGATCTCTTGTTGACATTTCGTAAAAATTTTAAAACAATTGGATAACTACAATCGATGTTATCGATCAAAAAGTGACCGCAGCTTTTGTTCATCGGTCGTAAAATGGAAAGAGCAAATATTAAATTTTGTTTTAAAGTTGGCAAAACGTTTACTGAAACATTTCAAACGGTGGAAAAAGTTTATGAGGATCAGTGCCTATCCCGTAGTAATGGTAGTAATGTGCATGAGTGGTTTAAGCGATTCCAAGAAGGTCGTGAGGACCTCTGAGACGATCAGAAGTCGGTCATATTAACCGGTAATCACTCACCCTACTCACTTAATCTGGCACCCTGTGATTTTTACCTATTCGGAAAACTTCATTTGCCCATGAAAGGACACTGGTTTCAGGACATTTCAGCTATCCAAGAGGCGACGACCGATATTCTCAAGAGCATTCCGAAAAATGACCAAACACTCATTTGAAATGCTAATTGACCGGGCTATACGCTGTATTGAAGCACAAGGAAACTACTTTGAATAAAAAATATAACTTTTGAAAAATATTAATTTTTTGTTTTTTTTTAACAGTCCTGTTTCTTTTGCGACAGACCTTGTATATACATACATGAGGACGAGACGAAATAAATAACGAATGACTATCAGTCCGTGCAAGTAATATTTGAGTAAATATTTAGATATCTTGATGAAACTTGGTACACGTGTTGCTTGGCACTCAAGGGTGATTAATATTGCAATAACCAGGGTTATCATCTGTATCCACTGATTTTCATACATTGTGAGGAGGTGGCGCCCAAAAGGTTTGATCGACTAAGCTTTAGACGTTTATGAGACATATACTTTAAATATACTTGTATTAGAGGGGGGGCCGTGCCGACTTTTTAAGAGAAGAAAAGGTGTGGTTGTGACAAAAAAAGTTCCCGGAAATTGTAATTAAATTCTATGGGTAAAAAATATTTCAAAAAATATACTTTGCCAAGTTGGTAGGACCGTCCTTAATTACTATGCAAATATGAGCGATATCTGTCAACCAGTATGTTTACAGCAGCTTTGTTAAGTCAGTATATCTCAGTAGTGCGTTGCGATTTTTCAATCGATAAAAATGTTGAACAAAGAATTTGTCTGAAATTTTATATTTCTAACCAAATTTCGTATGTGGAGTCGTTGCGAAAGTTGGAAACGGCTTACAGTGATTCAGTTTTATGAAAAACACTAGTATACGAGTGGTACAAAGCCATCAAATACGCCCCAGAGATCATTGAAGACATCCCTCGTTCTGGAAGACCTTCGACCTCTTCAACTTATTAAAATATTGTAAAAAGGAGGAAGACAAGTGTTAGAGAGATGGAAAGAGAGCTTGACATCTATCTCGAGTCCGTTCGAATAATTGGTCTGAAGCTGAATTGTTTTCAAGAAGAATACCGCAAATAGGTCTCTTTGCATATGCTTGATCGTGCGAAATCCGATCCTACATTCATGAATAAGAAGTTAAAAATTATCAGAATGGAATCCATTTTCAGTCGATCGAAGAGTTAAAAAAATATGCTGAACGAGCTGAAGACCATCCCGAAAAGTGCTTGTTATGATAAGTGCTTTGAGGACTGGAAAAATCATTGACATAAGTGTATTGGGGGGTGGGGAATACTTTGAAGACGACAAAATTAATATTGATGCATAATTAAATATTTTGCGTTTCATTTACAATTTCAGGGTATTTTTTTGTCACAACCAAACCACCTCGCCTAGTTTCTATTCACAATTATAGGTTCAAATTCTATATAATCCTTTCTTTTATCACTGAAGACATCGAAATAAAGCTTTAAATCGAACCACACATTATCAAGTCACCTTATCGAATATGTGGACTGCAATGACTATGTATGACTTTTTCCCAAAAATATTGGTAAATGCTTCAAATATATTAATGAAATTCAGAGAATATAATCATGTGCCATTTTGCCAAAAATTAGTAAAATCGGATAAATAGCTCCTTTTTTAACTGACATAAAAGTTTTCGAACTTCCGGTTAACTTTATAACGAATATACATATAGACAAATATTTGAGATATATTAATGTATTTCGGAAAGCATCTTTCCTACTTCAATTTAAAGTCAATATGAGCGATGTTTTAATGGAGTTAAATATTTTTTAAAACCCTAGCTGAATATGGTCAAAACCCAACCACCTCATACATAGGTATCTTTCAATTACTTTTCCATTCTTTGCTTCATTGTATTCAAATTCTAAGTAGAAAGAATCGTAGGCAAAAGCACAAATTCCAATATTATTATTTTATTTCTATTTTTATTTCGCATATTTTCGTTGTAATTCCAAATAATGCCAGATGATGTCAAAATAATTCTATCAATAAAATTACGACAAGCAAGAAGTGACAAAAATTCTACAAGTTATTCAATTTTATTTAATTCTTATGACTTAAAGCGACTTAGTGGGCGAAATTGAATCGAAACAAGTGGAAAATAAATAAATATTTTGCCTGCAATTACAATTCCGACAAGCTTATTTAAACATAAAAATTTCAACAGCCTCAAATTTGGCTTTCTACCAATATTTCCAGCAAAATTTATTAAATTTTCTCTTAAGAATTATTTTAGGCTGCTCATTTTACCATTAAAGTATTTAAATGTTTTTCAAAAATGTTGACGTGCACAAATGTTTATGACCCGCCTCAAAGCAAAATTCAGCCGCCAGGAAATATTCTCAAAACTATGCAAAACAAATACCTTAAGGTATGTGGGTATTAATTTCAATTAGGACTAATTGTGTTTACACAGCTAACTCAATTGGGTGAAGCTTGAATGGCGCTGCTTAACCTCACTAGCGCCAGCAACAAAATCGTGCAAACAAATCGTTCTCTTGTGGTAGCTCATTGTGTTGGGTTGTTGTATTGCTGGTTTATTGTATTAGTATTGGTGGCGTAGTGCTTATCATCGTCTATTATCTGTGGGACTACAAATTATCCTCTTATTTTCATATTGACTGGCAACGGATATCTATGAGGGAATATCTACAAATATATAAGTGTACCGTTGTTGTGTTTTTGTTATTTTTAACCGTAGACCGTAATAAACTCTATTGAATGTTGGTAGCATGTCGCATTTGCCTAAAAGTATTTATACGTACAGTTAACTCAGGATATATGGATTTAAAGAAAGAAGTTTTAAATTTGAACTCACTTGTAAATCAAATTTGAATTTGGACCATCCCCACTCCCGTTTTTAACAAGATGTCGTATAATATAATAAAGATTGGCGGCAATATTTATAATGACTTGGTCGGCTCATACATATAGATCTTAATACTAGCCAACCCGGTGTTTATCGCCGCTGCCAGTAGTTTGAAATCTCTGATTAACCAGTTGGTCGTTTAAACTCCAATATTAGACTTTTGTCCACTAAGATCAAGATCGTGCGAATAATCCAATTTTGAGTATTTTTATATTGTCATATTCAATTCTACAATACCTCTAGAATATTGTCCAAAATTTTCAAGTTGATCCGAATAATAGTTTCGAAAATACAGCTTTGAGAACTTGTATGCTCTCTATAACCGCCAAAAAGAGGAATTATTCGCTACACTTTTATCACATTGACTTGTTATAAGAAATGCTTCTTCATCTTCAGATACGTTTCTCAATGGCACATAGGGTCATTGGAAAATAGCCGGGACACTCAAAAATAAAAAAATATTGCATTATTGACAGCAAGGATTTCAGTGAACCCTTGGCCACTTACACCAGACTGAAAAGATTAAACGTCGACACTGCTATTGAAGGTACCTAAGATGGGGTTAAGCAGAGATGTTCTTCAATTTGAGATAGCCATCCCTCTCTATCACCATCTGGTACAATATTTTTAAGATTAAGAGGATTATTGATTTTTTGAAAAAAGTGTAGTTTTTAATTTAGTGTGAAAGACCTGTAAAATGTTCCAAACCGTAAATGCTTGAAATTTGTATATTAGTTACTATATATATGGATTGTTCAGATTCCTTTTGGGCAAGAGATTATTAGAAAAACATATTTGTGAATTTCATAAAGATTTCTTATATATTGACCTATAGATGCGGTATAAAATTAACCGGGAGTTCAAAAATATTTCTACCAATTTTATGAGGGCTTAAGAAAGCATTGACTCTTTTTCGGTGTAAGGGCATATATGTAGTAATTATATTCCCCGAATTTTAATTTTAAACTTCACAAATTTACCGGACATGGAATGTATTTGATGTATAAGTACTAGAAATGTTATAGTCCGATTTCGACAATTTTCGGGAGTTAGAGGAAATACTTTAAGGGCCCTGTTTGTTTTACAGAGTCAACGAATATGCTTTTATTTTAAAGTGTGTTATATGTGAAGTAGGCGTAGTTGGCTTCACATTTCGTCATTTTCACAGTGTATTTTAGAAATATGAAGACCACCTCATTCACCTAATTTGGTCGAAATTGGTTCGGTACTTCCTGAAACATATAATTACCTAAATACGGGCAGTACCATGCATTTGTCCACCCGCTCTTTTCCTACCATTTTACTTATCGATAAAATAAAAACTATAAAATATTCTATATTAGTTATTAAAGCCGACATTTATTTTATATAATTTTATTTATATTAAATGCTTATTTTACATATATACAACAGGCTTGAATAATTATGGAATAAAAAATAGTAATATTGCCTAAATACCATGGAATCTGTGGTCTAAAACTGAATGGTCGTTCCAAAAGTATATCAGGTAAAAATCGGGGTTTCTCAATTTTTCCAGAGTCATTATTGGCTGATATTCTCATTGTTGTTGCTACTTTCAGATTTAATCTCCGCATTTTGCTCAGCTTCTCCAATATTACAACATGTGTCGATATTTTCTACCATTTCCGGTTTTATTTGAGCGTTAACCTCACCGGCATGTACAGCTTTCCTTTTTCGTACTTCGGCGCCTAGTTTTGATAGTACTTCTTTCAAAGCCTTTGGCAGCTCTTTTTCAAATGGTGTTTGATGCATTATGGCCATGCGCCAAGCACGATTGCGAGCCATTTTCATTATGGATTTATTCTGGCTTAGCAATAATCTGTTAAGCTGGCTATCTACCCTTCTGTCGTTGTGTCCAGTGTTCGATGCATCGTTACTAACTTCTTTAAATTGAAAAGTACTCATTTTTGTGAAATTTTCTTTTTTAAAAATAAAGATTGTAGTTAAAGGTGCGATGATGCTCCGGGAGAGATGCTAGTCAAAAGACTTGTTTTGTTCAACTGACGAACATGGATTGAATTCTCTCCTTTTATACATGTTTCTAGTGACAAAAAGGTACGAAGGAAGCAGGTTTTACCAATATTTTACCTGAACTATGTAAAAGTTAAGGATATGCAGTCACTAAAAAAACAAAAGCCAAAAAGCCAAGTTTTAAATGCTTTTATGCCTTTTGTATTTTTACTGACTTGTTTTTTTCCGAATTTTTCAAAAAATATTAAGTTCAAAAATTCGCATGTGGTATGAAATACTTTTATTAAATTTTGTTTATTACTAGTTTAAACAGCTATAAACTAGCTAATATATTACAAGAACCATCAAGAAACCATCGATTTATATCGTTTCACTGTTCAAAATGCCTCGGGAGTGTTTGAATACCATCGCATTGGATTCGCAATTTATTCAAAAAGTCATTATCTCTTTAATTTTCGAAATTTATTGGTACATTTATTTCCGTTTAGCAGGTGAAGTCTTTTATTTACCATATTCATAATCTCTTTAGTTATAAATAATCGATTATTATTTCGATAAATATTAATTATTGAAAATTATCGCTATATTTATTTACGCTTTTTGGTGAAATTTTTTATTTACTATATTCATTATCTCTTTAGTTATAAATAATCAATTATTAAATCGATAAATAAATTCGATCGAAATTTGTCGGTATTTACATTTACGTTTAGCAGGCATATTTTATTTACTGTATTAATCATATGTCTGATTTCAAATAATCGATAATCAAATCGATAAACAATAATTATCGATTTTTTTCGTTAATTTATATATGTATGTATATTTGGTAACATAAAATATTTTATTTACTATATTCACTATCCCTTTAATTAAAAAATAATCGATAATTAATTCGATAAATAATATTTATCGAAATTTATCAGTATATATATTTGTGTTCAGTATGTACAATATTTTATACAGTCATAATATTTTTCTTAATAATCAGAATCCAATCCGATATACATATATTAATTATTAAAAATTATCGGTATACTTATTGATGTGTTGTAAAAAATATGTTTTATGTGCTTTATTCATAATATTTTTTATTTCAAATAATCGATAAATATTATTTATCGAAATTTATCGATTTATTTACTCACATTTTATAAGTAAAGCCTTTGCTTTGCATTCTGTTAACATTTTTCTGAAGCTTTTCCCATGACTACTACTGCAGCACTACTACTACTTCTTTGATTGAATTTAGAGATTACTCTACTCTAGATCCATTATTTCGTATATACATAAATCACAAATCAAGTTGAATCCTGAAAAATACTATTCGCCACAAAAATCGTGTAAAACTTCAACTATTTTTCGTAAACTTCATTTAACGATCGATTACTGTAAGTCTCAACTAAGATAAAGGCTTTTATCAAGAAAAAGTGACGGCGGCATTTAAAGTAGCTAATACTAAACGCAGTAGTGGATTTGATTGCCTCCTCCAAACAGTTTAGCTTTCTCACAAGTGCCTACGACGCCGTAATTGTTTTCATAAAAGCGGAATGGCAGAAAATATAAAATGCCAAAGGGTTTGGCGCTTAGTTGAAACAATGTCAGGCAACACACACATATTTATGTGAACATAATAGCTTGGAATAAGGCGCGCAGGCAAAACAATAGGCGACACGCCTTTAACGCCCACCCACGATGAAGGCATAAAATTGTGATGGCGGTTAAAACCGACACAAATAACCCTTATCAAAGCAAGTGGTTTGGTGTTGCCCCCGCCAGCGTCACAATTCCGAAGCGTAGGCTTAAGTGGGGCATAACTGCTGGCAATTTGCCGCCAAAAGCGTTCGCGGCGGAATTTCTTATGTGTTTGTCGGTCAGCGGCAATTCTCGGTACTTGTGTATTTTTAAAGCATCTTTACATCCTTTCGCAACGTTTATTGCCTAAGAGCAGCCTTTTTCGCATTTTTATATTATTTCTCCTTTTTCGGGCAGTTTAACTGTCTGCATATTGAAGGGCGTGTTTTCTTTTGCAGCCTCTTTGTGAAAAATTTTAAAAATCTTGCTTTGCATACTTTGTGTTTTCCTGACCTCATTTTTGCTTCGCTTTTTGCTTTCTTCTGTACGTTTATCATTAACATCATTTACCTTTTTGTGTTTGGGTTACTTGCTTTTTGCTTTCTTTATGTTGCCACTTCAGTTTTTTTCACCGTCCCCTCCTCTTCCAAAGCGCTTCAGTGCCGTCCATAACAGTTAAGAGTTAAGTATGCGGCATTTCTGAAGGCTTTCTTTATTACAAATGTTTTGACATTGTAATATATTCAATGAGAAATCGACAAACGGCATGCTTTGCATATTGAAAATTCCTGTGCCGCTTTGTGTTGATCAGTTGCCACGTTGCATAGATAACATTTTTTAATATCTCATTTTTTATTTCGCAGTTACTGTTTATCGCTATTGATGTGGTTTATTTGGCGCGATAAATCATTTTACAGTTTGGCACTTATGGACCTGTTTGTCTCCATTGCGAAGATACGTAAATATTACTGACCATTCAATAATGATTTATATTTCTTCATGAAACCTTTTGTATGTGTATTTAACATTATTCGAAAATCACTGCAGCTGTAAGGCAATAAATTAAATTTTTATATGGAAGAATCGCATAATCGTTTTCATATCTCTGGGTTTGTCAACTAAAGTATATACGTTAGTTGTCCGTGGTGAGATGATGGAAGTAATGATACGAGGTTTGTTCTGAATATCGATATGAAATTTTACACATGACCTTGTCTTCTCATGAACCTAATGCGTCAGAACCTTCGATATCAGACTATCGCATATAGCTGCCATACAAACTGATTCGTCTAAATCAGGTCTTTTCTTCCACTAGCCTCAATACAGCGTTTCGAATGATGATCCAGCGCATGCATAGATCTTTTATTAATTTAAATTATAGAAATGGCAAGGTTACTCGAATGGCTAGGATACATCATAAAATGCACCGCGTACTAAACACTATCAAACGAAAACCTTTCGAGTGTCATAAATAAGCTCTAAATTAAGATACATAACTTGAATTTAGTACAGTTGATCGATCAAGAGACACCTGATGGCTAATCGTTTTTTAAGTGGGTGCAGTCCCGTCCCTTAAATGATTTAATATACACGTCTCCAAACCGCTGAAACTAATTCCGCCAACCTTGCTGGAAAGAAGCCTTTTTATCAATTCGTCATGTCTTGCGAAAATAGATTAACTCAGATAAAAACCATGCCACCTTCCCATTTAACGATTGTGTTAAAACTTCTATATTTTGATAACTCACTGAACAAGCATTAAATTTCACAACCAAGGCGGTTCACCGGCAATCCAGAGGCAATCCATCAGCCCCCGCCGCTTTGTTGTTGTTCAGTTGAGTAATTGCTGTTCGAACTTCGTCATGGTCAGGCAATGGTATTGTGGTCATTGTAACGTTCCGAGGTATGCAATCTGTTCTTTTCTCCACTGCGACACGGCACTCCTCATCGTACGAGCTGTTCTTTTGACTTTTACAAAAGCAATGGTTTTGTTTCCGGCTGTACGTCCAACAGTTCCCTTATACCGAGTTGCTGACGAGTGCTGTCAGAGAGCAGCAGTGCAAGTCCAGTAGAAAATCATTGGGCTATCTGTTGTAATTGTAACTTCTCGATGTCGAACCGTTCCTTATGTTTGCTGACGTTTTTTGCTACACAGAGGCGGGTGCGTCTATTGGCTGCAACAAGATAGTGGTCCGAGGAGTTGGTGTTAGGACCTCGAAGCGTACGCACGTCTAAAGCACTGGTTACGTGTCTTTCGTCAATCACAACATGATGGATCTGGTTGCTAGTTTTTCGATCCGGATGCAGCCAAGTAGCTAGGTGAATTTTACTATGCTAGAATCTTGTACTACAGATAACCATATTTCGGGCCACGGCAAAGTCTATCAGTCTCAACCCATTTGGCGATGTTTCGCTCTGATGCGGATTGTCTCTAGTCGGCGGTTAATGACAGTACTCGGCGGCCGAGTCTCTCTCACGACGAATTGCACACCAAATTTGTGCCCTTCATATGGCTACTGTAGTAAATGCCATAAGGACCTACTCGGCTCAGTCCTTGTCCCGTCCATCGCATTCCTTGGACGGCGGCGATGTTAGCCTTCACTCTAACGAAGATATCAACCAGCTGGGCAGCGGCACCTTCCCAATTAAGGGACCGGATATTCCAGGTGCATGTCCTCAAATCGTAATTTTTAATGCGTTTGCCATGGTCGTCATCAAAAAGGAGGGGTCCTTTTATACGTGGCTGGTTTTTTTTACTGTTCAATGGGGGCGTTTTTTACGTGGCGGGTCCCAAACCCAGCGCACAGCCCTGTGGAGGGAATGTTTCGCATTCTCACTTTAGCTCGCCTTCAAACGAATGTTATTTAGCTACACAGAGGATACTTGGTCTTAGACCGGAAGTCGTGAGCTGCTTGAGTCATATGTAAAAGAATCGTTTCTGTCCACTCTCAAGTGAATGGCACTCAGCGAGCTATCCTCGCTTGCGTGAACTTCTACACATGACTCCAACCTCCGCCCATATATATATTATAAATATTTTTGAACTTTCTGTTGACTTCTATCGGTCAATATGTATGTAAGAAATCTTAATGAAATGCAGAAAACATCTCTTTATAATGACAATTCTACGTCTTGCCTGCGATTGTAAATAATGAAGGCCCATAAACTTAACTTTTCTACTTTTAATAAAAATATAAAGGAAAGTCCAATCCTAAGTCTTGTACTAAGCCCTACTTTACTTGATTTACAGAATATTTTTAAGAGCACTAGAGAGTTTGCTATGCTTTTATATCATAACTGGTATTATTACTGAAACTTGCCTGAACCCAGTAACTCCTCTTAAGCTTATAAATATATACCGATGAATTTTTTTCAAATTATACACGATCTTTCGATCAATGTGCAGTTTTTGTATCGACGATGTACTCTCGATACAAACGCTTTTATGTGTGCAGGTATACTCTGCAGCGTACATCATGGCGTATGAGTGACAAGCGACATGTGTTGGTTTGCATAATAAATGATCTGCATACATTTTTTTAATTAAACTGGATTTACTCATACATGACATTTGCATGTTGTTGCTCATCATCAACAGCAACCATTCGGTGCCTCATTTTCACGCCATCAATACAGAGGCCATAATTTGCATACCTGATGAAAGGCCTGAGTTATGCACATGAGTGCTGCGCCATTTTCAACGTAAACGTGTTGAAATTGTGTTGAAATTGTATTTACCCTCACTTATGTATATAAATTCATATAAAATGCATTGAGAATATATTTTATAATAACCGTTGCAATTTGTCGCCATAATTGCAACACTTACAGTGTAAACCAACAACAAATGTTGGCAGCTGTTCGACTTGTACTCTATAGTGCAATTTCGATTTCGAACGAACAACAGCAAATTTGTGCAACAATAGCCACTCTGTGTCGGCTTATCGCCTATTATTATGGCGTGTGCTAATAGTTTCTTTACTATTAAATAAATTGTGATTGCATTGCCCAGCCAATTATATACAATTGCTGTTTACAACATTCATTCTGTGTCTGCATTTGCATCATTTGCCGCTGTTTGATTGGCTGGCGACATGAAGTGCTTGTTTGCTAACTGCTGCTGTCTGCCTGCCTGCTGTTGTCGCCAATTGTTGTTGATTATAAGCAATTTGTTGCTAATTTCTTCATTGGTAATCATTTTAGTCTGCAACGTCGAAGTGGTTATAAATGAATATATAACGCTATTATATGGTACTCGTATTGCATTGACAGCGAACGCCAAATGTCACTTAATAAATTGATCGGTATTAATTTCAAAAACAAACAAATAAATTAAATCATAATCATATTACTCGGCTTTAACAGCGTAAGCATCGTCCACGCCAATAAAGAAGAAGAAGAATCATATAACGTACTATTCAGCAGTGCATCTCGATCCAATCCTTTCGAAAATCTTAAATTATGAAGAAAAGTTACGTTTTCTGTTTTCTCGATATAAATGCGGTCTTAATAAGACATGTGTCTTATGCATAAATTTTTTAAATACAACTTCAGTAAATACAATTTCTTACTTGCTCCTTGGTGAAACTCAGAAGAAAACGTCGAATACCTTAAAAATGTATATAAGTATAAATTATCTGCTTGGCGAGCTGGTCGATTAAACCATCTCCGTCCGTTCGACCGTCTGTATCTGTCCCTGAGTTTTGAGTTTGTTTAGTTTGAATCTGCTTTTTTATATTGGACCATCGGTCATGATGAAAGACTTTTTCGTTGACTATATATTTTCACGAAATTCGACATGGGTTATTGCATAAGGCAATGCTGTATTTCCGAAAAAAATTATTCAGATCATGACACTGTAGCGTATAGATGCCATACAAACTAACTGGTTAAAGTTCTTGTGAAGAATATTTTGTATTTGTAAATGGTATTTTAGCTTCAATTAGGTCCAGTCAAAGTTGTTGTATTTATTTTTTGTCTTTGAAATTTCCGTCCGTTTGTGACACCGTCCTGTTAGAACCACATATTGTCCAAGTCTATATCATCCAATTTGGGCCAAAAATATTTGGTTATCATTGAGCGGTAGCGATTTCCATTCACAGTAACGTGCCGGTATTGATTATCATGGAAGAGATATGGCCTAATGACGCAGCCGGGGCATTCACGGCAACAAACCGTAATTTTTTCAGAATGCAATGGTGACTCATGGAATACGTGTGGATTGCTGCCTGATCAATAACGCATATTTTGCTTATTGACGAAGCCATTCAGCCAGAAATGAACCTCATCTCTTAAGATGATTTTTTAATGAAAAGTTTTCAAGTTGTTTCTCAGCCCTATTCACGAACGGACAACGATTCTGGTGATCAACCGGCATCAGTTCTTGCGTCAATTTGATCTTGTAAGGATATAGGCCAAGGTCTTTTCACAAAATTCGTCACAACGAAGTCACAGACCCAACCTTTGAGAACGGCGTGTGAGAGACTGATTTGGGTCTTCTTCAATTGATGCGCTAGCGGCTGCAATATTTTCGACATTACGGCTACTTCTTTGACTCACTGGCACGGGAACATTTTGTTTTGTGTCTGTGGATTTAAATTTTACCACTACGACCGTAAATTGGACGTAGCGCTCTTAAAGTAGAGGACACTGACTCCGGCTTTCGGTAGTAAATTTTAGTAATTTCGACTCGTGGTTGGATCGTAAATCTTTTCAAGATGAAATGGCAACCCTTATTGAAGAGAAATGTCAAAAAGTGGTAAAAATATGGCTTGTTTGCTGTCCTTTTGCTTTTGTAGCGTCGCTATATGAATCTATCATATTTATTTCTCTTTTGCAAATTTGGAGCCTACATCACGGCCTTCAATTTTCCTCAATTTTGACAAGTAGTTCGTGTCATCAACTTGAAAGCAAGTTCTTGATCGTATCACTGCAGCATTAGGGGTATTTTTATACCCTGAACAGGGTATATTAAGTTTGTCACGAAGTTTGTAACACCCAGAAGGAATCGTCGGAGACCCTATAAAGTATATATATAAATGATCAGTATGTTGAGCTGAGTCGATTTAACCATGTCCGTCTGTCTGTCCGTCTCCGTCTGTCTGTCTGTGTATATAAAATAGTCTCTCAGTTTTTAAGATATCGTTTTGAAATTTTGCAAACGTCATTTTCTCTTAAAGAAGCTGCTCATTTGTCGGAACGGCCGATATCGGACCACTATAACATATAGCTGCCATACAAACTGAACGATCGGAATCAAGTTCTTGTATGGAGGACTTTCACATTTGACGATGCAGCTTCACAAAAGTTTGCACAGATTATTTTCTAAGATAATTATGTAATCTCCGAAGAAATTGTTCAGATCGGCTGACTATAGCATATAGCTGCCATACAAACAGAACGATCGGAATCAAGTTCTTGTATGGACAACTTTCACATTTGACAAGATCTATTCACGAAATTTGGTATATGTTTTTTTCTAAGCCAAAAATATAATCTCCGAAGAAATTGTTCAGATCGCTTGACTATAGCATATAGCTTCCATACAAACTGAACATAGTTACTAACAGAAATGCACCTGTGAAGGGTATTTAGCTTCGGTGCAAACGAAGTTAACGTTTTTTCTTGTTTTAAATTCACAAATATTTTTTTTTAAATCCCATGACCTGCTGCGTAAAAGTCATCCCTAAACTTAAGCAGCTGGCCCCGTTCCCTATTTCTGTTGGTGATATGTACATACATATATTCGTCTAAGTAGTCGAAATAACAAATGGCAAAATAAAAGTTGTCGTAATATTTTCATTTTATTGTATCACTTTTAAACAGAACACATTGCCGATAAATTCAACAATATACAATTTTGATTGGTTTTGTTCGTTTAATTACCCTGCAGCGAAGCAATATCAGCAGCTGGTGTTTCTTAGATCAATATGTTGTACGAATTTTAATTTTTTCTGTTTGATAAAAAATGTACCAATTACATACCAGTTCAAAATAGATGCATAACTACCAGCTTTTATTTATATTCCGAGTACTAATCTTCATTTAGATTGCTTTCGTTCCTGTTTTTATTGGATTTCAGACAATTGTCTGATTTGGGTCAGAATAAACTAGTTTCGTACTAGTTCAAAACAGATAACTTATAGTTACGTTGAACTATTCTCGGTAAAAATTTTAATTTTAAGCTCGTTCCTCTTCCTGTTTAATAAAAAAAAAATATTATTCGGCTTTCTATGTACATACATTCCCTTTCCAAATCAACTCTCAAAAAGATTGGTATTAGTCTGATGCTATTTTGACTAGTTCGATTTTAGTCAGGTATTGAAGTTTTGCTAGTGGGAATGTACACTCATGGTAAATAAAAATACATCTAAACATTTTTATGCGATTTCGTTTGTGAAAATTGATTGATTTTTGCATTTCGCACATAATCCAGTATGAATACTTGCTGGCGTTGAAAGAATTATTTGCTGTTATAAAAATCCGAGTGAAAAGTAAACATTTCACACAGTTCAAAATCTATTTGTAAAGACTTTCGAATAGTTTAAATTTAAATAAATATTTGGATATTTATGTTATTTTTATTTTGTTTTTGTGTTGTTTTAATGTTTATTTACACAAAGTGAGTCAAAGAATAATATTGAAAATAAGAAAATAACTAAATTTTTTAACGTAGATATGTACTTGCCACTTGTAAAAGTAAGATTAAAATAATTTTTCAATAGCTGTACGAAAATAAAGATTTTGTCAAATATAAACAAAATAATCCTATATAGAGGCATGTTCTGTAACATATATACAGGATTTTCCAAGAGGCACAATTTGATTTCTAAATGCCGTTTCGGCCATTTTTAACATATGATATCATGTTCTGTAATTTTAGATCATTTTCATCATGGAAAGAACAACGTTTACAAATCATTCAATTTTATATCCAAAGTAATCGTTCTCCAATTGCAACTTTTCGTGTATTTATGCCATTTATAGTCGTAATAATCGGTCAGCTGTACCAGCTATTCGCGGAATTGGTGAAAATTTCCAGCGTAAATTTTCTTTACATAATGTTTAAGAGACAATAAGACAAATAAGCGCTCGAAGTAATGAAAATATTGTTGCATGTGTTGCTAAAGACCACAATTTGTCGATTCCATGACCTTCCCAAGAGTTGCGACTGTCTCAGACCACAGCTTGGCGGATTTTGATAAAGGAATTTAGCTTGCATCCATATAAAATTATTCTCACTCAAGAATTGAAGCTGTTGGAGCATCGTAAACGCCGTGAATTTGCTGATTTTGTCTTGGAACAACATGAGAACGATAAAGATTTTTTTAGAAAAATCATCTTCTCCGATGAGGCTCATTAAGTGACCTACACGAAGTTGTGATTTAACACCGTTAGACTAGTTTTTGTGGGGTTATTTGAAGTCATTAGTCTTTAGCAACAAACCAGACCCTCCTCAAGCTTTAAAAGTCAATATTGAACGTACTCGTCACGATTTTATTTGTAAGACAAATTTCAACCGATAATATATATAGTGCATTTTAAGTATTATGAACTCTGAATTCATTATCGGAGGTAAGGATTAAATATTCAGTTCCAATCTCTTAATTTTTTGAGTATAACCTATACTTCTGACCGGTATATCTATATCTATATATTGTTCGCACTAAATTTATTCTTATCTATAATTTAGGATCATTGCATTTCCTTGAAGTTCGCCTTGAGAAGATGTAAAAAAATTTACTTCCTTACGCACCTGATCAAAAATTACCCGGACTGACAAAAAAAATTCGGATATTTTAATACAAATCTTTATTTTCGCCTTCAAAATAGACTCCTGAGCCAGTAAATATATGACAACGTTTAATATAATTTTTCATACAATTCTTATAAGCCTCGGCTGGGATTCAGTGCCCTCGAATTTGTTTTTTTCTTGTTTCGGCTTCTTTCTACTGCGCCGTTCGCTAGATTGTTGGATCCTTTCGGAGTCATATTATAAACCGGCGTCTCGTAACGAGTAATGATGCGTCTGATGACTGAAGGTTTCTCAGCTACTTTATCAAGCATATTGCTTGTGATCTCCACTCTACATTGTTTTAGCAAAAGATTCAGATCTCTTGCAGCAAGTTTTACATTGACACGATTCATATCATAACATTAACCAAAATGTTTTAATTCGAGCCATAAAAGATGCTAAGACCTTCTCTCTATCATGCAATATGATGGAAGTCAAGTTTTGTTGCTTTCACCTTTTTGATGTGGTGTCATTTTTAACAGAGATGAATAAACAACTGAGTATAGTTGGATCAGGTTAATGACAGTTGTAGCTACCTTTTTCGCATATAATCATTTTAAAACCTCAGTTTCTATACTGAAGTCCTTACTATAATCCAAAGTCACTCCCAACCTCTTTAATTGCTTGCATCTAAAGACATAAATCGAATTCAAACCAGTTGCCTTCTGCTTCCATTCAAATCCGCAGTTCATTTATATACGCGGTTACCTTCCAACACAATTAAAGCAATGTGTCAATCATATTCGGTAACAGTAATATACATAAATTCATACTAATTTCATGGTTATAATTGGAATCAGAACTTAATTTATTTTTTTTTTGGGCGAATAAGCAATTTATCTAGTCGAGCCACTTCCACGACTAAGCACAAATACAAGTATATGGTATCATTGAAATATCACGACACGCTTGAGTATTATCCTAATAATTCCATTTCATCAAAACAAGCGGCAAATGTCAACGAGAACTATGTAAATCAATACATACGAGTGTAGGCGAAGTGAAGCCCTTTTGATGTAACACCATAGGGCAACCAAATAATGAATGGCATGTGTAATTCAGTGGGAATACTCAAGCTAAAAATACTTATATAAATACGAATATAGACATTTCATGATAATCCCTGCAGGGAAATAGAATGGTAAGGAATTTAATGCCAAAAAAACTGAAAGATCGAAATCAAGTGTTTGTATGGAAAACCTTTTCATTTGACGAAATATCTTCGTCACATTTCGCATGGATTGCCACTATGCATTCTCTGAAAAAACTTTCAGATCGATTCACTTTAGCATGTAGCTGTCATACAAAGTGATCAATGAAAGTTCTTGTAAAGAATCTTTTGTATTTGTGAAGGATATTCTAGCTACGGCACAATCGAAATTAAATAAATAAGCTTAAGTAGTGATGATACAAAGTTGCGTAATGACCTCCTTCCCTTCAATAGAATTTGGGCCAACTCTGAAACATGTTCGTTGCCAAAGTTGTGAATTGAAGTTACTCTTCAGTTTAAAGTTAGTTAAATTTAACCTTTAGTTGACAAATTCTTAAGAAAATGGTCACCCTTGATCAAGTCTTTTGGATAGAACTCTCGAGTGTGAGGTTAGTTAAAACTAAGCCTTGAAGTTATTCCAGAGAGGGTGATCGTCCTTGATCAAGTTCTTTGAACAGTAAAACAAATCTCCGGAAAGAAGAGTTATCTAATCTAATATCATGTCTCGATAATTACCTTCTTAAAAATATATATGCAAAGTAGATGAATGAACTTCATCTCAATCAAGAAATTAATGAGATGACGAATGAAAAATACCCAAACAATACGACCTTTCCGGATCTGGATCCAGATCTTAAAGGGTTTCATGGGTTTCCTTGGGTAAAAAACAGTAATTTCACACCATTTTTTTATATAAAAAAATTAAATCTTTTATTTCAATTTTTTATTGTTACAAACATACACTACTAATAGCTGAAACAGCCAACAACGTAAACCGGCAGCCCAAATCAGCTGATACGACCTATCTTATGAGAGCGCAATGCAAATGATTAGACAACACCACTTCTACCGCCCGTTTTACCATACCGTACAATACCGTAGAATTTCCCACGATTTGGATTTTTCCCGTAGAAACGAGTCAGCTGATTGCTCTCTCACAACGCAGGGTTGCCAGTCTCGATATACTGTAGTAATTATAAAAATTGTCTTCAAAATGTTTGAAATTTTCTTAAACTAACTCAAAATCAGAGTCTAATGCTATTTTTTATAAATATATTAATTATTTTTAATAGTTTGATTTCAATTTTGATGTTTTGTATAAAACTATATATGCGTCTACGTTGGCGGGACCTTACAGAATCTTCTAAAGTGAGTAAACCGTGTTTTAGTTACGACCTTAACTTAGAACTTGAACGAAGGAAAAAGACTGAATATTAGATTTTTGGAATACTTAAAAAAAAAATTGAAAAATTTCAGTGGAAATTTTGCGGTATTTTTTTTTTCAAATAGTTGTAGCACACAAGTTTCCAAGGCTGTTATATGTTATGACTATTGCTCGGATCAACTTGAGGATAATATTCTAGAGGTGTCGTAAAATTTAACAAAACAAAAAAAAAATCGGTTTTACCGTAAACACATGTAACCCCTTAAAATAGTCTGAGCTGTCTGATTTCGCTCTAAAAACTAGAATTCTTAATTCTTGTTTGAGATTCACATAACTCAAAAATGTCTATATCAGCTTTAGAGAGGGTTCCGTGAAATAGTCGATACATGTTCCTCTACATATACATTACTCTAGAATATATGAATTTGATTTAGATGTATGTTTTCATAACCCAAAGTGTTTTGCATTTAGTTTTTAAGAGATGTGTAACCAGAATAAAAGTATAGGGGTTTCGAAAAAAAACAAAATGTTTCGATAAATAATGGTATTAAAAATAGTTACTTAAATAGAACATGTATATGCAAGTCTACTATAATTTTTGGAACATCAAAACTATACTTCATTTGCTCTTCTCAGTATGAAATACTGTCCTCTATCTACTTTCCTGAAATTTGTATCGAATATTAATCTCTTTTTTTGCGTCGAGTCAATAACGTTTTCATAATTCAACCAGTCTATTCTTTTGAAACCTGCAGTGCTGCCAAAATTTATTTGAAATTGTTGCCTGCTATGCCCTGTGAATGGAATACCTAGATACAGTTACCATAGGTTCTACTACTGCCTTGTGTAGAGTACTTATATCTACATTTGATGTTTTATTTCGATTCACTAGAGGACTTACTTCTGAGTTGTTCTCTCAGTCACTTACTTCCACTAGTTGTCAAGAGTTATTCTGTCTTAAATTTTATTTATAAATTGTTTGTCTTAATTCCCAGCAGGGATTCCTTAACTGCATAAAATTCAAACATACTATACATACATATGTATATGCCTCATAGACGTCAACTCACTTACACTTCGTGAAGTTATGACATCATGGCATACAATCAGACACATCTGATACAGTAGCATCTCGTATCAACCTACTTATGCAAATTGTATTTGCTCAGCTGTAAGACGTAAGCAACACAAGACGCATAAGTGACAATCAGCATAACGATTTCACTGAGATTTAAATGGGCGCATTGAGCATACGCTGCGATTTGTCATTTTGTCATGGCAACAACAACAATTGTGGTGTGATACGCCAAACTGGCAGCAGTAAACATAAAAAACAGTTAGACAACCAACAATTACTTGCAACATGTCGGGCGACTGCTGCTATATACACGTGTCAATATGTATATGTGTTTGAACATATACAAGTTGTTGCTGTTGTTGTGTGCGGGTGCATTCGCCTGCTTGATTGCTGACTTCTCGCTGCGCTCATTTGCTTTGATGTGCAATTCTCAAAACTAATCTGTAATTTCCGTTTCCTATCGCATTCACCACATGTGCTTGTGCATGCACACAGGAATAGCAGCAGCAGCAGCAGCAAGTGGAAAATGTCGATGTCAGCAGCAACCCTGGCAATAAAGATAACAGTGCTAAAAGCAAACCACAACAACAAAAGCACACTAGTAAGCTACAATGACTGTGACAGTGTTTCGCTTATTGCAGAATTTCGGCAGTGGCAACATATTTACAGTTAAACACAAATGTCTTATATGCTGCGGCAACATACATATGTTTCTTAATTGTTGTTTATGTAGCTGTATTGCAGTCACAATGTTAACGGTAGGCAGCAAAACAACAATAACAATTCTCACTCGTACAAAGGAGCTCACACAAGCATTGTTATGTGCATATTTTAAAGGGAATTCTCGGCAACCGTACAATCAGTGGCTGACACAAAGCCGGAAAGCTCACAGACTTGTTAAGAGTGACTGCGTTAAGTAAGCGACGATTACTGGTAGCGTTGACTTAAACTATCTTACGCTTCTGTAAATTACAATCTTTCAATGTCTCCTTATGAGTCTTCACTTTTATAGTCTGTGCCGCAGTTCTTCTTATTTTTTGTTTTCGAAGATAGATGCGAGCGCATATAGTGCACAAGTACTACTTTGAGTGGTAGAGTTTGAGCAAGTAAGCTCAAATCAAGATTAAGTTTTTTCTACAACGGATTATCTCCTAGAAGACTCCTTGAAAATATTTATGATTGATAAAGCATCCGTGGACGCTGAAAATTGTTTAGACTCTCTATTCATCAAAGGATAATGAGGGAATAACCTCAGTCTGATATCAAGGTATTAGCTTCAATTGAATATTAGATCCAATCGCACTGATGTCGTAAATAGGTACGATATTCTATTGTTGTAGACGTTTTCCGAAATTTGAAGAAAGGTTTGAAACTACAACTATATTCCATTTTATATAGTAAGATAATCTCCTGCGTAATAGCAATACTTGACTTCGACAAGATCTTCAAAGTAAAAATATCGATTGTAGTATAAGCTACCCCAGCGGGCAGAAGGTAGAATTTGCCCGCGCTAAGGTATGCCTATCGTAGGAGGCGACTAAAATTCGATGTGCACTATATCTGTTATATGCCTTGCCTCAAAATTTCGGCATAATCTTGTCAGAAATAGTGCTATAATACTCAACTTGAATTGATATTATAGACTTTGGATGAGTTTCCTTCTAATGAAAAGACATTTGAAGTTCAAGCGACAAATGTCACCAGTCATTGAGTTAGATGGGTGCTCAGCGAAAGTTACAAGGTTAAATTTGGTACCACGGGGAGCAGTTAGTTCTTGGATTTCGCTCCAATCTGCTCACTGGGTTTGGCCCTTTATGGAAATTTGTGGTGGCTGTAGTTTAAACCTAAAGGCAAGTATAATTGAAAATTCAGTTTAGTGTGGAGTCGCACTGCGGCGGGGGGTCGGACCCACAGCACGGCAGAGGCTTCAGATCGGCCTCGAACTTGACCAATTGGAACCAAATGTTTCTTTCAAAAATAATGTATTCTTTGGAGCGCTGAATAGGCTGTATGGCAGATGGTGCCATTTTGTTGTATCTACATAGCATCCAGAGTCCATAATATGTCTTGAAAATAGGAAACCAAAAGAGTATCTACTGTTTTAAAGATTGAAGTATGTATTTGCATATATTCGAAGCATACTCAGTAATATTTTTTAATTAATAAAATTAAATATTTTTCGACATATGTATATATACGTGGTCTCTGATGGCACTAAAATAATAATCTACACCACTGCTCCACACTCCAAATGATGCTGGCCTTCCTCATGGATGAGACAAAATTTTCTACTAGAAGATATTCTCCGTATAATGACCTACAATCTAAAAAAAAAATCAAGATTTGACAAAATGGAGCGATTGTTGAAAGAAAGTTGAATTTTGCCCACAAATTTTATCAACTTTCGCCTGCCAAATTTCGATTTTTGATTAGAGCAAAAAACAATTAGGAACTAACTTAATAAAGAACATGCCGAAAAATTTAAAAGTGATGTGATCATTTGTCTTCCAAGTAATCACTTCAGCCGTTTTAAAAATTGCTGATTCGAGAAAAACGGGTTTAAAGATAAACCGATGGAGCCGATTGAACTGAGCGGCTACACTCCACAAGGCTGCAATTCAAAAACTATTTGAAACATAAACATAGAATTTTGTATGTTATTTTTAAAGGTGTTAACTATCGAAGTAAAGAGAAGAGGTGCACTAGGTGTAACCCTTAATGCTCAAACAGCCCCAAGATGAAAACTGTATAGTAAAACTATCAAGTACTACAAGCTAAGTAGTTTACTGTTGAAATGAGACTCCATCAACATATTTGAAACCACCATACAAATTAGTAAAAACAAAATTTAACCTTAAGTTAAACAATTTTAATTACATTATTTTTGACCCTTAGATCAAATGGAAGATTATTATTCTGTTCATATTTTAAAATTTCATATTTTCATCTTTGAGATCTTTTGATAAAGCTTCATACATGTTCCTATTTTTAATCAAGATATCTCTGTACATATTGCCTTTACATTCATATTTCGCTTCAACTATTTCATCACCATTGCCCTTAGAGAATAATTCCCTTTGTAGTTTCGTTATTACGTGCGAAATTACACAAGCAACAAGTATTTGCATAACAGCGACTCTTACGTATGGTACATATCTCAAATTCAATACATAGCTAGCTGGTCTATCAGTCTCCTTTGTAGATATTCAAGGACATTTCGGTAATATAAACAAGAATTTGAGGAAATAAAGAGAATCGTACACACAGATGCATTTGCATATAGGAAATTAATTTCCTTTGAGTGCGAAGAAATATTAAATGCTTTGGTATTAACTTCTTCTTGGTATTGGGTTGGTATTAACAGCTTATTAAAATATCACTATTTTGTGTCTCTGTAGGTTTAATATATTTTATCAGCAAATAAAAGGAAAATAAATAAAAGCAAAGAACACAAGTAGATTGAAGGAATTTAACTGAATAATAAAATTTAATAATCTTCAGTTAACTGCAATAAAAAATGCTTACAAGTCCAGCGCAAATCAATGAAACAGTTTGCTTTTTTATCAATTCTAAAAAATGTTTATTCTACGGAAACTTTTACTAAAAAGCATAATCTAAAGAACCATAAAACTAAAGTGTTTTTGAAAATTTGGTTAAATGAATATTGGAATTTAATTGTGTGTGAGAAACTCTAGTAATCAAACGAATGTAAGCTACTTTACTTTTACTTTATTTATTTTTTAGTTTAAGTAATTTCTGTTGGCTTGTTCTTTCTCCATATATAAGTCGATTAGAACTTATCATTAAACCCAGCGAGTTATAGAAATACTAAAACTAGTTTTATTTAGTACAATTTCTAAAAATCTTATTTTGTTGCTCAGTCCTTTTGCTGAGCTTGAATTAGACTTATATGTCTAAATCGATGTCGTTCATCAATGATTTTGATTTTAACCCTCTTGTTGATACCTTAGAAATAATTTTCAACCTTAAGGGATTTCCTGGTTTAAAAACAGCCCTTTTTCTCCTATAAAATAAAAATTCATTAAAATTTGTATATATGTTATAAACATACACTTTTAACGAAGAAATTCTGAAATTTATGGAAAAAAAAAATATTTTAAACTTGACCATTGCGACGCCATTTCCAGTGAGGCCTCGGAAAAAAGATGCGCCCGCGTTGGCAGGGATCATTTAAAGTTAATAAAAAAAAACAAGTAGGTAAAGCCTTAACTTAGAACTTGGACGAAGGAAAAAAATAAAAATTTGGATTTTTGGCAGACATTTTTACAAAAAAATTAAAATTTTCGTGAAAATTTCGCAACTTTTTTTTTTTAAATTTCATGGAGATCGATTTAGTAGTAGTAGTTCTCGAGAAATCTTGCCAACCGACTTCAAAAACACAGTTTCGAGAAAAACGAGTTTAAAGACGGCGCATTTAGGCTAGCTAGCCTCGAGCGCACAAGTTCTCAGGGCTGTATCTCCAAAACTATTACTTGGATTTACTCGAAAACTTAGGACAATATTCTAGAGGTGTTGCAGAATTCAACAAGATAATAAAAAAAATCGATTTTTGGAAGCCCGTAAACCCATGTAACTTCTTAAGTTTTAAAGAGTCCCTTTTCAATGTGGAACCTGTAATAATGTAATAGATTCTATTAATCAGTATCATTCAAAATTATCTATCGTTATAAGCATCCATTTTGAAATCAAATTCACTTCTAAAATGATTCAAAAACTTAAAGAAATATTGGAAGATGCTCGACTAAGAACAGAATACTTTATCGAGAAGGTTGCGTTATCAAATTGCTTAGATAATTTTCCATTTTCATGTTCAATCACAAATCAATCACTGAAATAAAAAAATTGTTTGCGAAAAACCACCTTAAGCCATAAAGAAGTTGGGCCCAGAGCTTTAATTAAAACCACCATTAAATGAATATATTGTAAAATAAAACGATAAAAATTATTAACGCTCATGGGATACAAAGCGTTGCTCTTCTCTTCACCTAGCCAGTATTCACATCCGTACATAGGAAGTATTTTTCCGTAGTTGTAGCAAGAGTTTGTACGATGTAAGTTTAAATAAGCGACATAATTTCCGTCTTTTCCTTCTTCATATTTAATAAAGCGACGACAAACTGCACAAAACAGAAAAGGAAGCTTCGTTCGTAAGCACGTAAGCTCTTTATGGACTAACTACTGACGAATAATTTCCTTCTCGCTTATAAACGCGAATGTTTGTAAATATTAGGGTGTGCATAGTTTGCAGTATTTTATAATTATATTTTTTTTATTTATTTTGAAGCATCATACTATAAACTAAATATTCAACGGTATAAAGTATTACAACGCTTTATATTTGGTCAACAAATTTAAAACCAAAAAATTTATATTTTCATTAAAATTAAAATAAATATTTAAGAAACACCCTAATACATATAAAAAATACCCTCCACTGTGTGAATATTAAGTTATTGCTTTGAAATGGTGTGCGATCCTTTAATTAAATCTGTCAACAGCTATGTACAATACGCCGGCATTTAATATACAGAAAACGAAAATGGAGGGAAAAAGCGAGAAAAACATATAAAAGCTTTAAAAATTAACAAAAAGGTGTCGTAAACTTTTTTAAGCGGAAATTTTTTGATTTCACCCTCACTGGAGTACTTTTCACCCTCGCCCCATTTTATGGCGACCTTCAGTATTCGTGCTCTGCCGCTGTTCATTTGAGCGCTCGTGTTCGACTGACCAAGCAAACGGTATTTCCATTGTTGTTGTGTCCACTTTATTGCCTGCTTTTAGGCGGACAATACGCAATTTAACGCTGACATGTTAATCAATGTTGTCATTGAGCGTCCTGCTGATATTTTCGAGGAAACATATGCATACACATGACACATACATATCTATGTATGTGTGTGTTTATGAGTGTGTTGTGTGACTGCTGTGTGGCTAGTTGAATGAAATGGTAATTTTATGGCTCTCACAAAGGAGCTTTTCACCTTCACAACTTTACTCACATATATGTGTAGGTGTTTACGAAAATAAATATTGGAAATATGCTTTGGATTTAATATTAAATCTGTTACTTGCTAACACATATACACAAACATTTTATTGTTTTTTTCATTTTATTGAGGAAGTATTTTTCATTGTCCTCAGGATTAGTTATATTTGTCGATTTTATTTCAATTTTATTTCCATTTACCAAAGCGACAATTATTTATTGGTATTACTTTCACATACAGGCAATAAATTATTTATGACAAATCCAGTGAAGATTCATCTGACCTTCATGGCGTACAATTGCATTCATTTATATTTATCAGGAAATTGCATCGCTTCTTGTGAAATATTACTTCAATTATTCTTTTTAAATTGAATTTTTCTCCATCAAAGCATTATTTGTATAAATCCTCATGCACAAATGAATATATTGTCTACTGCTGTCTATAATTATAACTTCTATTCATGATGAGAAAAAATATATTTAAGTAAATTTATGGAATAAATGTAGGTAAATATGTGACTCATGGCCATGTAAAAACTGTTAAAGGTTTTGTAGTCTTTGTAGTCGGTTGGAACAGATCGGCCTTATGAAAGTATTTCCAATTTCCGCTTTACCGAATTAGAAATGGTTTGAAATATTCTACTTACATATTTTAGTTATAATTTATATATTTAAATATAGTTAAATATGTAAGCCCAATTTTTCACTTTTTATATTGATCACACTAATTCTTCGCCTCTTTGATCAAAATAAGCATATTCGATACGATGTCTTATATCTCCTTACTTGAAATTTTACTGTGAATGAATGCAAACAAGCTGTTAACTTGCAATTTTAACCATACAAGAATTACATTTCTCATATATGTAATTCTCATTTCAATCACACTAGTCTCCTATAAATTCTGTATTGCTCATACGACATGGTGTGCCATATGAACACATTACATTTGATACATAACTTTGCTACTACATTTGTTGTGAAGAAGCCTTAGTTTTGTTTCTATTTTTTTAGCATGACATCTCTCAAACATATTCAATAACCTTACAGTCATTGAACAAGCAACAACATATTTTTTCATTGTGTTGAAAATGTCAAATTTTGTACCGAAAAAATTTGCAGAAGGCATTATTTTTTTGTTGCCAATTGAGAAAAATTGCCGCAGAGTCGCAACGAATGCGTATCAAGGCTTAAGGCGATCATGCTTTATCAGAGACAACATGCAAAACCGCCAAAACAATTTAAAGGCCCGGAACTGCAAGCAATATTGGATGAAGATGATACTTTGAGTCAAAAGCAAATGGTAAATGTTACACAACAAACTATTTCAGACATGACAGACAGATTTGAAAGATATGGGAAAGATCCAAAAGTGGGGAAAATGGGTGTCACATGAATTAAATGAAAGGCAAATGGAAAACCGCAAAAACACTTCTGAAATATGTCTTCAAAGACATGAAAAAATCAGTTTTGCATCCCATTGTCACTGGCGATGAAAAATTGATTTAATTTAAGAATCCTAAACGGAAAAAATTATGGGTTAATCCGGCACTACTATCAGCATCGACTGCAGAAACAGATCGATACAGCAAGAAGGCAAAGCAATGTACTGTGTTTGGTAGGACATGAAGGGTGTTGTACATATATTATATTATGAGCTCCTAAAACACGGTGAAACTGTTATACGAAAAATGACGAGAATGGGCCAGGAGACACAGTATTTTTTATTATACTCCCGCACACAAAGCGAAATCGGTTCAGGATACAATCAAAGTACTAGGCTGGGAGCTTCGACCCCACCCGCCGTATTCACCAGACTTGGCCCCTCCCGATTACCATTTGTATTCAATGATGGGACACGCATTGACTGAGCAGCACTTCGATTCTTATTCAGAAGTTGAAAATTGGGTGTCTGATTGGTTTGCTTCAAAAAAAAATTAAAATATTAGCTTAGTATCCAAAAATTGCTAGAAAGGTGGTCAAAATGTGTAAAAAGCAATGGTCAATACTTTAAATATTTGTTTTACTTTCCCATTCATAATTATGTAGTATTTCATTTTTACAAAATTTTCATACGGGTACACCGGTAACAGCGTGTAACTTTTAAAGGAATATTGGAAAAACCCAACCAGACCTTTTTGGTAGAGCAATACATCAGAAAATGAAATGCATCAAAGTATCCTGTTATGAAAGTTGTAGGTATTTACTTTGAATATAATAAAAAAAATCCGGAGGAATTGCATAAAAAAATGCAAAAAATCCCATAAATTCAACATAAAATTAGGGACGGTTGAATTTAGAATAAAAAGCTTGTTCCAATAGATCATATTTTAGGGCCAAAACTAAAACTGCAAAAAAAGTCAACTTAGGAAACTCTAATAAATTGTCTAACCTTTTCAATTCTTCCAAAAAAATTCATTAACAACAAGATATTTTATTTTATGAAGTAATAAAACAAAATGAAAAAACTATGCTTTACGATTTAAGGTTGAAAATTACATCGAAGAACTTTTGAACGAGTCGACTTAAGCTGAGATCACACGATTGGTCAAATGTACCGATTTTTGACAAAATTTTTCTGTACAAATTTGTACAAAATAAATTTTGTGTACCGATACAATTTTCAGTGTTCACACGATTGGCGTACTTGAGCCAGAATTTTTCTGTACTGATTTATACACTTCAATAATATGACAAATATTTGTGCAAACCTGTCACATGGTTGGGCTTGTCATCTTAAATAAAGTAGATAGCTGATAAGCTTTGAATACATAATTACATATATTTAAACGTAATTTTATAATTTTTAAATATAATGATTTCTTCATCAAGAAAAAAGAAAATAGTGGCAATTATGTGTATTTGTGTACACTTAATTAATAAAAAGAAACCAATAAAAGAAACACCGAAATTGAAGAAGCGAAGTGTTTGGGTGCTAGATTGGCTTCAGAGGAGAAATACTGACGGGGCGTATGCAAAAACTCTGCGCGAGTTTCGTGAAGTGAATAATCAAAAATATTTGTTTAAAAATTATCTTCGCATGAACGAAGCCACTTTTAATTATATTCTTGAATTAGTCTCCCCAAACATAAAAAAAAGTGACACCAATATGCGCAAAGCAATACCAGCAAATGAACGTTTGGCGGTTACACTTCGCTTCCTTGCCTCTGGAGACAGCTTCAAAAGTTTATCTGTTGACTTTCGCATTGCGCCGAGTACCATATCTATATTTGTGCCGGAGGTTTGCGATGCAATTTACAAAGCTTTGAAAAATGAATATTTACAGGTAGCTATACATAATGACATCAAAAATATAAATTAATGTCACAATACATATTTGCAAGGTTCCAAATAACGAACAGATGTGGATTGACATTGCCCAAAAATTTAGTGATAAATGGAATTTTCCCCATTGTATAGGCGCAGTTGACGGGAAACACATTGTGATGAAGGCTCCGCCGCGGTCTGGAACTACCTTTTATAATTATAAAGGTACTAATAGTATTGTACTTATGGCTATTGCGGATGCGGACTACCGATTTATATATATTGATGTCGGGTGCAATGGCAGAGTTTCGGACGGCGGCGTTTTTGGAAAGTCCACATTTCAGAAAGCTTTGGACAATAACACACTGAGATTGCCTTTACCACAACCATTGCTAAATCGTGACCGTGATTGTCCATACTTGTTAGTGGCGGATGATGCATTCCGCATGCAAAAGCACATTTTAAAACCATACCCTGGTAAAAATTTAACTGCCGGTCAACGCATATTCAATTACCGATTGTCACGTGCTAGGCGCGTTGTCGAAAATGCATTTGGCATTATGGCAAAGCGGTTTCAAATTTTATATCGACCAATTCAACTGAATGAGCATAAAACGACCCAAATAACACTGGCCTGCTGTGCCTTGCATAATTTTTTAATAAAAAACAAGTAAGGAAGGGCTAAGTTCGGGTGTCACCGAACATTTTATACTCTCGCATGATAAAGTGATAATCGAGATTTAATTATACGTCATTTATATATTTTTCAAATACCGTATTTTTGTAAAGTTTTATTCCGCTATCATCATTGGTTCCTAATGTATACATATATTATACAGAGAAGGCATCAGATGGAATTCGAAATAGCGTTATATTGGAAGAAGGCGTGGTTGTGAACCGATTTCACCCATATTTCGTACGTGTCATCAGGGTAAGAAAATATTATATACCGAATTTCATTGAAATCGGTCTAGTAGTTCCTGAGATATGGTTTTTGGTTTGGTCCATAAGTGGGCGAGGCCACGCCCATTTTCAATTTTTAAAAAAAGCCTGGGTGCAGCTTCCTTCTGCCATTTCTTCCGTAAAATTTAGTGTTTCTGACGTTTTTTGTTAGTCGGTTAACGGACTTTTAGTGATTTTCAACATAACCTTTGTATGGGAGGTGGGCGTGGTTATTATCCGATTTCTTCCATTTTTGAACTGTATATAGAGATGCCTGAAGAAAACGACTCTGTAGAGTATGGTTGACATAGCTATAGTAGTTTCTGAGATATGTACAAAAAACTTAGTAGGGGGCGGGGCCACGCCCACTTTTCCAAAAAAACTACGTCCAAATATGCCCCTCCCTAATCCGATCCTTTGTGCCAAATTTCACTTTAATATCTTTATTTATGGCTTAGTTATGACACTTTATAGGTTTTCGGTTTCCGCCATTTTGTGGGCGTGGCAGTTGGCCGATTTCGCCCATCTTCGAACTTAACCTTCCTATGAAGCCAAGGAATACGTGTACCAAGTTTCATCATGATATCTCAATTTTTACTCAAGTTACAGCTTGCACGGACGGACGGACGGACAGATGGACGGACGGACAGACAGACATCCGGATTTCAACTCTACTCGTCACCCTGATCACTTTGGTATATATAACCCTATATCTGACTCTTTTAGTTTTAGGACTTACACACAACTGTTATGTGAACAAAACTATAATACTCTCCTTAGCAACTTTGTTAAGAGAGTATCAAAATGCCAGTTATTTGGAAGGTTTAACTACAGATAGGAATGATCAACAAGACAATTCAGTTCATGAGCAACAAGGAGCAGAGGAACGTCCAACGACATACATAACCAATGAAGCCAAAGAAATTCGTGAGGAGTTCGAACAATATTTTATGACAGCCGCTGGAGAAATACCATTTCAATATAGATGTTTATGTTAAATAAAATTAATGATTTAAATATAATTAATGATTTAAATAATGATTTAAATATGTCTGTAACTTTATTAATATAGAAGAAAAAACAATTCAATGAAATATCAATCATCATTTAATTCTGAAAGCGCATCTATAGTGCACTTCATAATATTAATTTCAAGTTTTTTTGCTGCTTTCTCATTTTTTGCATTCAGTTCACGCATTTGCGACGCTATGTACATGCCGAAGGAATACCACTTGTCTTCTTTTTCTGCATACAACAAATCTGTTGCGCGTTTTAAAATATCTTCTGGCGAATTGGTTGCTGCATCAGCTGGCGATGATGTTGATGCGTTGGATTGCATGTTGATGGATTGAAAATGCGTGTTTGGTAAACTTTCACTATCAGGGCTTATATTTGAAACAGATGAAGTCGTTTTTTTTTTTGTCGTGGTTATGATAAAACTGCATTGCAGTCCAAAATTGCCAATGAGGTTGTGAACTTGACGCACTCTGACCAGACTTTGCCTGTAATTTGTTTTTTGTATTATTGTACGCTGTTTTCACATTCGCCCACTTGGCTTTGCACTCATCAACGCTACGGCCATGACAGTTCGCTGCAACTTCTCTCCATGCGTTCTCTCTCTTCTGTCGGTTTTTATAGTCTGATGAAGAATATTCCCACAGACAAGGATGTTTTTCTATTATTTCTATTTAATTAAAAACATCTTCCGAGGACCATGCCGTTGTAACTTGAAAACGCTTTCTCTTTTTATCTGGCGTTGGTGTTGGTTCTGCAGACATATTGGATATATTTTCGCATATTGCAAATTATCAAAGATTTCATCTTCATCTGTATCCATATTCTGAAAAATAAAAGAACAATATTAAAATATAAAATGTAAATAAATAAATATATATAAACATATCATAAATATTTATACTCACCAATAGATGTAGTGACTTGTTTAATAACGGACAAATGGAATAAAGAGCAGTGGTGCATCAATTGTTTTTGCAGATATCAGTGCTGCCAAGTTTAAAAATTATTTATTATTATTAGTTTAATAATCATAGAGTTGCCAAACAGTAAATAATGAAATTCCAGCCAGGTGTAAAGTATTCATAGGATAATAAAAATAAAAAAAAACATAATTTTGGCTTTATTTGAATTGATTGGTCACTGTGATTGGTCATGTAGTGGCAGATAAAATTATCGGTACATTTGTCCATTTTTTGTATTTACTTGATTTGTACAACAGTTCACATGACTGGTACAACAGAGCCGTATTTTATCGGTCTATCTGCACAAAAATTTTGTTAATTTGCCTTATGCCAAATATTTTCTGGCTGTCACATCTGTACATATAAATGATAAAAAATTGGTACATTTGACCAATCGTGTGATTTCAGCTTTAGTTTTAAGAGTGAAGCTGCTGATAAGAGATGCATAATCTTACTCAAACTTTTCCGATGTCGATAAATAACTAAATTTGACCCCTTTTTGTGGAACATACAACCGAAAGATTATTAATTATTTTCCTTAGAATTATAAGTTTCTGAACATTATAAGTTACTGAAATAGCATGAGCCTTAACACACTGACATAACGAAGTTGCGAGGCCTTCAAATAATCACCAACGGCTTTTCCATGGAAAAGCATAGTCTTACTTAATGCAAGAGTCTGCACTGTAAAGATTACAGCATATGTTATGATATTCCTTTTTCGAAGCTATGAAATTAAGGGCTTTAACAAGACTACAAGGTGCGTTCCAAAGTAAACAGGACTTTAAAAAAACAGAACAAAAGGTTTTTTCGGCAAAATCAATTTATTCTATTCAAAACAGTCTCCTTCTGCTTCAATACAGCTTTTTGCACGGTTCAAAAGCGTGTCGAACGAGTGTTTTAGCACGTTGGCCGGTATGGCCGCCAGTATGCCGGTGCAAGCCTTTTGAATGGCTTCTACGTCTGCATAACGCTTTCCTTTCATGCGCAAATGCATTTTTCCGAAAAGGAAGAAGTCGCACGGTGCCATATCAGGTGAATACGGGGAGTGGTTAATGGTTAAAATGGGATTTTTGGTCAAATGTATAGATCACAAGCGTGGATCGATGAGACGGCGCATTATCGTGCAACAAACGCCAACTTTCACCTTCACGATATTCGGGCCGAGCACGTCGAATACGGCGCACCAAACGTCTCAAAACTCCAAGGTAGAATACCGCACTAACGTTTTTGGTTGGGTGGAACAAGTTTTTTGTGGACAATACCCTTGGAATCATAAAAACAAATCAGTATTGTCTTCACTTTTGACTTCTCCATGCGCGATTTTTTGGGTTTCGGCTCGTCCGGTGCCTTCCATTCAGCACTCTGGCGTTTCGTTTCGGGATCATATTGGAAACACCACGTTTCGTCACCAGTCACAATATTGTGAAGAAAGTTTTTGTCATTTTTGACCGATTTAATGATGTTCTTCGAATGTTGGATTCTGAGCAATTTTTGGTCGTCAGTCAATTTGTGCGGAATCGATAAATCGATGTTTTGGAGATGTTCAATTAAGGGAACGGTTTTGAAGATTTTGATCCATTTAAAAAATTTTTTGAATCACAACGGCACTATCTATAAATGGCCAAGTGTCATTATGGGGATCAGCTTTAATACCAACCATAACTGGAATTCACGCATACATAGTTATGATCCTGTTACCTCACAATAAATATTCTACAGCATTTATTATAGTAAAGTAGTAGTAGTAGTTTGAGACCCACACATCCAAATCTTCATTACCAGCGTCCTTGCCATCGCTTTGTTTTTATTGGGCGTTGTATATTTTACTCAGTTTGAACATTATTTAGTGACCATAACAATAACTAATCATCAGTATATATGTATAGTATATAGTAATACTATTTTCACAATTACAAAAGTACGGCTCAGTTAACATTTTTGCTCCGAAATTCTGCACTGAATTGTCACTTCACTGCCCGTTGCATGCAATGCAATTTTGGGACTCTTTTGCGAATTCATTTCATAACCATTCATTTGCAGCAACAATTTAGTGATATACATGGTAGTTTCCACTAGAATATACATATAAATATTTAAATATATTTCATGCAATTTCTAATTAAAATTTAGTTTAAAGACTACAGGAGAATTTTCCTTTAAACGACCTCTATATGAAATGCTTTAGAAATCCATTGAGTGACTCTTTCGTATCATCATGCTAAGTTTCTCAATCTTTCATTTCAAATATTGTTAACATCGTCCCTAAGACAGACAGTAATAACTTCTCTAGCATCTTTCCATTAACATTTCGAGTAATAAAGCAATGATTTCTATGACAGTTTATGCAGGAGTGAAATCGAGGAAACATGTAACTGATGAATTGTAAAAATATATCCAACTTTGATATCATTGTAGAACTCCTTAATTTTAAACCATGGATTAAAGTTGGAGGCGACTAATCCTAACGAAGTTTTCTGCAACAATCTTACCGATTTTAATATGAGATCCCAATATCAATATTCATTTGTTGATAAATAAACATGCTATAAGTTCCATTGGGTCTAAAACCGCATTCGTGCGATTGCTTGATTACACTACACTAGTTTACAGTAATTTTGCGACTATGCTGTTAGAAGCTCTTTGCTAACTTTTTTAGCACAAATTCAAAGCCAAGACACCTCAAATACACAGATCCTTAGCACTTCAGATTTGTTTAGTGATGTTATTATTCCAATATTTCAATATCAAGAAAACCTCATTTTAAGGTCATCATATTTTGGTGAAAACTTACGTACATAAGCACGCTCTAGCTAAGCGAAGGAGCCAAAAGTGGTTTCCACAATTTAAAAGTGGTTATTTTGGCTTGGAAGACGTAGAACGTTCTAAGCGGTTAAAGATGTTTTAAGGATGTGGAACTGGAGCCATTATTCGATGAAGATTGTTGCCAAACAGAAATAGAGCTGGCCGTATCTTTGGGAGACACTCAAGCATCTATTTCCAATCCTTTAAAAACAGGAGGATGCATTAGAAAGCAAGGCTAAGTCAATTATAGGCACGGGGTCTAAATATTCGGTATCTAGGAGCTTGAACAGTTTCTATTCTTTGTGGACAATTTTTAGCCATAAGATAGCATACTCACCAGGCAATATTCGTGCAAAGTTGTATTTATCAACGAAAATGTTTTTTTTTTTTTTTATTTTGTCGATTGCTGTTTTGTGTGTATGAGCCCGAAATACGCATAGATCCATGATTCGTCACCTGTGACGAACTTATAAATGTCTTTTGAAGCACCGCGATCGTATTTTTTCAGCATTTCTTTACACCAATCCACACGAGCCTTTTTTTGAACGATTGTCAAATTGAGCGGGATCCAACGAGAACAAACCTTTTTTACGGCCAGGTGTTCATGCAATATCGAATGTATGCTGGTGGGCGAAATGCATAGGCATGCCTCTATCTGAAGGTATGTTACATGACGGTCTTGCATTATCAGTTCACGTATGGCATCGATGTTTTCTGGCACAACGGCTGTTTTTGGACGACCTTCACGGAATTCGTCTTTGAGCGAGCGTCGGCCACGATTGAATTCGTTGTACCAGTTTTTCACAGTGCTATAGGATGGTGCTTCATAGCCATACAAAGATTTTAGTTCATCGATGCACTTTTGTCGTGATAATCCACGTCGAAAGTTGTAAAAATGATCGGACGAAATTGTTCACGAGTTAATTCCATTTTTTGGCCGAGATGAATTTTTTAACTCGCTGTAAATAAAACAATTCACAATTAAATGACAAAACGTTCTGAGTTATGTTTCGCTAAAAAATGTCAGAATTGTGTTTAAATAAGCTAAGCCTCGCTCAATATACACATCACTTTACCCGGATAGGTATTTTGAGAACTTCTTAACTTTAATGTTCTAATGTTTAATTATAAATATTATAATCGATATATTTAGGCTAGTATCTATACTAGGTACATTTCTACTCTTCAAGCATTCAGATTTTTATTTTTTAATTAAGGAAATATTTTCATAAAATAAAATAAAAATCAAATCATTATCGAATATCACTAGATTTTTTATGCTTCATGGCCATCAAAAGAAAATAAGTATAATTATTAAATTTTTACAATATTTTTATTGAAATTAATTGTTTAGCGTTATTCTTGTGACCTTCCATGTTATAAAAAAAAAAACATTATTTTATATCTTAAAACACAGTAATTAAAATATTCTATACAGTTATTTCTTTTTCCAAGCGGACGTTGACCTCTTAACGGCGCAAAAATTTTTAGTTCAGCCCAGCCTATACATTTTTTCCGCTTCTACCTATCGATGGGGTCGTCTTACGAACGAAAGATTCTACTTCAAAAATTCCGATTTTGAAACGGTTATCAGACACTAGGTGGTCAGTCCGAGGCACTTTTATGTGGTTTTATCACTATTAAGCAAGTATTGGAAGACATTTTTCAATAACGTGGATCAAAAAGCGGTGTGCCGTAATAAAGCTTACGGACTACTTTCAACCATGAATAAGTTAGAAACGGGAGTAATGACAATTAAGTGGAACGGAATCCTAGAACGCTTGCAAGCGGCTAGTGCTTTGCTGCAGTCGTCTGATCAAGGCCTTAATACAGGATACGCCCTTTATGAATCATTATATGGCTACGTCCAAGCAATCCATTTTTTCAGATATTGAGGCAAAAGCCAAAGATCTGACCAACTGTGAAAAATACCAGCAACAGACATCACGACAAATCAAGCAAAATACAAAGTACGACCATTTCAGCGGCTGTACTACACTCGACGACTTTGTTGAAAATCAAACGCCTGGACAACGTTTCGGGTTTGAGGTGTTTATTGTCATTGTAGATAACGTACTGTCTGCTTTAACTAAACGTATGAAAGCATACTGGGTCCGGCACTCGACCAACTTCAGACCGTTCGCGCAGCTGTCGCACTGGAATCAGCTGTTTATAAATTTGCTGAATGAAAGTGAACGCAAAAAAAGTGATCAGCGATGGAATTCAAACGCAATAGTGTGATTGCTTTATATTTAGCTGGAAAATCACAGCCAGCAATTGTTCGCGAGCTCAAACAACTTAATGTGAATAAAGTTTTTGTTCATCGCACCATCACTCGTTACAATGATACTGGTAGCATCGCAAAACGTCATCAAAAACTGCAACGTTGCGTGAGATGATTCGGAAAGTGAAGAAGAAACTTGAGCGAAATCCACGACGAAGTGCCAATCAAATGGCTAAAGAACTGAAAATATCCGACGGCAGCATCCGACGCGTATTGAAAAATGAGCTCAAGGTGAAGCCTTACAAGTTCCAAACGACTTGAGAGAGCGAAGCAGTTGCTTCGTTTGGCCGAAAGCGGTAAAATTCCGAACATTGTGTTTTCTGACGAAAATTTTTTTTTCAATTGAGCAATTCGTAAACTCTCAAAACGATAGGGTTTACTTGACCGACCGTTCATACGAGAATCTAAGAGGCAGCACCCGCCACAAATAATAGTTTGGGCCGCTGTCACCGCAGATGGCCGTTCTCCAATTGTTTTCATCGATCCTGGCGTCAAAGTAAATGCGACATATTATCGGGAAGGCGTTCCGGAGGCTGCATTGAGGCCGTGGGCAAACAAACATTTTGGTCGGAAACCATAGACGTTTCAACAAGACTCAGCACCGTCTTACAAAGCGCGAGTGAACCAAGAATGGCTGAAAAACAACGTTCCAAACTTCATTACGACCACACAATGGCTCTCGAATTCACCAGATGCGAATCCAACGGATTATTCTCTCTGGGCCATTTTGAAGAGCAAGATCCCAAGTAAAAAATACGCCAGTCTCGAGATGCTGAAGAAAATGGCTTTCTTCAGCATCTCGAGACTGTCCGTGAGTGGGCCAAAATACCGGCAAGTCACATTCGGGCAGCTTGCGATTCGTTTTTTGAACGTCTCAAGGCCATAGTTAAGGCAAAAGGTGGTCATATCGAGCAAAAGTGAA